>NW_027273855.1:12320000-12920000 GCF_046630095.1 Trachinotus anak | reverse complement strand
CTCACTGTCACTTGCCTTTAAAAGCAGATTGAATGTTTATGATGCAAACTTCCTCTACAATGCTGTCTCTTGACAAAGTTTGTCTCCCCCAGGAAACGAGTGGTGTAGTCTACACAACAGTGGACTTCAGAGCTCACCAGAAACCCACAGAGGTGTATGCAAACCTAAAGATACCCAAAACACAAGCGGGAGCTGCTGACACAGAGCATGCTGAGATGGTGGAGTACTCCACACTGGCAATCCACCAGTGAAGTCATGTGAAAGCTTCGTTTCTGATTTTAATGTGGAATAGATTTTATTAGTGACACCACCGTGTTTTAAAGGGAACTCCATTGATTTTGCACATAAATGTTAGTTCGATATATAGGACCAGCACTTCTCAGCCTATGTAGAGTTTGAAAGACATTTGCCAGGCAGAGAGGGTCTAACAAAAAAATGCATCATGGGAAATTAAGGCCCAGCCTTGTTAGAGCGTGAACCACACGAGGGACAATGTATCTGGGCCTCTGCTGCTTTTATTTGAACTTTTGTCATTTTTGAGCTTCCAGAGTTTATGAAAGTGTAATGTTTAATCACTGAACTACCCCTTTAAATGTATATAACATGAGCTTTTTGTGAAATTGGTGACATAAAAATGAAATGATAAAGGCATTAAAGACATGATAGCTCTGACAATAATGCACATAATCTGATGAGAGGTTGTACTGGTTTCCTTGTGGTTTTGTCTGAGTTTGAGACTTTCCAACACTGTGGTCCTCTTCAAAGCGTTGTCAGATCATGTCATCGTGTTATCTTTTTTTAAATCAGTGTTTGACCCCATCAGCTTCTTTTAGATTAGAGACTCAACAGACCCTCTGCTGTTCTGAGAGCCGCTCAATATCTACTCTCGGCTTGTTCTTCCTTTGCACAGAAAAGCTGGTGGCAGTCCTTTGAGCATCATCATAAAAGATCAGGTTTCCCTGAAGAGAGATTGAATGAATAGACTGGGCTGATTCCTATTCCTGTGACCTTTCAGTGCAAAACTGTACCACAAAACTACTGTGACTAAATGTTGTAATAGATGTTTTTCTGTACTGATATATGATCCTGGTCATAGCCACCACAGTCAGACTGACACACACACACACAAATACACAGAATGTTTTAGTTGCTACAATCTCTTTAATGCAAAGATAACTACAGCATGTTCTCACCTGTGTTTTCCACAATGTCCAGTTAGCAACATTTTTTTTGTTCAGTCTTCAATCAGACAAGCCCCTACAGGGGAATACACACCTATAAGTTATTCATCAGGTGTATTATTTGATTACACAGACTTGGCCAGACCGATGGTCTGAGCCTGGGCATTAAAGATGGCATAGTACTCCCTGATGAAGACATCTCCAAGGATCCAGAGCTGGTCAGAGCCACCCTGGCCAAAGCCAGTGCTGCAACCGTAGTAGCTCTGTGTAGTAGATGAGAAAAAAAAAGATTAAATTCCCTCTTCATTATAGTGCTGAAAACTTTCATGTTGCAGTGTGCGGCAGCTGGTATCTAACTGACCTGGGAGATGTAGGCAGATGCGGGGACGGTGAAGGCGTGTCCGTTGAGAGTGAAGGTGACATCAGGCATGTTCTGGATGTTCTGGCAGTTCACTGTAGCCTGTGAGAAGAACATTAAGCACAGAGTTGAAGACCACGAAGCAGCTGAACTTCTATTTATTGCTGCAGCTGAAGCAAGTAACCAAGTCCTACTTCATTATTTTTACTTGAGAGTTTTGACGTCAGAGCATTAAAGGTCTGTTTACTCAGAGTTCAGAAAAAGGGGAAAATCTATGCCAAATGGTATGGTATGATGGTGTGACTCACCTCTCCGTACTGGTTGGTTGAGGCTCCAACCCAGGCATTCATGTTGTTGATGTCACTGGTTGGGCCAACGATCAGGGAGGTGCCAGTGTCAATGATGGCCTGGCAGCCACCAGAGCAGGCCACAGTCTGTCCATTGATGGTAACACTGGGAGAAGGAACAGCAGAAGGTGGATTACAGCCAAGCCAGAAGGCTTTGTGCCACTTATGTTCCCTGCCAATATTCTGCATGTGATAAGGTAATCTACGGTATTGCTCTGAGTCACAGATTTTGGGTGCGTGTCTGTGTACCTGTCCATTTTGATCTGCCAGTAGGTGGCAGAGGTCAGAGGGATCCAGGTGATTCCTCCAGTGTAGTGGCTGCTGTCAACACCACCAAAGACCACCTCACTGCCCTGCTGACTGTTGCTAAAAGAGCAAAAACAAAACAAACAAATTTTATACATGAATTATATGTAAAATGAATCAAACACCCCCAACCAACAGATTTCCACCCTTTCTCAGTACCCGCTCAGGTAGACAGAGAAGAGGGGCTCAGACACAAGTCTCTGGTTGACCATGCTGTCAAAGACAGGCACGACATTGTCAGAAGCAATGCTCTGGAAAGCCAGTCCCAGGATGCCATCAGCCTGCATGTGGGCCATGAAGGGAGCCTCTGTCTGGCTAATTCCAAACACCTGGTTGGCCACAGAGATGCCGCCCACCTGGACACACAAGACAGCTGTCAGTCACAAGCTGAACAGACCGCGGAGATACTGAATGCCTGTTTGAAGTCTAAATACACTGTGCATTTCGTTCCAGGGGCTTTGTTTACCTCAACAGTGTCACTGCCCAGATATCCAGTCATGCTTCCAGTGCCGTACTGGATAGACAGAGGCTGGCTGCCCCACTGGAAGGTGGAGGACTGCTGAGGGTTGAATTTCTTGTGGTTCTCTGCAGAAGAACAACTTCTCTTTCAAATGTGCATTTTATGACAATGTCAAGCGACTCAAACTCTTTCTAATGATGGGGTGAGATTAAATGTAATAAACTGTTATAGACCATAAAACTATTTGTTGAAGTATTTGAATCTATTACTTGAATACCAAAGTAAAAATATTTTGTTGCAAATAAATGACTATCAGCAGCAAAATGCCCTTTAGTTTAAGTATTATGTATGCAGAATGGGTCCTGTGAGCATTATATAATCATATTTATGGGTTGTTATTATTGATGCATTATTGTGTATGAAGCATTGCAGTGCAGCTAGTTAAAGTGGAGTTTTTACTATATTAGTTCATATACAGTTAATTCTTTTAATCTATCGCAGTCTATGCATTGTCTTTAAACTGACCATTGATCTCGTGTAATAATTTAGCAGTTTTGTATGTAAAATATTTAGTCATAAAGTAACTTGAAATGAGAGCTGTCAAATAAATGTAGTGAAGTAAAAGGAAGAATAAAGTAGCATACTGTGAAAAAACTGCAGAAAAGTGCCACAAAACTGCACTTAAGTATTGTGCTTAAAAAATATAGCTCTCCACAACTATCTAAAACACCGTCCATCTGCTGGAAGCATTATCAGCCAATTTTTTTTTTTTTATCCCAAAAATTTCCACAGCTGACTGAACAACAGCCTGGGCTGCAGTAGTAATCTCAGTGGTACTCACGGCAGGCCTGGCTGTTGCAGTAGACTGAGGGGACCCACAGGTTGGAAGAGCCAGTGTCAAAGATGACGCTGAAGGACTGGGGGGGGGTGCCAATGGAGATCACACCATAGTAGGACAGCTAGAGGGACGTGAGAGCACATGCAGCTGAGATAGAGATTAACATCAACTTAATTCAAATGTTTCAGCCACTGTGACAGAAGCACAGGAAGTAGATTTTTCATAAATTCATATTGAACCAAATCTAAATCTCCTGCTCTGGACCTACATCAGCATCGTTGGTCATGGGCTCAGCACCAGTCTGGATGAACTTGGCCATTGGGTTGTATGGGTGCTCCTTCCTGTACTCATCCCATAATCCTTTCTCCTGCAGTGCTTGCCTGGCAGTCTTCCCCTTGATCAGGGGCATCCTACACACAAAACATTGAACAAAGAATCAGCAAAATGTCCAGCTTTTTTTTTACAGCTGGATATTTCAGAAAATAAGGTCTGCTTTCATCTTAGTGCAGGTTTGAATGGTTTGATGGCTCAAAGCAAGATGGAGTACGATGGCCTTTAGATTTTCCCTCAGGAATACCAGATGAAGAGATTGTCTTTCAACAGTTCAGCCTATTCAGGTGTAAAATGTCAAAGAAATGACGGCGCAGGTTGCTTTTCAACCAGCCACGTCAGACTTACTTATGGAGGCACTCAGAGAAAGCCACGAGGGCTGACAGGACAACGAGCCACTTCATCGCGTCGGTCACTTTGTTGATGGACTCAGACGAGTGAAGTTCAGTCACAGAGTTCTGCCCTTTATATACAACATATTGACGTTGTGGCTCCAAAGTGCCCTTCCACATAACTTGATATCATGCATCAGCTGTAGATAAGAAACATGTGATATGGTTATAAATTACCTCTTATCTAGAGGCAAATATACCAATAAACTGAATGAACACTGAGAAAATAGGAAAATATTTTGCAGAGAGAATTTACTGTAAAACCAAGTTGCCTTTATAAAGTGGAACTTTTATGAGTTTACATGTTGTTTATACAACCCCAAATCAGAAAAAGTTGGGACAGTATGGAAAATGCAAATTTAAAAAAATGCAGTGTTTCTTACATTTACTTTGACTTTTATTTCTATACAGACTGTATGAACCCAGGATATTTTATGTTTTGTCTGGTCAGCTTCATTTCATTTATTAATATACATCCATCCCTGAGTTTCAGGCCTGCAACACATTCCAAAAAACAGTTGGGATGGGGGCAATTTAGGGCAAATAATGAGGTAAAAAAACAAAACAAAAACAAAAACAAAATAATTATGTGATTTCAACAGGTAATGTCAACCGGTGATTGTAATCATGATTCGGTACTAAAGTAGTATCCAGAAAAGCTGAGTCTTTGAGCAGCGAAGATGGGCAGAGGTCTTCAGTTTGTCAACAAATGCCTGAGAAAATTATTGAAATGTTTAAAAACAATGTTCCTCAAAGAAAGGCTGGAAGAGATTTGCATATTGTTTCCTCTACGGTGCATAATATCATTAAACGATTCAAGGAATCTGGAGGAATTGCAGTGCGTAAAGGGCAAGGGCACAAGCCTAAACTGAACATATGCTGCCTTCAAGATGACATCTTTTCTAAAGACGTCCATGCATTTTTCAACAAGACAATGCAAAACACATACTGCACACATTACAAAGGCATGTCTGTGGAAGAAGAGGGTACGGGTACTGGACTGGCCTGCCTGCAGTCCTGACCTGTCCCCAGTAGAGAATGTGTGGAGAATTCTGAAACGAAAAATGCATCCTCATACTGTCGCACACCTTAAGATGTGTTTGCAGGAAGAATGGGACCAAATAACACCTGAAACACTTCATCGCTTGGTATCCTCAGTGCCTAAATGTCTATTAAGTGTTGTGAGAAGGAATGGCAACATTACAGAGTGGTAAATGGTTTACCATCTCAACTTTTTTGGAATGTATTGCAGGCCTGAAATGCAGGGATGGATGTATATTAACAAATGAATAAAGTTGACCAGACAAAACATGAAATATCCTGGGTTCATACTGTCTGCAATGAAAGAAAAGTCAAAGTAAATGAAACACTGCAGGTTTTTTATTTATTTACATTTTCCGTACCTCCCGACTTTTTCTGATTTGGGGTTGTATAATACAAATATATATACAAATGTTGTAATTTTTCTATACGTATTATATTATATATATTATATACCCCATTAAATAGCCTATTAAACAGTTGGGCAAAATTAATTTATTATAGGCAATTTCGCAGAGGTTTGTTTTGTCCAACATAATTTAATTATGCTGTACATGTGAGATAAGTGTTTAACAGTGCATGTTTAATGTGCTGATATGTAGATCAGGTGACCTCATGTCCAGAGCTCCTGTTTGAAATTGATATGGAAACTTTCCACAGGTTACCAAAGGTGTGAACTGAGGGTTATCTGATAACAATGATACACAAAGACATGGGGGAATGGCTTGTGGTGTGAACAAAGAATAACACAATGTAACACGATGAATTTTAAGGTGCTTACTCAAATTCCAGAGCATATATTGTATTTTGTTTTTTTGGGGGGGGTCATTTTATACTGCTTCCATAACCTTGGGTGGCATTAGGTTTCACAAAATATGTTTTTGGCAGTGAATTTCTTCTATGAAATACTTAAGGTAACCTTTATCAAAGCACATTAGTGGAAGAAGTATTCGGATGTTTTGCTTTAAAATAATAATAGCAAATGGCTCCTGTCAGTGTATTGTATATCATCATGAAACTATATACGGGCAAATTAATCAATAACAAATGCATTTTATAAGCTCATCATAGGTTTTATACTTCATCTGCAAAATATCCATAACTATAGCTGTGTAATGAAGGAACAAGTACAATATTACCCTCTGATTTGTAGCAGAGTGGAAGTATAAAGTAGCACTGACAGGAAATACTAAAGTACAGTATGGGCCACTTGAGTAACTGTACTCATTTACATTCCACATCTCTCTGAGCAAGTATAGTCTCATGGATGTCACAGCTCATAATGTCTCTGTTAATAACAACAATAACAACAACAACAATAATAATAGTAATGATAATAATAATAACTTTAAGGATTATGTGTCTTGTATGACGATACAGGACAAAAGGTAGTCTTGTCACAAAAAAAAAGAGTAAAATGATAAAATTGCATCGTCTGAAATGGTAGCAGAAAATATCTGTGCAGCGAGGTCACAAAAGTTCATTCAACTTTCTTTCAAACAATGTTGTGCACAAAAACTTGATGTGCCATTACCGTGTTATTAACTTTTTCTAATATACAGAGCATGTCAAGATCGTTATGACGGTGGAAAAATCTTGGGAATGTCTGCATTTTATTTTTATTTTTTTATCAGTTGGAAATGTTCTGGTGTATTTACCCTTTCACTGACATCTGTGCACATCAAATGTTTGGCACAAGTCAGATGCCAAGGTCACAAGTTTGCTTGTTAAGGTAGAGGTACAGAGACTGTGATTAGGCTTATGACCTTCATCATAATCAGACTGATTAAAACCACTTGATACCTCGATCTCATAACACATATTATGTTTAATCAAGCAACATAAACTGAGCACAGAAAAAAACCCCACAGGTCACGTATCACATGACACACAATGTTGTTATAATACTTTTATTGACAATTATATCTATACATATCTCTTGATAAATTAACATAAAATGAGCATGAAAATAAAACAGCAAATGTTTTGAAGCTTTACAAATAGCTTCCAGGAGAAACTTGTTTTCATTAAGTAAATCTGCTGTGGTTTTTGTTGATTCACACTGCCCTGACATCTCCTCTCAAGTCCTTGTTGTGTGCATTAATAGAATACAAACTATGTGTTGTGGTGCATAGAGTACACAAATGAAGAATACAGCCAGTAAAGATGAAATATGCATTTCTGATCCACAGCTTGTTCAAGTCTTCTCTCTGAAATACCGATTCTGCCGTGCTGTTCTTCATCTGAATGTTTGTCCGTTAAAAGTCCATGTTTTTGAAGTCATCAGTACATCTATACTTGCTATCGGCGTATCTGGTGCACGCCAAGTGAGGGAGACAGGGGCAGGTGTGATGCTGCCTTTTCCCTGGATAGGGCACCTGAAAGTGGAAAAAAGGGAGGGAAAATAATCTGACAGTGTAAATCCTTTGTCAACTGAAGAGTGGGATGGCAGATCTGAAACAGCTGCCCTTTAAGAGTCTGAATAGAGAGACAGATTTGGTGTTAACAGAACTAACTGTTGCCACCTCCACTTGATAGAAGCGATGTATGGCTCTGATTGCCTGCTTCACCGCGGAGAAGATCAATAGCCTCTGCAGTTATCAGCAGCTTTTCTAAAGCTTCAGCCAACCTGCCAGAGGTTGATATAATCTGAACTTCGAGTGTGTGTGTGTGTGTGTGTGTGTGTGTGTAGCAGAGAGCATGCAGGTTGGACAGATGCAGATTAACATTTCTCCCCACCTTGTGGCTGAAGGGATGGCATTCATCCCCTTCCACACCTCTTGGGACACACATCCTCAGACCTCTCAGCCACAGACTGACGGCACAGCAAAGACCAAACCCGCACTGCACATCTCTCTCACAGGCCTGCAGGAAAGACATAGAGAGATGAGGTGGTACAGGTACAGACAGAAAAGAATAAAAGAGGCAGACGGAGAGGAGGGGACTTCTTTTGATGCCAGTGAATCAGTTTTATTTTTATTTATGCTAATAGAGATACCCTTTTATGTTTGAATATTTCATTTTTATTTATCGTAATAGAGATGCCCTCTCATGTCTGTACAGTGAAAGCCATTTTATCCATTGCCTGTCATCTCCCTAATCCATTTACAAATGAGTATCAATCAGAGGACTGAGATAATTTCCTTTCATTTTTCCAGTGGACTTGAAGTGGAGGAGGATGTGGTCGCTCATCAGTCATGTGTAATTGAATTTTGCAAAATTATCCACCAAAGTGAGCTGTTCTGTTTGCATTAAAATGTAGCCTTTGCATATTTGTAATTTGAATATAAAAAAATCAAACCAAAAATCAGCTTGTATTGAAAGAGACTGCACATAGGAGTTTTGAGTGCAAGCGCAGCACACTTCCCTTTGTAGAGACTGAAACAATTAGTCAAGTAATTGATCTGTCAATTGCCAACAATTTTATTTATCAAGCAAATATTCTAAAGCACGTCAGCAGATGAAGATCTGCTGTTTTCTCTGTTTTATATTGTTGTAAATTTATTCTTTGATTGATCAGACAAAAAGAGCAATTAGAAAACGTCATATGAGGATCAGGAAACGTCTGTTGAGCACTATTTTACATGTTACAGAAAAACCTGATTATTTGATTGATTGAAAAAAAAGAACAGATTATCAGATGATAAAAAAAACATTCGTTAGTTGTAGCCATAGATAAGTGAGTAATTGCAGACAATTGCAGCAAGAAACAATAATAACAATTCAAAATCTAATTAGATAGACAAGAGTAAGTAGAGTCATTAATCATTTAGAGGAATTAGACAGCCCTCTAAAAGCTGATCACATGAATCTAAAACCTGATAAAATAACAGACCTAACAGTGTGTAGCAGAGCCAGAAGCCTCTCACTCACCCCTGTGATGACGGCTCCTCTGGACCAGCTCAGAGACACGAGGAGGAAGGACAGCAGCACCGCCGGGAAGCCCATGACAGCGACAGGAGAACTGGACTCTCTCAACACCCTCAACACAGGACAACAGCTGTTACCGGGCTCTTCGACACCTCACACTGGATCCCTGACTCTCCAGTCAGTCATGAAGGCTCTCAGAACTCCTCGCAGGGGGGGGGGTGGGGGGGTGGGGGGCACACTCTCTCCATCTCTTTATCCACCTCCGACCCCCACCCAACACTCTCTCCTACCCTCCCCATGTATGAGATCTCCCCACGCCCTCTCCGGCTGTCTCCTCAGACGCTTCGTCATCTTACTCATCTGGACGATGGCTGATGGAGGGTCACTGCAGCCCTCTCTACTTGTAGACTTTTGCCTGTAACGTAGTGTAGGCTTTGACCGAACATCTGCTCAAGGCAGAAGCTGACAGAGTTTCCATGACTCAAGTGGTTCAAACTAACACAAAAAAAATATGGAAAACTACTCCACATTGATGGCATTCATATGAACTAAAATGAATCTGACACCTTTTTATAAGAAAAAGGGCACAGGTGCTATGATATCCTGAGTTATTTATCAGTCTGAGGCAGGCCGGACAAAACAAATCAACATCAAAGCCATATAACAAGTTTACTGAAATTACCACAGGCTGACTCATGGACTGGGCTTCATGTAGAGCATTTGCAGGCTGGGAAATGATATTCTTAATTTTATTTTAGGATATGTGTGCCAGGATGCCATGTACTGTGATAGGTGTCATTAACCTTAGCTGTACATCACCTTTTTATCCACAGTGACAAAAATAAGGCCCTAATCTGCTTGTAAAGTGTATCATCCCTATAGTGTGTATCTTAAACATCAATGTCAACAGTAAAATGTATTATTTCTGCTCAGAACCTGTCAGATGTGGTCTTTCTGAGTGAAAGAATGACTTGCTTTGCTTTGTTTCCAGGTTAAAGTGATGCTTCTTTTACTATTCTTCATTAATTCACTATTTGCATTTGTTTCATTTGAAAACAAATGAACCATGCTGCTGAAAGTTTAATACTGCAATAAGGATTTGAAGAGACTGCCTCTTATTACCCCTCATTGACTTTGCTTATTAAGCTATAATGTAACTAAAGTGGTATCACAATATTAATAATGAGTCTTGGTATCCCTGAATTATACCAGCCCTTATACGGCATATGGCAGAGTGATGATACACTGACTCAGAGTTAGATCTCTATTTTGGGTCTAGCTCATCTGCAGATTTACTGTGGTTGTAAAGTGGCCATAACTAATAATGGGATCTTGTGTTTATGCCAACCACCCTTTACACAAGATTAAATTTTGTGTGAGTTTGAGTGTGTGTGTGTGGGAGAAGGGAAGAAGATATCATGTGTATGTGGACCTCGAGAATTATTCTGCATGCATAAACTTGCATTGTGTATGCCTACGTGTATGCTCAGACACTAATGGGAAGCAGGTTGTCAGCAGAAGCGGCTGGGCTCTGCTGATTTAAGCTGTGAGAAGAGAAATATGAGTGAAAGAAGAGGAGAGGAAAAGATAGAAGAATTGGGGGGGGGCATGCCCCATGGGTTAGTCAGCAGGACATTACCCTGCTGCTGTGAGGGTGATGGATTCCTCCAAAGCCGTGGCCACATAATTACATTCACCCATTTCTGCCTTGTCAGCAGGAGCACTGAAGCCTCACCGTCTTGGACAGGCAGCAGAAATCATGCAGGGAGGTGAGCCAAGGCAGTGGCCTGCAGCTAACTTCTGAGGAAAACATTAACAAAATCCATCAACAAAAAGCCGCAAGAAACAAGGTTCTCGCTTTACACTAGTAATATTAATACCATTTTTTATGTTCAGTAAAGAACATACGTTGGTTTTCATTGTTATCATGCTGAAAAATGTTTTTCACCAGTCTTTTATGACTGGCATGGTGGAGTTCAGATCTGTGTCAAAAGAAAGAAAGAAAGAAAGAAAGAAAAAACTCAAATATGACTGAGGAACATGTGACACTGGAGCTGTTTTAGGCAACCTCAAATTTGTGAATCACCTGATTGTGACTGCCTGTGCAATCCTTGAGAACAAAGGAGAAGTTGACTTTCAATAAAGATTATATATTCAGGAGGCAAAAAAGTATGCAAGTAATATAATTTTATATTTATACAACAACATTGTGATATTCAGAGTAAATATCAAAATCAATTTCTCACTGTGGCTGGAATAAAGAGAGTGGCACATGAATGATGAAATATAGTTACAGGGTTTCATTATTTAAGTGATTCACTTTAGAAAACGATTTAAGTGTCCTAACCACATAGAAGAAGCCAGGAATAATAATTACATCTACTGTGTATTAAGCTTATATATCAAATGCTGAGAGCAGAATATGAAATCTGAGTAGGATAAATAGACACTCCCCAATTAGTAAATGTTGCTTCAAGAAATTTTGACATAAACCTATCTATCTATCCACATCTATGTGTCTATCTAAAGCACTCATCATATATAAATTAAAAGAAAACACTACAGGTCCAAACGCGCACGACTTACGACTTATGAAGACTTATGAACAGTTTCTACCCAGAAGCCATTACCGTAATGAATTATGAACTGAAACCCTCGAACACGTCACAATTTTGATGTGTAACAATCTATTATTAAGTACAATAATAACTGAGCACTTTTTAACTGCATACATTGGCAGTGTTTATTTTATTATCCTTTTTTTCCCTGTTTTGTTCTGTTACAATGACAATAAAGAATCTATTCTAATCTAATGTAAAATACAACACCGTACACATACACAAGTATGATGCAGCAGTCTCCGCTGTCAAGTGTTTGCTCCGCTTCGTGCCGTTTGGTCCTCACAGGGATCCATAGAACATGTGACGATCAGCTGACTCCACCCGGAAGCTTTGAGGAAGCAGGCAACCAAAACAACAAATCTTCATATATAAAACTTGAATTTCTTACGTTATTTACTTCTGTTAATCATGGAGTCGACCCTCGAACAGCATCTGGATGATACGTAAGTCAATACCGGACTGTGTTTGAGTTCGTGTGTAAAATGCTGGGACGTTAAAGACGACTTTTCGCTCTTTGTGTGTCTTTTCTTGCAGCATGAAGAACCCAGCAATTGTCGGTGTGCTCTGCACGGATCAACAAGGACACAACCTGGGCTGTAAGAGAACACCGAGCTAGATACTTGGTCTATATGAGCTTCACAGGGAAGCGCTTCTCAAATGTACCCACACCAAACCGACCTCTGACTGGAGGAGGAGTGAAATCATACGTCAGGAAAATTCATCAAGCGGAGCGTTTAAGTGCGCTGTCGTTTGCTCCTGTAAAATCACTTCAAACTCAAGTGTAAATCATTTTTACACCGGTGGAAGAAATACTTAAAAGTAAAGGTCATATTTGCAATAGAAAAATAGTAGCGCCACAATATATTTGAAGTAGCAAAAGTAAAGGCACTAATGCAAAATGTCCCATTTTAGGATGATATGGATTATACTGTTAAAGTATTGAACTACTTTAACATTTTATACGGACGGCAAGCAGGTGAATTTTCACCCAAAGATCAATCAAGTCTTATCTTAACCTTAAATAATATAAATCCGCAGTGTTACCAGTACCTCAAAACTGCACTTTTTTTTCAAAACTGTACTTGAGTCAATGTACTTACTCATCACCACTGGTTATCTATACTGGCTGGCAAAAAAAAATGTTACTATAAAAAAAATGTTACAATAAGCTATTGTTAGCACCCTTAGAAATACTTAAAATGGAAAATACACATTTCTAAATTGTGTAACTTAAAAATTGCAGCCCATCTTGTTCAGTCAATCTAGGTCATAGGCAGTCCAGGGTTAATCATATTTGCAAAGTTAATAATTGCTTTTCACTGAGAATTACAAATGCGGAAATAACATTGCCAAGCAAAATAAAATGCTTTACTTGCTGATAAAAAAATAACAAAGTGAGGTTATTTGTGAGCATCACTAGCAATACATAACAAAGTCAGGTACAACCATGTGATTGTCACACTGCCAACTAAAAGCTGGATACCCACCTTTTCTGTGCATGACTGGATATCAACAAAATGTATTGGTTTTATTGGGCCTGTTCTTATTGTCTTCTCATGTCTGGAAATATGAAACTACTGCCTGCATCCAGTTCGCTTAGCGTAGCTGTAAGACAGCACGGTTCTGTCCAAAGATACCAAAATCTGACTAACAGCACATGTGAAACTATAACTAATTACCACATGTGATCTTGTTTGTTTAATCCATACAAAAACCAGATTGTAAAAAAAAAAGTTGTGGAATTACAGTGTTATGGGCTGGACTCAGGCTCATTGTCTCCTTGATGACAAAACACTTAATATGATAAAATCAAAAACATGCTTTTTTTGTTTGTTTGTTTTTTTCATTATGTTTGATGTTTCTCCAGTACTGCTCATTCATATTCCCTTACATCTCACAATCACCAGGTCGTGGCTCCCTGTCTGATGAACACGGTGGTGTTGTGTCAGTTCTGGCCAAACAAGCTGCAGCTCTTACCAGAGACCCAACAGACTCTCCCACTGTGTGCCTGGAGTCTGAGTCAGGGTGAGCACTGACACAAACGTTTGTCTTTTTTGCTTGACTGACTCACACCTTTCCTCCCTTTTCTTAGTTACAGTGAATATAAGAGGTTTTCCTCTAGCCATTTTTCATAAACACTTGTGGAGTTTCGTAAATCAAAATCTTGGCAGAGAAGTTTATTTTCATTTGTGTAGCTATGCTGCCACCTTCTGGGCTCTGTAAAACCTCGTCTGATGCACTGCTACAAGGGACTCCAACTTAAATCGACCCGACTGATTATTAGGAGGAAGTGATTTAAAATGTTAGACCTTTGTGGCTGCTGCTTTTTTGTTGCTTTTAACACTGATGTTGCTGATACCCATGATGATGATGATGTTGATGGTAGTGATGATGATGATACTAAATCACCAATGATAATGTCATGCAGATCATCAGTAAAAAGCTAACACATGTCATATCACTAAAAGAACCTTTTGGTCAAACTTTTCAATTTTTACTCATCTCTCTTGCTTGTATGTACATTTATTGTTTATCAGGGGAATATCTGTCTTATGATATTTTGTTTTTGTTTGTTTCATAGAAACATCCTGGTGAGGACTCACGGGACCATCACAGTAGCAGTTCACAAGATAGCCTCTTGAAATACTGTAAAGACATGTACATGTAAACAAACACATTAGTACGATCACACAATCTAAATGAACTTTGACAAAGTGAAATCTGGGATTTCCTTATTGGTTTTTTCTTTATTTTCTGATCACATATTTAAACCAGAGTGCTTGCTAATTTTCTGATACTGCAAACTGGAGTGTGAATCCTTTCTTTTATAAAAAATGAATCTACGCCAGTCCATCAGTAATGCTATTTTATTGATACTGTGTACAGAACAGGTCCCATATGATATTTTATCCAGCCATGTTACTGGTGTGTGTGTGTGTGTGTGTGTGTGTGTGTGTGTGTGTGTGTTTCTTTGTGTTTGCACCCATATCGTTCAATCCAAGGCAGTCATGCACAGAATAACAACCCTTAATAAACTTTAACTTGACTTTCTGCTGCCCTCTTCTGTGTTAAGTATTCATTATTTTCTCCTTTGCTCAGTGTTTCATGGTTAACCAATTCATTTTCTTTGGCAGCCGCATGACATTTATCCAAGAAAACGAGTTCCAGGGTTTGCAATTATTAATGAAGCCACCGAAGTCATGTATGGCGGTAAGATCACATATTTTTCTATTTAAGGAGCGTGTAGGTTCATGTGCAAGGGGAGTGCCGGCTGTATGCAGTGTGTTTTCATGCAGATTTCACAACTCTGGATGAAGGTATGTCAACCAATGTTTTTGTTTTTTTTTTTAAACACGGGTATCTTACTCTCTGCGGCTCGTGGTGGTTTCTCTGCAGAGTAGACTGAGAGTGCAGCGCATCGACTTCGCCCGGGACCTGAGTAAAGTCTGCGCTGGCTCCGATCTGTTGACCGCAGACCGCTTATTCATGCTTCAGTGCTGGCGGCAGTCGCAGCCGTCCGTCAGTCCCACTGTAGTGAAGGTGACATCTCAAGAAACCTCTTGCACTAAAGGATGAACTGATTCAGAGTTTTGTGACCGAAATCCAAGGTCACTGTGACGCACAAAATACGTTTTGGGCCGCAGGTCAGGAATTCCTACTCTAATAACGACTGAATGCAACACGCATGTCTAATAGGATAAAATGATGAAGTGATGACATTTTATAGCCAAAGGGTCAGCCTCACTGTGACACCGCAGTGTTCTGCAAAAAACACTTTTATGGCCATTACTAAACGCTGTAACCCACATTTCACATGTGGTGGCCACCTTGGAACTTTTCCAAAAAAATAAATATAACATCTTTTATTAAACCCCCCGCCCAAAGTCTTCACTTATACATTGCACAAGTGGAGGCACACAGAATGTAAACAGCAGCTTGACCGGTCGGCGGAGGGACACCACTGCAGGGCGGCAGTTCTAGCTTTTCTCCCTCTGCGCCCCGAGACGAGGTTCACTGCTACGTCTCCATCACGTGGTTCTCCTCAGCGAGGGCTTCGCTCTCTGCGGCTCCTCCGGGGCAGCCAGCGGCGTCGAGGCTAAGATATGAGATGCAGCTCAGAGTGGCCCGCTCATAGAGGCAAAGTTATGGCACGGTCGTCATCGGAGGAGAAGGTCCCGCAGCAGTCTCTCTTTGCCGAAAAGTCCCCCTCTTGTGACGCGCACGCATTTCTGGGACGCACAGCACCGGAGCGAGAAACCCCCAAATTACTCGTCAAATTAGACTAATTGAAATCGGTGCAGAAGAGCGTCGAGGACAGGAGGAGACTGCAGGTGTGTGCTTTATTTATTTATTTATTTATTTATTTATCTGTGTCGAATTTATTAAGAGTCTGTAGCTGTCAACTAATAAGCCGTTTTAGTTTGTGATGACCGGACAAAGGTTGGAAATTTGATTAAGCTGTAGTTGATTTTCTCTCTATTGGTGAACTATTTTTGTCAAAACCTTTCTTTCTGAGATCACACAGCACAGAAATTATGCCTGAACCGTTATCCTCTGAGACCTTCCAAACTTTTTTTTTTTTTTTGGGGGGGGGGGGGGGGGGGGGGGGTAAAACTTTTCACCTAGATTGCGTTTGTGCCTCCTTTGGTCAGATGGCACCCAGATGACATCTTCTCGAAAATTCACCGCAGAAGTGTCAGTGTGCGTGAATGGTCTCATCTGCTTGAACGACCCTTTTCTTGCCTCCCCAGCAGTGTTGATTTGAGTGAGGGGCACAATGCAACAGGCCTGTGAAGTGAAGATAACAACTGGCTCACAGCAACACACAGTAAGACCTCCCTGTTTTCTCCTCACAGTAATACGGTTTCGTGTATGCCTTCGTGGACTAAGCCAAAAGCTCTCAGCTAAACACCCTGCATTTACTACATAATCTCACAATCCCTCAGGACCGGTGGCTGGCTTCCCTCGGAACTCACGGTAGAAGTGAGGCCGTGGTCACAGTTGGAGGCTCAGGGTTGTGAGTTTGAGCCTTGATAGGTAGAATAATTAAGCAGACAGACCGATTAAGAAGATAGCATCCCACAGGTCACACAGCTGGCCACCAGCTTCCTTAGATGGTGACATCTGGTTGAATGAAGGTTGTGAAATCAGGTGACCAGATTTCAATGTCAGGGCAAACAATGCATTTGATACTGACAACAGCTGAGGTTGATATTTTGTTGGTTTGAAGTTTTGCTCTTAAGTAACAAAAATCCAGTGTCCACCGCGCATGGGAGAGGTTTGCCTTGAAGGCTTTCTGCCAGAATGGCTTTCTATCATTAAGGCTTTCCAAGGCAATCTCAGTAACACCTGGAGCGAATTGCTTCAAATTTGACACAAACATCCACTTTGACTCAAGGATGAAGTGATTTGATTTTTGTGGTCGAAGGTCATTGGGACCACACAAAATATGTTTTTGGCCATAACTCACACTAATGCACACACTAATTAACTGCAACTGGACGGGTTGGCGGAGGCATACAACCATTTTTTGAGTAACACTATTGTCTTCACTTCATCAGGACTGTAGAGCCATGCAGAAATGCCATTTCTTGCAAAAGAGTAGCTCAGCTTAAGAAGTATTCTCTTTGGGGGAAAAAATAGCTATCAGTAGCTATCAATGCACAATATTGATGAAATCTGGTTATTGGGAGGGTTTGAAAATACAGTACATCCTGATATTTTTACTTTGAAGGTGAAAGAGTATCTTTTTGGTTAGTCTTTTATCTTTAACTGGAGTACTCCTGCCCTGACCCCAGGTAACACTTTATGAAACCGCCCTGTTACGATTAAAATATACACTTGTTCATCTCTGCTGATCAGCTGGAGACTCTGAAAGGGGCTTTTCATCTCCAGTCACCACTACAGCAGTAATCTGTTATTGTCTGTAAGCATAGTAAGACTATAGAGAAACTTTTGCAGGCTACATTTGACAACAGGAATGGAACCGAGGAAGTTTCTTTCACCAAGTATTGCTCTGCGGTAATGGTATGATCTGTGTATAAAGGATCTACTATTACAGTGATGTCAGCAGATGTAATGTGTGGTACTCCTTTTTTTCAGACTCTCACACAATGCAAAATTTTTCTTTTTCTTTTTTTGGATGTCAAGTTCAATGTGTAACTATTTTGGACGTGTGACTTTTGTTTGACACACCTTTTGGACAATTCACCTTCACTACCGTGAACCTTATTGTCTTGGCCTGATCCTTTAAGGAATGAAGCTTTTCAGCTTTTCAAATCTGTCTACATGTTTGTGGTCTTGCTGTGCACTAAACTTAAACAGGGCATGTGACAGCAGCACAGACATGTTGACACTC
Organism: Trachinotus anak; assembly: GCF_046630095.1. NCBI lineage: Eukaryota > Metazoa > Chordata > Actinopteri > Carangiformes > Carangidae > Trachinotus > Trachinotus anak. The sequence continues at coordinate 12,901,898 of NW_027273855.1, read as the reverse complement.
TGAACCTGTAGAACAGGATGGGAATGTTTCTTAAAGGTGGATATGTCCATCCTACATTAACTATACCACTTATATGAACCGGGTCGTGTGGGGCCTGGAGCCAATCCCGGTTTACCATGGGGCGAGGGCGGGGTACACCCTGGACAGGTTGCCAGTCCATCGCAGGGCTGACATATAGAGACAAACAACCATTCACGCTCACATTTAGAGAGGCAGTTTAGAGTCACCAATTAACCTAATGCATGTGCATGTCTTCGGACTTGCGAGAGGAAGCGAGAGTACCCAGAGGGAACCCACACAGACACGGGGAGAACATGTAAACTCCACATAGAAAGGCCCCAGGGGTACGAACCCAGAACCTTCTTGCTGTGAGGTGACAGCGCTAAGCACTGCGCCACCATGCCGCCCTAATTTGATACATGCTTTTATAGTTTTATTTTCCTGTTATTGAGGAGACGTCTATATAGCTGGGATGGGTTTCTGGATGAATTATTTGACTGTTGTCTGATAGTAATGAGGTGGTTTGCCTGGAAAGAAATATTCAGAGCAGCTATAACAACTTGGATCCACTTATTTGTGCAAAACCATCTTCTCCGCAAAGACCCAGATGAAAACAAAATAATTTTCACCACTTTTTGCAATGCCAGTGCAATGCACACTACATGATTATTAGCCTCACCAAGGAGGTTATGTTTTCACATGTGCCTGTTTGTTGGTTTTGTTTATTTGTCAGCAGGATTACGCAAAAAGGTACTGAACCAATTTACACTGAACTTGGTAAAGGGGCGGGGCAGGGCCCAGAGAAGAACCCATAACATTTTGGTTAAAAGAAAAAAATAATTTTCTTTACCATGGTGAGATAGGGCGTATTTTGATTCTGTCATCAAATTCTCAGGAAATAATGTATAGATCTTGATGTAAAAAATTAGACATATTTATGGTGTTGAGATGACTTTGTGCAATTTAATGCAGATCCAGATAGTAATCTGGATGTAAGATTACATATAATAGATCAATGATTACATATAAGGATGTAAGAAGGCCCAGCTGAACTGCCAATCTGACTCTTGTTGAATATAGAGCAGAACATGTTCAGGTAACTATTGTAATTACCAGCCTGATGCCCAATTCAACTTTTTCCTGACTTTCAGTCATTACTAGGCATCTTTTAGTAATTAAATCTGATTGCCACTGTTTCTCATTGTAAATGGAAACACAGAGAGGGAGGAAGCAAAGTGCAACATTCTTCTCAGTGCTGCACATCTGTAGAGTCAGACTGCTGACTGAAGCACTATTGCAGGGGCTGGATTCGCTGCAGTCGCTGACCCGGTATGTTAACAGCTCATGTCATCAGTCACTCGTAAATATCTCACATAATTAAGAAAACTGTGGGAACTCATATATAAACTTTGAAGATGCCAGTCATAGCGGGCCAGATATTTCCCTCAGGCATTGGCAGAGAACAAAAACAGAATTAAAAGAGCGTGAATAGTGGACTTACATTCATCTGGTGCCCAGAAATATGTCTCCAAATGAATGATGTTGCTCTGTAACTTCTGGAATGTGTGAATGAGCAGCTCTTTGCTAATAAGTTCACCATATCAACTTAAAGGTGATGATATGTCAGTATTGTGTGAACAGCTTATTTCCGCTGCCCCCAAATGACAAAACAAAAACCAGCCAATAAAGGTTTAAATACGAATGCTTTCCAGCTTGGTGGCAATTTGAGGGTCATTCTGTGACAAATTTGGTAAAGTTTTTAGCCACAGCAGCGGCAACTTTGACTGAAACATCTTAACAACTATTAGTTTGGTTGCCATGAAATCTTGTACAGTCTACATATATATATATATATATATATATATATATATATATATATATATATATATATATATATATATATATATATATATATATATATAATGAGCTTATATATATAAATTATAATATATATATATATATATATATATATATAATTTACTCTGATTTAAGGGTTCTTGAATACACACAGTTTGTTGCTGGTGAGTGACATGCAGGTTCTGCAAGTCATCGACTATAACCTGAAAATGAGGCTTGTATTCTTTTTCAAGCCGGTGCAGATTAAGGGTTAGGGATAGGGCTTCGGGTCATTCTGTTGAGGCTTTCATCATCATCATCATCATCATAAATGCGCAAGGAACAGGAAACAACAGAAAAGGAAGATTTGTTTGCAAAAAGAAAAACAACCTCAGTTACCATTGTTCACTTCTTCTTGCAGGTGTAATGCTAATCTTGATGCAGCCATAGCTCCAAGTGCCCTTCAACCAACCTGAGGATGACACTCAGAGAATAGGACTGCTGACTTTATTCTTCACCTGTGGAGCCTTCAGCATACTACCAAAACAGCATAGAAGGTAAGTCATCAAACTGGTTTAGGCAAAAATTCTTTCTGCTCTCCTTAAGAGAAAAATAAGGATGATGTCTGCACAGTTTTGGTGGCTAAACCTATAACATGATGACCCTGATCTCCAAAGCTTTTTGCTGTTAGTTTCGACAACTGAAATGTGTGTGTGCATCTGTGTGGTACATATTGGTGTTGAATGTAAACATAAATGGCAACCTCAGAGAACGAAGAAGAAACGTAGCTGGAGGGGACACTAATTGTTCCTCCTGTCTATACTGGCCATAACCACATCGCTTGAATGTCAGTATAAAAAAATCCACAGCCCTTGTTCTGTGGAAAAAGAACTCAAGGCTTTAGCAGTCTGAGTTATCTTCTGAAGTTAGTGTCTTTGTAGCATGAATTCCCATCTCTGTGTTCCCTCAGACATTGTTTCACTGTTGAGTTGCAGTAGTAGGATACGTAGCACATTTTGTAAAATCCCCACTTGGTTTTTCTTGTCTCTCATCATTTAATAAAGGTGTATTAGTCCTTGCAAGCAGGAACAACTAGTTTTAGGTCCATATCAACATGAACCAAAAACTGCTTCCATGTTGATATGGACATGTGTGTAAAATTGACTCAAAAATATGTGAACTTGTCAGTTCATCTGCTCCAAAAAGCCTTCTTTGTGAATGGAAATGCACAAATTAATCAGTCAATTTGAAATTTCATTTGCAAATTGTGTGTGTGCATACTCTAAACAAAATTCAAAACAAATGGTCTTTTTCATGGTTGAAAATGCCTCATCCCTTCCAAAATGTAATTTCATAGACAAATAATTGAGTATAACCACGCCATAACTATAACAACATTTATGAAATGTAATTTATCTAACAGCTTAAAACTCAAAATACAGTATCACCTAAAACTAAATATGATATTGTAAACTGGTCTTTAGAATGTGAATTGTTTGTAGCTTGTCTCCTAAAGGGGAGGATGCTCCCAGGTTTGTTTTTTGCATCTTATCTATTTTCCAAACTAGGTGGCAGGAAATGAGTTTAAATCACTCTACAATAGACAGTAGTGCTTCGGAAAGTTGTGCTTCTTACGTTCTGCTCTCACATCTGTCTGGTCAAACACACATAGACTAACTAAACTAACCCCCCCACCCCACCCCCCCACCCCCACCCCCCCTTGTTTTTGTTTTTTCACCTTTATTAGATAGGACAGTCTAGAGGCAGACAGGAAACGGAGAGAGAGAGAGAGAGAGAGAGAGAGAGAGAGAGGGTGTGACATCCCCAGCTGGAATCAAAATTAAAGGTTCCCTGTGTAGTTTATCTCATGGACGTGCAAGAGGACACACTTGCATGCTTGGTGAACCGATACACTGGACCATGATTTCACACTATTCCACTGATCAAAAGTTGGAGATAACACACAAAGATATACAGCAATGCACTAGCAAAGGCAGTGAAGAGGAAGACAATGAGCTCATAAGCACAGATGTAGACAACACTGGATTTAACATGCTTAAAAAAATCTGGTTTCCAAATGTTTTATGAAGGAGGACATGCAGTCAACACATTTGTGAGAGCTCAAGGACACACAATGAGCTTGTGTGAGTAACACTGACAGTAAACTTAACTTTTGTTTGTTTACAACAAAACTCCACATGGTACCTTTAAGACTTCTGTTTTCAGTTTGCTCAGTCCAGACTTCATGCACAGACTCGGACTCATAAATCAGGCTTTTAAGGGGGAGGAGGGGAACAGATCTGTGAGTAGTACGTCATTGATTGTTGTGATTCTTTTTGCCCACAGGAAATATTTTTTAAATTTATACCTCTATAAATGGTATGATGGTCAAATAGTTTTGGAGAAGATTATTTACCAAGTAACATTACTAAAATCTAATATTAGACTAGATGCACAATGTAAAATTTGGAGAGAGAATGTCTGGCTGGAAGTGTGCGGCAACATGGTGTTAATACCTGACTACAAAGTGCTGATCTCCAATCCACCATCGCTCCAACCCTCAGACCCACAGCACATTTAGAAACATGCACTCAAACACACACTGAGGACAACTTGTGAACAGCACATGGGGAAATACTTTCCCCGCAGTACACTGGCCCAATTCATTCCCCTTTTAATCCGCTCTCTGCTCTCTGCCTAAATTGGTCTTGGCTTCTTATTCATGTCTAAGTCAGTCTAAGTTAGTGATGCAGGCTACAAAAGACTGGTGATAAATACAGGTTTACTACCTCCTACTTTGTTCAAAATGACTTTGCTTTTCAGCGTTTGAGGCGAAGCACAGTATATGTGAGACAAACTGTCAAATAAAAACAAAAGTATCTGTATGGCTAGATACCATTTTAAACAAGTGAGGAAAATATATAGTATATATATATTTTTGGTTTGTGTGAACTGACTCTTTGATGATAAATGACAAAGACACATGACATACTGTAGGTATGTACAGTAAATAGCTGATTTTGCTAATAGCTGTTGACGCAGCTGTTAAAAGCATCAAACTCTTGCTAGCGTTGCCTCTGTTTGCTCTTCTGGTTCATCTCTTGACCTAAACTCTGGTTCAAATATTAATATTTACTTAGTTTTTGTCTGGAAGTCGTTTTTCATCACAAATGACTTTTTGTTGTTTGTCCATGTCTGACACTGTTGAAGCTCACACACGAAGTCTTGTATGTTTCTTTTGTTAACAAGGCTCATTAAAAAATGCAGGTATAAGTCAAAGACATAGGAGGAGGATTCTTTGGAAATATGTTAGAAGAACGGTTCAAACTTACTCAAGGTCAGATGTTGCCTGTTGGGGATTACAAGTCAAACTGCCGTACATTTGACTCATAACAGAGGTAGCTCCTGAATCACCTCTCAACAGGGGCTCAACAGGTTCATTTCACAAAATTGCAGTCTTAGGGCTTTAGTCTTAACTTCATATGTTACATGCAATTATCACTGCATTCAGTAATCCATTATCATCCCCTTTGACCCCCTCCTTTATTTGCCAATACAAACATCATACTACATTGTCTTATAGACCATCAGTGCATTCATGTTTTGTAAATGTAAACCTGGTTTACTTTAAGGTACCCTATGAATTTTTTTTTTTTTTTCACTCTTTCTATGTGTATCCTTGAAGTCTTAAATGTGTGGGTGCCTTGTTCAAAGATTGCTTCCTAGAAGCAGGTTCACTGAGTCTGGATAGATCTTATGAGGGTTTTTAGGTTCTTTGCAAAGTTATCCAGATAACTACATACCTGTTTCCTAGAACAACCCCAGGTTTTTCAGTTCACAAGTTAAACTATCACAAAGTTAAAACATCATCATCAAAGCAAACTTTAGCCCATCATGCACAGGGCCCACCGTTACATGCTGACAGGGAGCTTGGAGATACACATTTAAATTAAATATTTGCACTTGCTGCGACAAAGATACACTTAATGTAAACACGGCAGACATTCAGTCCAGCTGTAATAAGAGAGAAAGAGGTGGAAAAGTAACCAGGCATAGCTGTACTGTAACTGACCTGTTTCACAGCTCAGTGACTTGACAAGTATTACTGTCTATAGTCTGAAAGGATCATTCTGTACCATGACATGATAACACATTGATGTCAAATTTCAGGGACCACTTTGAATGGTTTAAAATGATTTGATTAAGTTTTTGGTCTACATTTTTCTGTTATGTTGCTTGAAGCAAAAGTAGTGTAAGGAAGAAGAAGTTCATATCACAGTTTGAGTTTTATTTAGAAAATAATTAAGCCTTTCTTTTTTGAGAAAGAACCTGCTTGTCTTGCTGTTTCAAAAACTACAAAATGCAACATTCTGTTTTATTGTTGTTGTTACATGGGAAGAGATGGAGATTCATACACAGAACACAAATGCATAGAATGTATCTTCCTTAAAGATGCAATAGAGAAAAGCTATTAGATATGGATTAACATTTATGCACATTAGTTACTGTGTGACTTTGTAGCAGATGTTTTACTTTCCATAATGAATCCTGAACATTACCCTAAAATTCTGTGCCATTAGTATTTATATCCATGTTACCCGTGTGAAGTTATATCATGAATTTTAGTTTATAATTATGTCCTGTAGTTAGATGAATGCTTCTGATTATGAAGCCTATGTAAGTTTAAAGTTATTTATTATTGGCCCTTTTTTTCTCCTAGTGAAACCTAGGTAGCCATGAACCTGTTCAGGAAGGATGCCATGAGCACAAAGAAGGAGAAGGAGAAAGAGATCCAATATGAGGACCCTCCAGATGGAGGTTGGGGCTGGATGGTGGTGCTACATTGCTTCCTGGTATGTCCACCTCAGTTATTTCTGATAATGTGGCTGTTTTTTAATTTTATTTCTGTGATGCTTTTAAAATGGCCTATACAGTATTATAACTTCAAAACATAAAGTAAGTGTTAATTTTATATTTTATACTATCTACAATGGTAGTTTTTTTTCTGAACAGGAAAAATGCAAATATTCTGCCCAATAGTGTTTCACAGCACACATCTTGCCCTACAATACCTGTGCCACTACACTTTTTGACAAAACTGGATATAATATTTCCATGTGTCCATATGTGTGTTTCACGAGGCTCAACCTGAAATAACAACAGCAGAGAGAAAAATGTATCTACTTCACAGACAGCACTGATCTGTTTCCCATTATTTTCATGTGTGTCCAGGTAAATGTCTTAGTGATGGGAACACTGAAGAGCTTTGGGATCTTCTTCGTGGCCTTCCAAGATGAGTTTGGAGGCTCAGCAGAGAGCATCAGTTGGATCGGCTCCATCATGTCAAGTCTGCGCCTGTCTGGAGGTATGAATCAGTCATCTATCTAGCCCTCAGTCCATAGACTGGATGTAAAGATACTGTAGGTATTGGACAGCAGAAAATGAGGAACTTTTTAAGATCCTATGTCTTTGTGCTTCCTCTCCTGTATCTTCTGAAGCACCCATAGCCTCAGTGGCCTGTGCCAAGCTGGGAACCAGGGTGACCTCCATTGCTGGTGCGCTACTGGTTAGCGGAGGCTTCCTCTTGAGTATTTTTGCGCATAACGTGGTGTTTCTCTACATCAGCATGGGAGTGATAGTTGGTGAGTAGAATTGGCAGTAAGCCAAAACACTGTCTCCATGATAAGTCGGAATCCGCAAAGCATTTCTCTGCATGAGGCCATCAGTTTGAGGTGACTGGTTGTGAATGACTTACTCTTGCGTGCTCTCATTCCTGTGTCTGACACTGTGTTTGATAACAATAATCTTCTTTCCTCCTCACAGGAATGGGTTTTGCACTATTATACCAGTCCTTCTCAGTGGTCACAGCCCTGTATTTTCGGAAGAGGTTAGCAACAGCATATGCGATTGGGCGTTCTGGGATGGGTTTGACCTTTGCTCTCGCCCCGTTCACTCAGCTGCTGCTGGACCAATATGCCTGGCAAGGTAGGCGGGACGAATCTCTCAATAAGCAGGCAGTATCAGAGCCTTGAGCATTGCTTTGATGTGTGCACATTGCATAATTAAGTATGTTTTGTGGTATATTTCTGTTTTTTTGTGCTAGTAGAAATACAGAACATATAAGGTGGCGTTTTGGCACCTGAGCTCTCTTTGTCCCCCACAGGGGCGATGCTGATTCTTGGGGGTCTCATGCTGAATCTGGTGGCCTCTGGGATGCTTCTGCGACCAATCAATGTGAAGCCTCCCATGTCAAACGCTACCTCTTCTCCCATCCAAAAGAGCCCTGCTGTTTCCCTCAAGAGTTCCTCAGAGAAGGAATACACTAAGAGCTGCTCTAATGGCTCCTCTCATTTGTCCAATGGCATCTCCAAATCAGACTCATTCCCATCCTCTCCTCCCCCTCACAGGGACACTGAGAACCTGGGGGGGCAATGTACTCAGGGAGCCCAGGACCAGCCAGTGAACCCTGAATTGACCAGACTGGTCCTCAATGGTGTGAATGGCCATGAGCCTCACCATGACTTGGGTCAGTCTAAACCCACAGCTCCAGACAGCTCATTGGAGCTCAATGGCAGCCTGAATGGGTCCACCATTGTTGGATTTCCCTCACATGCCAGCACACCCAGTGAGGTGACTGTCAAAAAAGCCAAAGTACTGGATTTCTCCCTGCTAAAGGACCCATTCTTTTGCATCTACACTTGGTCCTTGGTCTTCAGCCAGCTGGCTTACTTCATCCCCTATTTCCACCTGTCTGCCCGAGCCAGAACCCTGGGCATCGATGCCATGGATGCTTCGTTTATCATCTCTGTGGCAGGTGAGAGACACATTGATCAAAACTTCCTGCTGTGTTGTTATGATCCACCTTAATAGAATAGTTTAGTATTTTGGAAAATTGAGCTTATTTGCTCTCTTGACAAGGGTTATGTTTGTTGTGAGAAGGAGGAAAACTCACTTACTGCCATCATTAAGGTCACCATTTACACATAAAAACTGCCAATCACATAGAATAGAGTTCTTAAAGCATGGCTTTTTTTAAGGGTCAGTTTCTAGTTTTGAACAGCCACATTCGAAGGTGGAGTGAAATGTCAGGTGTCATAGAGAGGGGCGGTGCACAATATCATTTAAATATGGGGATACTGGCACACATTTTCAAACTGGTGGGAGATGGTCATAGTGTTGCACTCTGTAGTTGTACAAGAAAGTTATATCAAGAAATAGTTATATCAAGAATGCAAAATAAGAGTTCACTCCTTGACTTTTTTCTCACCTCTGCAGAGCTAATTGTGATGTGAAGTGGGTTTGAATGTCGACTCGTCGGGTTGGAAAGTTACAGAAATTGTGAGGGATGGGGTTTTCCAAAGCCATTTGATAAGTAGCAGTACTGAAGAAGGCTACTGGCTGCTTAAAAGAAGTTATCAATAGCAACCTCATAGCCCTCAAAGATAATTTCAAGTTTTGAAAAGCGGCACGCTGGCTTTATAACACAACACAAAGTCTTTTAATCAGCCTTTAAATGTGAAGAAATTCAAAATTAGGAATTTCATAACATGCTTAACAAAAGTGTTGCCTATATCGTACAGTGTCCATGCAATAAAATATTTATTGGTGAAACAACTTTTTTAGGGGTGAATCATTTGAATTATGTTTTTATTACATTCTCGATCTTCCTGGGTGAGTAGAATTGCTTCCATAATTCTTATTGAAATATCTAAAGTTTTTGCAGTATCTGATAGAAGCATCTTTTGGTTGTGTTGAGTATTGGCATCGCGTTCGTCTATTTGGCTCTGTTGTGAGTTTTTGCAGCGTGTTTGTGTATTTGGTTGTGTTGTGAGTATTTACTGCACATATATTGTTAAATTGATGAAGATGTTTTCTGAATTTGTTTTCGTTTTGTCTATTTGCATGTGTTTTCTTAAGTTGCAGTGCCTTGAGCTCTGAGGGCCACCGATTGATACAGCTACATAGCTACATCCAACACCAGCAGCACCCCACACCTGACTTCCAGCTCAGCACTTTGATTGGTGTACAACCACATGATCATAAACCAAACTCAGTCATGGCCACATGATTTACAATGTCCACTGATGGCTGCTGTGTTAACTGTACCTAAGAAAACATCTCCTTTTTAAACAAACTTAACTCTCTGATGTCCTTTATGAAAGTCAAAAGTGGTGGGTTTAAAAAAAAAAAAATGAAACTCATCTCAAAAGCACAAATTTTCATCTTTTAGATCAGACACCAGTCATGCATTTGACTTGGTCTGAAATTTGGACAAAGCATAAAGTCCTAGAAAAACACTCACACTCTTTATGAATATTGACAGACTCCTGACTGAAGAGACAGTGGACTGCTGCCGTTCGCCTTTGAATGTGGCTTCCAGCAGGGATTTCACAGAGACTGTTAAGAGGGAGGTCCACGTTTCTTTAAGACTGGGTTTAAGAGGCGATGCAAAAAAGTCCTCAGTCAACTTCTAGGCATTAATTATTTGTGAGCTGCTCAGACTCTGCAGTCTTATGTAATGAATGTGCTTACATAAAAGCTGAACTTTGGTCCACTGGCCCGGACGGGTGGGTTCAGCAGTATGCCACTGATGAGGCCACTTCATATGAACAAAAAACAGCATTAACATTTTGACCACAGAGAACATGTGCATGTAATTATTTAAGAGTGCTTGGTGAGGCTTTGTGAATAATTGAAATGCACCACATAGGGTTGAGCATTTATGAGTTACGTGCTTCTGTTCTGTAATCAGTACTCAGCAGATAAAGATAATATTTCCTTTGATGACAGGTGTCTTGTACATAATGAGAATGACTGTTAAATGGTCTGAAAAACATCGGTTATCACAGGCTTAGGGATGTAGAGGGTGTGAGAGATGTTATCGTGACAGTAACACAAGACGTGATGACATCTCATACACTTGATACATTTTTCTTTCACGTCGCATCTCTTCGATGTGACGAGATTTGATTTTTTGCACTCTGCATCACTGCTCTGTTTGGCTTCTTAGGACATGTGATTTTAGATTGCCTGAAGGACTGTTCATGTGATGCATTTGAAATAAATAAATAAGTAAATAAGTGAATAAATAAATAATCAGTCATTGTGAAATGTGGTACTTAACCTGCCTGTGAAATTCAGTGTTTTCTTTGTCAGCATTGATGAAACAGCAGCATGACACCACCAATGCTGGGGAAAACGGAGGAAATTACAGAAAGAAGTATCATGAAAACACTATGTCCTGCATGAGAAACACAGCTGGGATGAAAACATTTATGGATCGGCCCAAAACTATGATTGGGGTCAAGTAACATGGCTGTATAAGATTACACAGGATGCTCTTAGGGTTCTTATAACAAGCTCTATGGAATCTCATCTATCCAGCTGTAACAAAAAACAGAGGATATAGATGTCTGATGGACTGTTAGTTTACGAAGATGAGCTTTGTGCCAGTGATCAGTGCCAGAGAGCAGCAAGCAACACGTTTGTTCTGTCACATTCTCTGGTCATGTGCACTGTAATGAAAGAGAGACAGAGCTAGAGAGACGGGGTGCCACCCACACCACAAAGCCACAATCCCAGTGTCCTGCTGTCCCTCTTTCCCCGACCCAGTGCTTGTCATAGAGGCCTATTGACTGGGCAGAGCAAGGGAGGCCGCTATCATCCGGGTCAGTCTGTTCGTCAACTCTCAGCCTCCAACACTGGATTCAACTGGAGTCGCTAAGCAACAGCTAACTGAGTAAAGTTGCTGGCGAGGTGACAAGAGGGGTCCAGTTCTAAAGTGGCTGATACTTTGCAGAGGAGCACTGAGGCGGCAACACGTACAAAAGAGGAGGCGAGACAAGCCAGCAGCAACCTCAGAGAAGCTGGGAAAACCAATATATGCTTTTATAACCCTTTGCTTTAATCTAGTGACAAAATGTCCTTCTCTGAAGCAAAGGGAATGGCATCTCTCCATGCCTTGCAACCCTCCCATGGTGAGTTAAATCCCAGAGGCATTCATATACAACCTCTATACCTGCTAGCACTGCAAAAAGAAATGGACAGAACTAATCATGTCCCTGGTGCACTTGGCTTAAGGTGCTACTTGGAGAGGCCAAATTTAAACTGCATTGTGCTGAGTTTGAACAGGAACAGCTGCAGGATTGGACCAACCTGCTGAGGCTAAAACACACAAACAAACTCATAACTCATCTGTATGCAAGCAGGGGACACCCCAGGACATTGTCGTGGGTCGCTAGAGGAGGACACATAAACACAGCACAGCTGCCTCTTGTCATCTTTCTAACCTCAGATGAGAGAGACGCTCTAGAATCTGTTATGTAAGGAAAGCAGAGGTGTTCACTTTGTAGCCAAAATATAGCTGATCATTTATTACTATACATGTGTTGATTTATGTAGATGAATGTAACCTTTATTGGCATACACTGTGCATATGCATACTTTACTTGGTACAAGTACTGTAACTGTAAACTCTTATTCAGCAGAGTTTCCTTCTGTTTTGGGTCCAGGCTGGGTGTAAATGGCTGCAGCCTTTGCAGTTGTGTTGCAGAGGCTGAGCAAAGGATCAGTAACTGTGATCTGCACAGAACCAGTTTGTTTTATCGATCAGTGGCTAAGCGCAGCCTGCTTGTAGCTATTCCTGTGACAGTCAATACACCACTGCAGTTTCTGCATCATCTATCATGTTCCAGTTGACCCCAGCAGAGAGCAGCACATATCTGCCCAGTCATCATACTGGAGTAAACAGTCAATCAGATAGGATGGAGTGCATAATGAGTTGTTTTAGCCGGGTGTTGGCAGTGCTATACAGATGTTAACAGAATGCCTACTATTCAGTAACATTTTTGTCTCGGAGAGCGGGGACAACAGGGACTCGTCTAGACATCCCGTTTGATGGTAATGCAGACCTGTGTCGCTTTGCTGCAGAGCATCATTCATCATTCTTTCACACACACACACACACACACACACACACACACACGCATAGATGCACATTCTGCACACTCACACTCCCTCCTGGCTCAGTTTTTTTAAGCAGACAATAGCTGCATGATTTTAAGGAAACAAGATGCGGTATGCTCACAGGTCCCTACGTGAATCTTTCATACATTACCTCAGCTGCCCTTTAATTGATGACGTATAATGTAATAGAAAATGTTGCGAACAAATCGACAGGCAGCAGACCAATGGTGTAAGTTCGCCAGGAACTCAACTCTGTATTTTTTGTCACCCCTTGGTTTGTGAACTGCCATTCTGAAGCCTTGAGTTTGCAGTTTGTCTGTTGCCATCTAGGTTTTTTGAAACCAGAATAAACCATATTTGGACGAGAAGGTAGAGCTGAGTAGGAGTGAGGGGTGGATCTGATCTGCTCTGTACTCTGTCCTGATTGTCAGGCTGGTCGCCGTGTGTGGTACAGTCTGTCAATCTCAAAGCAGCCCCGCCCTAATGCATATCCTGCTTTATGGTCTAGTTTCCTCTAATGGCACCATGATTTTAAAAAATTAATCATGTTGCATTGAAGAAGTCTTGAAACTTGTTATTAAGACCATAAACTCATGAAAAGTAGGTCAAGTGAGAAGTAGGGCCATTAGCATAGCCATGCAGATAGTTTTGGTTATGTTTTTCTAAGTTTTGAGATTTGAGAGCTTTCTATCTCAACCCGGATACAACGGAGGTGACTGGAATTTGTTTGTGGTGCTCACGGTGTTGAAGAAATACACTTAAAACTAGAAGGGCACTCAGAGACTGCAGACCTCCACCAAGGCCAATGTCAAACAACAAACAAAAGACTTCAGAGAAAATAATTCTTATGGGTAGTAAATGATCAAAATCTGCCCCAAAATGTAATGCCACACCCCTCCACCAAGTTCATTGCAAATCAGTTCAGTACTTTTTGCGCAATCCTGCTGACAAATAAATAGACATGGTGAAAATGTAACCTCCTTGGCGGAGGTAAAAAAAAAAAAAATCAACAGCAGCATGTCTCTCCAGGATGTCAACAGTTTAAAGCGGACTATTTCTGAGGTGGACGTGAGGTGAGAAGCTCTATTAAAGGAGCAATATGTAAGTTTTGGCTATTGCTATATAGCCAATGTTAGCATTAACAACTGTTTACTTACCAATCTAGATGAAACATTGTGAGTTCAGCATCAAACTTCATTCCTTTACTCGCTGACAGCTGAATCTAGCGGTGGAAAGCAACGCCAATGTTGACTCTTGTTTTGCCTCTATTTCTATCACTTCTTTTATTCTACTGAAATTAGGATTAGAATCTAATCTGGACGTAGACTGGACACTACAGTGATGAGAGGGTCTGTTAGTACAGACCCTCTCATCACTGTAGCGTCCAGTCCGTGTCTGTCCTATTCTCGTAACAACTCGATGAAACTTCTTCAAATTTGACAGAAATGTTCAGTTGGACTCAAAGATGAACTGATTAGATTTTGTTGGTCAAATGTCAAGGTCATTGTGACCTCACACTTTTTAGCCATTACTCAAGACTTAACACAGAAATTATGACAAAATTTCACACAAATGGTCAATATTTTATATGACTCTGGAAAAACAGGGATTTAATCTGAAACTAGTCAGAGTTACGGAGACACACAGCAATTCTAGTTAAATGCTTTGACCACTTAAAATCTGTGGATTTTTTGCCATAGGATATTATTTATTCTGTTTTAATAAACAACATAATAGTGTTTTAATAATTGTGAATTACTCTGGTATCTGTATATCTTTGACTGGACTGGATCTGTTTTCTAAATTTTAAATGTGGCATTTTTATCTCAAGTTGAAGAGAGCAGCTCTTTACAAAGAGCAGCTTCCTGTCAATACCTAAATATTTTATTGTACTGTATGTGTTCCCCAGGCTGCCTCTCTTCTCTTATTCCTTCCTTTTAAGAGACTGTTGGAAACATGACTGTATTTCAGCAGGATAATCCACTCAGTATCAATACTGCTTTTCCAGGGATTTTATGTGGGATTTGTGTAGTGGTGTCAAATCCTTGTACTCTCACCTTTCATCTTACTGCTCATTTCACATTTTAGTTAGAGTGAAATTATTTGCAATGTCACTTTTTAGGAGTTCAAATTCACTCTCGTGCTTCACTCTTTCCCAGTTTCACGTCCACCTGTCCAGCCACCTCACCTGTTTGCCTCTGTTGCAGGTATCACAGAGACGATTGCCCAGCTGGCCTCAGGCTGGGTGACAGACAGGAACCTGTTTCATAAATACCACTACCACAAAGCGTACCTGATCCTGTGTGGACTGGTCAACCTGCTTTCCCCACTGGCAACCTCCTACATCCTGCTGATGGTTTATGCTGTCTTCTTTGCCATCTTCTGTGGCGGCTACATGGCTCTGCTGCTGCCTGTTCTAGTAAGGAGAATATCTTATCTGAACAATGCTATTTATCTGTTCTCGCTTAAATCAACCTGTTATAGCTCACCAGGTTTGTAATTTTCAGCAATGCATCATTACAGGTCCCATAGTTTTGCATAATTTTCTAGAAAAGAACTGAAATGTTAGTGTCAGTAACTTACATGTCAGTTCTTTCAAATAAATTCCTCTAGAAATGAACAACTGCTTATAAACTCAACACAACTAACTAAACTCAAAAACACTGATTACATCATTCTTGTCAGGGAAGTTGCAAATAATTTTTTAGGAAATTAGAGACCCATAAAATTAATTGTTACCTAACTTTCACTAAATACAAAGTGTCTTTAAAAATGTTTCAAATAGGCATTTGTCATAAAATAGTCCAGAAAGAAATACAGTCATGGTTTCTTTATAACATCACATTACAGGGTAGGGCAGAAAGTAAAAGTAAGTCTGAACAGCTTGAAAGTGAAAACTGGGTTTTAGAAAATAAATAAAGATTAGTGAGGGCAGTTAAATGTTGCAGAATCTGGTACCTTTAGATATCACAATGTGCTCTCTCAGTATCTCTCTGTATCAGTCTGAAGTTCATTAACCAAGCAAGACCCTACGGTAATAGACTATATAATCTGGTGATTCCCAATAAATGTATTTGTGCGTGGGGACTTTTCTGTAAAGGTGAAGTGGCTTCATTACATCATTATGTCATGTACTGAAAGGGAAATGTATCCTTGAATCAGACTATTGGATTTATGTCTCAACTGCCATTATGGGTGGTGCAGCATATTAAGCCAGCGAGTATCGAGTATCTTGAGGTCATAGCACACCTGAAAACAAAAACATGTGCTGTGACTTCACTTGTGGTTTCTGAAAGGCAAGGACATGCCTCTGGGTCTTAATGCTGACAAGTGTGAAGATGCACAGAGGAGCCAAACTAGTTTTCCTCTTCATTAATCTCAATCAATTGTTTGTCTGCTGAACAATGGTTTTCTCATTTAATGTTTCAAGAAAGAAAACACCTATGCACCTACTTTCATTGCGTTGACAGACAGGTATATCAAAAAAACAATCTGTAGCTCAAAGGTAAACAAAAGGATCAAGCCACTGCAAAATTAACTGAGACTATGAAATGAAAACGATCTCCATCCAGACGACCACTTCAGCTACGTATCAGAAACCTCTTTGTCCATAATATCACACCTGGAAACGCTTACATACGTGACCATTCACGTCCACTGGGCATGTGCGAGCCAGTGTAAACATTAAGTATATAGTCTACTCTGCAGTTGATTAGTTACACAAAATACTATGAACGAGGTACAGCAACAGCTACAGTTGTAGCAGTAAAATAAATCATTTAGCTGTGCCACAGCTGCTAGCAAAGACAACCACGTTATAAACTCTTGTAATTCATTATTCATTTTACTTTGACAACTGGTAGTCAAAGTAAAATGACACAATGTTTGTTATGAATCTGTAAGAAAAAAAGGATTAAGCCAATGTGTTTTTAAGAATAGGGCAGCATCTTTTAACCTCTTAATGTCAACACATACAGCTTTCAAGTGTGCATTGGTATTAACAAGGACAAGGATTGTGATTTGTGATTTGAAATGCTGGTGTTTTGTCTGTTTGTTTGATTTGTTTTTTTGCATTTTTTACAAACGAAGTATACACACCTAACTTTTTCATAACATAACGTACTTGACATACTAACCTACTTGAGTTCCTGGCATTGGTTTTTATGCTCATCATGACAGTATGTAAATCAGCTTGCAGACAGGTAGTCCATCAAGTTGAACTTGTTCAACTTCAACTTGTTTGTTTTTTTTATTGAACTCAATGCTTAATTGGCTGAATGTTTTTGACTTCCTGGTAGGTATTTATTTTATTTATAAAATATATATATATACATTTATAATATATATAATATATATTTATAATATATATAAAAATGTTTGTTATAATATGGTAGCAATGTGAAGTATAAATGATCTGTATGGAGCTAAAACATATAAAACACTGGTTATTGGCAGTTACAAGTCCCAGTGTGTGAAGAGCTTTGGGCTGAATTTGTTGCTCTGCTCTCCAGGTAGATCTCGTGGGGTCAGAGAAACTGAACAACTCCATGGGCTTCTCCATGTTCTTTGTTGGCCTGGGTTGCCTTACAGGGCCTCCTTTGGCAGGTGAGTGGATCACGTCATGGAAACCCTTCGGGAGTCACACATGTGCTAACCTACTTTTCCACATAATCACAATAACAAACACATACAGTACATATGAACCACATGTGCATGGGACTGTAGCCATGACATTGCTTTTCTAAAATGATTTGTTACACAAAGGGCAAGGTGAAGTTTGTACACATGTTTCTGTGTGTCCTTCTGTGTGTCCTTCTGTGTGTGTGTGTGTGTGTGTGTGTGTGTGTGTGTGTGTGTGTGTTGGCCCATAAGGAAAACAGGGAGGGATTGAGTAGAGGATAGAACATATATTTTTTTGGAGAGATGCTGCAGCACATATTTTCATGGGGCCCTGAATTCCTTGCAGTGCCTTCAAGCGTGTGTCTTCCTGTCTGTGTGCGCCCAGTCTGAAAACTGAAACGTGCCGCCCCTGATGCAGACTGGGATTTTGTGATTGCCTTGACAAAAATTCATGCAGGGGTTACTGGGCCAAATTTCATCCCACCTACAAGCACATATTGTGTTCATTGCAGGGTTTGAGTCACTTTGTTTAATTGATGGCAGATTGCCATTGTTAGTCTTCGGGAGTTGTTTCTAATCTGGGGCATGTTTTTTGTTGTTGCATATTCCTTCTAATGAAGTACCTTTTTATATCAGCTAAAAAAATCCAGCAACATCAATCATCTGCTCAAAGCATGACCTGGTAGTTGTTTAAATATGGAACGCTGAAACTTGTACAGAACTTGTGCGAGTTTGATCATGATAAATATATATATACAGCTCCACTTTTTTTCTGTAAATATGCAAGGTATTTCCAAGAAAAATAACTCCTCTTGCCCTTACTGCTAACATTTGGCCGGGGGGGGGGGGGGGGGGGGGGGGGGGGGGGGGCAGGTGGTGGTTGGGGGGGCACCGGGGGTGGGGGGGGGGTTTCCCCTGAACTTATTGACATGGTCCCTGCCCACTGTGTTGTGCAATCCCCTCAGAGAAGCTTATGGATTTCGGGGTTGAAACGTGACTAATGACCCCCTTTAGGGTGGTACGGAAATAGCATGTGGTTCTGTTTACAATTCCTGTGGTTCAAGTAAGGAACTGATGTTGGGCAAGCTGTAGTCCCTCTTTCAGGCCACAGGTTGTGATAATATCCCCTTCGTCTAATTCCTCCCCTCAGGATAGCCAACTGCCTGCTAACTGTCTCAGCAGCAGCTGTAGTGTGGTCATACCTGCTTTTGTTTGTCTCACACCAATTCAGTGGTTTGAAATAAAATGTCAGCGTGGCTCATGTGAAGAAAACAAATAAGAACACAGGAACAAAGGAAGCTACAGTATGAAGTTACAGTACACTGCCACCTGCGGTATAGTTTACACTAGGATCACGCATGCTAAACACGTGAGCCCTCGACATGCTATGATATGAAGAATGTTAAAGTGTATGTCAAATACGAAATATAAAGAGTTTACTTTTGAGAAATGACATAACCATTATGAGGAAAATATCTGTCCACAAAAAATATTTTATAAAAAATTATCTATGGAAATTGTAGCCCTACTTTTTAAATGAAGCATCATTTATTACGGTAATAGTTGATAAGTTGTCTGTAATGGCTTCATTTATTTTATTTCATTTGTTTTATAAAGCAGTTATAAACTATTAAGAACGGTTGGGTTGCCAGGTTATGAAAAATGTCTTTTGATGGCATCATTGCTTTTTTAATTTGATGATCATGCAGTTATAAAATAAAATAAATGTTCACTGGCATTGGCAGACTTTTCCCAATAATCTCTCAAGTCTGAGTTGTAAATGTTAGAACATTTTTTAATCAATTGATTTTGGTTTGGACATTTGGTTTGCAACTCTGTTCCATAAGGCTCAAGGTCAAACTGTCCATTGGTGGTTTTTTTGAGTAACTAAACAGCTAAAACAGGAAAAGCAACCAAAGGATTTTTTTTAAAACTTGGCAATCCGAATGATGTTCTTATTAATGATCTATTATTCAATTGCTCAAAATCTTACAATTGACCAGTTCAAATTTGTCAAGCACTTTCAAATGGTTTCTTCAGTTTAACAATAAATCAATGCACCGGTGAACAGACACTCCTAAGGTTTTCCTGTGTTGTTGTTGTCGTTGTTTTGCAGGGTTCCTTTACGACTACACTCAGACTTACGACTGTTCTTTCTACCTGGCTGGGCTCTGCTATCTGCTCTCCTCCCTCTCCCTGTTCATGGAGCCGCTGGCTCGGCGCTGGAAGGCCAGGACGAGAATGGCTCAGGCCAAGAGAGCAGAAAGCAGCTGTAAGACAAATGGCTGTTTCACCCCGGACCGCCTGCAGAATGGCGCTGTGTAGGAATGAAACCCAGGGAAGGCCTTCGATCGAGAACCAGCATGCTCATGACTTGCCGTGGGCCTGCATACCTTGGACTCCAGCTTAAAGTCAGGACCTACGTGACCCTTAATTTCTGCAGGAGCGCAACATAGGCTTGGGAGAAGGAGAATATGACTACAATCACGTGATGTTAAGAACATACAGTTGATGGTGAATAGATGGTTATGTTTAAGTTTTAAAAAGCCAAAATTTTAGAGTTCTACAAAATGTTTTATCCCCTATTCTTTTACATGCATCAAAACCGAAGACAATCCCCTACATACCACATCCAGCACATTTTAATATTAGCATTTTTGCAACCATAACTTATTGAAGTATTATCTAATTCTGTTTTCCAATACAACAACAAAAAAAACCACTTAGCTTTGTAGTAACATTTAATTGCTGGGCACAAGGTATGCAGTTGAGCTGGCAATCGTTCCTGAAGCATTTATTCATGAGAGAGTACGTTTCATCTGATTTCCTTGGACGCCTTTCCTGTATCTGTAAACCTGAACTAACTGAAATGCACTTTGGGCCAAATTGTAATTATGCTGCGTGACAGTTGCTCAGACCTGTATCTGCCAGATAATTAAGATACTGAGCAACCATACAATAACAGCCTGCCTCTGTGACACAATGTGTAATTTGCTCTCAAGAGCCAAAAAGCAGTATTTGCTTAACTACTTTTCACACTTCCACACCCGCGACAGCCAGGGACGCTGTTAGATTTTTGGGTTGTCCGTCCTTCCCATTTATGTGAACGCGATGTGTCAGTAAGGCTTTGAGGGAATTTCTTCAAATTTGGCACAAACATTCACTTGGACTCAACAGTGGTGATCAAATGTCACGGTCATGGTGACTACACAAAACACAGTTTTGTGTTTTGGGTTCACAAATTCATATTCATCATATTTGTATAATTTTGACACAATTTATCACAAATGTCTAGTAGGATGAAATGATGAAGTAATGACATTTTATATCCAATGGTCAATGTCACTGTGACATCATAATGTTTGCAAAAACACTTCTGGCCAATATTTAATGCTGTAACTCAGGAACGGGAGATTGTGACCATATTTCTTGGAACTTGACTGGACGGTGGAGACATACAAGCACGAGGCAGGAAATCTAGTTTCCCATAGAAATCATTGGGCAAAATATTCAAAAACTGAACATTTCTTTCAACCTTTTATATTTCTCATCAACCCATTAATACCTTGACCTAAATACTAACCTTTGTACTTTAACCCATTGGTTTTTTTCATACCTTTTAAAATATTTCTGGAAGTTTTTTTAGAAATTATAATGGCTGGTGACACTCACCTCTGCCAATGGAGCATTCAAGGGAAGTAGGAACATAAACTGACCCTTCAGTTTCTTTCACTGCTTTCATAAAAACTGAACTGAGAAATCAAATCAACTGCTTTCAGCGTCAGTGCAGCTGCTTACAGGGCACACTTAAACTGTCTCCAGCACTTCCACTTTAACTGATATTTCGACTGCTTAAATTTCAACAGTTCAACCATGTTTTACTAGTAGACACATCAACTGACAATCCAACTGCTTTGAATTGACATTTAAACCGCTTTCAGCATCGAACAACTGATTTTCATTCTTCAACTGTCCACCTGTTTTAACTGACATTCAGTGTCATCATTTACAGTTTAACTAATTTCAGTTTTCATTTGTAAATCTGCAAATGACAATTCAGCTGCTTTCATCTCTTATGCTGACAGGTCAACAGACGTTTCTGTTACTTTCATGACTCGGACATCAAGTAGAACTACACTTGTTTGCATGTCTTACTCCTCAGTTGCTTTCAGCAACACCTACACTGAACAAACTCAGCAATTACACATCGAGCTTTTAGCTCGAACACTTCAACTAACACCTCAGCTCCTTTCAGTGCTTTAACTACAACCGATCCTTAAACTCCTTTAATCACATTTTAATACATTTTATCTTGTTTACAGTCAATGCACCTCTAATTTTCTGCACAAGGGAGCATGCTTCATTTTCTTGAAATTGTGGTCTTGATATAAAATTAAAACCTCAGTTGTGACTTTTTTCAATACCGCAACTATAAAACTGCCTTTCTCCTTCTGTAGGTCAATAATGAAATTACACATTTAAATAACTGAGTGATCTTCTACTTGGCAGAACCTGGTTATAAGAGAACCTTCACACCTAGCTCATCGCTTGTGAGCTGTTCTATGCAAGTGCACACAGAGAAAGATTTTCCTTTGATGGCTTGCTTGCACGCACAATCATTGTAACTATAACAAAGATACCAGCTCACGAAAAAGAAGAACCCTTTTTGGTCGAGGTTAAAGCGTTTTGATGTTTCCTGAATGTTTTGATCACAGTTGGACCAAGGAGCAATGGAGCTGATGAACTCCATGGAACAGCAGGGTTTCCTGTGTGATTATGTGTCATTTTATCAACCTTGTATGTTTGTAAATCTCTCAGCTGTGTAATGAAGATGTTTTGCTGATGTCGCCCATATAAATGCATGGTGCCCCAAACTAACTGTTGCCCAGCCTTTACAGTGCCTGCAGGCAGCCAATTAATGGTAATGCAACTTATAATTTTATTGTGTTTGTACATGGGAGTCTATTGGTTATGGAATCTTTTCTTTTTTATAGTAGAGATTTTTGTGTTTTCAGTGGATTCCTTGTTTTTCACCACTGTTTGCCTTACAAGATACTGTATTGTATCTTTACTAACTTCCTGTGATGTCAGCCAAAGACACATTAGAAACCTACCTACAACTTGAAGCTTATTATGAGTTAAATAGCATGGACAGTGTGTAGTAATTTAAACCACTATGACCATCCATTATTCAGTCATTTCCAAGTCTTGATTGAGCATGGCCCAGAGTCAAGAGATGGACATGTGTTTTGTTATGCTGCCCTCTTGTGGCAGAGGAAGACACCTACTCAAGGAATGCTGTCTCAATTAGTACCAAATTATTCCCCCTCAACTCACTTTCACAATACTGAGCAAGGCTCTTTGTATTGTTTCAATAATGACAGTCATGCACAAAAGCTCTTTTGGCTCACGAGTTGCATTCACCACCAGTATGCTTTTGTGATTTAGAGTCACTGAATATTTTGTACCATAATAAATCTTTTATGAAAAGTATTTGATGCTTTAAAAGTAGATTTAGTTTGGGATTATTTTACTTGTTAGTTATCGGAATCTTTTAAGAAACTGTGTGGTTGAGGAATACCTTGAAATACTTTTTATGTCTCTTTGTTAATGTCTCAAACACCACTGTTAAGGAACTGTGTTCTGTTTGATGGCGTTTGATCTTATGTTCTTGTCGCAACAAATGCATTTATGGGTGAAGCACTGTTTTATCACTACTCTCGCTCCTGGATTTGTTAACTGATCGAGTTTAGAAAATATGCTTAACCAATCATAGATATCCTGTTCCAAACCCTTAGAGTTCATTTGTAAGCCTTGTAACAGTGCGCGCTCAGCGGTAATAAACTGACGTGTGACTCATTCTGTTCTTGTGTGATTCAGATAACTCAAAAGTAATAAATGCATTGATTCCAGACCAACTTATATCTCTATGCAAAAATAAAAAACACTCACAAGTTCCAACAGATTTAACATTTATTGACACATCATCTAGACAGTAAAAATAAAATATCAAAATTATTTGTGTATATTATTGCATTCATTTTCATCTTTGGTTTGAAAAGTAGACCCAGCAAAGGCTCGTTACAGTTATTTCTCTGAAAAATATCCTTTTTAAAGGGTTACACACTTTTTGATGTAATATTGTTAATCAAAGCAAACTAACAGGTTACTTACATGAGGTGAGACCTGGTGGTGTGTTTATCAGAGGCCTGGAAACAAAGTGATCACCAACTGCTGTCCAGTGGAGCTCTGTATAGGAGACATGGAGACATGTTTTCATCCTGACGTTTACAGTGTTAGATGGTCACTAACAACAGTTTGAATGTATTGAATGCGAGACCTGAAAATGCTTGTTATTGCAAATTAATACTTGTTTTGAAAAGCTTATTGGCATCATAACAACATCCAACTTGCAACTTTACACGACAGTGAACTGCACTGCAGTCAGCAACAGAAATCAAGTGTGAAATGTTAAGACACATTTGTGGCTTTTATAGCCTAATGCTTATCTACCATTAAGTAGTACCAGTAACAGTTCACATCGATCTTTCTTATAGTAATGCATGAGCACATATAACATGAGATCTGTTCAACTAATAAAGTTGCATGAGGCCATATTGTACACCAGTTTACATTTGCAAAAACTTAATTCTCTTACTGAAACTGGTACAAAATTATAATATGGTATCTCCAGAAAACATTATAGGTAATAGTAATAACTTTGAAAAACTGGTGATACTTTGACTTCAATCCATACATCTTAATGAGGGACTTCATGAACTGCTTTAAGATTTATGTAAATGGTTCTTTACAAAGCAAGCTTTTCGATTTTTTTTTTTTTTTCAAACTCCAAATTACAAGAAAGAAAACGTTCCTTATGACTGTGTATAAAGTCAAAATCTAACCAGAGTTAAGCTGTAAATGGATAAATATCGTTTTTTCAAAGTTTATTTTTAATTATCTTTTTTCCTTGAATTGGGTTTATCTGATTTTTGAACAAAACATCTAACCCAACATAGTATTGCTGCTCCAGTATTGTTTGATGAGTCAGACCTCATTGACATATTGATCAGTTAGAAAAAAAAAAAAAAAAAAAGAATACTTAGCTGTATGTCAGTCACATAACATCAACTGTGGCAATATAACAAAAAGCACATGTAGCTGCTCATACAACCTGAATACACTGGGAGCAGAGTAAAAAGTGTACTGGTATCAGTGAGGTGCCGGCTGCCAGATCAAAAAGTCAAGTATTGGCCACAGATTGATAACATTTATTTTCTCGGGGTCTATATTGATTGCAAACTGGTGGCACGAAATGTGTATTATAGGGTCCTGGACTAGACCTCTTTAATCTCATATTAATATTCATGAACTGGAGTTTATCATCTGTGGCCTTTAGTCTCCTCATGTATAAGACCATTTTGTACCAGAAGCCATTTCTTCTGTTACTATAATTCCTTTTAATCACAGTTCTCTGACTGGCAAGTGATGATAATACCTGAGGCTTCAACATGAACAACAAAATTATCTAATAAAACTGTCTTTTAGCAGGACATGACATCATCTGTGACCAGCAGTGTCTTACCAATGATGTTCCATGTAATTGTGAGTCTTATAAGAGAATACACTGGCTTGAGGCTGTTTTTTCCTCTCTTGCAAAACAATTACGCCTCCATAACTGAATCTACATCACAGTTTCCTCACAGACCACATCATATTAACCTTGCCTATCGTTTCGGGCTATTTTGTCCATCAGTGACATGATAAATCTTCTTCAAAGTAAATGATGGGAATTACATTTACATCTCTAATGAGGCTGCAGAAACAACCAGATGTGCAGCATTTTGTTATGTATCTAATCTAGATCGGGGCTGTAGGATTTAACCGCTGCAGTAGTCGTGCTGTAAGAACTCACCAGAAATGTCTTGCCTCTCTAAACACTTCAACCTTTTACATAACAGCAATCTTGTAATGTATGTGAACAAAGTAAAGTGTTGGAGTACATCTATCATATTTTGTGTTGGTGATCAAAAGAGAACCATATGCAATATGTTATTGTGGGCAGTCAGTGCTCCTATTATCTTACACTGGGGTCTGGGATTTATGCCAATTGCCATCAGTGGAAATGACCTCAGTGAATTACTTTGGATTGAAACCAGAGTATGCCATTTTGCATTTGTTATTGTAAAACATGTGGTGTTGACACTGTACTTACCACACTGCTGCCTAAGCCACCGATACAGACCTGGCAAGCAGCACTTGTTCTCCTACTCACCATTGTGCCGCTCTATACAGCAGTCATACAGTGATACCAGCTCTGTCCTGGGTGCCTGGTGTGCATGAGTGTGATGTATCAGGTAGCTGACTGTGAGAGAGGATAGCAGGTGCTCCATGGTCCTCAAGATGGCAATGTTTCTCTAGTGAGGTAAGGGGTCCTTCTCAGCACAGAACACAGCATTTGTTTTCACACTAACATGACTAAAATGGATGGTGGGAGGAAATGGAAAGCTTTCTTTCCTGTGTAATGTGGCCTTAAACTTAGAAAGGGGCTGAGGCAAAACAAAAAGGTCTCCTAGAAGAATTTGGGGGAGGGTTGGGTCCGCAGTGTGGATTCCTTCCGGTGGTGTCAAAAAGGGTAAAGAATCTGGCCTGTTCTTGTTTCATTTCCATGCTGCAGCAGATCTCAGATGACGGAACGGAATAAAGCTTCAGCACAGCAAACATGCTTCGTCACTCGTCTCCTCAGAGAGCGTTCAATCAGAGGAGAACACAAAGATGGGATGGGGGCAAACAATATTCCTAGCTGAGGTTGGACCAATCCTCTTCCCTGAGTCAAACATTAAGTCAACTCAAATCATAACTGGGCAAAATATAATAACGACAAATCAGCCCAGTGGTTCAGCTTGGCCTCTGCAGTGAGACAGCTTGAACTGTAGATGCTATGGAAATTTCAAGGCGGTGTCACCCACAATCTCCCGAGTGGAGTGTGTGACGGCCGGTGATGGAATTTCCTCAGCTCCTATTCAGACCCAGGAACAATGCACATGAAACCTTTAGCATAATGAGCAGGGAAAACAACAGGATACTGGCACATGTTGCCGTTTGCTCCGGCCCTCGCCTCCCGAACTGCACCGCTGTCTGCATCTGCCACTGCTTCACACTGCAAACTGGACTCTGGCTGTAAACAAGGGACGCGGAGGCTCCTCGATCCTGATCAGGTGTTCACATGCCAACAGCAGCAGTTGAGGAGTATAATAGGGGGTCATGAGGGAGGGAGTAATTTTTGATGGGCAGCTTAGGAGCTCAGAACAGGCCTGTGAGCAAACAGCGATCCTCACACGAAACAGGGGTCTCTCTTCGCTGGTGCTAAACAAATTGCAAATTGTCTCCCTTTTCGTGTGCAGAAAGAAAATTTCAAGTGACAACTCCTTCCAAACACAATAAGGTATGGCAGCTTGTTTCTTCAATTCACTTCCATCGAAGAAACATGTTTCCCTTCAAATGAACAATTTATTGATAATCGGTCACATTAAAGTGCCCAAATGCACTTTCAGGTATGTGAACAGCTTCGCATGGGCTCTATGGATTTTCCTTTCCCATGACATCAAAGTGTACATTGCTCAATTTTCCATTTAAAACAGAAGTCATCACAGGTGCAGATGGGCTACACAACTTAAAAGCTGCCACATCAGCGAGGACTCACAAATACTAGGTTGCCTTCTCTGCAGAGGTTTTCAGCTCTGCACACGTCTCCTCAGGAGTCCAGCGTTGCGGTGGGTGATGTTCACACATAACAACTTTCCCACATATGTTTGAATGTTTTCAATACATATTAAACCAAACTCAGTCAATTATAATTCAGGGTGGATTACTTTTGCATGACAAACATACAATGGCAAAAGAAAATATGGTAAGCAGGCCTTTGGAACATGTTGGCAGTCATGAGTAAACTATTCAAATTCAAATTTAGACCTCTAAAATTGAAAATCCAACATCAACAGTTAAGGTACTGCTAAAACTTTAAAATTACACAGACCTACTTACTGAACAAATAGCAGGTTTTTGTTACTTTGTACCAACATTAATTATACTGAATATCATTATTATTATTATTATTATTATTGGTGGAACTACTGGTTTCAGAGCAATAAATGAAACAGACTGTCAAATATCAACACAAACTTCTCTAAGCTTTTTTATCCATAACTACTGTAGTTTTTTCATAGATCACATTACACAACCATTTCTAAGGTAGGGATGCACAAAATAAAATATGAAGTAAAAAATATGAGAAGCATGTTATTATTTGTTTTGCTATGCTATGTGTGTTGTGTTATGGGCTGTTTGTTTTATAGAAATCTCATATCTATTAGTATTCAGCATTCAACAGAGTTGATGTGACAATTTAGTTTTACCAGTGGACTGGACACAGTTCATTGTCTATCTTGCAATTTGGTGTTCCACAAACTGAGGAACACAATAAAAACACACTCATATCTAAACCATGAACCTGAATATAATTTTTCTAACAAAGTTGACATGTAGGTAACTGAAATGTATCAGCTGTATCTATACACTTTTCACCTGGTGACCTTCAAAATGGCCCAACTCTGAGAACACACACAGGGAGACCAGTGTGAGCTTCGATGCAAGCCCAACAAAACTGGACACACAGCACAACTCTCCCTCTGCACACCACACTCTACCATTTGCCACATTTACCTGATGAAGGCAAAAAACCTTTAGTAAGAAGAGCTTGGTGCACTGGAGAAGGGTTGTGCATCAGTGACCATCAAAATGATAACAGGGTCCTTTTGCCAAAGAGATTAGTTTTGCAACTGCAGTACCAAATCATTCACTACACCTTAACTGTAATCCATGAATTCAAAAATGTCATTCTCACCTTAATATCCATCCATTAAAAAGTGATTATAGTAGAAATATTATTGCACTGTAATTCAAAGCTTTGAAAGATGATGTCTTCTGATTCCCCTCATCCTAAGTACCTGTGTAGGAGGTAGACACAACAACAACACCTGTACAACCTAGGGGCATTACAGTATACTTGCCCAGAAATAAACATGACCTTTTGTTAAGCTGGTAATTTTCAGCTTGTGTTAACACTGTGACAGGGAGATGATTCAATGAGATCATAGTTTGTGAAGCCAGGCTTTGTGGTTTATTGTAGTGGAGGTATTATTGTGTCCACTCCTTGCATTTCTACATTTCCCTTTCCTTTTCTTGTGGTATATCTGGATAGCTAAGATTTTAAACCTGCAAATGAACTGAATGTTTTCTTTATAACTTATCTCTTCTTAAACGAAATCAAAATGTATTCCTGCTCATGTTTTACAGTATCCTGACTGAATTACTGCAGGTTTATGACTTTGTGAGCAATTCACCCTTTAAAAAATAATTTCAAAACCACACACCCTTTAGCTTTGTAGAAGGGCGCTGTTTGTCCTTTTAGTGGATTACATGGCAACATACAAACACTCAAGAACCATACTAGTGTAACCCATAATGCAGAACACACAGCATGCAATAGTTACTGACATACAGCAGATTTTTTTTTTTTTTTTTTTTTTTACATGACTTGAACTTAGTGTGTTCTGGTATTTTAAGATGCTCCACGAACCACAATCATGACCAGATAGTCCTCTTCACTTTTAGCCAGAGCTTTAGCAGAGGAATCCAGGAACTGCTGGGAGAAATCACAGGGAGGGAAAGCATGAAGAACCCCTGTGTTGTCTTTATCTCTGCTCCCTCCCACAGGCAGGCTGATGACTCCTGCTGCTTGTTTTTGGTTGAGGTAGGACACCAGGTTCCGAAGCGGCCGCTGAGTAGAGGCTGCAGGGTCAGACGAAGATGCATCCTCTGTGGTCCCAGGAACTGCCAGCAGAATGGCATAGCCATCGGGACCCGCAACCTTGATGCGTCGGGACACCTCGTCAAGCTTGGGCTGGTCCAGACGGAGACGTTGGGTGATCTTTAGCTCGCTCACCTGCCTTCCTGTTGTGCCATCAACAAGCAGGTCACTGGCTACATTGTGGTCACCCTCCAGGAGGTGCATGTTGGCTGGAAAGTTGCTGTTCTTCAGCAACAGCATACCATGCCAGGCCAAACTGAGTCTGGTGCTGTCCGGCTTGGACAGCTGGCCACCCTTGGAACTGCTCTCAGAACGTTCTCTCTTGGCCGGCCCTTTACCACCATCACCTGCTTTACGTTTACGCTCTCCAACTGCTGAAATGCTGCTGCTTGAAGGTCCTTTGTCAGAGAGACTCTGGCTTTTGAGTCTCCGTTCAACCCCACTTCTTTCCAGGCTGCTGTGACGTTCTCGTGCTGGGGAGGGCCTCTCGCCCCGCATAGGGCGCTCTGAGTCACTGAAGCGGCCTCCATCTCTACTGCTACCTCCAGGACTGCCATCTGGAGAAGCACGTCTGCGCCTTACTGTCCTCTCAGTGCTGTCAGGAGAGTGGTCTATATGACGTCCATCCTCCATTACACGCCGCTTGCGCACTGGTTCTCGTCCCTGCAACTCTCGTTCCAAAGACCAGGGCTCCCGTGCCCGTCGCTCACGTTCCAAATGCTCCAGAGGCTCAAAGGGTGAGGCACGTACCCGCTCACGAATAGCCGGGTTGGGCCACTCAGTTCCAGGAAAGAGTTCTCTCTCTCTAAAGTGAAGTGGCGGTGGAGTCCGTTCCCTGACCCTCAGTGGTTCAGGTGTGGCACGGTGGACAAATGACTCAGCCACCATGTCAAAAGGCGGAATTGGAAGAGGCTGCAGGAACTGCTGCTGGTAGCGATGCTCAGTGTCAGCAAAGTCCACTCTAAGTCTTCTCTCTGGACCTCCCAGCGGGAAGCCCCTCATGTGTGTGCATGCCGCCTGTGCAGCATCCAAACTTTCATACTGAATGTATGCCCAGGTATCCCCCTTTCTGTAGTCAATGGTCCTTATCGTGCCAAAGCGATCAAACTCTCTGGCCAGGGCAGCTAAAGGAACCCAGGGTCCAAGTCCACCCACCCACAGGCGTGTGGTAGGAGTTGCTTTTCCATAGCCTATCTTTATGGGGTTGCGGCCCACTATTTTGCCAGACATACTAAGCTTGGCACGGTGAGCCATGTCAAGGTTCTCAAATTTCAGAAATCCATATGTGCTGGTTTGTCCCCGTGTGGGTCTTTTAATGTCCACTTCTGTAATGACCCCAAACCTGTCAAAGGCTCTCCTCAGATCGGCCTCTGTAACAGTTATGTCCAGGTTGCCTAAAAACAACGTCCTATTGGCTCTTTGGTCATCTTCTGGAGATATAAAATCCTCCTCACGAAAAGCTGCTCGCTCTGCAATGAAAGCCGGACGTGCCCTGGCTTCAAACAGGGCAAACTCCCTTTCCCGTTCCAGTTCTCTGGGCAGAGGGGGCGGCGGGGGAGGGGGGAGCCGCCCCAGGGCCAGCTGCTGAAGCCGGTAGTCTCTGTATCCGAGCCCCGTTGGCGAGAGCGGTCTCTGCAAATGTCTATGGCTTTGAGCTGCCCCGTACAAGTCTCTCTCCACCGGGGAGCGGCTTCTCCTTCTGTTTATGTACACTGCCTCGATTTTCAGCGGCCGGTCGTACAGCACCAGCCGTCCCCGGGCGTGCTTCGCAGCTCTGGCGTCCTCCGGCTTCCTGAAATTCACAAACGCTATCCGCTCGTCGTTGCTACGGCTTATCTTGACGCTCACATCTCCAAATTTTTTAAATTCATGAAAGAGTCCGTCCTCTATGTCTTCGTCGCTTAGCTGGGTGCCGAGGTCGCTTATTTTGAGGGTTTTGTACTCACTCTCGGCGCTGGGCGGCTGGACCCGCTGCTCCCCCCGTGAAGTGGTCCTCGGCGCGGCTAAATCCAGCGTCAGGCTCAGGTTGTGGTTTTTACCAACAGAGCTAGCGGCAGCAGACTGACAGCTGTGATTATTTGCAGTCCGAGTGTGACTGTCGAAATCCCTCTCCCTCTTTTCGCCGAGTAGACTCCTCCTCGCTGAGCCGCCGTCGCTTTTGGTCGAGCTATTTCCATTATTACTGCCACTGGAAACGGAAAGAGCCCCCATTTTCTTGCTGGTCGGGTGGCATCCTCCCCTGTCTCGAATATCGTCCAAGGCCCGGGAGCGTTTTTTAATCGGAGACCGCTCTTTACCTTTCATTTCAGTCCACACGGAGCCGACCCTTTGGGCGCCTGGGCTTTTTTGGTGCTGTTTCTGCAAATTAGTGCAGAAAATTAATGAAATTAAAAGCGGATTTATTCACTGACCCTGCGGCAAAACAACAACAGTCGCCATTTTGTAAAGATTAGCGTGAAGGCCCGCCCCTTCGCCCTGATTGGTTGAAAAGTGGGTGGAAAACTTTAAAGAACATGTCAATCATCCGCTGAGAAATTTAAATAAAAATGTTTAGGTTTTTCACATTTTGTGACCAAGTAACGAGATGGACAAAATAACTCTAATACTGCATAAAAGAGTACTCATTTTGAAATTTACGATTTATCTGAGGGCTATGTGAAAGCATCAGCTGTGACCTGTAACTGTTATTTTGTCCATTCTTTGTCAAATGACTCCAGTACTATGGACAATACACCCACTAAACATATCAAATGAGCAGATTCATGACATGTGTCATAAAACTTAATCTAGAATATCGCAGGAGGGAAACTAAATGATCATGGTGTAGGGGACAGAGACACTTTATCATCTCAATGACACGCATTGACCTAATACCACAAGGTGGCAGTATTTGAACAGTAGCTCAAAAGGTACAGTGGACCATAAGCCGCTAACTAATCCCTAAAAATGACCTTGGCTTGCCACAAGGCCTATCTGCCTGGGTTGGTGGACAAAGCAAGCTGTAAACCTGTTGCAATCTATTTCCCCATCCAGCAATTAAAATTCAGTCATAATTTAAGGAATTTTATCATATGAAAATGCAATTACCAGCCTTTTAACATGATAAGTAATTAACAGTCTTCTTAATTGGACAGATTTTCAGCCACTACACTTGTTAGTGTCCTTTAATATTTTTTAGAGGGGTTTCCTTTTTTTTTTTTTGAAAACAAGATGAAACAACACAATTATCTAACAACCCACTTAACAGTATTTGGCCTTTACTAGTTTTATCTTCCTAAATATAGGAAAAAAATAACAATAAGATGAAAATTCTGCACCTCTTGATAAAACATTATCTGCAGTACAGTAAAACGCAAATAGTCAGCTCAGTGGGCACCTAATCGGAAGGCTTTTCTGTTGTGTAGATAATGAAAAGTCAAATGGGTGCAACCCAGTATTTCATAACAGACTGGGTTGAACTTGCCTCACTACACTGTAACTGTCACTCTGAGCTTCCACGTTGTTTATCGTCGTGGGACATGTTAATGCTGTATTTGAAATACAAGGATATGTTGGGTCACAATAACTGCGCTCCAAGGCTACGATAAATCTTGTTGAGATCAAAGCTCAGAGCGATGGCCAGCAGGCAGCTTTACAGATGCTAATGAGCATTAAATCATATTTTTAGTCCATTAATGAGGCTAGGCGTATGGTAATTTCCAGACTCTAGCTACAGTCTTCACCCACTGACCCTAACACACAGAGTGATGCTTATTTAATAACTGCCCCAAGCATTGTACAGTCTTAACTCAACAGTTTTCATTTATTTCTCATATAGGGCTTTTGTAGTCTGATATACTGAGTCAACACAGATCAAAGCTTATGTAATTTAAATGTAATTTAAATGACCACTTAATTAAAACTGGTAACCCACTACTGTAAGATGAATTTTAAGTTGAATAAACCACACTGCAATTATAATATTGTCTGTTGCTCTATTACAACTGTCCTTAAACTCTTCAAAAGTGAACATATCAAATTCACTAAGCCGCACAGTTTTCTCTTTTGTTTATGGACAGATAGTTAACCTGTTGCCTATCAAAAAATAAATATTAAAATTGAGCCCTGATCCACCATCTGCTATTTCTTTAGCTTTCCTAAAGATGGCCATCTCCTCAATCCCTTATCCCTACTGACAGGTCTTCTTATCTTCTCCACTTAATCTGGGATTTAATCAGGGGGACTATGTAACTGCAGTAAGGGCTGCCGTCTCCCAGGGCCTGGCTGGAATTTGAAGCTGTGGGTGTGGAAAGTGTTTCTGATGGGTTTGTGCATTCTTCTATTGGAACCACATGTTAGTGGCTCACACAAAACCCCGACACAGACTAAGGGAATGGCAGCTAATCCGCCCCAGCATGGCTGTCATGGTGAAGCAAGCAAAAGGGGAAGGAGAGCCAATATATTCCGCCGTAAGCCATGTACACTCCTGGGGAGTAAGTGGAGCTTGGGAGGGCTTTGTCCACCAGTGGAACTCCTTTTTTCTCAATTCAAGTTGCATTCTCAATCTCACACAGATTGAAATGTTCACATCTGACATGAATATGCTGGTATTTAGTAATTTACACCAGATGGGATGGTACCATACAATTCAGTGTTTCCTTGACAATAAAGTAAATTGTTTGGGGTAAGGCACAACAAGAAGATTTCCTGAAAACAATTATTAGGAAAGCATTCAGAATACACGCGTGGCTAAGTATGGCATAGAAACTTATGTCATGTTCCTCTTTTAAGACAACACACAAATACATAAGTATTTATAACTGCGCCATGGTAACCCCAATTTCTTCTATTAAACTGTAACTCATTATTCAGTTGGTCGGGTTTACCGCTGATGCCAGATGTGAATGAGAAATGCCTGCCTCACCATGAAGCCAGCCGTCTGTGGGAGGCTCTCCACTTTATCATCAATAGTCAAATGTGGTCGCTCAGTTAGCTTTTCATTAATGAACCTGCCACTTGTCCGTGATACATGAGGTGCAACCTGAAGGCCTCCTGAAGTGAAGCCAAGTAGGCTGCACATGTACGGTCTCTCTGTGCATGTCCCGAATACAAAGAAGCTCACTTCCTGCACAGCAGAAATCTCTATGTTTATGGCAACCACAGCCTGTGAAACATTTTTGCCTCACGACCGCATTCCCAGTTAAAAACGTGACACAGACTTTTGGTTAGCTCACTTAGTTATCGTTTTCTAAAAGAGTCATGTCAAGGCTAAAATAATTCCGGCTGAGATTGTTTTTGTTACATTTTCATAATGTCTTTTCCCAAAACTACTTTCCTACTGAATAAGACAGATGATTTTGATGGAGGCCTTTATTACTGCTCACACTATAAAGCACAACAGACATAAAACAATGATTAATATGATAATTACATTTTTTACATGCTTAAATAATTTTTTCCTCTTTGGTCTCAGCATTGTGATATTAAAACTAAAACTGGAAACAAGAAAGTTCCTAGTAATATGTTGGGTTTCATGCAGGGGGCTCAAGTTGCCCTGAATGTTCATGAAATTCCTCTTCATAGATCTTCTGAATCATGAAAAGTCTCCAAGTCTGCTTACATAAATGTTAAGAGGAAATATTTGAGTCATATGCTGAGGTGGGTGTGTACATCTGGGACTGTGCATGGGTCAGGAATGTAATATGCTTTGGCTCAGTCAGTGCATAATGGAGAGCTGGCACTGTTGTGGTCATGTAGGCCAGGAGAGGATGCTGCCTGGCTCTTTGGCTTTCATCCGCAGCGCCACCAAGCCCGTTGGCTTGTATTCAGACTCGGGCCCCTCGATGGAAGGGGACCCGAGGCCTCCAGGGAAGCTGTGGAGCGAGTAGAGGCCATTGATGCCCGGATGGTGAGACGGGTGGTGGTGGTGGTGATGGTGAGGGTGGCTGGGGGATGTGGGCATGCCCATGAAGCCCTGCAGGTTGCTGTGGGGGTGAGGGTATGGACTCATGCAGGATGAGGGGATGGAATCAGCTCCTAGGACACAACCAGCACCTGAACCACCGCCTCCTCCTGAGGCTGCCCCGGGCCACAGGTTTCCCTGCATCTGGAGAGATTTAGGATAAGATACATTTGGACTATGATGAAATCGACAGTATTTCATACTTTGCAATGAACACCAAATCAAGACACAGCAAAGGTCAGATTGAGCTTGTTCAGATTTGTACTGGTTCTTGTCCTCGCAGCAGGATCAATAAGGTACTTCTACCACTACAACATGTATGTCATGTGAAATCTGTGGTGGCCCACCTGGTATGTATCATGGCGAGGGAGAAGAGAGATATCATATGTAGCAGCAAAGTGGTTGCGCACCTCGTGGATCTTCCCATACCGTTCCCGTTTCCTCCACTTCGCTCTACGATTCTGGAACCAAACCTTTAAAAATACAAAAATGTAGCATATAGTAACAGGACATTTTCAGATTACCATAGGTCTTGTTGAGGCCACACACTCTCTTCTGTTTGTAATTATAAACAGGTCTAAAATGTGAATTAGTTGCCCTAATACACACCTGAACCCGAGCCTCAGTGAGCTCGGTCCTCAGTGCCAGCTGTTCCCGGGCATACACGTCAGGGTAGTGTGTCTTCTGAAACACTTTCTCCAGCTCCTCCAGCTGAAAGGTGCTGAAAGTGGTGCGGTTGCGTCGCTTCTTGTTCTTGCCTGACAAGTCGATGGAGTCAGCGATGGAGTCCCCCTGCAAACCGCTGACTGACTCTTTCAGCTTGCCACAACAGTCTGTGCCAATCCCAGGATAGCCCATGGTTTTTGGAGCTCCTTTCTCTCTGACTGAGGCATGCAGGGCACACAGAAAGGTAATGTGTATACATGCACATATATATATATATATATATATATATATATATATATATATATATACATCAAAATAAACGAAAATTCATATGCAAATACACATATGAATACAAATAATTGCAGCATTTTTTCCTCATCATTAAATGATACCACTTTTGGTCATTTTTAGGGTGCTGATTCAAATTAAGATTTTGAATTCATAAACTTCTGATTTAAATTTTAACATCATTGCAGTCTGATCCTCCAACAGTTCATGCCATCTGTCTTATTTTCTTTGTCTGGATCTTATAGTTGCCCATCTTAGCCAGGGCACTCTTTAAACAATTATATAGTAGTGAAAAAAATGTTGACGCTTTATTGGTTAAATAAAATTAGAATAAATTTTTTTTAACCTTTGTTGATTTCTTTCACAGGGTTTCAGACAGACTGGGCAGGACCCTGAGACACACCACAAACAGATCTGCAGCCTTTTACAGGGTAACACAGATAACACTCGTGCCTCAAGCCAAATCCGAGCATCCAGAAGCTATCCCCACAAACATGAGGCTGAGAAACATGTAACGTTAAATGAGCTAAATGAGCTAAACGAGTTAAATGTCTTTGCATGTCAGGCACTGATGCAAACAAATAAATGATCAACAACTCCCCTTTTCACTGCCGGAAAAAATTATTTAATGTCTTTTTTTAAACCAGAGCACTTTCACTTATATATGGATCTGGCACACAGTGGTCAAGACCAATAAACTGTAACTTTACAGCTTGTTAGTAATATCAAATTAAACAGGATATCACTTCAAACATTTTGTTCTCGAGGTATCACTGAAAACCATTAATCTCTTGCTTGTTTTTTATGCCTCTCACTTTAATTCCCAAACAAAAGCTGCCAAAAGAGGCTGAGCTGTGAGACGCCTGAGAAAATCAACACACACAACACTAATTCAGTCAGGCAGTGTTTTAATTAGATTAGCCCAGACAAACCATATTTAGGCAGTGAACTCTCAGTGAGTTGGCTTGAGTTAAACCCGCAAGGCAATAGGTAAAAAACAAGATTTGATTTCATTTGGAAATACAGAAAAGAAAGGTTTAGGGTCACATTCCTAACAGACATGTCAATTTATTCTATGGGAAACTTATTGCAATGTCCAAGTCAAAGCATTCACATTAAGAATACGATAACTAGGATACAGCACTGAAATATTTGACAAATTTATATATGATAATACACTTGATTGTTTGAATGAATAATATACATTCTGGCCTTTACATTCAGCGGTTAGGGGAATCTGAAAGTCTTGTTTTCCTTCCTGTTAACAGACCGTGGAAAGAGCTGTTCCCTCCTGCAGTGTTTGGATGTTGTTGTCCATGTTCATTAGGTTTAACCTTGAGCTCCAAAACAAAATCACTCTCCATCTATCCGCAGGCACTCACTCACCGGGGGCAGCTGAGACACTACTCTGCTATTCTCTCGATTCAATATGGGGCCCAACAGAGAGCACTTTTCATTGCAACATTAGGTTCCTCGTGTCCATTAGATCCAACCTCACACCACAGTTAAAATATTCTCCGTCAAGATAGCAAACTGGAGCCGCGGGCCACAGTATAGCTTTTACCCTGTCAAGCACCCATATCTGCTCTGCCTCCACTCCAGTGTAACTGGAGATCTATGTAAAAAGCAAGAAAAGGCAAATAGAGCAAAAATTCAAAATGTATACGCAGGAACATCGTGCTGTGCGTACGGGGATCAGTTCTTATACACAAAAATAGTCATGGTAGAAATTAAAGCTGCTTCTTTTCCAGGCCCCCTGCTCTGCTCTACACTTTCAATTTGTGCAAAACACCACTTCGATCTTAACAACATGTGTCATCCTGCTTCATTAAAGGACGTAGAACATTCACTGGTTTTAAATACATCTGCTGTATTTATTATAACAGATGAATGATAAAAACGCAGACAATTAATAATGATGCAGTCTCAGCCGCTTATTGGGGTTTAGCGAGGTTTTAACCTTTTTTTACTGCTGAGAGGGGAAAAACAGTTTGAATACTGAGGGATTTTTAGAGAGGGATATTTTATTCTATTTTGCTTTTATGTAAAAATGAGATGCATTTGTGTGTATGGCATATTTTGATATTAGAAAATATGAATAAGGTTAGGAAATGATTGTACCTGTGGATAAATTTAGTATGGGATATTTGGTGGTGGATATGCCATACATTTAGAGACAAAAAACAAATCTACTATTGAGAACATCATACATATAAACCAAAATTTAGCGATGTAGTGAATATAGTATAAAACGCAATGTATCTAATAAATACAAGAAAGACATGAAAGCGTTAAAACTCTTCAGAGTGTAAAAGAACAAAAGAAGCATTATCCTTTAGATACTGGTTGCCTTTATCTGTAAAAAATAGTGAGAAATCTTTTAGGGTATTTAAAAAAAAAAAATTTAGTTTGCATCATAAAAATCAAGCAAATCCTTGTAAAGCAGTTTTATAATGATTAATTCACCCATTAATTAAAATGCATTAACTCTGTATTACAATTTCAAGAATGGATTGTATGGATTGAAAAGCAATATTGCAAACTAAAATAAAACCTCAATGTGTGAAAATGGTCGAGTGTTTTTTTCATGTGTTGGCCTGTCCCACCATCACTTAACTGTCCTCCCACAGTAGACAAAACAGGAAGATGTGTCTGCTTTTGAAGGTGTGCGAGCCCGAACTCAAAAACACACTTATGAAGAGTACTGTGGATAGATACACACACATGCACATACTCTGTTCCGTGCATGTATGCAAAGCCCGGCTCATTTGCAGCAATATGAAAAAGTAACACCTAACAATTGTCAGTGCACAAGCTTGTGTGTTTGTGTGCTCCTGAGAGAGAGGACGGGGGAAGCCATAGATGCCTTCTCTTATTCAAACATTATTCAAAAAGAAAAGTAATAAAAGTCCACTTTGAAACTAGACAGCTGATATCGTTATCATAACTAACTGTGAAAAAAATCTACTGGCTGTCTTTGGCAGGAACATGAATCAAGCTGTTGTATATTATTCTGGACACAGATATCACAAAGACCTTATCGGGGCTCATATCCTCTTTTGCTTTGCAGAATCATCAACACCAATAAATAGAGTGAAAGACCACATCATTTCTTCAGGCTTTGGTTCAACAAATACAGTTGTTACTTTTCTTCCCAAGATGGACATTTGAAGGTTATTCCGTCTGACAGTCTTTGAGTCAATGCCTTCTTGCAAACTTCAAAGTCAAATCCTGTTGCTTTACACAACAAAACCTCCCATATGATGT
This sequence comes from Trachinotus anak, assembly GCF_046630095.1. NCBI lineage: Eukaryota > Metazoa > Chordata > Actinopteri > Carangiformes > Carangidae > Trachinotus > Trachinotus anak. Next base: position 12,862,446 of record NW_027273855.1, on the reverse strand, counting down.
GAAAGAAGCAATTGAAAGAGACAGTCTAAAGGCTGAAATATGCAGAAATATTCAGCTGTGTGTCGGCCTAAAAAGATGATCGTGGAAGAGCAGCCTAATGACACACCCAACTTGCTGCCAAGCTGACCTTTAACCTCTCTCACTTTACATCAAGGACTGTCAAGTGAAAGAAAACTTGTTGACATTTTTATCACAACCATGCTTTCCTTTGCATTGCCAGTAAAAACACTAATAATTAGTTGAAATGGCACATTTACAGAGGCTGAAAACAGAAAAAAAAAGATAATGAGTTGAAATATGAGCCACTGGATTTGTGTAGCCTAATCTAATCACTTACGAAATGTATTTTATTTTATTTTTGTTTGTTTTGTTTTGTTTTTATTTAATTAAAGTTTTTTCTCAGTTTTTATTCCTCCATTCATCCAATTATTTTTACAGCCGCTCATTCTGAGCAGGACGGTCATTATTTTATTTTTGAAATGTCATAATTGGAGGAAATGTGCGAATGCGAGGGTTGTCTTTAACACTAAAGAAATTTAGGCAAACAACTTATTTTCAACGCCTCTTAAATACAAGCTAGATTTTATTCAATTCCAGTGTCAAGCGGTCGTGCGTTGTTGTAAAGACTGCTGTAAGTGTGTAGCCTAGTTCAGACTTATAAAAACAAGCAAAGCTCATCATTATTGGCAGCAGAGATCTTGTTGTTGCTCCTACTTTTATTTTATTTATTTATCCATTTGCAACTCTCGAATTTGCACGATCTCTAACTTACCTTCCGCGCTGTTTTCATAAAACGCCGGCTTGCCACTTATCGCCGTCCCCTTCTGATCCTGGTTTATACTGTCCAAGAACTTGCTGTGTTTGGATGGTGAGGCGGGCGGGTTCGCCGGGGCAGCGCCGTGCGTAAAGTCCGCCGCAGCATCACCAAACCTCCCCATGGCGGCGGCGTATACATCCCCGCGCAGGCTGAGGCGGTGAGGCAGAGGAGGAGGAGGAAGGTGCGAGGGTTTCTGCAGCTCGTCGCAGGGGAGAAAGGAGCCGGAGCCGCCGTGCTCCAGTCCCGGGGAGTTTTCCGGCGTCCTCCTGCTGGTCTGCGAAGAGAAAGGCAAACAACTCTCAGTCTCCATCTTACGGGTCCAGCGGGCAGGACAGAACAACAGCGACTGGGCGCTGATAGTGTGGGCGCCTGAGTGAGAGGTTTTTTTTTTTTTTTTTCTTCTTCTGCGTTCATGTCAAGTGGGTGGGATTTAATAGATCAGAAACAAAGACCCGTGAAACCGGGGCTGGAGTGTGTGCGTGCGTGCGTGCGTGCGGGAAAAACAGGCAGAGAGACACTGAGAGAGACTGAGAGAGAGATAGAGAGAGAGAGAGAGAGAGAGAGAGAGAGTGTGTGTGTGTGTGTGTGTGTGTGTGTGTGTGTGTGGGTGGGTTGTCTGTTACAGCATCGACCAATCTGATATAATCCGCCAAAAATTCAATCACGTGTGGTTTGTGTCCGTCCAATTAACCATTTAATTCCTATTTCATATATTATTACGGGCCTAATCACCAAATCAAGCAGGACAGGAGAAGCAGACGGCAGTTTACACACGGAAAAATCACCGAATAAATACACAACTTTCTTCCTGAAGGCCACGATGACACAGTCTGCCATTTGTTTATTTTCGAAAACTTGTTTTCACGTAGTTTTTTTTTCTTTACATTTCATTTTACTGTTCCATTAATTGTCAGTAACGACTGGGCCTGAACGCTGTCTTTTTAAAATCTTTTGTCATACTGAGACTTACCTCCTTTTCATTTAGCCTACTAAACACTTCTCACCTATTTATTTTTTTGGTCAGATTTCGATGCATTATTCTGCGGATAATTCTGTTTTCAGAGAGCCTTGTTGACCTTTGCCGCTATAAAAGGGAAAAGGGGAAGACATCAATTGCCTGCATGCCACATCAAAAATGACCAGTTGACTGTTGTGCAACACAAATTCCTGACCATTATAAATGACTCATGTAAAAATAAGAAAGAAAGAAAGAAAGGAGAGTCATTTAATTTAAAAAAAACAAAAAAAAAAAACGCGTGGAAATCAGACCAGAAGACTGCCGAGGTCAAGCACAACTTGATAATCAGACAACAGCTACATTAAATATGCTAATCATGTAAACAAAATATTAATCAATAATAGTTATTTTAATAGTAATTAGTTTAACTGTCCACGCACTGTAATATCATTTCCGGTCGCTTGTGTTTTTGACAAACTAAAGACCATCATTCTCGTTGAAAATGCGACGGCATTCATCGAGACATTTCTGAGCGTATGCGGCAGTTTGGCCCACAGCTGATCCAGCCTGCAGAGATCTGCAGCTCGAAGGAGACATTTGGGATTTTTGAGGCTGTTATCTGGATGATACGCAATTTATTCGAAATTAAGAACATTTAGCATCCGCTGTTAATTTAAACCAAATAGCGCAACTATTCGGTCATGTAATCTTGAGAAGACTGCCACATGCCAGAAAACCGACGTGAGGCCGAGATACTGGTTATGACTAAAACGGAGATCAAAGAGATTAAATGGATAATAGTCGTGTTGTTACTGTACATTATCGATGTGTCTGCCCGACTATTACAGCAGTTGCTGTTCACCTCGCCATTTCCTTTTCTTTCAGCTACAAACTATGGCGCTGATTTCCTGTGGTTGTACTAAATAATACTGAATGTCTTTCAGAATTGGCGGAAAGAGCAAAACAATAGTTATGAAAGTCATAACATTCCCCTGCAGGCAGTAAAATACTGTTTTAATTGTTGCAATATTACTCTTAGATTTTTGTGGTTTTTTTTTTTTTTTAACTTTAAATAAAGTAACATATGTTTTGATAAAAGTCTTTGAATATAAAAACAATACCAGTATCTTAAATAAAAGCAGAACGAGCATTCTTTGTCTCCGGCCCAAGATGTGTTATTCATTTTTACCATGCAGCTCAAAACTGACTGAATGTCTTCAGAAAGAGTTAGACTCAGCAGTAAGATAAAAGGCTGATACTGACATGTTATCTGCGATCTAGACAAACCTCGACTAAACACAGTGCACTTACCAGGTTTGGGGACATCTCACCATCTCTCTGGATACCTGAGGCCGCAGGCTGCTCAGCTGATGGACAAGTGTGTAAACATGAGGTCCATTTGGGCTGAGAGGCCTCATAAGCCCCATTTGATTCCATTTCGAGCTCTGAAATATCAAAGTGTCCACACTGCATGTTACAGATCCAAGTGTAGGAAAAAAGGCTGTGTAACAAGAAAAATGGAGTTAACATGGCATGTGAATGATGGCTCCAAGTGAGCTCAAATTCCAGCCTGAAGCCTTGTTTTTATGACATTTAATAAAAATATTAACAATTAGTAAACCAACATGACACAATTTTTAATTCCGTCTTCATCCTCCAACGTGCAAATAACACCCTCTAACTACATTCCAGTCTTTACCCAGAGACTCAAAAGTGTAGCCATGAACAAAATGAAAATTTTAGTCTTCATCTGGACACAAATTGTAAAGACAAGGCCGCGTGCATGGAAAGGAAGCGCTCCTCTAAGTTTAAAATGATTAGTGACCTCAGATATGAGGCCTAATGACATTTATGTGTAACATGACTTAGATTAACATGTTTGGGTCAGTAGAGCGTGGAGGCTAAAAAAGGCTGCACTGTCATGTTAATCACAACCACAGTGCCACCTTTTACCCCCCCCCCCTCCCCCTCCACACTCTGAGTGCATTCATCCCCATAAACTTCAGCCTAGGTGTAGTTGCCAGCATTTATCAAACTGTCTGGCTGGCCACCATTAAAAACCTCATAATTCTGTGAGAGGGGAGTATACATTTTAAGACGTACACACAAGGGGATGTGGATATGTTCCCCAAATCTTGTGTCAAGCATGTCCTCTGTGGCCCGAGGCAGCAGAGCACTCTTGAATTCATGAACCCAGCTGAGTAAATGCATTCCAGAAATGTGGGCAAGAGGAAGAACGTCTGCGCTATGATCTTGGAGCCGCCGCAGGTAACAGTGTTTATATGAATATTGCATCAAGAGAGCATAAAATGTAGAGGATTATGGGTATGTTATTTGCTGAGGAATCAGAGTCTCCTATGAGTCTATGTAGACATCTGTATGCTGTGGCTTACTTAATTACCCTTGAGGTGGGGAGACCGTTCATTCATGTACCGAAAGTTCCAACTTCCAGGATAAAATAGACATTGATATATCTGTCACATCAAGCATAACAAAGCCCCTTTCCTTTATAAAATGAGCACATTGTGTGAAATTATGACTAAATCCTACCTCAGCAAGAGGAGGAAAGAGAGGAAAGACGCGGTGGTTAAAAGCAGAAATAGCAGAAAATAGCATCAACTTGCTGTCCATACCGTGACCAGCTCCACTTGCTGCTCCCTGCGGTCCTAAACCCTTGTCCTCCAAGTCTGTCCTGGGCATGACCCTGCACAGGAAATGAGTTCAGCCTGTTGGGAGTCCCAGGTCTCCCCCCACCACCTCCCGGCTCTGGGCACAGACAGCATGGATAAAGGTGACCCTGCACTCTCACGGCGCACCCTGCGGCCCTTGGGCTAAAGAGCCACTTCCACCCCTCCCTCCACTACATCCTCTCTGCCTGACTGTCAATCTGCAGGGCTTTGTCACACCCTGTTACACCTTACGTCCTGTCTCCTACACACACAACTTAATGTCACATGCACAAGCTTGTATGTGTGCATGCAGGCAACATTACAACTGTAATCAAATGGTTTAAGTGGTGGGAGGCCAATTGCTTACATACAATCAGACTTTTAAAAGGTTATTTGGTAATTTAGTGATAGACTAACAGTGTATAACTCTATCATGTCAATAGAGAGTAAACAAAGATCTGACCTTTTCCAGTGACTATCTGTGTGATCCCCAAACAGCTTGTAGATGAACAAGTTATTAAGACTGACTTCAGATGAACATCAACATAGACCGCCAGCTAGAATGAAGTACAACTCTGTACTTCATACACGCTGGCTGTCTTTGACTATCACTGCCTGAGGCCTTTCCTCTCACGTACAGGGTGGCGATTCAACCTGAGGTTTGCATTAGAATAGGAGAAGGATGGCTAATTTAATTACCCGCCATGAATGCACAGAGATGATCCCATATGCAGAGCCAGGGCTCCTCTCAGAGGCCTCCCTCACATCCTCCAGTCTGTGTCCAGAAGTTGCAGAGCCAGCTGAGGATGTGATTGGCAGCTGCCGACCCAGGGGTCAACCGGCAGGAGAGGTGCATTCTGGGAAGCGAAAGCTGGTCTGCTGTAGTGAAAGGGGGTTGAGGTTTCGAAGGGAAGTGGGAAGTGGTGTTGCTGTCCTCTGTCTGACCTCGCATGAGGCGTCATGGAGCACACTGGAGCCCAGTGAGTGTTAGCAGCCAGCCAGGATCCACAGCCACAACACACATGAGATGAGCTGGTTACTTATCTATCAGAAAAGAGAGGACAAAGATTTATAACGACAATGTAAAAAAAATTTTAAAAAAGCGATGGTTGATGGTATTGTTTTGGTTAGATTTGACTGTATGAAAATATTATTTTCCACACAGCTGCGCAAGAGCATAAAACATGAAAAGTAAAAGTTTTTTCCATTATTTTCACTGCTGGAAAGATCGTGACATATTGAGCCACTCAATTAACCTCCCAGTGATCTTCAAACCAAAAGACCTTCATGTTTGACAGTGTAGATAGACTAACAATGACAAGTCCCACAGCCCTTGTTGATCAAAATTTGGAAATCCTCTTGCTCGCTTACTGTAGTTTCAGAAATTGGGAGCACTTAGTTCAAATCCAAGAGAGAGCTACCGTGACCACTTTCTGGTAAGGCACCACTGACAAAGGGTTCATAAGACATAATTTATGGCTCTATTACTGGTTAATAAATCATTTATTATGTAGTATAGATCAGTTATGAGCCATTAATAAGAACAATTGATTTTTTTAGGTTAAGGAAAATCCTCCTCACATATGACAATTCTGTCTTTTAGCTTTTTAATTCATCAGGGAGATCCCTCCAATACACTGTTAACAGCGTAATAACATTTATAACTACAGACTTGATGGATTATTATAGAACCAATTATCAATGATTTTATAAACATTTATAGCTGACTAACTTTTGCTGGTGGCTTATTACAAATTAAGAAACTTATTACCGTTTACTGATGGCTTACTAACGTTTATAACGGCATACAAAATGACTTAGAAAGTGAGAAACATGGCACTGTGGATGACTCACAGTTATAAATGCAGACTTGATGGCTTGGAGTGGTCTCTCTGATGATTTAAAGGATTTTCCACAACCTGGCAACCCAAGAGTTGTCGTTATCTATGGCTTATGGCTGCAATGTTGAGAATGTGTAAACAATTAACTAACAATTAATAAAGCCATTAATTACAGCTTAGAAAGCCATAATAAATTTTGCCTGATCAGAAAGTGGTAGGCTGAAAGCCTCACAAGGCCCATGACAGAAATGTAGCCCTATGAAAAGTGAAACTTTGCCCATTTAGTTTTCTAACTTAAATACAGTTTAGCCACAACACGAAACAGTAGTGTAAATCTACATGTAAAAAAAATAAAGATTTTTTATATTAAATGCTCTACAAAATTACGCTGACGAGGGTTGTCATAGCAACACAGTAGAAGGGCCCCCACACAGGTGCTAGCTTAAATTCTGACATTTCATCAGCTTAATATGAGCATTAGCCCACTTCACATTAGCGGCTAGCTGGATTCAGCTAGTGGCTGAATGAGGCACAGTAGCTCGGAGACAGAAACGCCGTGTGTGTGTGCGGGTACACCGGGTTATGAAAGCTCAGTCTGTCGTGATAAATGCCTCTCTGCTCTGACTGGCGCTTAATGAAGGACAGACCGGTGCAGCCTCGCTCCTTACTCTCAAACTCCAGGAATCCGTAAACACGCACCTCAACGAAACCATCTGGATGTATCAGCTAGTCCCAGATACAGCAGACACACGCCAGGGCTAAAAATAAATAATCCCTAAATGTGTTTCAGAGCGGACCGGGAGGAACCGTTGGCGAAGTGGCCCTGCTGGGCGGCGACGGAAGCGTGAGGAGTGGACTACAAAATAACCGTTAAAACAAATTTAGCATTTCGTTAACTATCGGCATGTGTAGCTACATATCAAATTTATTTTTTATTGTTAGAATTAATAGCCATATGCCTGTCAAAATCCTTTATCTCAATTGGTCAATTTTGGATGCCCTTAGATATGAAGTCAAACGTGAGCTAACTGGTTATTTTCCTCTTAGATGATGAAGGTTAAAATAAGCTAACATTAGATTAGAAATGGTCAATAAAGGCTATTTCCTTGAAGTGAAAGAATAAATGTCTTTGGGGTCATATAGCTTTGGCTATTTGATTTCCTTGACCACTTCTGGCCGAGGTTCTTCTGGTAATAAATTAGCCTATTTCTGAGTGATATGGGCTGCCTATTGACGGAAAGCAGACTAACATAAGGAGTTAAATGCAGGATGAACTGTGAGATCACTTTAACAGCTTGAATCATATCGATACTGCTTTTTGTTATTTTTTATAACAGCCTACAAGATTGCCCGTGACCCGGGGGTCTCGGCTTGAGTTATGAACAGCACGGATAGAAGATCATGGGGTTTTCATTATCCTCCTCAGGTCCTCCTCCTGTCCTGCAGCCACCGCGGTTTCCGGTGAGTGGGTGAAAAATGTCCAGAAGACATTTAGCACCTGTGTTCTTCCTGGAAGGGGATGATCACCTCTGGAAAGATATGATGTCAAGCTGTCAATGAGGTATAATGACCACATTCAAAAATAAGTTTAGGTAAATATCGACCAAGCGATAGAATGTAAAAATAAATCAATCGTGAAAGGCTATAGCCTAATGATTTGAATTCTAAATTAGTGACAGCATTTATTTATTTATCTATGATATTAATATAGGCCTATCCAAATAGAACAGATGTATATAATTTATAGAGGCCTATGATTTCAGTTAAAACGATCAGAAATCGGCTCAATAAATGTAAACCTCTAAATTCGGTTTGTAATTAGGCAGGAAACGGATATTTAACCTGTGCTTAAAAACCAAACCATTTGTCTTTGTTTGGCGAATAATATTTCAACAAACCTAATTGATCAATTTCTTTTCGGTTTTCCTTTGTTTTTCTATCACAGCGAATAAAAGCAGAATATTGGTTGGAAACTTTTTTTTTTTTTTTTTTCCAGCCGTGTAGGCTACCCCCTACGTCTCCCTTACAGACTCTATTCTCCGCAGATCACTTCAGATCGTTTTTCACTGCCGATTTGAGGAAACGAGTTTCTTTTCTGATTGTTTTGATTGCCAACTAGAAATCTCCAAATCACAGGTTTCCACAGATAATAAATTAAAGCAAGCAAACGAACGACGGATAAACTTTAATCATTTTCATAGCCATTTTTTTTTTTTTTTTTTTTTTTTAGATGATTCATGATCTGGACTTTGATTTTAACAGCGAAAAAATAAGATTAGAATTGGCTAATTCATTTAAGAGGAAGACTTGTGTATAGATATTTATCCTAAAACGTTAAGACCTTGCCTGCAGTTGAATACAAATAGATTGAATCAGGAATCTACAGATAAGTAAAAATAAGTAAACTCATTGAAATCGTTTTCAACCTAACTTCACAAAAATATAAGAGCCTACTCTCTGTTTAAGAACATATAGGAGGGTCAATCCTACAGACAAGACACTTTTTCTGAACAAATGTTAAGCAAAATATAGAAAACTAAACCCCATCGCCTGTAAAACGCCAGGTATGATCCTTCGACGGGGGAAACATAGGCTACTTTTCTGAAAGCACGGCTGATTTTTTATTGATATATCAGTAATCAGTTGTCTTATACTTCGTACAAGTCGCAGTCTTCACATGCGCGTGTGAGTGGCTGAGTGATTTCTCTGGCATTGTGACAAACAAACCGACAGACACACAGGTCTGTGATGAGGCTCCAGACAGGACCTGCGGCTTTGGCAGCGGCCTCCATCTCCAGCGCATCACATGAGAAAACTCCTTTTTGGAAGAAAAATATATATATTCTATATTCTGGATAAAAACTTAGATGTTTTTTTTTTTTTTTTTTTTCGCGGTGCCTGACAATGAATCTGTCTTTTTTTTTTTTTTGCTTGTTCAGCTGAGGGAGGGGATGACAGTTGCAAAAATTATCACCAAATTAGCGTGCTCATATATCTCTGTTGCTATCAGCGGCGTCAGGAGGATTTGTAAGGACTGTGATATTTAATGGGTTTTACAAATGATTCAAGGTGTGAAATCTCTTGTAGGATGCAGACTCTCCTCTGTAGTGGATTTTAGAGGCCTACATGCCCGGTGAAGCGTGAAATGACTCCAAATAACACAGATAGATAGATAGATAGATAGATAGATAGATAGATAGATAGATAGATAGATAGATAGTGATTTTCATAGATAATTCATTCATTTGAACAATTCAGGGACCCAGTGTGAGCATGTTTTCTATTTTTTTTTTTTTTAGATCCCTATGGGGTTACAATACAAGCGCAAATACACAAAAAATAAGTCTAAAAATGTTTGCCTTGTTGACATGCAAAATAAGAAATTTTGCATATTCAAACTATTTTTGCTTAAAACCTAAAACATTCTCAGAGTGGGACACATAGATCACCACTTTTATAAATATATTGGCGAAAATAAAGTAGTGATTCTTGTCTGGAAGGATCAGTTCTTATATCTGCTGAATGCCAAACCCCCTGGTGCAGTGCAGTTCTTTGTTCCTGTCCAATCAGATACAGCTGTACAAGCCAAACTCCACAGGGATAGCTGGGGTCATCCTCCCAGCGGATGCATAGGCCCATCCCGCTACTGGTGCCCTGAGGGCCTGGGCACAGAGCACGACCCCTTAAACAGCCACCCAGACACTGTCCATAATGCCCCTGTTCACCCACAGCTCACTGAAGCTAGCATGGTGGGTAGTGTTTTGTTTCAGCTCTGATTCATCTTCGACTTTCATTTTTTTTTTTTTAATCATGCAGAATGTAGCTGTAAATATGGTACTGACATGCATATACATGCTCATAATAAATGCATACTGTGCAACCCATGCAACAGAAGTGCACTTTGTGCAGTCTCCTCACCGTAAAGTAAAAGACATGGAGAGCATCTTTTTCCATCTACACATGTACTCAACTATTAACTGTGTGATCTAAGGGAAATGCTTCATGCTGCCGAAACTGGCTCTGGTGATTTTGTTATTAAAAGATGTCAGGCAAAAAATTAGGGCTCTAATTAAAGGAATTCTGACACATCTGACTGTCACAACTCTGCTGGGGAAGAACAGACCAGCGTAGCGAATTAGACTGAGTGAGTTCCACCAAGAAAGGACATGTGAGAGTTTTGCCTGTTTAGAAAGAGAAAAAGCAAATGACCTTGGGGGCTGAAGTGGCTGGATAGAAAATAAACTGTTTGGAATTACTCTGCACATTGAGGAATAGAAAGCAGCTGCAAAAATCTGAAGTTACTCAGTTGATTTCTGTGTGATTTGGAAAAGCTTTCAGCGGGCACATCACACTAACCTCTAGGCTTAAAGTGCAAAAGCATAAGTTGTAATGTTTTCAACATGTCTCTGCTTTTTAAAAGAGATAAATTGTGTTGCTGGAGTTTCAAGTTAAACTAAAACTAACTTCTTGCATTGACTTGGAGGGGAAGCAGCCCTGCAGCAGACAAAAGAACTGATGCACAACTGAGATAGCTTGAGGTATGTGACAATCGATCAGCAAAGTTTAAGGGATTTAGGTAAGGATAATGAAAGTGGCAGTGGGCGAGCGGGGCTTGAGCGCTCCAGTAAACGACACACTGGAGACTACGTCTGCAAGTTTTAGAAAATCTAATTTATGGCCACTTCGCAGCAGCTGGATTTGCACTTCCGACCAGGGGATACCATTACCAAACACCATGAAGAAGGCTGATGGATATGCAGGAGTTGGACGCTCTCACTCTTGCTCTCTCGCCTCTTTCCGACACACGAATAAACTGTATATTTATAGAGACATGCACACAAACATGCACATGTTCACATAGTAGAAAAAATGTATACTAGACTAAAATATATGACTCTACATCTCTACATCTACATCATTTTACATAGAGATGCTGATATTAAGATTTGTATTTTCCCACTCGTTTGATCTAAGTGTTTTTGTTTTAACTTTCCCTAATGTATGTGCAACTAAACTCTTAGGTCAGCGGGTGGCATTGAAGGGGAAATAGCACTCATTTTTAAGTGTTTATATATGTCATGGTTTGGTATGTTGGAACTAAATAACAAAGAAACTCACCAAGCCAGACAGCTAAAACATTAATCTGTAATACCACTTAGATCCACAGTCTGGAGCTACTCCACTGACCATAAATTGGAGACTGACTTTGAGGTCTATTATGAACCAGAAAATACATCTATTTGATCAAAAAACTGCAAACCTTTGTTTAGTTTCCTGTTCATTCTGCAGGGAGCTGAGATGTGACATCCCAAATTAAAGGCCGTAATACTGCTATTTTTGTCTTTTTCCATGAGAAACAATGCTAAACATTGCCCCAATACAGACTGAATTTTTCCTGGGGCAAAGGAAAATCATTTTTGACATTTAAAATTCAGTGGTGTATCCCAGTAAGGATTTTAAGCCCTTCCATGGAAAGTCTAGCCAGCTGCGACCATGATGTGTTCCCCAAGAGCCACAATTAACTCCCTTGGCGAGGGAGTGTAATCTTGCAACAACCTAGATGGAAAAAAAGCCAAAGTCTTGCACTTACACTGGATCCTTCTCTGCCTGTTAGTGTGAGCTATCATTCTAAATCATAAGCTCCAGCACTCCCACTTTATAAACTTCTTATCCAGTGTGCCTGAGATTAGAAAAACGTTTGGTAATCAGATAGCTCAGAATAAGACAAGACAGTTGACACTCCCAGACTCAGATGTCACATGTTTTTGCAACAACTTTACTTGAATCCCTGTCAACCCGAAGCCAAAAGAGTAATGGTTGTTGTTGATCTAAATAATCTTAAACAGATAAATCATCAATTTCATGGATGGTCATCTCTTCAGAGGCGCTCTGTCAGATGATTTGTTGGTGTTGTGCGGAAACCAAACCAGCTACCACATATTTGTCAAAGCTGATTTTGAGAAAGGCTGGGATAGTGGAAGTGACCACTGTCCCCGTGGTTTGGAGACCTGACAGTGAACTCTGAAAGGCCAGCCACCCCCCAGACAGCTTCCCCTCCGGCCTCCAGTCTCCATTATGCAGCCATAGCCTGGGGACCAATCACCCTGTCTGGCCTCTCTGTCTCTCTTTTTCCCTTTCTCCTTCTCTTTCACTATCTGTCTCCTTCACTCCCTCTCTCTCTCTCTCCCTTCCTCTTTCTCTCGTTTTCTCTCTCTCCAGGCTCTCTTTACTCTGTGCTTTCAAGAGCTCCCTGTGTCACCAGACTGATTAAAACAAACACTGACCCTATTTTGGTATCTAATCCAATTGTGCTCTTTTTCTTCTCACTGGCCCTGGAGCATGCAGAGTATTAGGTATCCTGGGAGCCACAGGGCCCCCCTCTGTGACTGATCTTAGATTTCAAACACTCAGGAACATCAGATATGGTGGGCAAAGAGTAAATAAAGTCTTATTAAACTCCCTATTTAGCTCTCATGTGTAAACAGCATTTATTGTTCATTTTGATTATGAACTGTATATCCCTGTGATTGGAACAATGATGCATGAACAAAATCATGCGTGTGTGTGCACACCCCGTTGCATGGTTGTTTGTCAGTTGTAGTTTAAGAGTAAAGGGATGAAAGCGTAGGTTTGAGAAAGCTACTCTGTTGGTGAGGGTGCTGACTGGGGGGTTATTGAGAGAAGACTGCTGTTTATTGTTTTATTAACAGGGGCATGTTGGCCTCACCAGGTCAGGGCTTTACCTTTGACCCCAAGGAAAAAGACTAGAGAGCAGCAGCCTTTGTGTATCAGCAACTGTGCTTATTGAAGTCTGTGTGTGCTCATGTGTTTTGACAAAGTAAGTGTTACTATTAATTTTCATTGCTTCACTTTTAAGACTTGCAGCAAAGCTTTGCTTGCTTTGTGTAGTTTCTTGCTGTTTTATGAGGAAGCCAGAGTGTATTTCCTGCACATTTCTGTTGCTTTAATTGATTTTATGCCATCTATGGTTAAAGCCAGAAACCAGTGTTTGTTTTGTCTGGTCCGCCAACTTCAGTGCTGGAATACCACTTGTAGATATTGGTGATAAAATATGTCCGTGTCGATGCCCATTCAGAATCTTAGTGTGAATGGACTGTAAAACTTCAAGCTTGCAAGTCATCTTCATTGTGTCACATACTAAGGCACAGTGACATTAATGATACCATCTAGTGGTGATCAATGGTTATATCAACCATGATTTCAATGTCTTGGGTTTGTGTCTGTGAATATAAATGTTTGCTATTGGTCCGTGTCTTTAACTGTATTTGGTTAAGGCCCAGATAGTCATACATGAAGGGTGAAAATCAACTTCAGTATATTATTAGTAGGTGAACTGATCTCGCAGTGGAAATATTAAGGTTCAGGTCCAGGTTCAAGTATGAGCTTCAAGCATTTCACCAGAGGTGGAACATAGTACATTACTAAAAGTACTATATTTTCATTTTATTCTACTTTTTACTTGTACTTCACTGCAGTTACAGGAGGAAATATCGTACTTTTTACTCTGCTACACTGATTTCACAGATTTAGTTAGTCATTACTATACAGATTCAGATTTTACATACAAAATATGATACATTTATGAAGATTTATGAAGAAAAGATTTGACCAACTACAACAGTAAAATGCTATTTACACATAATGCATCAGTTAAACTCATTCAATGATTGTACTATATAATAGTATAACACTAATAGTATAACACACTGGACAACTCTTACACTTTTTGGACTATTTTCATATCGCAGTAATTCTACTTTTACTTAAGTAAGGGATCTTAATACTGCCTCCAGCTTTGCATGTCACCTCTATATCCTGTAAATGGGCAGAACCAGGTCGTGTAACTGATACATATTCTGAACCCTTAATATTCTTATAGATACTGTGGGGCTTGGTTAAGTAATATTGAAATCATGTAACTTATAATTATTTTCCTGTTAAAGTTGGCTCATATATCCAGAGCTGGGAGTGTAACAGCTTCATGCAGCCAGACAAACGGCCTGTCAAACAGGCACCTTCAATATATGGAAACCAGCTTTGATTATGGCCAGAAACTCTTTTTGTGGGCCTTGTGAATTATGGCCAATTACCTTTACCCTCTTATAATAATCATTTGTTTTCCCTACTGTCACGAGCAAGACCTTGGAGTTGCTATTACCTAAAACTTCAGTAGGCGACTACAGGTTGAAATATATGGCGATAATCATTCCCACTAATGGCCGTGGAGCTCAGAGCAAAGGCAGTTTTTATAGAGCCCAGAACTGTACATCAAACCCCGAGACAAGCCAGATTTTATGACCAGGTCATTTCACCCTTTACTCTGTTGTTTATGGTTTTAATGGCAGACTGTTGCCAGCTTTCATGACTGCTGTAGCTGATTTTAACTCAGGCAACATGCTGCTGACCCCAAAGTTAAGCATCTTTACATCAAGAACGACACTCTTGCTTAATCATTTGAACCATCCTGTCAAACCAACAGCCTGTGAAAATACAAGTTATTATCTTTGTTTCTGCTGTTATTATTTATGTTTTTAGCCTGCAGGAAGGCTTTACTCTTGCTGTATATTAAAAAAAAAAGAGCATACTCCAAAAGAGACATCAAGCTCTTGTCACCCTGCTTTCAGATCGATAATGAAACAGGGCGTGAAGGAAACAAGAAATTAAATGAGAGAGAGGTAGAAGGCGAGGGTGAGGCGAGGAGAGAATGAGACAGCAAGCAGTGATAATCGATGGCGGTCACAGAGCGATGGCAAAGATGAGGTCGTTTGTCTCTGGGAGGAAAAGAGAGAGAGCGAGGAGGAGGTGTGCAGACAGAGCGGTCTGCTGTTGAAGCTGGCAGCAGGCCAGGTTTTGTATGAGGGCATCTGAACAACCACGGAATTTATCACAGTGACTGTTGGCCTTGCTACTGATGAAGACATGGACCTGAACACGGAGAGGGAGTCAGGCAGGAGAGCAGGGCACGTATATCATGCTGGCAATCAGTAACCCGCCAAATTTAAAAATCCACTTACTCACGGTACTCTTAGATTCATAATTGATGGTTTTAATGGGACTCACCACTTTATTCTATTCTATTTGGGAAGAGAACATAATTCGCTTTAGCGACTCATTCTGAAGAACAGCCTTTTGCTGGAGGTTCCCCATGTAAACATAGGCCCAATTCGACATACAGCGTGCTGTCATCCCAGAATAACTCATAACAGATCTTGATACATGCCATCTTTGTTATTTTGATGTCTTTAATACAGTTTTTTCTTTGTCCTCTCTCACTATCCTCAGTTGTAAGCTCTGTAGGCTACTTCCTCTATGTGTCTCACTGACAGTACATAAAGGTTGAATGTGTTTCTGGTGCTGGTGTCTGGGTTGCCACTCCCTGCTGCAGCCCAGATGGCAGTGAAGCCCTCCCTCCGCAGCAGAGGTCTCAGCAGCCTGCCTCGACAGCCGGAGAAGAGATGGAGGGAGGAGGCAGGATTACCATGCTAATCGTTCTGAGACATGAGACGTATTGTGCAAACCTGTGGAAAACAGCTAATCAATATTTGTCATTTGCTGATCTCGTCAAACAACAGATTAAACAAACCACTGTGAATAGAATAACATCACAAAGTTAACACCTGTGTGTGTGGGCAGGTCTTCTCTGACCGCTTGTCCTATTCTCGTTTCACAT
Source organism: Trachinotus anak (assembly GCF_046630095.1). Classification (NCBI taxonomy): domain Eukaryota; kingdom Metazoa; phylum Chordata; class Actinopteri; order Carangiformes; family Carangidae; genus Trachinotus; species Trachinotus anak. The sequence goes on along the minus strand of NW_027273855.1, from coordinate 12,846,470 downwards.
AGAAGGAATACTGGGTATAGTTAGTGTATTGAAATGATCTCTCAACATTTGTTGGTCTTTAAATTCCCATATATGGTGCTGCCACAATTATAACCAGTAGAGGGCGCAATAATATCACAGTGGGTCCTCCAGAATAATATTTTTCATCACTTTCTGTCAGTATATAAAAGACATAGATTATACAGTGATGTTTAATGTTTTATGTTTGAAGTTTTAGTGATGCTTGCTGAACTACAAGGAAATATTTTTGTCATCCTATTTTTCAAAATGGTGGATAAAAAAAAAAAAAAAACCAAATCTAAATTTTTGTGCAGAATTTGACAGCCAGTTCTTCCTTATGCAGGGAGATGGGGGAATTGTAAGCAGTGAGTGAGTCACCCTGTGGTCTGTTTGTGAGCAGTGGCCATTATAGCACGCATAAGACCATTAGGTGTTCATCTATGAATAAATAAGCCGCACTGCCTCGCTTTCACATACGCACTGGAGCTCTGTGGAATAATGTTATCCAAGGCTAGATTCCCGATGTAGATATGGCATGGTTGGTTAGTTGTATTTAAATAAATATCCATTAAAGTGTCAAAGGGAGGATGATGATTATGGAAAAATATGGAAAACATGGTGTGAAGTGGAACTGATTTTAGAGAAATATGACAAGACCTCATTACATCCTGTGCTCTTAATTGCACTGCAGCATTTGCTGTGGTCAAGGCTGGTTAACCAAGAGATAGAGATAGTTGAAATACTGGGAGTTTGGTTACAGCTGTACAAAGTACCATCAACCAAGCAGACCCACACATGTACATCCACAACACAATGCACATGAACACATCCTCATGATCCCCAGGGAATGCTGATTTTTGACAGGAAAGAAGCTGACAGGGTCACAACAGCCAGGGTACAAATATTTTGTTCACAGTCTTTTATGTCTTTACATAAAAGACGGTGCATGCCCTGTCTCTTTAAGCGCTGTATTGCCCTCCTGGCACCAGCCGCCACGAATTAGTCATCATGAGGTGTGAGAAAAGTGTCGCTCTGAGTTGGACTTTTCACAGGCTGGGTCTGTGGGGTTTTAGTATATCATGTCCTTGTGTTTAGCTACAGCTCTCTTGTTAAACTGGCACACTTTAACAAGAGAGTCTCTTTAACTGCACTAATGGACTATCAAAGGTTTTTCCCTATTTTGTAATTAAAAAAAAAAATCAATCAAGTCAACATTTACTCATACAGTTCAATTTTACAGGATTTGCATAAAACTCAATAGTTTTGCCTCTGTCACAACAAAATGGCCCATGACTATTAATACCAACAAGGCCCAATGAGTTTTTATTATGCATGATGTGGATCAATGCACATTGATCTATGAACTAATGGGAAGTCTTTACTGTTGCTATTGCTTTTTACTGTGGAGTCCTGGACAGCAGGGCGCTGAACAGCCATCTGGTAGACTGGAGGGAAGGACAAGGAGGACGAGTGTTCACACTATATCACCACAATCTACAGACTCAAATCCACTCTTAGCCTCACTTCATGCTCTATATGACCTTTACATCCTGCTGTGCTGTTCTGTCAATTACTAAAAACAAGAACTGTGACATTTGATTCATTTCACAATTTGTTGATTTTGCTCCTAGGAAATGAACATTCAGATTTGTTTCTGCCTTATAATACTGACTGCTTGATGCACACTGCACAATACTTACATCACATATTTTATAGAGAATAGAACCATCAGTGGGGTGATAATCCTGCTGACATGATAGGTTGTGTGATCTATTTTCAGCAGCCCCCCCCCTCCTCACACACCCACACACACATGCTATAGGCAACCACAAGGCACGAGGCACTAATGGAGGAATTTGGCATTAGTTGTTTGCAGTGTTCATTCTCCATTTGCATCAGTAAATGAACATACCCTTGATCATTATTTAACTAATGTAAAAAGGTTCTCTACTCTTTTTTTTTCAGTATGAAAGAACGGAAGACAAAATCAAGAGGGGTTGTAAACATCAATGATTTAAAGTGATAGACAAATGACAGATTTCTCTGAGCTGAAGTTTCTGCTGACTCTTGAGATGCTTGAATGATGAAATCCATGGTGAATTATGAAACGTCTAGTAGCAGGATTTGTAGTGGTTCTATTTTTGCATCTGATGGTAACAGTCACCTCTCTGAGCTCATAAAGGCTAATTTCACTCTCCCTGTGGATTTTTCTGTCTAACAGTTTTATTGCCTATTTCTCTGGAACTAAGCCAGATTCTTTAATGTCATCTAACAGAATCACAGCTCAAATTCAAATGAACCAAACGTAAATGTTATCTGTTGTCTACACGCTCTCTGTGGTATCTTTTGTCAAACCATCATACATCATCAACCTTATTCAGTGTTTATTACACAGTCTCAAGGCCAAATCTCTGCCATCGATTTTAACACTGCACATTCATCAGAGGTGTCAATACTCGTTGCTTGTCCTCTTGCGATCATGACTTTTGTGTATATTTCTTTATCTAGGGAGGACGAGTGAAGCTTTACCAGAGAGTTAGTGATTCTCTTGTCACTTGAACAGCAGGAATAGGTGATTAAAGGGAAATAGGCAAACGGCAGGGGAGGAATACCAAATGAGCTATCTCTCCTGAAACATTATAGGATGCAAACACCTTGAAAAGATGTACAGATTTGTTTAACTTGTTGTGAACATATGTGAAACACTACCTTTTGAGTGCTGTTGCATTAGCATCATGACAGACAGAGCCTTAGGTCAGCGTAGCTGTTGGTGTTACACCTGAGTCATCTTAGTTACAGTCGCTCTGCAGCCCTCTCTTTCTCCTTATACATGGACAGAATCAGTGTGTAGTCAATCAGGGGACTGGCTGAAGTATCCCTCCCTCCTCATTTGTCCATCTATTTCCAAAGGTTGCACTCTCACACCCTGAGGGGAGTAGGCAAGGTGTTAGTACACTGAAGCAGTTGGGACTGTACCATTAATAGCAGAGGGGGGAGCAGAGAGAGGAAGTTGAATTGTCAGTGCCAAAGAGGCTCAGCTGCACAGAAACACCCCCCGAGACATGGATCAGATTTTGCCCGCTGGTGTTCGTCAGCACGTTTAATTTGTGACCTGGCAACCTGGCTCTCCTGAGACTGGAGATAAGGGCTGGTTCCCCACTGATGGTGGTGGTGAATGGGAGTTCTCACAGTATTATCAAATGTATAACCATCACCACCATTCACAACAATCATCCTATTCAACAGTGTGGTGGGGGAAACACGTTATCTCTCACCTGTTGCCAGTTTTCACATTCAGAGTAAAATCAATATTTGATTGTGCACTTGTCAGTCTCTGGATGCAGCCTGTTGTCTTTCTATTTACTGGGTCCTTAGCAGTCCAGCTGCACAGAACTAAACTAATAGATGGTTTTAAAAGGCTCAGTAAATCACAGCCCAGTCTGATGGCCCATTACCCCTCCATTCCGTGCTCCACTATAAATACCTGTGAAATATTAGGCTGCATCCGGGGGCCTTATTTAAGCTTCTTGTCCAACTCCCCTCTCTCTGCTGTGTGAGATGAATAGAAATAAAATCACCCAGCTCAAGGTCAATATTTGTACAGTCAGAGTTGTCTTGATCGAGAGCCGTGTTGATGTTGCAGTGCGAAAGTAATTCCTCCTGTGGCACCATTTATCAAACATGAATTTTATTGTATTTTACCTGCCTCAGTGATGCACGGCGTCACTCTGAGCAGTTATGACTTGTGGTTATTCATGAAGCTTTAAGATGAGTAATACTGCAGCAGAATTCTGGCTGTGACAGGAGACACAGCACATTGTGTCTCCTTTTGCATAATTCAAAGGTGTGATAAACTACATCTTTATGAGTCAGGTCACACATCAGAGGTGATGAACCACAGGAAGGAAAACCAGCCCTGTTATAAGTTGGCATTTGCAGGGTGGAGGGATGTTGTACTATACTTCAGCTGCTCATTTGCAGCCGTACTGCAGAACATCCAGTAGGTGCTGGGGGGGGGGGGGGGGGGGGGGGGGGGGGGGAATGCTCACAGGCTAAGCAACCATCATATGATCGGTGGTTGCCATGGCAACTGATCCCAGCAGTCAGCCCCTTGGAAAGTGAGTCACATGAGTGAATTGAAGGAGACAGGGAGCATACTGTGCATACGTGTTGTCGGTTGTTGCAGTACTACTGTGTTAGTGTGTGTCTGCGTGCGTGTGTGTGTGTGTGTGTTTGGGGGTGTCTTGTGATGAGGAGAAGTGCACAGGATTAGCATGTACACTAGGCTTAGAATGCCTTTGTTTATTTCTTCAGAAGTTACTCATCAGAGAGTGAAACATGTTGTACAGTGGGATGAGGAGCAGTTCGAAAGCAATGACTGAGCATCTCTACTGTGCTGACATATTGGGCACTTTGGGCTTAATAGCCAATAAGTTTATAAGTATAATGGTAAACTGTCACTGCTGCAGGGATCCATCAGTGTCTGACACACTAGTAGCACATTCCAGCTCTAAATACACTAATCCCTCAAACAGTATTTGTGTCCTTGTTTGACTCACACCTTCTAACAGCCTCATTTTCACTCTCTAATCTTGTTCTGTGGTGACAGAAGGAGGATGTTGCCATGAGCTGCTCTCTGAAACACCTCTGTGCACGTTGCAACTGCACTATTCACCTTATTCACCTGCCTTAAGGTCTAAAATTATCCTTACAACAACTCCCTGACTTACCTCTGAGTTGCTTGATAATGATCCATCTCCTCATTCAGACACAGAATTACATGCAAAAAAAAAAGGTCATGTAAACTTCTACTGATGTCTGTTGTGTGAAAAGAAAAAAAAGAAAAAGAAAAGGCCACCCAGTGAGGCAGGGAAAAAAAAAAATACGGAGTGCGGAGTAGTGGGAGACAGAGCCAAGGGCAGAATAAATTGCTTGTGTCAGAGAGAAAAATGACTGTGCCACAAATTTTCTGCACTTGAGAAACAGCTATTAGGAATCGCTGTCCTTTCACACCTATTTTAGCCTCCATCACTGTGGGCATAACAAATTCTAACATCAAGCACCTCCTCTGTAACAGTGTCAGATCAGATGAATTCATAGTTCTGTTCCTTTCTTATACTTCTGTAGAGAATAATAATGGAGGTAATAATAATAATAATAATAATAATAATAATAATAATAATAATAATAAGAGCTGCTGGGAAAGCATTTTGACTAATCCAAACACCATTTGCACAAGCAGCATATTCAATCACTTCGTCTGATGAGCCTGAATGAAAGCTACCTGTGTGAACACTGCAGATGTTCTCTCTGGATCAGCTGCTGACGTGCGCAGGAGCGGGTGAGTCAAACCTGCGTCAGACTTCGTCGTGACTTGCCATAGTAATTTCTTCATCCTATGGGTGGGGGCGGGGGGGGGGGGGGGTCCTGTCTGATTTATCCCACAACACAGCGACTACCACGTGGAAACGAGAGGTGTGAGTGTGGGCTCTTGCAGACCATCGTTAGGAACACAGTGAAGTGAGACGAGCGGCTGCAATAACCTGTTACTGTTAACGTTATCGCGGTGACCGAACTCGTGGCGGGCGCTGAGCTCCTGCGTCAGACTTTACGCACCATGCGCCCTGTGCGGCCGGGAGCTCTGTGATTTCGCATCTCTTTGCGCGCAGAGATGCTGCACACGGAGACAGTGCCTGAATGAAGACACCGCGCACCCACTTCGGAGTCATACTGCCGCGCCGACCTGGGCGTCGTAACCCGCTCTGCACAGCACATCAGGTAGGAATGACACTCTCGGAACCAATTTGACCGTATGATCCATTTAAATACACGTTAATCTGTGGTTGTAGTTATAGATGTGAATCGCTCGAATAACCAGCGATAGCTCACGACGCCCTCCTCTTGAAGTCACTTGATGGAAAAACCAGCGTCAGCTTTCACCCCATCACCTGACAAACGGTGATTTCGCCGCGACATTGACGGTGAGCGTCGCTCATTAATCCTCCGCGTTTGACGACGTGTGTCCAAATTTGGCAGGAATATGATCAGCTCTGCGATCACCTGCTGACTTACATTGGTGCTGTTTGCATCTTGGCATTGCTATGATCAGGTGATTCATTTGACCTTGACAAGGCATCAGAGGTTATATCCCCGTAAAGTCAGCCCTCAAGCTCTATACGGTACATGGGCCTGTGTGTAACGTGTCTGGAGGATATCTGAACATGGCCATGCAGGGGCTGTCTTGCAACTGTCATAATCGCTGTGTTGTTCAGGATCAAATCCCAGTGAGATGGGAGCTGAGTGACTTCTCTCCAGACATTATACTTTGCAATGACACCAGATGTAAAAGCTGCATTTGAATCTGCCTGTGATGGCTGCCTGACTGACACTGCAATAGATCCTACTACAGACTATTACCTCCAGCTTTGCCACAATCTATCCCACCCCCCGCCCCCCTGCCATCCTGTCACAGCAGCTTCACGTTATTTGCAGCTGTCCTTCAGGGAATATCACGATTGTCCGTTTGAGATGGTGAGAGGAGAGGCAGGCGACCACTGATGCTGCAGAGATGGGATTTCAATTTTGCAGGCAGAGCCATTGCTTAGCAACCAGACTAGATAAAAGTGGAGACAGGGAACCTGTGCTGGTACATCATCAACACCAAACTATGGTGTAGTCTGTGGAGACGTGGGAATATATAGTTCCAGGAACACACATCTGGCTCCCTGGAGGCTTTTGCACGTTTGTCACAAGGGTCTGTCACTACTGTTCCCATCACTTTTAAGAACACCTACATACCTCACTGTCTCCCACAGCTTTTCCTTTGAATGAATAGGTTCTTAACACTGCTGACTCCGTGCATCTTATTCTCTTTTGTGCATTTTTTTCAGAGTATTGTGGAAAAGAAAAACACTTGTGGCCACCTGCTATGTTTCCCTCAGATAGAAATTGATTACTCAGTCATTCTGTAACAGTTTCTTGTACTGTATGTGAAGTCCTGCTGTCTCTGTCATGTGCCATCTGTGTCAGCACGTTCTGTGAAACCCTGAAAGTTGCTGGTGTATTTCGGCATCAAAATTGAAAACCTTCACGGCACACGATTAGAGAGACAGAGTGAAAATCCATCAGCCTTATATGTCTAACCATCATCTTAACCCATAAGTAGTATTTGGGGCAATTTGTTACTAACTATACCTACATTTCCATCCCTTCAAAAAGTGGGGCAAAACACTGTGTAAACAGTCTTTCAGCGATCCAACTCCACACAGCTTTAAAAAAAAAAAAACAACTCAGCAACTTGACCAAAAAACTCATTTTTGTTTTCAAACATACACATCATTGCCTCACACCTCATTCAGAGAGTGTTCAGTGATGACTCAGTGTTATGTAGTTGTAGACTGCTGTGGAAAGGTCACTGCTGTTCTGGGATCTGTGTTGAGCTTGCAGCCACAGAGCTGCTGCATGTCGTGACTGCAGGGGCTCGTCGCCACCGTTAAGGAATGTGATGTGCGTGCTGCTGGTGCAGCTTTTGGGTGGGCTTTAGAGTCCGGCCGGCTGGCAACGGTTCATGAGAAGTCACTACGAATAAAAGCCGAGCTCTGATTTCAGTCGGCTGCATCTGTTTTCAGATTAGAGGCCTTGTCTCCAGATCAAACACCTCTGGTCTCTATTCTCTGTCCTTGAGCTGCCAGAATCTGAAAACTCAGATCTCGTTCATCTCACACAGCTCATTCATTGTTAAGAGGGCCTAAAGTTCATATATAGTAAATGCCAAATGTCTCACAGTGTTTTCACGTAATTTCAAACACCAGCCTACACAAGCATCTTGACATTTTGAGTGTTTCATGCTTGGGGCAACACATTTCCATTTTAATTTAAACCGATCAGATCTTCAGTGTTTACAGGGTTTTGAAACAGGTTTTATAGAGGTACTGTTTCACTCAGCAAATTCCATATGCAGCATTAAAGGGGAATAAAAGAAGACTGGTTCTTCAAGCATTTGCATGCTTTGTCTGACAATGTTTAATCAATGTGTATATTTTTAGCCTGTTATTCACTAGTGATCACAAGATGAGACATGTCAGGATCTGGGTGGTTTACTGCTGCTGCGGAAACAAACAAACAAACAGCAGCAGTTACCTGTAAAATACTCATTTATGCCGGAGCTTCAGACCTTCTGGAGTTTCTGATGCAGTAGCTCTTGTGCTGCATTGTGATCTACACCAGTTTCTGTCAAGAGAGGCACTACACACAGGATTGTAGGATTATTAGTGGGTTTTTGCAAAGGGTTTTTGATAAGCTAACAAATAACAGAGAACCTGGAGAGAGTAACTTTCCAGACAGGTTTCCTCAGTAGGACAACAGCCAGTTAATGCTGGAGCACAGAGAACTGGACTCTCTCAATGTCAGTAGAGACAGTAATAACTGATGAAATCTGTGCTTAGAGGCTTCAATTTTATTGCACTGTGTTCTCCTGAGACCAGTAGTCACAGAGACAGACTGCCCACTGCTGTTCATGCTATTCACATGACTCAACTTTAGTATAATGGGCTCTGCTGTGAAAAGGATTGTAATTCAATCAGTGTGTCTCGTTCACCGTAATGAAGTGGATTACTGAAATACCTCTCTTATTGCTGCCGTTTTTCCACCATTTTAAAATACTCTGTGTACTGTGTGCTACAGTATGAAGTATCCAACAGGAAAGGCAGCGACATGATTAGGAGCCAAATGGTTCAAGTCTCTTGTCACAAGTCTGGCTAGTTTTCCAATAATGCTGTGTAGGGCTGCATGTTACTAGTTATTGATTGATTTGATTATTTTGTCAATAATCAGTAGAAAAAAAGGGAAAAAGACATAAAGCCAGTTCATGGGTCAAAACATGTAGCATGTAGATGGATTTACTGTAGAGCTGCAACTATTGGCTTTTTCTTTATCGATTACTATTATGCTGATTACTTTCTTGATTAATTGTTTAGTCTGTAAAATGACACAAAATAGTAAAAAATCCATCCCAGTTTCTCCAACTCCAAGGTGACAGCTTTTGATGTCTTTTTTGGGCTGAGCAACAGTTTATTACAAAAAGATATTCAGTTGTAAAACAATAATATCAAGCAGAAAAAACAAGTAAGCACTTTTTGGAAATTTTTGCCTGAAAATGTATTCATTGACTAACGATAACCACTCTGACGATGGCCTAGTCGATTAATCAATTAATCGATTATTCGCTGCAGCTCTAATTTACTGTGTGACCTGTCTACAATGCTAAAGCTGGAATGGCAACTGACCTTTAACTCTTTGAAAGTTCTTAAACCATTTTTAGTCATACTCATCTACCTGCTTGAATGTTTTGACATTCAATTAGTGTAAGGTTCTCTGTGTTTCCTGAGGGAAAAGGTTGCCAAATGCAGATGGCAAGGAAGAACATCTAAGTTATAACATCTAACATCTCAGTAGAAAATGTGCAAAAGTTTTTGCTAAGCACTTGCATTTACTGTCTGTCTCCAACTATGTCTCTTTACAGATTTAAGAAGAAAGCACAACTTTCTTTCCCTGGCACTTTCCCAGCTTCTTCCTCCTCCTCATCTCACACTCTCCTCTTCTTGCCACCACCACCTTCACCCTTCTGACGGAGCTCCTGTGTCGCAGCCATGCCAAAGAACACCAAGGTGACCCAGCGGGAGCACAGCAATGAGCCTGTCACTGAGTCTGTGGCTGACCTGCTGTCTCTGGAGCACCCCATGGACTATAAGAGCAGTCAGATGAGTATGGGCCTAAGTCCTGGCGCAACTGCTCCAGGAAAGGCCCTGCTACCCTCTCCTGACCCAGACGCTGAGGATGGCCGACCAGCTTGGAACAACAAGCTGGAGTACATTCTGGCCCAGGTGGGCTTCTCTGTGGGTCTGGGTAACGTCTGGAGGTTTCCCTACCTTTGCCAGAAGAACGGTGGAGGTAGGTGAAAGGATGTCTGTACATGATTTTGTTGTATTTTAGCAATTCTGTCTGTGTCTGTCTGAACCACAGAAACCTGAAAGGTTTGTGTAGACCAATGTGCAAAGCATAGTAACACTTCCCGGGTTTGAAAGTCAGTTCCTAATTAGGCCACCCAGGGTGAACATGTGTACCCTCGGGGTGCTGAGTAATTGTTAACAACGAGAAATGTTGTGCTGAGTCAAGGCTGTTAATGTGAATTTTTTTTATTAGTCCTGTAAAATCCTCAATAAAACAAGTGGCCAGATGGGAGTAATTAACTTAATGGTATGTAACGATTTTGATTTTGTTCTTTTGTTTGAGCATGGGATTTCTTCACCGTCCACAGTTTTGTCCAGGATACAAAACTGTTCCTGGCAACTATTTGCTGAGATATGATTTGAATGAGGATGCCCAGTGGACTTGGTGATTTGAGTGAAATTTAATGCTGTAATGCGTTATCTCATAAAACCATTTGCATCACATTACAGAAATACATACTTCTCAGCACCAGATGAAGTCAACAAACACTGTTCTGTGTTTTCTGTCTGGAGTTGCACCTGAAACACAGAGACAACATTAACCCAGTTACTCTTCCCAGCATGTAGCCTAAACATTTCACTCAAGGAAAAACCAGTTTCATCCAGCTAAAATTTTGCATTGACAAACATTGCCAAATCTCAGCATCGTACGGATGCATCATCATCCTGATCCATTTACCATCTGCTTTTTAGACAGTCAGAGGAGTAAGAGTGGTGAGAAATAATCCACAATGTGACAGAGAGATTTTCTCTCTGTTTGCTGTTAGGTTTGTTCATATCATCTTTAAATACTGATTTCTTCACTGATTTGTCACATCATCATCACTTGATCACTTTCTGGCTTTCTTGGTGAGAGTTAGATGGAAGATCAACACCACTCTCATATCTGTACAATAAATATAAAGCCTCAGCCAACAGCAGGTTATGTTATGCTTTGGTTTGTATGGACAGTACAGATTAAACAAAGAAGATATAACAGGTAAGTTAGTGAGCTTTAGAGGTGGATTTTGTTACCTTTGGACAGAGCCTTTATTCTAAGCTAAGATGCTGGCTTCAGCTTTACATTCATCACACAGACAGTGGCATCAATCTTCTCATCTTACCAACTTTAAGGCTGTGCAATAATTTGATATTATTGACTGTTGGTCAGATCATATGGTGGTGATGTGATCATATCGTGTTATCATTTTACAAAATTCTGTTAACCAAAATCAATTGTAATTAAAACTTTATGTATGTCTTATGTAATACCTTAAAAGGGAAAATGAAATATCTGAGCTTGAAATGTCTCTATTACTCAGCTCGCCCGTTGACTGCAGCCTTCTCCTCTTTGATAAATTGAGGCCTGTCAACCAATTAGCCAACTAATCGTGCAAGTCAGAGGGGTAGTCACTTCAACATTTCTTAATGAAATCTCTCTGCAGCAAGATGTGGTACCACTGAGAGGTCTGGTATTATACAGAGAGATGCTCCAGCTTAGTATTTATATGCTTTTCTTGCAGGTTTCTCAGCCTTATCTCTTTGGTATTATGATTTACGGGCTTTGTGATGAGATGAGAGGGTGGTGATGACTAAGATGGAGGAAGTGGAAAAGTAAACACTGATTTTTTGGGCTTTCAGATATTGTTGGTTCTACCTTGTGTGGGAGGTGTGTGTAAAGAGGGTATTTGAAATGCATGATATAACAAAGCTGAAATGTTTTTTTAATCAGAGTGTGCACATATATTTGTGTTAATTAATGAGTGCATTTTCAATGCTGATTCAGTGGTGGGTGCTGTATTGTCTTGTCTGGGCTTGTCCTAATGATGTCTCTGGTCCATCTTTCCATCTTTGTCCATTACTTTCTTTCTCTTTCTCTCTCTCTCTCTCTCTCTCTCTCTCTCTCTCTCATTGTTTCGAGACAAGTAAATATATATATATATATATATATATATATATATATATATATAAAACATGTTGCCAAGCCACCTTAGGTTAAGCAGTGGCAGTCACAAACAATTATTCTAAATTATTCCGTCTCCCCAATAAATAATTGCATTCAATTAATTTGTATAATCTCGTTTGTGCCTCCTGGTGAAATCTGTTTCTAGTATGATAACATTTGTCTTCACTGCCCACTACAGCAGTAAAGACCATACAAAAGTCCCAAGTAAACCACTGGCAGCTTTAATATTTTTCTATGAATTTGTGATGACCAAGTGGTGAGGTGAACTGGGGTTTAACCCTGCATGGATTCTTGCTTAAAGGATGTAGTTTAATATGTCCTCCAGTGAATTTCTCTGCCGGGGATAAATATAGTAAATATAAGTGTTGGATAGAACAACATGCAGATAGTCTTCACTTTTGAGCCTTACTTGCAGTTGGACAACAGTGACATGAGATCTTGGACATTTGTATCACAGTTTCGGTCTCAGTTTCAGAATCGTTACATCCCTACTATGTACACAAGAAGTGTGCTTAGAAAAAAAAATATTTGTACAAAAGACAATTAATCTTAAACCGGCTAAAGTTGCTGCGTTGAGAGTTATCATAGACCTCATTATGCCAGGCCTGAAGATCCAAATCCTTGACTCTGAGGTTAACCTGAAATGTAATGTATTCTGGATTGATATGACCATGGTCATACCATACAGTATATATGATCATTCACTTCAATCAAGAATGTTTTTAACATCAGAAATCCTTAGATTCATCCTTAATTATAGAACAGACTTACCAGTCAACTTTCCCAGGCAGCTACCTCAACAGTTCCCCAGTAATACATTTTCTTTCCCTCTGCTCCCTGTGTTTGCTCAGAATAGCCACCAAACATCTGTAAAAGTAGGCAGCAGCACAGTAGTCACTTCTAACGATCCAGATAATAATACTACTGTGTAACATGACACTGTGCTCCTGTGCTTGTTTCCTTTGTCTGCTGCAAGCTCTAATAGCTGCTCACAACGTTATCAGTGTTTTTGATCGAGTCAAACGTCACAGTCATTTGTTTTTAGTCTGGAAACAGGCTGCTCACCCCAGCTGTCCATCAGTGTGGGCCCATCCTCTCTGGCTTTGAATGGTTTTGTCACCATGGTGCCCTTTCATGTCTTGATGTAAGCAGGTCTGACAGTGCTCTCTCTCTATTGTACCTTCTCCAAAAAAAAAGATGGCCATATCTGACAAAAGTGGTGAATGGAAGTTGAAGATGAAGACAGAGAATAAAAGAGAAAGGGAAAAGAGGAAGAGAAAGGGAGTGGAAACAGTGAAGTTAGAGTGCTGGAAGATAAAGAGAGTAGACTTTAAAAATAGAACCTGATAGAGAAAATTAAATAATGTCCTTTATTCTGTTATACTACTATACATGGTTTTCAAACATTAAAATAAGCAAAGTAGAGTTACATTCTGCAGTAATTCTTCTTCCCTCTGGCCCTCCTTTGTCTCAGGTGCATACCTGGTGCCCTACTTTATTCTCCTCCTGCTTATTGGCATCCCATTGTTCTTCCTGGAGCTGGCGGTGGGTCAGAGGATCAGACGTGGCAGCATCGGGGTGTGGAACTACGTCTACCCACAGCTAGGAGGCATTGGGGTCTCCAGCCTGATGGCAAGTTCTCACATGAATTCATTATCATCACCTCCAGTTAGTGGAGATACTTTACAATATGGCTTAATTATATATTAATTTACAGGTTGTCCCTAATGTCTTGATTAATGGATGCAGCTCTTAGTTTACAGCCATGGTGTGGCTAGTATAATGTATATAGAGTATCCTATTGCATGCTTACAACTGTTAATTACAGTGTACAAATTTGATAATAAACAAAGTGCAGCTGAGGCTGATGGGAGTGCCTTTAGTTTATATCACACACACACACACACACACACACACACACATATATATATATATATATATATATATATATATATATATATATATATATATATATATATATAGACATTTCACAAAACCCCAAATTTCAACCTCATGGTGGCACCAGAGGAGAAGAGAGAGGTTCACCAAAGTCATTATGATTCCACCTATGGGGACCATGAATGTCTTTGGCAATCCATCCACTGGCAGAAAACCATTTATAAATGATATACAAGTCAGTAATTAGATGTTATAATTAAAGCTAGATTGTCACAAACTGAGAAACCTATTATTTCTTTATTCCTTTTTAATAGTTTTTTGCTGGAATGGTAAGCACTAATAAATGGTTGATTAATAATTATCTGTAAAGAGTGTTTCAGACCAAGGACTCTGGGCTCTGCGGTTGCTGTCGGATTTGCAATGGTGACTTTTCTCACTTTCACAACTCAGCTCAGTGTTAGACATGTTATGTGCAGAGACAACAAACATGCTGTTGACCTCAGTCCTCTGCCTGCTCGTATTACTTCCTGGCATGCAAAGACCAGTGCTGATCATTGTCATAATCTGTCCCCGTCATCGGCAGGGGTAGTGACCCATCACATTTTCATCCCATCAGGGTCATCAACCTAAAATATATTCAGTTAGAGGCTGAGTTGGTCAGTCAGTGATCTACTGCACTGTCAGTCATACTCATAGTGATTTCATCAATCTAGTGTAAAAGAGGGGAGGGAGAGGCCTAACCTAGGGCAGTGAGGCGTGTGGCAGCTCAGATGTGGCAGAGAGAGATTCAGCAGCTATAAATACCTTCTCAAAGCGGACCCCAGCCTTAGCCGCTGAGAGCAAACAGCTCAATAATTCATACGCTCTACAACTTAAGCTGTGTGCTGTGAGCCCTGACTCCAGAAGAGGCGTTTACCTCAATAAACTGCATGCTGTTCCTCCCCAGTGCTGTTTGTATATTTGTGTCATTGTTTTTATGAGTGAGACATGTTGTTGTTTTCTCTCATTTCCCCTCAGGTTTGCGGTTTCGTGGGCCTCTATTATAACGTGATTATCGGCTGGAGCATCTTCTATTTCTTTCAGTCTTTCCAGTATCCGCTGCCTTGGGCTGAGTGCCCCATCCAGAGAAATGGAACCCAAGCCAGTGAGTCAACAAAACACAATACACTGTACAATACACAGATGACAGATATACACATACTCTAGAAGTATAATAGAGATGTACAGCAAAAGACAATACCATAGCTTTTTATTGTAAAGCCCTTGACATCAAGTAGAGGAAAAATGAATACTGCAGAGTCCTTCAGCACAACTCCATATTCAGCAAAGTATCTCACCAGCAGCAGACACACAGGCAGCTCAACACTATGCAGGGCGTTGCTTAAAGCTGCAGAACATTGAAGCAGCTTGCTTCACTGTGGCCATGTCTCTTCGGGCCAACAGAGATGTGATTTTCTGTCTCTGTAGCTGGGATGGCCCTGCACTTCATTCTACAGAGCAACTCTGTTGACAAGGCCTTTCAGATAGTATGACCCAGTCGACTGTGTCAGTACCTCGAATGGCCGGCAGCTGTAGTGGAGGAGCATACAGGCTTTGGCAGAGTAAAGGGCATCAGGTTCATTAGCATTTGAGGGTAGGATGTCAACGCTGCTTATGATTATGAATGCAGCGGGGATGCTGCTAGGATTTAGTCTATTTATGTGCAGAGTTGGAAAATACAGTAACTAGGTACATTTACACAAACCATTTACCAATAATTATGTGCTTAAATGGAGTATTTCCATTTTAGTCGACTTAAAATTATTATCCTTTTTACTCGTTACTTTGCAGATGCATAACAGGGCTGCAACTTATTTTAATTTTTTTTTTTCCTATTTTTTCCCAGAACATAAAGTGACATCTTCAGATTTCCTTTTTATTCAAAACTTGACAAGTGAAAAAAAATGTACAGTGAAATTATTTCAGTTCTATAACAGTTCTTCAAGACAAACAAACTTATTTTAAGAGTTTTCTGGAAAAGAATGTCAGTATCTTGAAATAAGTCAGTATAATAAAATTTTGTTGCGTTGGACCAAGAAAAAATAGACATATTTAAAAAAAAAAAGAAGAAGAAGTTCTGCATTCTGTTTTGGACACTTCTTTAAATAATCTCACTGTATTCTGGTATTTCTTTCTCTTACTCCAAGAAAATGACTGAGGTATTTCTGACTCAATATTAGATCAAAATGACTTGTTAAGACTGACATTTTTACATTTTTTGTATTAAAGAATGTGTATTAGAATGTGTAACTCGACCCGCTACAAAGAAAAAATTCTGCTTACATAGAAATGCAGCAGTAATAATAATCTATAGAATATAACCCTCTAAAAGGAGCCTCTCTGCAAAATGAGTATGTTACTTTTGATTTAGGTTAATGTACCTTTTGCAGGTCATGTTTTTCTACTTTTATTTTGGTCAAATTTCAATGTAATACTTTTACTTTATGAAGTAAGTTTATGTTGTGGTATTGCCCCTTTTACTTTTACTTTAACTGAATACTTTCCACCACTGCCTATTTACAAATATATTTATCTGACAGATATAATTATAGAAATATTTGAAGTTTCTTGTAAAACCTATCACCAAGTTGGGTGTCCGTTTATTTTGTAACTCCAGATTGTTTATGCCATTTCCCTGCCTTTCCTCGTTGCTGTTGTAGTTGTGGAGCCGGAGTGTGAGAAGAGCTCAGCCACCACTTATTTCTGGTACCGCCAGACTCTCAACATAACCAGCACCATTGACGACACCGGCGGCCTGAATTGGAAGATGACCCTGTCCCTGCTGGTGGCCTGGATCATGGTCTGCATGGCTGTCATCAAGGGCATCCAGTCCTCTGGGAAGGTATGGGGTCTCCAAGGCTTCACAGCAGAGGCTGAGCCTGCAAACTATAGAGATTAACTGTGAATTTAACTCAGCACAAAATAGAGTCTGTATAAAGACGTACACAATAAATCATTTTAACAAAAGCTTTAAAATTCTATTTCTAATCACTGATTCATCTTTTTCAGTGAGTATTGTATTCACTCTGCTAATGCTTTTCAATCAAAGGCAATATGCTGAAGCCTGTCATCAGTACTTGTCTATTTTTGGATCCATCTATATTATGGAAGAGAAAGACGTGCAACATTAATAAGCTTAAACTAAACCAAGCAAAGACTTGTTCAGGATGCAGATGGAAAATGCTCCGTTTGGCAACAACTGTAACAACATCCTGTAATCTCGATCCAAAGAGTGAGTCATAAACCACAGCACAACATCCAGCCCACAGTTTCAATAGGAAAATAAACAGCAGAGAGCAGATCGCCAAGGTCTGACACGGTTTTTTAAACTCTAAATTTAGTAATCCAATTATCATAGTCCATGCTGCAGTGGTTCCCTGAAATGCTGCAGGAAGGATTTTTGACTCATCTCTCCAAACCTCAAGAAGTCCTCTTCACATTTGATGAGAGTTCACAGATTCAGTGCCAAACAAACACAAAGCAGGTTTGGGATTTATTCATTGTGTGTGTGTGTGTGTGTGTGTGTGTATTGTTGCAGTTCCTCCTCCATGTGTGAGGCCTCAGAAGAGCGTGTCCATGGCAACGCTGTGTGATGTACTTGACTTTCTCTTTCTCTTAGGTGATGTACTTCAGCTCTCTCTTCCCGTATGTGGTGCTTTTCTGCTTCCTGGTGCGAGGTTTGATGCTGAAGGGAGCGGTGGATGGCATCGCTCACATGTTCACCCCTAAGGTGAGACGAAAAACATTGTGATTTTAACCGCAAAAAAACACAAATTACATTTACAATTACAATTTACAGGAAAAGACAGCAGGTGATAGTTTGCTGCAAAATGTAATGGTGGTGAGCAGGAAGGGAAAAGGTCTCAAGCTTGCTGCTGTTTCGGGCCCGATCATTCATTCACAGACTGTTGGCCAGACAGATATGTAATTTAAATGACGCTTTGTCTATGCAAGCTGTTCACCCTCAAGTGGCTGATGGTTTCAGTTCCTTTACCACCAAGGCCATTCAGATCCACTCATAGAAAATGTCATTAATATTCACATTATGTCAAGTTTTGGGTTGATACTTCCCTCTAGTGGTGAATGTCTGTGATTGCATATAAACAAAGGAAACCAAATAGCATCATTAAAATTGGACCATGTGCTGACAGGATGTGTCAATGAAGAAAGTAGAAAACAACAGAGAGAAAAGACAGATCCATAGATTTATTGCTTTTACAAAACACAGTGAAATTAACTTTTAGCCTTAAGTCATCATCAGGGGTCTGATGGAGCTTCAATGAATTTCAAATGCAGTATATTGCGACAGGGGTAAACTTGTGGATTTCTCTGTATTATGAATTATTAAAACTAAAAAGCTACCTTTAAGAAGGTACAGTTTTTACTGAATATTTCTTTATTCAATGTTCATTTCCCACATATGTGGTTCTGTTTAAACAAATGCATGTTGCATGGCCAATCATTGTTCAAATCTGCAGAACTTTATTTTGAAATCTGTTCCCAATCTCAAATTTTCCAAAGAAACCAAATATGGTGAGGCAGATGTAGAATATGAAGTGCGAACTTGTAGTGAGAACATCAAAGCGTTTTTAGGAGGATAACTGAGAGCAAATATGATTTAATCCGTCACTAATCTGTTACATTTTTTTCCTTTCTTGTCTCCAGCTGGAAAAAATGTTGGAGCCTCAGGTGTGGAGAGAGGCAGCCACACAGGTCTTCTTTGCCCTTGGTTTGGGCTTTGGAGGCGTCATCGCTTTCTCCAGCTACAACAAGCGAGACAACAACTGCCACTTTGATGCAACGCTGGTCTCCATCATCAACTTTGTTACCTCCATCCTGGCCACCTTAGTGGTGTTTGCTGTGCTCGGGTTCAAGGCGAATGTAATGAATGAGAAGTGTGTTGTCGAGTGAGTGTTAAATACTGTAACACCTGCTACCTGACCTGTCTGTCTCAGGCAGCCGTTTTCACTGTAATCTTCACTCACTAACATGTCCATCTTCTCCACGTCTCCAAATATTCGGGTGCAGGAATGCAGAGAAGATCCTGGGCTACCTGAACACTGGTGTGCTGAGCAGAGAGCTCATCCCTCCTCACATCAACTTCTCCCACTTGTCCGCCGGGGACTACGCAGAGATGTACGGCGTCATTAAGACGGTAAAGGAGGACAGCTTCGGCCAGCTTGGCCTGGACGCCTGTGTGCTGGAGGACGAACTCAACAAGGTCTGTGAGCAAGACTTTAAAAGCTGAGATGAGAATATGATTCTTTATCTGTATATTCAGAAACATGAGAAAAACAGTTGGGATGTAAAGAAGCAGTTTATGTGTAAGAGATAATACGTGGACCCTATGAAAAATAACAGTTAAGGTAGGTTGCAGCATTAGGTGAAACAGAATAGTCTTTTTTCTGCTGGACTATTATTTTCAATATCAGGACAGAATTAGAGGCTTTTTTCCAACTATCAACCATTCGTCTGTAGTCAGGTTAGTTTCACCAGTGAGAATTACTGTGCTTCATCATGAGGTGCTGGTACAATGGTGGTCAAACTTTTGATTGAGTTGACTGTTTAAAGAATTTTAAGACACCAAACCATAGTATAACAGCTTGTTCAGTTTCACTTTGCTCTTTGCTGCCTGGAAGATTCTATGGGTATTTTATTAGGAAGTTACTATGCAGGCGACTGGGTCATTTCTACAACACTTTTTGATGCTGCTTTGTTATCGTCTTCTAAACCAGTGGTTGATAAATGTTTTGGTTTGATACCCCTAAAATCGAAGCAGTGTCTTTTTGCAACCCCTGTCACCAGCTCCATTGATCTGCCAGTTTTGAGCAGCCCAGTTAAAGCATTATTTTTGCCTTGTGTTATCTGTCATATGTTATTAGTGTGTTAATTAGCTTTGAATCTTCAGTTCCAGTTTATGTTGATATGCTTAAATGTACTATAATTAATTAACCCAGAAATGGAAGTTAAGTGGTTGATTTTCCAAATAGCAGCACATTAGCTTGACCTTTGTGAACCTCTTCCCCTCCTTCTCTCCATCGTTCAGGCGGTTCAAGGCACTGGTTTGGCATTCATCGCCTTCACAGAGGCCATGACACATTTCCCTGCCAGTCCCTTCTGGTCTGTCATGTTCTTCTTCATGCTCATCAACTTGGGCTTAGGAAGCATGATTGGCACCATGACCGGCATCACCACACCCATACTGGATGCTTTCAAGATCCGCAAGGAGATCCTGTGTGGTGAGCCTTGACTCTGGTTATTCAGATCAAAATTCTTGCACTTGATCAAATTTAAGTATTTCTCATTGTGACTGTTTCCCCTTCTCTCCCTCAGTGTTTTGCTGTGTCGTAGCCTTCCTGTTGGGCCTGCTGTTTGTGCAGCGTTCAGGGAACTACTTCGTCACCATGTTTGATGACTACTCAGCTGGTTTGCCTCTCACTGTGGTGGTGATCTTGGAGAACATCTCTGTAGCCTGGATCTATGGCACAAAGAGGTAACATGACTGGATATGTAGACTGACTCCATATTTGGATGTGACAGATTTTCAGGCAACATGCTTTGTGCCAGGAGCTCTGTTATCTGTTTCAAAACTAGCCAGATGGCTTCATCTATTCCACTTATTGTATTTTTATCACTTTCTCCTTCTCCTTCATTCCTGCCTAAATGTACCTAATTAAATTTTCATGTGCAGAGGTCCTAAATGCACCTAAATGGAATTCAGCCATCATTACATTTATTAGTTTTATAGAGACATACACTAATGGGACTTGTATCTTCCTTCTTGCCTTACATCACAGGTTCATGCAGGATCTGGAAGACATGCTTGGATTCAGGCCCTACTCTTTCTATTACTACATGTGGAGGTATGTGTCTCCAGCTGTCTTGGTGGTGCTCATCGGGGCCACCGTCATCGAGATGGCAGTCAGTCCTGCAGGATACAACGCCTGGGTGGAGTCCGAGGTCAGTGTTCGGTTTCTCCTGTCTATGACCGTGTTCTCTCCTCACTTCTTGCTTCTCTCCCCACCTCATCCCGTTTCTACACTCTTCTCATACCTCTTTCTCTTTTCCCACCACCCTCCTCCCCCTGCTAGGGCTCAGAACGTTTCCTGAACTACCCCCCCTGGGCTTTAACCATGGCCTATAGCCTCATTGTTGCGGCCATGCTGCCTTTACCCATTGTCTTCCTCGTCCGCCACTTCAACCTGGTCTCAGATGGCTCCAACAAGCTGTCCGTCTCCTACCGTAAAGGCATGATGAAAGACATCTCCAACCTGGAAGAGCAGGATGAGCAGCGCTTCATCCTCAGCAAGAACCCCAGCGAGGCTCCCTCCCCGATGCCCGCTCACCGTGCTTACCTGGGCCCCGGTGGCACTCAGGAGATGACCAACACCAACTACGGCACCAGCACCAAGACGGGCTACCAGAACATCGGCTCGCCCGAGTCTGAACTATGATCCACTGAGCTCGTAGATCCTCCCATCCATTAAACCCCAGCCCAGCTTGGAGAGAGGGAGACAGAGGAAGAAAGAGAGGAACAGAGGAAGTCAAGAGGGAGAGAAAAATCACTGCTGGTTGTTGCAATGTTCATCACACCTTAACCCCCAGAGCTGAAACCCTCTATCCCCCCCTTCTCTGCTCCGTCGCTCCCTGCCTGTGGTTCTTCCCTTCTTCCCCATCATAGGATCCATGCTGTTAACTGACCGTAAATCCCAGCTGAGATGAAGGGATCATGGCAATGCGAGTCTCACCTGCTTTGACCAGCTTTTCCATCTGTCAAGGTATTACAGGGGCAGAAAGAGTGGGACAGAGAGGCCCACAGGGGAAGGAATGAAGCTTAGAAAGATCCACTGTGGGCCTAGATACAGGCTTTGTTTTGTAATAAGCTCTTTGAGGTTAAGGTGTGTGCAATGCCAAAATGATTAATGTTGTACTGAAATGTAATCCCATGTGTTTACTAGTCTGGAGAAGGTTATTTTTGAGACAGCTGGATGTTCCTAGCTCTAGGAGATCACCATCTTACTCTTGTTCAGTTGTAGAGGATTGTTATTTGTGGGGACAGGATGGAAGGAGAACATATCTACAGTGTATAACAAAATTTGATTACAAGTTCATCCATAACAGTATGTAATAAGTGATTATGATAGTGTACAGTGTTACAAGCACATTATATCTTTAAGTTTATTGTGCCTATCATGCATCAGCAATAATAACCAGTACAAGTAAGGTCCTCATAAACCTGTGGATCTCCTTCTATCCTCATTTCCCCCACTGATGTAGAATACTATACATATGTGTTGTGCAATAGTCTGAGATGTCACCGTAAATTGTGTATATACACTGAAGTAGTGCAAATCGAGGGAAAACTTTTTGCCTCTTCATTTCTTCTCCATGAACACTGAAGCACAGACACCCGCTATTGTTAGAAAATCTCTGAGCCTTAACACAGAGCAGCACTTTTCTTTTAAACAATCCTCTCCTCGATAAAAACAAGGCTCTGGAGTTGTTGCCAACAGCACTGTACAGATCGTCTCTGTGCTGTTCCAGTCGCAGCTGGCCTAGACAAAGCTTTTCCATTTTAATCAATCATTTTAATCAAGCGGTACCATTTTAATCAATGCCTTAGAAGGGCAGAGGTGGTGGTGCACGAGTAGAGATAAGCAGAGTGGCTTGGTTTTGATCTGCTTCACGCTCATCTGTCTCTGTGTCAGAGAGGCAGACAGAGAAGGAATAGGCAATGTGAGATTTGTCTCTGTGTACGTGCAGATGTGCATGTGCAAGTGTACATGCTCTAGTAGTGTGTTGTCGTCTGTCCCTGAATGAGAGCTCCTGGTGACCCAGCCTGTTTAAAAATAGAGCCATGTTACCCAGGGGAAGCCGTGGCAACGCACCATAGATACAGATCCTCTTCTGATGTGAAGGAGGAAGAGGAGAGTGGACACCTTGCTTTTGTCTGCTCCACCTGCACGGCTGTTTGTTCAGCAATACAGAGATGAGACATTTTACTGTCACTGTCCTACAAGAATATCTCTCTAATGTTGTCTCAGTGATTTGAGTAAGAGGTTCACTGCCATGCTGCGCTTTGGATTAATCATACCTCATCCCTGGGTGAGAGGATAATGTTTAAGTTTAATTGTTGTACATTCCTCAAATTGTGAGCACTATGGACATCATTTCATAAGCACTTCAGTCTATATTTTGATGTCTTTTTGTGAACTAAGGCGTGGAAACTAAAGCCTTTTTATTTTTTATGTATAATGTTGTATGACAATGTATGTTTAGGGGTGTAATGTGGGAAATGTACCATAATATAAATGTTTGGAATAAGTGGTAATACATGATTTTCACCACTGGATGTCTCTGCTTGCAAGCAGAGGAGACCATGACACACTCTCTCCATCTCGTGGCCCCTCCCTGAGACAACACCAATACTTGAGACTGAACAGATGTTGTGTGAAGCTTAGTCAGTCACATTGTTTTGGTGCCTGAACAGCATCGCCGTTGTCTGTTTTGCCTTATTTATTTTTTATTTTTTGTCACTTTGTTTCCTTGATTATGTAGTGTGTTTATGTGATTATGTCTAGTTTGGATAGTTTGGACCAATGTCTCTTCTCATTCACTTGAGCACTTTAATTAGATAGAGACCCTGGAGTTGCACACATCTCACCAAAATTTTGTGGAGTTTAAACATTAATCATAAGAATGCTATCATATATAGTGTGTATGTATGTGTGTGTGTATATATATATATATATATATGTAAATATGTGTATATATATATATATATATATATATATATACACACACACACATGGAGAGGGCTAATGCCCACGAAAGGCACAAGACAAATGTTTCACAAAACCTCTTCTTTCTAATGTATGTTATCACAGAAGATGTTTGTGTTTGCACACACTTTTCTGCATTTTAACAGGTTGTAATCTGGCTTCTTATGATTATAAAATTCTTGCCTTGTTATCATACCAGTGATGATTGATGCTTCCTTGCCATTGGCTGCCACAATCACTGTAAGTCCTCCCTATTTTACGTAATGTAAGTGCTCATGTGGCTTCCAACATGGCTCTTGCATCTGCTCAGGTTTCAGGCTACAATAAGTTGTGTCTGTCACATGACAAGTACCCACAGTGGCTGTGATATTTAGCTTGGTATAAACTAAAATGACGGTAAGATAATAGAATCCCCCATTTATCTACCATAAAACCTCTTATATCATCTGTTTTTTCCACTGTGTCTTATAGATTTGTCTGTTCTTTAACATTCTCTTGTCACATATTTTGTATGTTGATAATAGGATAGAGAAAGTCTGCATTACAGTAAGTGAATGCTGCACTATACAAGCCACTGTGAAAACATAACAGAAGAAAAAGGAAGCAAAAGGATGCTAAAATGTAGCATAGACTTGCAGATATTCTGTGATAAGATACCAGCTGTTTTTGGCCAATTGGTTTGTGATAGCCTCAGGTGAAGACACTCACCTGAATAATATAAAACTGCAGCTTTGGCCATGAGTTAAAGCACATTTAGCAAAGCACAGGAACGTGAGCACAAAGGAGTTTCATGTCCGAGTAGCAGTGGATTTCACCAGTCAATGATTTAAAAATACTGTGAGTCACAAACTTGTAGATCATGTTAGTTATGGTCTGATTCCTGCATCCTCCGAGAGGTTACTGGAGGATAAGGCTTCACTCTGAAATGCACTGCAGTCTTCACAGGAAGCTGAACTGCACCACTAGTTTGTACACCTGTAGCTACAGACTGTTCTGCACAATGTAGAGACCTAGTATAGATTACAAACTTCAGCTAATACTGATGTGGTGGATCTAACACAAAGAGAGCACAATCGCAGCACATGAGTTGAGCTATGGAGTTAAATGATGCCACGTTTCACAAAGGAATTTTCCCTATTTCCACACCAGGCACAGCAGGTCTGGCCTCTAATGTTTCAAAACACTTCCAAGCACTGTTGAAATACTCTGCACAGTGGAAAAATGTCTTCTCATATTGGTTGAAATTGTTTTGCCAGTAATAAGGTATTGGAATTCAGACTTGATAATTCAGATTTATTATTGGAAACAAAGACTCCAACTCCAGGGTCTTTTTGTCTTGTCAGTGTGTCGGTTGTGTTGCATTATGTCCTTCAAAGCAACTTCTAGGTTAACTCAGTTAAATCACTGAGATTAACTCAACAAAAGTAGAGTAATAGTGAATTTATTTAACTGTGCAAATAGTCTTTATGTGACCAAACCATAGTTATATTTATAGTATTTAAGACAATGTATTTAATCTGTACATATTGATGTACATTCTGATAAATTCACATTGAGTATCTATAGTAAGAGTGACAGGGAGTATACTTGAGCTGTAAATAATAATTGTATATTTTGAGATATTTTTTGATTTTTGTACTGTAAGTAATGTTACTTTGGTGTCTGTTGGTTTATGGTGTTAGTGCGTGGTTGTTCTCAATCAAAATAGCAGAGCTGTGACCGTGTGTGTGTGTGTGTGTGTGTGTGTGTGTGTGTGTGTGTGTGTGTGAGTGTATGTGTATATATGAGTGTGTGTGTAAAAGTATATGTAGGTTTTTGATGTTTAAATGTGTGTTTTTTCTCCTCTGTCAGTGTTGTGTGCTGCTGATCTAATCCAGTAGATAAAATCTGGTTGTTACAGTGAACTGGGACCACTAATATAAGCAATCTCTCCTCTGTATTTCTCACTGGAACTGCAGTGGCTTCCAGCACAAAACTGGCAACACAATCAAGAAGATACGTTTAACTAAAACAGCAAGACAGAAACAGCGAGACAGGAACTTTAGTTTTTTGTTTAAGACAGTGAAACTGTACAAATATGATGGATGAAGCAACCAGGAAATTAAAATTAAAACTTTTATTAAAAAGAAATATGCTGTGTGTGTCGTTTTATTCTAATTTACATGGAGGTTCAAATGCAAAGATGTGCCATTCTGATCATAGCTTTGTTTATGCCAACGTTATGACGTTAATGACTTTACTCATTCATATATCTGGTTTATTTTATATATGTATATATATTATGGCATGCCGTTTAGGAAATTATTATATATAATATGAAGTTAAGTCTGAATATATGGAATGAAACTTGAATATATTTAATGAAAGTCTGAATATACGGAATGAAACTTGAATATATACCATGCGCTTGTATATCAGCTTCTACCTGAAGTATTATTTCAGCCAACATCTCCGTAAGAGACTCGTAAACTCCTTCAAGAATGATGCATAAAGTTCTTTCGGCAATGTTTTGTTGAAAATGATTACTATGATCCTCAAGGCGACGGGATATAGACTCCAAGCTGTTTGTGTCATTTGAAGTATGACCAGCTGTTGCGAAAAAGTTTTCCAGTTCAACAAAGTATTGGAATATTTCATCTGATGCCATTTTGTAAAGCCAGGGAATTCCACACACACACACACACACACACACACATACACACACACACACACACACATATATATATATATATATATATATATATATATATATATATATATATATATATATATATATATATATATATATATATATATATATAAAGATGCTATGGGGATTTTTTTGTCTCTATGGAAATTGTAACCGCAGTCATGAGAAGATGTCGCTCTTATCTGCTCCAATCATGAGGCTTCTTTTTAAAAACCTCTCCCCACAACTAGACTGACTAAATAGCTTGGCCCACATCCCACTGACGCAGACATTTGGCCGGAAATGGATGCAGCAGTTTGGTCTGGTAGCCCACAGTGGTTCACACCATCTGCAGTTTAAACTACCAAATTGCCATGAACTGAATTGCAGCATGTGCAGAGCTGTGCAGCACAGAACCAGGCTCAGCCAGCTCTAATATCACAGCACTGACATAAAGTGGGCCTGCAGCCAGAGTAAAGGCTGCGCACGCTCATGCATCCATCACAGCGCAGACTTATTACGGACTGTCGACAGGGACACATCATCTGCCTTTTGAGCCGCGAGGTCCATCACCTGCTGGCTCTTTACATCTGCTCACAGTGGCTCATAGTTTATACAAGTGCAGTCAGATGGTACAGATTTACATCAGGGTCATGCAAGAGACACATTTGCATCAGTGGTCACAATGGTGTGAAAATATTCTTGTTCCCATTTGTAAACACATGGCTCCTGGTGTTTTCATGTACTTGAGCTTGAGAAATGAACGTGTTGAGTATTATAGTCTAATTGTAGCGTCACTTCTGCTGAGTAGTGGATTTAATAAAATGCTGTTGCACTCCCACAGGCCATCTTGAAGTCTACAGAGTGAAATTACTTTAATTGATATTGGACTTGAGGCACTTGGAGTTCCAATAAAGCAAGAATAGATGCTGCTGCTGCTGTGTTGGTTTTGGCCATGCATGTTGGGTGTGTAAATGTGAATGTGTTTGTCTCCTCTGCTGCGTCACACTTCCTTTCCTGATTCAGCTGTCCGGTGCACTTTGAAGAACGGCTGACTATTCTTTATCCTGTAAACAAATCATTTCCCAGACACAAACAGGCTGTGGTGACTTGATAATACACACACAGAGTGTATATGCACGCACATTAATGGGAATCCCACCTGCAGGTTCCTTTACAGATGAATATCTAAAAGCAGCACAAGCAGCCAAGAGGCCACTTCCCATTTTCCCACTGTCCCGCCACCTGATCCAGGAAAAGACTGTGTCGGTGGACATTTTTCACACTTTGAGCGGCGTTTTCCTGGCAGATTGAGATTGCGTGGGGGGAGATCCATCAGTCATATTCTCACATGGCTCTTTCAGCTGCTGTCAGCTTCCACAGCAGAGGCCAGATGGTCCTGTGTGAGGCCTGTTCAGAGGACTGACCCGACAGCCACGACAGCTCATTACTGTTTGACCAGCTTGTCTCACAGCAAACAACGCTGAGCTTTAACAGCATTGTCATTGAAGGGGGCCACATGTTGCTCAATAGACGGACAGACACTGATTTCATGTTTTGGAGGTTGATGTTTTTTTTTCTTATTTCCTTTAAATCTTGAGGCCTTAACATGGATCTGAACATGTTTGTTTTCAGCATTACAAGGTGACAAGTTAGCAGGTTGGAGGGATGTGCACAGAAAAAAAAGCTAAATCCTTGGACTCAACAAAACTTCCCTAAACTAAAAACTTTTAAATAAAGCTGCTTTTCAGTAATGCAATGCTCTGCTCTCCTGCTTTAAGTCAAGAGACACATTTTTTAAAAAAGCATTTTATCACATCATCTAAGCTAATGTTTTCCAACCCAGTTTTTAATTCACACCTGATATTTTTATTTTTTAAATTATTTTTGCTCCCTGCTTTTCATTCCTTCATTTGATCATGCTGTCCCAGAGGAAAGTAGAATGCAAAAATAATATCTCTTCTTTGTCCAACCTATTTCTCCTATAGACACAATTGAGCTCAATTTAAGATCTATATATGATGTATGATGTATGATATATGTAAGATCCTGCAGAAAACTTGATTGGCTTATAAATGAGCCTGCACAACACCTGAAATTGGGATTGTGATCAAATGAAGGCCTGTAAGCACAACATAAGATCTCCTGCTTTTCTTGTGTTTCTCTTGTTATTCTCAAACTGGACAGGATTGGTTACTCAGATCTTGATCTCTTCTTTTTGTGGGTTTTTTAGGTGAAACAGGTCAAAATTCATTAATCTCCAAATAAGACCTGATTTATTTCCGTGAGACAAAGAAAAGACAGCTAAATTTCCCTCTGAGGTAGGCCTATATTCGTTTATCTATCAGCAGGTTATCTTTAAACTTAAACTTAAGAAAAAACTAGAAGCAGAACCAGAGATATTGTTTGTTTTATTCCATGCATTCTTCCTCCTGGTGCCGACATTATCCACAATGCAGCTTGACCACCAACAGTTCTGTCAGCTTTGGGTGAGTTATGCCAATTGTGGCTAACGTAGCCTCGAGCCTATAGCTTCAAGCAAAGATGAGGAGCAAGCTACAGAGGCCTGGTGAACTCTCCTCTTCTTCTCTTTTTTGATAAGGGCAAAGGGCACGGGCTGGATTAGAACAGCTGCTGCGACAATTACTCACCCTTGATGTATATGGTATGCGCTTAATCAGTTGAGCTACCAGTGCATTTATAAACTCACTTATTAACTTCACTCCCCCAGATTTTTTTTTTTTCATTTTCAAACTTGCAGCCCCAAACAATGCCGACTCAAGCGACATCACTTTTGCTCCCTCTAGAGCCACAAAAGACTTTAAACAACTTTTTTTTCAAGTAGTAGTCTCCAAGACCTGTTAACAGACTGATGTGAAAAATGTGTGCAGGTCTCCATTGATATGAAACAGAAATAGAAATGCTGATCCTGATGGAATTTTACAGGTCAGGGAATTAATATTAGTATGACTGATGTCCCCAAGTTAGATAATTGTTAAACCTTGATGAACATGCAAATTAATTTACAACAAGGCTGAAAACTAATGTTTAAACAAATATCGTCATATTACAGTGTTTGAATAGTGAGTAGGTGAAGTGGTGAGGGATAGGAATAGCAGTTGTAATCAGATGGGAGACTATTTGGACACAGAGAAACAGGTAGAACAGGTCATTAGTGGTGACTGTTTCCGCTCCGTTTGTTTTTTCCTGTTGGATGAGCAACAAGTTGCATACAAGGCCTCATGCACTGCTGTAAGAGCTGGAAAGGTCAATTATCTGACGCAGAGTGAAGGGAAGCAGGAAACAATGAGACAGTGTTAAAAAAAAACATCCAAATTTATCTTGGAGCATTTGTTTTTTTCCATAGACTGTATATAAAAAGGACTTTTCTTAATTAGAGTCAGGCTGGCAGTGATACGGCTGAGAAAAAAACACTGATCTTTACATTAGAGTACACAGTAATGTTAACTCTAATGATGGAGCAAATAATCCCTCAGCACAGACCATCTCACAGAAAGACTTCAGCAATTATTTCCACACTCAAGCCCTGCTGGACCACAATGCACCTTGTCTTCCTGGATCCCAATTAGGTGGCTGAGGCGACTGTGGCCCCACACACCCGCTGACAACCAGCTACCTTTAACAGCTGCAGTGTCAGAAGTGTGAAGAGGAGAACCTCTCATGTTTCATTTGCACTGCAGCTTGTGCTGTATTAATAGAGTGCCACAAATATCTCTGAACGTACAATAAAGAACAGTGGATTGTGTTTTTAGTGCATTTTTACCAAAGCAGAGCTGATTGACCACTAAAAGCAGCTGTTGATGGACAGACATAGCAAACATCCTCACCCTACAGTTAAAACAAAACAACCCTCCATTAAAGAGAAAAAGCTCAGTTACAGTTCCTTTTTTGATAATGTGGACATACACATACACAGTAGTTCCAGTCATCACATCTGTATCTGTGAGGCTGAAGGGTCACAGGAAGTACTTTTTAAAACCACCAGGAAGAGAGGGGGGGGAGTGCAGAGATCACAGGATCCATCAGAAGTAACAAACAGGCCCATGGACAAACACTGCCATCTGACTGCATCACTCATTTATCGGTAATATGGTTAAGTGGTAGAAGTCTATGTGGAAGACATTTGTTGTGAAACTAAGGCAATCACATTAAACCTCTGCAATCACTCTACACTCCACACAACTGTATTTATAATTTTTAATCTTTTAACATCCAGTTTTCCCTTTAGCTGCTTAAAGGTTGGAAAATGATCTTATTCTAGTCAGTCTGCCAGCATCATATTCTGTCTGTTCATTATTAAAATATGTGGTTCTGTATTGAATTTGTTCTAATTTGTTCTTGGTGCATATATGGCAACTGTATACACTACAATACTTTTTTATGAGAGCGTTTGTATTAGAAGGCAACATTCTTCTAGTGAACCTAAGAAATAAGGGCACAGAGACGTGATAAAAAGAAAGATATCTTGGCTAAAACTGAGCCAAATATCAAGCCACCTCATATCATATAAATAACATAGGTTTACACTTTCAAATAACATTCAATGTGTATGCCATGTGTAAGTCACATTTTGCACGAGTAAAGATTAAATAGGTGCATGTAAGTTGGTGAAGGGAGTGCTTTCCCAAAATCTTTACACACATTTACACATCTCTACACATTGTGTGTCATATGAAAGTGGAAAACCATGTTATTTGTATGTCATTGGATAAGAGTGAGTTGCATATATTACAAATATATTAACTGGAAAGTTACTGTTTTGTTTAATCTTTGAAAGGCTATAATTTTATCATTTATGTGTTTTAATTTGGATTAGTCATATACACCTCATTTTAATTACTTTTTAAGTTCCTCTCGAGACATGTTTTAAACTATGTACAAATACTGGGGCTGGAAGCACATTTACACTTAATTCCTCACTGAGAAATCTGCACCAGGCCTTGTGCCCCACCCACCACCACTGCTTGCCAGGTTGACACATGAAAGAACAATGCGTATCATGATGGTTAGCGGAGGAAACCACACGTTTGAGCCTTCATCAGACCCAGATTCAGACGTTTATGAGGAGTGAGCAGCAACTTGGTGTAGTTATTGTTTATGTTGTTTGTTAGCTTGTAACTGGCAGTGGCTGACACAGTGTTAGTGGCTGTGCTAATGCAAATTCTTGCTCTCTGTACTGACAGGGGTTCTGTCTAAAACATCATATGGACATGATAACAACATTAAAAACTTGATTTTCATTGGACAGGGTCTTTAATATTGCATGTTATGTTAGTGAAATGTGGGATGACCATCCAGCTATGCTATCTTATTTGTATGGCTAATTTGAGCTAGCATTAGCAATGTAGTTAATAAAAAGTTAGAAAAAGCATACTCTTGGAGCCATTTCTACATTGTTATATTTACCATATGCTGGATGCTGACCTATTAGTTTATTTAAATTGCGTTAACATTACAGGAATCTTAAACTTTCTGTTGACAATAACATTAGTTACTTAGTCTAAGTCTAATGAGTTAGCTTTTTAACAGTTAGCCTGACTGACATATAACTGAAACAAATTGGAGGATGGTTGAAGAGCAGATGTTTTGTACATATTTTATACCCATTTCCCCAAAATTTGGACTTACATAGTCAGCATATCACAGGAAGCTTTGAGATCTCCATTTGAACTTAAAGTTATGGCCTCTGGGTTTGAACAATGTCTGACTGTTATGTAGTGAGAAGTTAAAATGAACTTATTTTACAAAAAAAAAAAAAAAAAAGACTTTACTCCTGGTGTTACTATTAGATACTGTTGCAGCCTCAAAAATTCAGAATGAAGGTTTGTAACAGACATGAAACAAAACATTACTCATCCAAAGCAAAGACCAGACCAATGAGCAGATGGAAATATCGACAAGACATCCTGGGGTGGGTGTAGGGAGAGATCTGGCAGCAGGCAGCAAGATCTCTGGAAATATTTGGAACCAGTTCATTCTTTCCTTTTCTTCTCCAGCAGTGCTTGGCAGGAATCTTTTAAGTCAAGATTGTGATATTGATCTCACTTAATCAGGCATCTTAACTAAAAATATAACATCCTATCACACGTGACAGTGATGCTCACACCAATTTCACAGGTAGACATACTGTATTTCCCACTTGGGTGATCTTTACCTCTGATTTCCAGTTGGGCACCTTTTCAAAAATGTGAGAAATTGCATTTTAACACAAGAAATGGGTTTGTGGTTGCACCTTAAAACACTGATAGATATAAGAACTGCATAAATTAAGATAGATAGATAGATAGATAGATAGATAGATAGATAGATAGATAGATAGATAGATAGATAGATAGATAAAATACTTAATTAATTAATCATCATTTCATCGTATTAATCATCCATACAGAATATTATTTTTCCAATTCTGTGACAGATGATCACTAGAGCTGGACAATGATTGTCCCACAGTGGGAGGGGGTGAAGTGTAGGGTATTGTTGTTTCCCTTTTGTGAGTCTTTAGATGGTTGAGGAGGCTGATTTGTTGCACTGATCACTGCATTGATTGAAGCTGCTCCTATTGAGAGCTTCACTGGTTGATATGGTTTCAGGTCTATGTTAAATCTGTCTGTTGATGGTGCCTCGCAGCAGCTTTTGCTCACACTAGGCAGGTTGGCTTGAATGAAGGGAGAGTAATCACCACCTATGAAGACATATGATAACTGTACAGACATGATGTTGCAGGTGAACTTGTATCTCTAGTCTTTTTGAGTTTCGTCATATAATCAGATTTAGCTGCAAGAGTTAAAGTGTGTTTGAACATTTCCTTTTGATGGCCGTGTAATCAGTTTTAGTGTAAATTGTTCTTTTGGTTTTGTTTAGTTTTTTTACCCAGCTGAGACCAAGTTCTTTCAAATCACTGGTCTAATAGTTAGGAATTCAAACCTTTTAGCTGCAGATAGTCAAGTCAAGGTGATTTCTCACAACTTCACTTTTTAATGTAACAAATGAAGAGGTGATCTCATGAAATGCACTCAGGAGTAATGGTGTTACAGCCTTACTTGGTCTGGTACAATCGATGTCTTGGTTGCTACTTGCTAATGTTCATAAAGCTGACATGGATATTGCCATGTAATTGACATGACGACTTATAACAACTTCCTTTGATTTTTCATCTAGTGCCATCACCTTTTGTCCAATACTTTGTTTTATGAGGAAATACCTCAAAAAATAATGACATTAGCCTCAGCTGTACTTCGTGTTTAGGGCCCCCTAAGATGAGCCCCCAAACTGGGACAGCACTCTTCCCCTTTGTGGAAGTCTGTGTGAATGCAGCCTTAGTCTCATTTGTAATGTTGTTTGATCAGACTTACTTTTTGTCACTCTGCCAAATACCTTGGGCGTCTCCTCTAACCCAGCTTGATGTCAGATAATCTACAAGCAAAAGCAGGTTACTTGACGTGACTGAAATTAGCAAACAGACAGCAATATCAAATATTTAACAACTGCACATTGTATACTGAGTAGCCAATAATCCCTTGATGAGTAACGTTGGCGCCTTAATGATTCACCACCTATCTGGGGGAGGCTTCATCACTAATGCATTAGCCATTTAGTGTGTGCTGGCCTAGTCAAAAAGGATGATTGCACCTATTCAACCATTCTGCTTGAGTGCAGCTCCGAAACACCCCAGCCGTAATGACAGCTGAAGAGCAGTGGGCACTGATTAGACCACTGCTGTGAAAGAACGCATGTTCTCATTCCCTAACTCATCATTGATTTCAGAGGGATGTTAAGACTTCATTATGCATAAGTAATGACATACTGTAAGATCGAAAGTTTGCTATGTGGTTTTACTGTAAAGTGAAGATAGAGTCGGTTATACCTAAACAGTGGTCGTTAAAGTATGTGAAGAAGTGTTTTTGAGGGAAACCATAGGAGCGATAAATATTCATGAGCGCCTACTGTTCACTTCTATTATCCATTTCTAATTATTTCCTTTTAAAGTGTCAGGAAGTGACTGCATGTAGACATATCTAAATGGACCCAGTATTTCAGGGACTAGAGAGGGCATGGTGAAGAGGCAAATGCATGTACTAATGGCTGTTATTTCCCGCCTGTCTTTAAACATAATGGGCAAGCTCTTATACAAGACATCCCTCCCATCTGAGAGGAAGGATCTCATCCCCACCATCATGAATGTACTGAATGGTAGTAAAGAGGCTTAGGAGAGGCTGTCCAGACAACACTTGGCCCAAAGTTTCCTGAACTTTCCTGCTGCTGACTCCAGCTGTCCAGTTGTCAGTAATATGAATGGTATTGTTTTTAAGTTTGCTCAGGACACATCTTGGACACATTTCTTGGAAAAACTTCCCATGATTGCTGAATTGTTTATGTGCACAGTTCACCTGGGAAATATCTGAGTATGAGGGGTTGACTTCTCAGAAAAGCAGTTTTTTTTTTTTTCACCAGCTGGCACAAATCCAATCAGCCAGGTCACTTGGTGAAGGTTGATTACTGGATTGTCCTCTCACAGAGCAGGAACACAACGGTTTAAGACAATCAGGAAACGTGAGAGGTAAAAGGTTGAGCACACATGTTTCAGATTGTATATAGTTCATACTCTCTGTTGCGTGAAATACCGATGTATGTTGTTCATATTTTATGTCTTTTACATTTTATGACATGTAAAAGTGTGGTTTCAATTATAATAAATAAAATCCATCTCCATAAGTGTGTAAATAAATAAATAACTGTTTGCAAAGAAGTTAATTATTATTATTATTATTATTATTATTATTAGTAGTAGTAGTAGTAGTAGTAGTAGTAGTAGTAGTTGGAGTAGTAGTATTACAATAGAGTATTTCCAGTAGAGTATTATTGCAATGATGTTTTGCAACAGGAGGAAAGGATCCATTCTTGTATCCGAATTGCTTTGGAAACACAGTTGTAGGATGCAGATTCCTCATCACAAATCCAGACACCACCTGCTCATATTTTCTTCCCTCAGTCGAGGCCAAAAGAGCTTAAAATGAAGTGGACCTGCTGTCTGGCCTTTCCACTGTCTCCTAAATCACTTAAATTGAGGACTAAACGCGGATGCACATCATCATCTGGATGGCTGACGGAAACAGATAACAAACAATTATTTACAACCAAAGGCATTTATATTTAGTCTTAAAAACAAAAACAACACATAAAATCATTGACTGTGTTTTATGCACATTTTATTATTTCCAAGATATTTGTGCTCTATGTGGAGGCATTCAGCAGCATAAAATATCAGTGATTAAAACCTATGATTTTAGTCACAGACTGTCTGTGACTGACTCAGCTGACTCCCATATGTCCGGGTGACTGTGACTGGCCTCCTGTTGGCATTACATACAGTAAACTTCATTTGTACTTTTCAGTATTAGGAGTGGCATCACACATTATACCAGACCCTTAACCAGACTAGAAAATCTTCCAGCCAATTCAAATAAAATGCAGTGTAGTTTCTGATTACACAGCTCCTGGGTTGGTGGTGGTCTGATCGTTATGTGAGGGTTGCAGGGGAAAGAGTGGTGGCAGGAGTGGGAGGGGCTGATGTGATATATAGTCCACCAGGGTCAGCGCTGATGGAGACGTACATTCAAAGGGCAATATCAATGTTCTTTCACTTCTGGACATTTTCTTTCCCACTGTTTACCTCTGTTTCTCTCTCTCTCTATCTATCTCTCCCACACACACACACACAAACACACACACATATATGTATACACGTACACAGGGCCACAGGAGAACAGGGAGCTCTGTCCATTAGTGACCCACAAGAGACTGGCCTTCTGCTGAGCACATAATGCTTCTGTGGCAGGGGGAAAGTCCCTTTAGGACAGTTGACTGACAAATAATTCTTCTGCTCTTCACAGATCATTACGTCTCCATCCCTGCTCACAGGGCTGGATTGGTTTCACTTAATATTTTTTGGTTTTGTTGTCATGGTCTGCGGGCCTTTCACTTTCAGGACAGTTGATATTTGGTGCCATGATGACATTAAAGTTGTAAACGAGACTGTCCTCCCATGCAAACCTATAAGCAGCTTAATACAATCCAGTTGTGTTTTATTGTCAGGTGACATCTAGCAGTTGTGTGAAACAGAAACAGGCTTTTCAGCAAATGTCCCTAACCAACATGTTTATGCTATAACATTGTTATAAATCAGATGGATGGCTCAACAAAGCAACGGACTGTAACTCTAATGTTTAATAATTAGAGTCATATACTGTTTATACAGGCAAGAACAAAAATCTATGCAATTACTCTGGAATTGAGTATGTTATGTGACAACTCGATGTGTGAAAATCATTGGACTCAACATCCCCAACACTGAGTTGTGACGCTCACTCCAGAAACAACATGACAGGATCTTCTGCTCCCTGTAATGACAGCAGCAAAGAGCTCCTGTTGCATCCACATCCACAACTCTGCAGGCTAATGGGGGTTTGCCCTCCAAATGGCGATGAACCTTGAACTCAGAAAGTGAAGAGCGGAAAAGAAAAAAAAAAGAAAAGAAAACTGAGCCCCAAAGCTCCATCTGCATAGCAACCACATGGTGATTTTTTTTTCTCCCTCCTCTCATCTGTCACTAACAGGCTGGTGGAGCTGGACTCAGTAAAGCCTGTCAATACAGACAGGGTCAAAGGATTTCTGGTTAGAGTCTAATTTTTGCATAGACATTTCATGCTGTTGATGTTTCAAAAGCTGATTTTGCTCTGTTTGATGATTTTTTTTTTTTCTTCTCAAAAGCATTCAAACAATAATAACAACTTCCCACTTGAAATCTTAAATTTAAAAGAGACATAAAAGCCAGAGTCTTATCCCCAGTGTTTGAAAACACTCATAACAGAGAAACAACCATGTGTTGCAAACAGATTAATAGACCATCTTTTACTCTAAAAGTTCAATAAATTGAGCCAAATCTCATTTGGCATGTGTCTTCATTATCTAAGCATTTCAAAATTTGCAGGCCACAGTAGTCTGATAATGATACATAATTTATATATTAAATGGACCCTCCTTATCTAGTATGTATAGTGGAAAGTCCACATTGCCTATTAGAGGCCAGCCTCTGCATTACATCCTCATAAAGCTATAAATACGTAAAAGTTTGTTATTCTACTGGGCAAGATAAGAAGTCAAGATGGCCCCTTTTCCACAGCATCGCACAAATGAATGAAAGGGTGAAATGGCTCGGGCGCAGCCTTTCTCCATGGAAACTGTGTTCAATATTGTCATGACAACCTTCAACAGAGGAGGGAAAAAAAAAAAAAAACAGAGAACGAGGGGAAACAATGAAAGGGAATAATCGAGGATGACAGGACAAGCCCTGACAGATTCTCCCTCTCAACTTCCAGCTCTGACTCCTTCTCCCCTGCGCAAGCTCATCTTGTTTCATGAATCACAGCCCCACAAATCTGACAATCATCTTTTCCCCAGCCCCCCTGATGCTGCTTCAGTAATGGACTTATTTGGGTGTGGAAAAACTATCAGCTACTACTCGCATGATAGCTGCTTTGTGTTGATAGAGTCATCAAAATATGGCATTCAGCTAGATCAAAGGATCCAGCTGGGCAATTATCACCTCTCAGCACAGTGACATACACAAGTTTAAAAAGCACTATTAAAGTGGTATTTCCCTCTGGGGTTAGTGAGATCATGTGTTTTGTATGTTATCAACAGCTTCATTTTAAAGGTAGAAATGACAAGCCGGATGCACACACATGTGCCCTGAAATCAGTGTTTGCTTATTAGATTTGCATTTAAAAATATATTTAATTAATAAAACCAAGGTAAACCCATCAAATCCGTTTCACTCAAATTGTCAGTGTATTAAAGTGTCAGTTATAAAAAAATTTAAAAAAATTTTAAATGAACACTCCCTGGCCACTTTATTGGGGACACCTAATGCATCCAATGCAACAAATCTGCCCAACATCTGAATTTGGTAAGGTTATAATGTTCAATTTTTGTTGACACTGTAAAACATAGTAATTTAAATATCATAGTTAGTGGTGCTGTTGCACTGGACAGCATTGCATTCAAATGTATTTCTAATATTTTATTCTCCTCATGCTTGTAAATAGGATGCACAAAGCATTAGAAACACTTTTCTATGTCAAGCAGTCCAATACAACGCCACTACAATCACAACAATATGTAATTAAATTAATACCATTCTCTGACAGTCAAAGTCAGTCAAACTGAATATTATTATCTTTGTAAAAGTTGGATTTATGGCTGAGGTGTTGCATTGGTTTGCGTTATCTTTAGGTGTACCTAATTAAGTGGCCACTGACTGTACTTTTTCACTTACACCTATTGGTAACTCCATTCAGATATTTTTGGTTTTCTTTGCCCAAGTTTTTAGTTATCACAATCTTAGATTTCTGCTTCCCTCCAAATATGATGAAGATGGTTGGAATTTTTTTTGTGGTGCCCACAACTCAAATGACTTTTCATTTCATGCCTTTATTTTCATTATTTCTGTAAATGTGCCAGTGATAGCCGGCTCATTTTCAGCTGCAGTCCTTTGGCAATTTAATCAAAAACCAAGAAATGATAGGTTAAGAACATAAAACCAAAATGACAACAGTACAGTGCAACAGTATAGCAGTATAAATCAACAGAATAAAGCAACAGAACCACAAGAGAGAAATACTGTTATAAAAACTACTCCCTGTTGCAGAAATAGATGCTTCTGTGAGTTATTCTGAGTTACAAACAATAACTCTGAGTCAAGATTTTTGTGAGTAAGAGGGGACAAGCACCCGGAAGGAGATTCTTTTTTAAAATGTAACTTTTCAATACTGTGAACACCTTCAAATCATTTCAACTCTACTGTGTTGAGGTTAGGCAAAAATGGAGGGATGGATGTTTCAAAACCTGGAGAAATAAAATCTAAGGCTGTCTGCATGACTAGATACTTCGGGATGTAAGTGGGAAAAAATCTGTATGTTTACATCTTTCCTCTGGTTAACATTTAATATTAGTCATCAGCTAAATACTGTGTTTGAGCATCTCCGTCTCATCGCTCTGCTTCTCTCTGACCAGTCAGTCTCTCAATCCACATTTAGCGTCAGTGAGAGACTGTGTCTGCTTTTGTATGAACACATGGTGTCTGCTTTCATATTCATGCAGCCTTGATGGTTTAGACTCACCCGTGACATCTTACCCCACCCCCCTCAACATTCATCGCCACAGTGCACTGCACAATGCATCCCTGAACATCAAAAGGTTCCTCATGGGCAACAACAGTAATGATGATCACGCTGAGCTGAGGTGAGTGTGTGTGTGTGTGTGTGTGTGTGTGTGTGACAGAGAGAGTGGTGTTTCTTTGTATGTGAAAGACAGAGGGAGGGGGAGATGGAGGCAACCAAGCAATAATTAGTGTTGCCTGTCATCCCAAATCTCCATGGAGATGTGTTCTGTATGCCATCTACACCTTCAGTACATAATCATGGAGGCACAGGAGAGCAGGAGGCAAGGCTGTGACTGCCGTTACACCACTTTAAGCAATGCACAAGATCAACCAGACTACACTTGTGTCACCACGATAAATAGCCATACAGTAGGTTACACAGCAGCAGCAACGTACAGCTGCAAACTGTGCAGTTAATGGAAGAAATGCAGATTCCATGGTGCAAGCTGCGAATGAAAATAAAAACAGAATAAGATTTTATTTTCAACACCAGGGGGGGAATGGATTTTATTTGTATTTCTGCATAGAAACACATGCCTACATGATACAATATCCCACACATACACACACACCCGCGCACGCACATACACACACACACACACACACACACACACACACACACACACACACACACACACACAACATCTGACAGTTTGACTGGGTTAAAATCCATCACAGTCACCTATACAATCCATAATGGGGAGATATGAAACTGATGTGCTGTGTGCTTCTCCATCACATTTGAGTATATACACAACAGGGAAAACAGGAAATGAGGCTAAAAAGGGGAAATATCAAAATAATATTCTTTCATTCTTTGTTTAAGAGCGATTTCATGGTGCATAAGCATGTCACACAGAGAGGAGGAAAGAGTTTACAGAACGATCCAGAATATTGTACTGTGCTACATACTTACAACTGTGCTTATACATAATTACAGACCTCTGGGTCAGCATAGAAACAGAGTCGAATGACGATGAAATGAAGTTTCCCTTTGTTTATTTAACATAAGGCCACTATGGTAGACCATGAGGAATATATTATAAGTCACGAGTGAAAGAAACCACACTCCTGCTTCTCTCTCCATGGAAACACGTAACAGGGTTTCTACAGATCAGACACAACCAGAAGTGTTAAGGAACAAATCTAATTACGTTACTGCACACATTTAACCTCCATTACTCAACATGAGGCACAAGTGGAACTGATGGCATTGCACTGCATGTATTTTTACTAACGATGGTGCTGAAAATCTACCATGTAATTTAATAGAGTCTACATTTGGTCCTGACTCAACCAGTAATGATGCATCAACTGTATACGGCTAATGTAATAGACAGACAATACTGCAACATTGATTTTTTTCCTTCTCTTTTGTTAAACTCTCTTATTGTACATGGATTTACAAACAGTGTGTTGCCTGAGCAGCATTCATACCAAGCTGTGTCTTGACAAAATATCTGTGTTGTCCCTGTGGTCAGCGTGAAAAAGCAGTGGCACGACAGAAGGCAGAGACCGGATGATCAACAAAGAGCTGTAGGGTCTGTTTGTTTGACAGTCAAACAGTGATTTCAAGTTTTCATCTAATCCTAGTTCACAGTCACAGTTTTGCTGTACAAACCCATATTCACAAGTGTTTGAGTGTTCTTACTTGATAGTTAACAACATGTATGGAGATAAGACATTAATCGAAACAATGATTACATTTTTTTGAGTTACAAAATGAGCTCAAACTGACTATGTCTCTGTACATATTACTACAAACATGAAAAGACACACAAAACAAATGCAGCATCTCATGAACAGAAATGTTGCCAGGTGGATAAAATAGACTCACTAAAGATTAAAACCACTGCAAAAATCTATATCTTAAGCTGTCGTCTACAATATTAAACAGTCATGACTAAATAAGTTGAATTTTAAAGAATAACATCCTATTGAGAACTTAAGACCCTAAAAGTCAGCTAATATGCTTCATCACAACTGATATGTGCTTGATTTGCTAGATTTGATTGACAATGATCAAACTGTTACAAGTTTCAGAGTCAAATGTTGCTAAATCCTGATTGGTGGATGGAAATATGTCACCTTCTTCCAACTTTCCCTTCAAACCAGTGAGAAGAGCACAGGTGATATCAGAAAAACCCAATATCTCATGTGACATAACCCAAACTTTTTGTGTTCATTTAGGACCCCACTGGTCATAACAAGAAGCTAAATGAGAAAATATATTATCAGGGCCTTTAAGACAAGAAATGACATTTCCACTAAATGATAAGTATATTAATGGTAGCCATTTTTAAAGTACATTTTACAGTGTTAGATCATGCAATACATGCAAAATGCTCTGTGACATGTAAATGAGTGTATATATGGTAGATCTGCTTTCCAGCGGATTTTCCACCACAGGTTGTTGGATGTACTGTATGACAGAAATAAAAAAAAAAGGCCTGGTTATGAATAAAATTAATCCGCTCTGCACTTCATTCAGGAAGGAAAAGAAAGTAGGGACCAGAGGTGAAGCCCGGCACAGCATGTACTCCACTGTGACTTCATGCTCTTTCTCCTTTTCATAGCCAATCAGCATCAGGTCAGAGTGGTGACCTCCGGCTGAGCGTAGTTTCCAGTGGCAGCGAGGATGTCTTTACAGCTGTCTGTTAAGAAACACAAAGGACAGCAACAGAATGAAACAAAGTGACTTCTAATATGAAAGATCTGAAAATAGACCTGGAACATCTCTGCTGAACAAAAGCTGACCCTGTACAGGCTGCGACCAGTAAGTAGGGCTGCAGCTGGTGAATGTTTCTTTTATGAGTCAATCCTTTCATTTTTTTTTGGTTGATACATTTTTTAAAATCTATAAATGTCATAAGATAGTAACTAGATTTACTGCCTCACGGTTGTATGCCTCCACTACTCAGACTAGTTTCAGGTTACATCCCTGTTTGTCCAGTCTTAGAAAATATTCACAGTTTGTATGAAATTTTGTCATAATTGCTGTGTCAAGTCTTGAGTAATGGCTACAAAGTGCTTTGTCAGGTCACACTGACCTTGACCTTTGACCTTTGGCCTCAGCAAAATCTAATCAGTTTGTCCTTGAGTCCAAGTGAATGTTTGTGCCAGATTTCAAGGAATTCCATCAAGGCATTACAGAGATATCGTGTCCACGGGAATGGGACAGACATACGTATGTACGGCTGAACGAACAGCGTGAAAACAATATGCCTCCAGCTCTGGCTGTCGCTGGCATGAAGACATAAAAATGCCCATCACATGGTCCTAGAGCCCAAGTGACCACTTCAAATTGCTCGCTTGTTTTGACTGAAAAAGCCAAAGATAATCAATTTACAATCATATTAAACAAAGAAAATCCTAAAATTTTGAGAAGCAGATCTCAGCGCATGTTTGATGTTTTTGATAAATGACTTCTACTGAATAATCAGTCAATCAATCAATTCCTTAAAATTGTTGTTGATCATTTTCTGTTGATTAACTAATAGATTAATTGACTAATATTTCATCCCTCCCTCACAGACAGAGAACTCCTATGGATCTAAACTTCCGACGCCAGGAGACTTCACTTTGCCACCCATCTTATCAATGGAAACCTATTGGTGGCAATTACCCAGAGGAGTCACTTGGGAACAGGGAGGCTCAGCATCCTTTTTTCTGTTCGCCTGTACATCCGCTTGCTGCTTCCTTTTCGCAGCACTTGAGAGGTTTGCCACACCATCATGCACTCATCAAAGGAAACTGAGCCAACGGTTGTCACATCAGAGAGACAAGGCGCTTTCAACAAAGTGCTTTTGACCGGGACAGTGTTTGCTTTTGTATGTATAAATTGTGACAGTAAGTGCTAACACTGTCACAGACTCCCTGTGACCACCTTAATCACCTCAAATCCACTAGCATTTTGTTCCCACTGCAGGGTGGGCGACCATTTCCTGTCACTGATAACCATCTGAGCATCTTCAGACCCATTTGTCCCTTTCTCTGTTTCCTGCTTTAATGCCGTGGTGAAATATTATTCATACCTTATATACTCTAACCCAGGAATTAACCTAACCATCCCCTATGGGCATAGCTCTGAAGAGCAGAACCATGATGCCTTAATTTATCTCCATCTAACTCAAAGTGGCTGCAAATACAAAATAAGCCTTTTGCTTGTCAGACAAAAACAACTCTGAATTCTGCCACAACAGTTTTTAACATTGTTAGGAAACAGTGAAAAGTCCACTTGAACCCTTTTTGCAGGTAATGTGCACTAAAATGTGTTGTGTATGTGTGATATTCTCCTGTAATAGACTGGGATGTCATTATCCACATACTCACCAGATACAGAGCTGAAAATTGAATTACCCCCTCCTCTCTCTTCCAAAGATTAGTTTTGAGGTGTTCTGGCTTTGCTCAGCTTTCCATTGTTTTTGTCTCTGCGATCAGGAGAAAGCTTGCATGGCGATCTCATGAGCTGACCAGATCATTCAGTGTATTATTAGAGACCTCAGCGCGAAAGCAGGCTCGGGTCGTTT
The DNA here is from genome assembly GCF_046630095.1 of Trachinotus anak. Classification (NCBI taxonomy): domain Eukaryota; kingdom Metazoa; phylum Chordata; class Actinopteri; order Carangiformes; family Carangidae; genus Trachinotus; species Trachinotus anak. Next base: position 12,802,361 of record NW_027273855.1, on the reverse strand, counting down.
TGTGTTTCTCTGCGCTCATGTCTTTCCCACTGTGGCTGCGAGGATGTAAATTTTACACTGACAGGTAATTTCCTCCCCTGAGTATAACTACATGTCCATAAACACCCCGTCTTCTTATTTATCTGATGGATGTTTTATTTAATTTTTTTTATATCTTTAATTAATCAGTAAGTCTCTCAGATATAACTTTGGTTGTGTGATTTTGTTTTTTCATCAGCATGTGACAACATGCCATTAACCTACACCATTCTACAACGTTCAACACATGCAGCAATCGACGAGGCTTTCAGGAAACACATTCAAATACAATTTCCTTATAATGGGCTGTCAAAAAAAAGCATGCGTACATACTCTCAAAGGAGCCCAGCTACAGTAAGTGCCCCATTTATGTGTTGTTTTTCCTCAACAGCAATGTGCTAATGAGCTTTGCTAGAAAAACGCATCTCGGTAAAGTGCAGCTTTGCAGGAAAACACCTTCAGTGTGGTTGGGCTGTTTGCAGACGAGAGTCAGGATGTTGACTGGGTGGGATGTGTGCTCAGGATGTCAGGAATGAATCCATGGCTGCCAAATATAGACCCTCTTTTCACAAGGGGCTTTTGGGTACTTTGGGAGGCTCAGATGTGAGATCCAAGAGCCATTCAAGCAGGAGATGGCAAGCTACAGCGGATGCCAACTGAGAGAATTAAAGGAACATGGCTTTCTTCTTTGTGCCCATGTTACCTGTTCCGGACAGCTGTTCAAGTTACAAATAGTTGGTTTTCCATGGTAAAAATGTGTAGCTAAAGCTTGTAATCACTGAGACAGTCTGCAGTTCACAGATGCAATCACAAGATGACTGAGTGAATCAAATTTACATTACAAATGCTTGCACTTGAACACTGAAATGAATCATAGTGTTAGTTCAGTAGTTAGCAACGATCAATCATATTTATCCATGTGTACGTCGTAGACATTATAACCTTCCTCACTGTTATGCTCATGTCAACTCCCTCCACCATCCCAACCTTCTCATCCTATGGTCCTTCATGTTGCTGATTTGACTAAGAGTCATGTTTATCTGTGGGGGATGATGTCAGCAAAATCCACATCGCTGCTTGGATTCATGGAGAGCTCCCTCAGACAGCAGAGCCTTTTATGACAAATCTAATTATACAACAATTTAGTTTAAATTTTCACTTCCTTGACTTTAGTGTCTCTGACTGAACTTATATTCTTGAGTGTATAGGGCTTTGGTTACATATTTAGACACAACAAGTTGTTTAGTATCAACTGACTCTAACCTAGCAGCGCACCATGAGGATGGTTATTCAAGAGAAGCTCCTTCACTGAGTGCACGCAGACAGATGGATGATGCAATTAGTACTACAAAGCTCTTCTATTGATTTCCTTTTGATCTGTCTGGTGAATGATGACTAGAAACTGCCTTTAGTCAGTTGGAGGCTGCAAGAGAAATGACAGAAGTTTAGAAAGGAAGTGGGTACATACTGTGGAGGTTTCTCTCAACTTTTCAGCAGCAAACATAAAGCTCAGTGTGGTGAGTCCATAGACATTTACACCAAGTTTTAGCCATGCAAGTGGCATGGCTTTAGGGATGTTTGTCAGTTAAACACTGAAATATCTCAATGATAATTCAGTGGACTGCCATATTATTTTGTGTAGATATTCATAGCCCCCAGAGGATGAATCCAAATACTGGTAGGTCAAAATTTATAATTTACCCAATACCTAGCTAGCATTTAGCTCAAAGCACCACAAGTACAGTCTCATTGGCATATCGTATCGTATCGCATCGCATCGCATCGCATCGCATCGCATCGCATCTCATCGCATCGCATCGCATCGCATCGCATCTCATCGCATCGCATCGTATCGTATCGTATCGTATCGTATCGTATCGTATCGTATCGTATCGTATCTCATAGAACACAATGGCTCTAAAATGAAAACTGAACATTTAGCTAACATCTTCTAATAACACCTTGCTAACATGGCCCTTCCTCTGTCACAACTCTGAGGCCAAATCTTAATCATTTTGCCCTGCTGGTAAGGATCTAAGAATAACTGAACTGTAACTCCATCCATTCATCCACTGTGTTTTCTAGTGTGTATTTACAGTGTGGGCTGCAAAAGACTTAAAGTTGCTGCTTTAAGTCTTGCTAAACCTTCTGACAGCTGAAAGAGAACAAAGTTTTAAATATTGCAGGAAGCCCATAGTTCACGTAAGGTTAGTTTGGGTAGGTCATTTGGAAAGACTAGGAAAGAAATTAAAAATATTCACTGGAACCTATGGGGATGTCACCATCAACACAGAGATACGTACTAATGACTGGTAGCTCAGTTAAAGGAAAAGTACAACATTTTCGGGAACACACTGCTTTGCCTTCTTGCTGAGAGTTAGGTGACAAGATTAACACCACTCTCATGTCTGTGCATGCTAAATAAGTCATTTAGGAACTTTCTAGCATCGTCGTTGTTGCCAGGAAAACTGCGGAGACTCCAAGTAGTTGAGATATCATGTGTTAATCAGAGAGTGTTAGAGGTGCTGATACGTAGGTATGGCAAACCCCTTTACCATTTACTAGCTAGTCTGGATATGTATTACATATATCTGTAATTCAATTCTTCCTAGTCAAAATCTACATTTCAAACATCCACAATGACATTCTTGCTACCCACAATTGTCATTTCAGATATCCAGAACGTCATTCAAATGACGTCACTTTTTCCACTCATGTGTATGAGGTTTCTCATTACAGGTATCTTTAATTCAATTGTAGATATCCACAATGTGAATTGTGGATATCTGCAACTAAATGATGACTATCCGTAATTCCAGTTTGAGATATCATCAATCCCTCTCAATTAAAGTTATCTATATTGTCCTTTTAAGATATCCTAAACTAAACTAGTTAACTAGTGAAAACAACATTATAGATCTTAAACTTAATTGTGACTGGTCAAAATTATGTTGTAGATATATCAAACTGGAATTATGGACAGTCATAATTTAATTGTAGATATCTTTTATCAAGTTATAGATATCTTCAAATGAATTTTGATTAGAAATATCTCAAATCGTGTTGTTAATGTTCATTGTGCCTGGTCAAAATGTAACTACAGATACCTTGAAATAGGTTTAGAGATATCTGTAATTACATCAGAAGTTACGGCAAGTAGGAGGAGGGGCTTGCCACAGGCAGGAACCTCTTGCCATTCATATGGTTTTACAGCCATGTCTGAGCAGCCTGAAAAAGACTTTTTTGTGTTTGACAGGGTTTTTATCGCTGCAGCCTGCGCATGACATGAGCTGTCAGCGAGAAATGCTCCAGAAATGGATTTACTATCTAAATTTGCAGATATCTGTAATTCAGCTTTGACTAGTCAAAATTGAATTACAGATATCTCTAACTGTCATTTTGCCTAGTCAAAATGTAATTACGATAAGTTAAAATTACGTTGTTTAATATCCGCAATGTTCATTCCAGATAGTCAAATTAAGCCATTATATGCTAACTCCGTTTGCCATAGAAAGGTGGATATTGTCACCTTTGGATAGAGCCAGGATAGTTAAGGTCTCCTGACTGTAGTTTTTTGGGCATTTTATGCCTTCATTAGATAACAGATAGCAGTGTCTAACTCTCTGCAAATAAGCAAATAAGTATAAATGTGAACTTAGATAGGAAGTAGTTGCATATGTCTAAGTCCTGGTCTTGACTAACAGAATTTTCTCATTGAAGTGAATGAAACTCCAGAACAGCTACAATGCAGCGAGAATATTGAAACAAAAGTATATACAAACATATACAAACAGTAAATGTGAATATTCAGGTGCATGCTGACATGTATTTAACCTACCAGTATGGACACTGGGGTCTCCAGACGTTAGGAGGAAGCAGGTGGCCTCTTTCTTAGTCTTGTCTCGCCCTCGGGTGCACCGCAGGGACCACTTTTCACTGGGGGACAGCGGCTGGGTCAGGCTGCAGCCTTCCTCCTCTGAAAGGGCCACATTTGCATCTCCATTCTGTTTGGAATCTGACAGGACGACAAAAACACACAGCAACGTAAATGCCAAAGCTTTTACTGAGCCTCCCCCGAGGGCCCAGACAAAGGCAGAGGTATATTGCATAAAATTGGTATTTTTCTGTGATGAAATCCAATTTGACTGAGATGTTATAAGGAATAACTCGATATTAGTGTGTTACTGTCTTTATGACTAAGTGTGGTTCATCTGTCAGGCAAACTTTGAAAAGCCTAAGGAACCGTAAGACAAGAAAAACATTGGCCGTTTATGTTATTATTAGGTACAGGACCACTGAAATATTTATATTGTGGGTTCTATAAGATGAATGATCCAATTAAATGAACAGGTAAAACAAAATAATTTTTTAAAATTAAAAACCTGATGAATATATGCAATAAACAATAACATTGTCTTAAAGGGTAACTTCACCCAAATTACAAAAAAAGCATTTTCTCACTGACCTCTAGTGGTACTTAGCCATGGGGATATGTTTGACTTTATTTGTCCAGGTTTCACCCAATAACAGAGCTGAATAGAAATTTATTTGTTCTGTTCACAGCACAGGAAAACAAGCTAACTTAAAGGCTCAAACATCTCTTTCCAGCGACAGCATCCCCATTGTTCTGGATGATCCACAGAAAACACAGATAACAGTTTTAAAAGAAAGTATTTATGTGGTGGAAAGTGAGGTCTGTGGATTTTAGTAACTATGACAATGTTTCTGCAGTTTTTCAGTTGAGTGCCTCAGAAAATAAAACACAAAACTCTCTGCATGGCCACACATCAGAAAAAGGAAGTGAGAAAATATTTTTTTCAGTAATTGGAGTGGACTGGACCTTTATTATTGCATCGACCATTGGCCTGACCTGAACGGTTCCTGCTGACACTCTCCTCAGCAGCCAGCGGACATGTGTCGCTCTGCGTGCTGTCTCTGTGTGAGTTTGTTTCTGACTTCCCAAATGAGGCAGAGTCAGTCGGAGCGTCTGGGTTCGGGTTGTGCTTCTTCTTCTTTTTCGGCAGCTTCTGTTTGGCCATAGCCAGCGAATAGTACATCCCAAAGTTATTGACGATGACAGGGACTGGCATGGCGATGGTCAGCACCCCAGCCAGCGCACACAGCGCCCCCACCATCATGCCCAGCCACGTCTGTGGGTACATGTCTCCATAGCCCAGTGTCGTCATGGTAACCACTGCCCACCAGAAGCTGATGGGGATGTTCTTGAAGTGTGTGTGGTTGGAGCCTGTGGGGTCGTCGGGCCTCGCTCCGATGCGCTCAGCATAGTAAATCATGGTGGCAAAGATGAGCACACCCAGTGCCAAGAAGATGATGAGCAGGAGGAATTCATTGACACTGGCCTTCAGCGTGTGGCCCAGCACGCGCAGCCCTACAAAGTGCCGCGTCAGCTTGAAGATCCGGAGGATCCGAACAAACCGCACCACTCGGAGAAAGCCAAGCACGTCACTGGCAGCTTTGGATGACAGACCGCTCAGACCCATCTCCAGGTAGAATGGGAGAATGGCCACAAAGTCAATGATGTTGAGCGAGTTCTTGATGAAGACCACCTTGTCTGGGCAGCAGATGATACGCACCAGGAATTCAAATGTGAACCAGATCACACAGATGCCCTCTACCAGGGTGAGGATGGGCTTGGTCACCATCTCCCTCCTCTCCACTTCTTGTGTGACGTTGCCTACAACAACCTGCTCCGTCCGGTTCTGCAGTTCGTTGAAGGCTTCATGGGTCTCCAGGCAGAAGGTGGTGATGGACACCAGGATGAAGAAAAGAGAAGCAAATGCAACGCCCTGGTAGAGACAAAATCAAACATTAGTCATTGATAATCAGTACAATGTTGTGTCTTCCCACAATTCATAAGTAATCAATACTGAGTTTATCATACTTTGAAGTCTTGTGTGGCACAAGAGCTCCCTTAAAGTCTTTGTCTGCAGGATGTGGATTACATTATAGAATTTCTTTTATCTGCAAACTTTACAGTATCACCAATAAAAAGACACGGATGTGCCAATCAAGTCTGTAAAGCAAGTGGCAGAGCCAGCGAGTGCCAGGTGATTGACAGCAAGTAAAGACTAAAGTAATGAACACATTGATATGAGAGCACTCAACTCAGGCACAAATAAATATAATAAGACACAAACTGACAACAACAAAGAAAGAATCTAAGTTTCTTGTGATGGATCATTGTTTGCAGAGTTAAACATGTTCAAGGATGAATGGCAGCATCATTTCAGCTCAGTAATTAAAGGTCATATCAAGTCAGATTTTTTGCTGAAGCTATGTGGCCTTGAAAAACTAAATATAAAGGTTCAGAGATGCACCACAGTAAAAATGTTTGTTCCCTGGAACCAATGCATACATGAATTGTTAAGCTCATAAAACCACAAGTAAGCCCACAGGAGAGCCAGGACAATGTCCCAGAAAAATACAGACCAATTTCAAACCAATTACTCTCGTGAACACACAGACTGAATCATGCCGAGAGAAAACGTGATTCCATTAACATGAGCCCTGCCAGTCACAGACACCAGGGGGCACTCACATGGCGCCAAAACAGTGTGAACTGACAGTGTGAACTAAACCTGCCATCATGCTACTGTGCCAGCTGTCTTTCAAATATATTTTAGGAAGAAAATAGTTTTAGCTCAGGCAAGGAGGAGATTTTTGGTCGATCTGGCAACAACACATGACATAAAGGCTCTCCTGCCAGAGTCTGAGTGCAAGAGGAGGAGAGGGAAGTGAAAAGACGAGCAGAGCCTGCCGGCACAGAATAGCAGGGGATACAGGAGAGAGAATGACAATGAGCTGAGTCATGAAAGACTGACAGTATATTCACCTGCTCTGTTGTCAGGTTCATCAAACATGTTTCAGTATAATAGTATAGTATAATCTAATACAAATCATTTATTGAAAATACAAATCCAAACAAACTTGCAAATGACGTTGAACCATTTCTACAGTTGATGGGAGGTAAACCGAAAAATGTGGCTGCATAGCACTCACCTGATCCAGCACAATGGCTGTGCCTGTCTGTGTTTGTGTTAACATTGTGTGCTTACTCATACCTGATCTGTCTTTATTGTTTACTAAAGCCTGGACAAATTGTAATGCCTCTCCAACCTTTCTAATCTTCCAGCTGGATAAATATGTACCTGTGCCATGCATGCACTTAGCCATTTTCTCTCTCCGGGGGCCTCTCACTATATCAGTCTGCTTTATAGTGTTTGGGTCTGTGATTAGAAAAAAACAAATAAAGCATTTAAAGTCCAAGGGGGACACTAATTCACAGTAGACACAAACAAAATAAATAGGAACTGGACCGTTTTATGGAGTTTAGTGAGCTGGGAGAATAAGAGCTGGCTGCTTGTAGTTTATCTTCAAAACAGCAAAAACTGAGATGCTGCAAGTAAAGACACAATACATGTCTGTTCATATCTCTATTGCACCCATATAATGCACAGCTTTCTACCATGACAACCCTCTTCAGCTTTGTCCCTGCGGAGCTCTGAGGCACTCACTGCTCTGTTCCCCTGAGACGACGGCGACGAGCCGCAGGACAAAAGGGAAGGCCTTGAAGCCTCAACTCTTCCCCGGGAGGAGCTCAGAGTTCCCCCTGTTGCATGGAGACGTTTTCCCAGAACATCACCAGGGTTAACTGCACAGTGTGTGAGTGTGTTACAGGACTGAGTCACTTAAGCACACGGGTGAATTAGCAACTGGTAAAGCACATTTCAGTGGCAAAAGGTCAGGAATCATGCAAAGAATTGTATGATTCCTTTCTATCATATGCATCAACGAAATCAAGAATCTTCACTAGTGTAACGCAGAAAATGCAGCTGTTAATCAATAATAAAGGAGACAATAATCCCTGTCATTTGTTCTTTCATACATGAGTGTATTTAAAAATGTAAAAACAATGTTAAAAAAAGTTATTATAATCACTATTTTAAGCCATTTTTTCTTAGTGAATCTTTAAACCATGTCCTGGATCACTGACAGACTGAATTTTTTTCCCGTTCCTCTGAAAATTTGTGTTTGATTAACACTGAATTTGTCTCAACGGGATTTTTGAATAAAAATTAAGTATTAATTTGCATGCATTCACAGTTTCTCTAACAAAAGCACACAAATTGATACAAAATGTGTTTTCATTGTGTCCCCTCATCCGTGATTTCCTGTTGGAAAGCTCTCCAGACAAAGGAGCCAGATGTTCAGTGCCAGATAATTAAGGTGGTCCACCAAACGAGAGGGTTCAGCCTCTGTTGCAGAACCTCATTGACTCAATTTCCAACATCAGTTAATAAACTTGAGACCATCTTATGATGGGATCACAACAGCTGTGACTCCCGTCAGCATGTGTTCCTACCCATGAGTACAAGAGCACTCAGTACTCAGTAGTCATGGGTTGGACTAAACCCATCTTTGAAAGGGACCTTCATTCTGATGTCAACTACACACATGTAAAGTTTCATGACTGTATCTTACACTGTTGAGACGCTATCGCAGTGAAAATATCCATCCACATACAGACAGACACATAAACACCTGCAAGACCGCCTCTGTGGTAGCTCCCACTGCAGTGGGTTTCTCCAAGACCACATTTTGCCATGACGACAGACACACAAAAACACAGACTCACAAAGTGAAAACAATACCAGCCAATACCAATACTGTCACAGCTTGCAAGAATAGGCCCAGGTTTCATGAATCCTCTGTGGGCTTCCAAGTTCCTCTGTGGATTCTTCACTTGTTGCACAACAGGCCTGAATAATAAAACCTCAACGATGGAGTTTAATGTAAACATTAATCAGTAATCGATCAGTAATCTATACATCTATGCAAGCTCATGGATAACAAAGGCTTAGAAATTTCTGATTCAGTGCTGACATGTACTGATACTGTGCCAACACAAGTAGCTAAACTTATAAAATGCATCGCTGTAAAATGTTAACTTACTTAAAGTATATTCAACTTTGCTGATATTCCAATTTTTACTGTTAGCTCTGTTGGGGACAGTGGAGACAACCGCCACCAGTCACTTTTTTTCATCTGCCAGCAACAAGCTACATGTAGAGGGCGTAACATGGGAGCTGTGTGTCACAATGCTCTAGTCTCCTATCCCTGCCAGCAGTCCATAGGTTGAACTTACTCCTGCAATTATGTCTTAAAACAAACTCCTATGTGACAATTCTGCCTAAACAAGATGATCAGGGCTTATGTTTGATGTCACGCTTCAACCACACCTCTAATCATCTGGCAAGCCTACTTATACCTGGCATGTTAGTTAGTTGTCAGACATGTTTGGCTATGAAAAGGACAAGAAGAATCACTCTGGTTATGTTTTGTCAGCCTGAATTTACCACATCTTTGTTTCTGTGTATGAACGCATCCATCTGTAGTCGAATTAATTCAATGATGGAGCAAAAGCTTTACTAAGTGTTTCAAAAACTCAATGTCTTTTCTCTTATTACTTCTTTATGCACAAGTCCTTGCTTGCCACGGGGGTTCTTCCTGCGTATGCGTGTGATTCATAGTCAATCATATCTCTGAATTGGTCCCATACACCTATTCATAATGAAAGAAAAGGCTCCTGCACTGAGTTCTGGTATGAGAAAAACCAACAAACCAGCAGCCACCAAATAAAACATGTGAGTCCTGCTGCTGTTGAGATGCTTGTGATGAACCAAGAAGGTCCTGACAGAATTCCGTTTACTCAAATGCCAAACGGTTTATCCCTGAACTAAACAGAGCTGGGTATCTGCAGCCGGGGGCAGCTCTGCAGGGAAGGTGCTGGAGGTCCTGGCACACACAAAGACAATTTGCTCTGTTCATAAAAGGCTCAACCCCAAAGTCTAACAATAACATGAAACAGCCTGACCTCACACCTGTGTGCATGCGTAGCTGCGTGAGTGCCACTTCGCTTGCTGAGAGTCTTTTTTTTTTTTTTTTTTGCTTTGTATTTAATCGTTTGTCTCTCTGGCTGTTGGTACTTTCATTATTTGCGTGTGTCCATGTCTGCTGGTCCTGTTCAATAAATCTTGCAGCATTTAAATGTGTCTGTACAGTTTATTTAAGGCCTGACACAAAGGGAGACCACAATATCATGTTTACAGCTCAGTAGTAGAAACAGGCACACAGTCCTGGGGTGATTACCATGTCTCTTTGTCACCACAGAGTATTTCCATGTTGGCCTGCTGAGCCTGCTGATGTTATACAAGCAAGACTCATTATGAGGCCAAATGAATGTTAACACAGAGCTTTTATTTCTCATTTCCTGGGCATGTAAATGTAGCTTCAACAATCGTGCTGAGGGTTAAAGCTGATACAAACACCACATAACATTATTCATATAATTTGTGCTTAATTTGCATACTGTATGTATTTTCTGTTCATCTCTGTCATGTTCCTCTATGCTCTGTTTCTGTGCTACTGTAAAGGTAGATTTCCCTACTGGGGATTAATAAAGTAATAGCTTAGACTTTCTTGCATTTTTTTTTTAATTTGTACATTATGTTTTAGTGTTTCTGTTATATGCTGCTCCACTAAACATCTGAAATGCTTCACTTTGACCTCACTACTTTTGTATGACGGCTATAGTGCTGAGTAACCCTGATAATCACACAGATTTGCCACTTTTTCCTCATTTCATTAATTCTATGTGAATGGATGGTGGGCTGGACAGGACTGTGGTCAGGCTACTTCCGAGTCACTTGCCAGATTTTTTGCATACAAAATGATATATACTGTATATTTGTATATGTGCACTCATAGAAATATAGATATATTTTGTAACTATGTAACTGCCACTTTTACTTGAACCTGCAGTTTTCAATTTAAGCTTCAAACACAACACTAAGTCATATTATGGAGATGAAGATGATGATGAACTGTTATTTATATGCATATTCATTTGGTGACCTTTTTTTGGCTGCTTGATGAATGTATGTCCAATGCTCACTCTTTTTTTTAGTTCTGTTTGCCTCCACCAAGTCCTAAGGGAAATATTTGGCTCTTTAGCTGCTAAATGCTCCACTATGTTCACCAGCTCATCACTAACTGTGTCTGTCTGCTGTTTGGTGCTCAGCAGGTAAAGTACAGTGGGTTTATCTGAGCCTTCTCACTGAAAACAGCAGCTAAAAACGAGGCCATCAGAGCAGTGAGAGCGAACCAAAAACAATGAGCTAAAAGATGCTTAAAAACTTTGCAGCACCGAGGGGAAATGGTAATAATTCTCTGTGAATTCATCACTGCGGGCGACATGCTTCACATTACAAACAGTACAGTCATTCATATAAAAATATTGATTATTGCTGCTTTTTTCTCAGAGCACTGTAATTGAAGCCTTTCATGATATGTAATGCCACTGGTGCCAAAAAGACATCAATTCAAGGTCGTCTGGTGTCAGTGTGTAGACATAGCAGAGCGCCGCGAGGGGACGGCCGCCTGGTCCCAGCTGGGAAAATCAGAGCAGGAGGGAGCGTGACAGGATGCTCGACAGGCAGCAGGCTGTGCGTCGGTGAGCAGCAGCTGGAGAGTCCCATCATAGCTATCACCCCCAGCTGTTCAGCATCACACCCTGTTACTAACACACACACTACATGCAATAACCAAAACAACAAGGCTACTGAGCAGTTAGAAGCTGCAAAGTCAACAAGAGCAGCCTCTGTTGATTTTTTCTTAGAATTCACGTCACAGTGATTCATGTCTGGGAGTCAGTCCACCTGAGGACAGAGGAGAAATAATGTCCACCACTCAGCCTGTCAACTCCTCCTGGGTGACTGCATCATAGATTAATCATCAACATCGGCAAAATATTACAGAGGGGCTACAACAAAGTTCTAACTCTCCATGCAGTGTGTGTGGGGTGGGAGGGGTGTGGGGGGGGGGTGTGTGTGTGTGTGTGTGTGTGTGTGTGTGTGTGTGTGTGGGGGGGGGGGGGGGTTGTTCAAGGAGTAAGCTATGGCTTTAGCTTTGACCAGCCTTTAATCATCAATCAATAAATTACAGCAGGGCTAGGGCATTGGTAAATCCGAAAACCACCACTTACAACATAAAAGGTGAGCGTTGAAGACCCTCCTACACAGAGAAGACCATCTTGACAGTGCAGAGGAGGAGGATAGAGAAAGGGGGACTGTCCGGTAAAAGGAACAGATAATGAGACTCCTTAAAACCAGGACACGGACTGCTAGATCACTGGGGACCACCAGAAACATCCCAGTGGGACTCCTCTGAGAGGCTCTACAAGGTCTCTGAGGGAAACATCAGATTGCTGCTTTAGGCATGTGTTTTGGGGCATGTCAGCAGGTTGAGCAACTGCAGGTCAACAAGAGGATGACTGAACAAACTTGCACTGTATAGCGACTAGATGAAAACAAAAAAGGCCATAGTATAGACTGGAAAGGTCACTGCACTGATCAGGAGTCACTCAATGGCCAGAGCAAGATCACCAGCAGGTTATACAACCACCTGTTATTATATGACCACAGCAAACCTTGAGCTGAGGTTTAAAGCAGCATTGCACAAGAGTCTGCTGGTGTCTAAGTAACTTAGAAATTCAAACAAGTTGGAAGTTTCTCCTCCAAACAAAAGACAGGCCAGAAGGTTGAGCCAGAAATCTCAGCATGAAGAAAAACAATCACTGAATGTTCATCACTGTTCATCAAACCCTTTAAAACCTCCTCAGAGAGTAGCCAGTAAAAATACTGACTGCACCTATGTGACAGATGTATAAAGTGTCTACGTGTATTAAGTTAAAAGAGGGGGACACTATGCTTTTTGTTTTCTATCCCCACTGAATAAAAAAATACTTCTGAAATCCTTCTGAAGTTTGGAGTTGTTAAAAAAACTACTTAATTTGCTTGACCAGTCTTCTCCGTGAGTGTTGTTATTTCAATCAAAAGCTTTTATTTCACATTATCTATTTTATGAAGGAATCATTTTTCCATACAAAGGGAAAATCTCACTGACAAATGCCAGTTAAGTTGCAGCCCTAATACCAACAATCCACATCGCTCTTTGGTTTGTGTGGAAGAGAGATGTACTCACTAATGTGTATTTATTGATATTTTTCATTTTCTATTTGTCTGCAAAACAAAGTCTGCAACTCCTTTTGGACTTACTGTTGCATCTGCTGAACTCACACCAACACAGCCAATCTATTTTCAGCAAACAGCTCAGAACTGAGCAGAACAAACAGCCAACATAATCACACAGGATTACATCCCTCTTTCGCTGAGAATTCAGTGTTATAAAAGTCTCCTTAACGAGGCTGCGCTGCTTTGATGCCGTGTGAAAAATCAAATCCTGTGTTTCATTCACAGAGCAGCAGAGAAAGGTGTCAGCACTGTGAAAGCTGGGCCCAGAGGAGTAAGAGGTTCAGCTCAAAACACTGCTTTATTATCTTATCAGCTGGGTGTCACACTGAGACAAAATGTGGGGTGTGAGAATATGTTTCATAATTAGCAATAATCAAAGCAACTTATTGAAAGGCACTGACTGATATTTTCCCTCTTAAGTAAATTTAATTTTTTTGTTGAACATCAGTTCAGTCCTACAAACAGAAGTGAGGTTTTGTTGAGGATGTGGTGACATCATTATTATTATTATTTCAGAAGTGAAAACAATTATAGAACAAAATCCATAGTAATAATATAAAATATATCACAAAAGGTGACATGTCGATATATAGCTGTTATTGGGCTTACATTTTCCAACCAATATTATCAGTAAATTCTTGGCTCATAATATATGAATTCAATCTTCAAAAATAACAATTCAACAAGACATAAATGTCTGTGATCTCCTCCATTTAACAATAAAGAAATTGCTTCAACAAAACTCATTCAAATGTTATAAGTTTTAATTTAAATGTCAATCAATAAAAAAAAGTATATGCAAAACCAGAACAAAACTATTAGAAAAAGAGCACTTCATATTGCCAAATTAATTTGTTATTGGAAATTAATACTTCAGATAAGACATCTCAGCCCTAAAGAATCCCACATCAGTCAATCCCTTGGTCTCATAACAAAGTCAAATTGATTTCTTCCTCTATGTGGGAGAAAATACACTTCTCTTTTCTGTGGGAAACACAGCTTTAATTGCTCACCACTGATAACAAGTTGCAGCCTATTACCACAGCGGTGATTAATTACAGGCAGCAGGGCTGGGGAATTAATGAAATATTGCATTAGGGAGGACTGAAAGAGTGATGTGGTCGGAGTGTAATGTTAATGTCAAGTTTAATTGTCATGTCTAAGAAAACTGAGATAACAAAGTAACAGTACTGTATCAGTGCCATGGAGGTCTACAGGTGTTTAAACTGGAATAGCATATTGTCAGGTCTGAATAGAAATGAAAGAAATGAAAATGGCTGGAGTACAGATTTGCCAGGTCGATCTGATAAAGCATCACCAGGTAAGTCCTAATGTCTACAGTCATAAAGGTCATCCAGATGTTGACACCAAATAATTTATGGGCAAATATTAATTCTGATGACTTAATAGTATGGCTATCTTAACTCATCCAGTTACTCTGTCTGTATAACAAGACAGACAAGTCTGTATAACAAGAGAGTATAGACTATAGCCTTGTTAGCAACTACGTAATCCTGTTGTGCTTTGAGCTAAATGTTAACAGCCACATATGAACATGCCTACAGTGAAAATTGCAGATTTCCCCACTGCAGGACTAAAAAAGGACTATCTTATCTTAAAATGTTGACAAGCTGATGATTAGAAAGTATAATGTTTGCTATGTTCACCATCTTAGTTTAGTGTGTTAGCATGCTAATGTTCCCAATTATCCCTAAACATTAGGGGTGGAAGCAAGGATGATGGGAATGTTGTGAGTTTTGCAGGTCATAAAAAAGTATTGGACAAATGTAAAACTGATGATGGTTCTGGAGGAAAAGCTAAGAGATCACCAGAGTTTATTAGAATTCATCCTGAAAACGCCATAAATATGTGCACCAAATTTCAAACCATTCAATAATTGTTGAGACACTTAACTAAAAATCAAAAACATCAACATCATGGTAGAAGTGGAAGAAAGGTCAGGGGAATCATCCTCTGGGGACCGTTAAAATCTTTATAAAACTGTGTGGCAATGCCTCTGACAGCTTGTTGAGATATTTCTGTCTGGACCAAAGTGGTTCAACTGACATTGTCATGCAGACAGCATGATTTAAAAAAGGCTTGCATTCGTATTGTTAATCTGATGTGGACGTAAACAAAGTCCGCCCTTTAAACTCATTCTCACTGTTCCATTTCAACTCGAGTGTGATGGGGTGCAGAGCCATTACTGTTATATTACCTCCTGACTGCACTGTATGTTAAAGCTGTTACACTCACAGAGCTGCTCCTCCAGTCTTGGTTGATCCTGAGCAGGATGTGGCTTAAAAGATGGACAGATTCACTTCCCTCCGGCTTTTAAGAATCACATTACCTGTGATGTTCTCAGAGGCTCTTTGAAACAAAAAAGAAAAAAGCCATCAAGGTAACATGAATCCCTCAAAATGCTCTCTGCATCCATTCGGAGAGCACACAGAACAAACATACGAACATGAAACTGAAGAGGAAATGGACAACGAACATTATGCCTTTGTCAATATGCATCCACCGTTGCTCATTCTTACCACAGCCACATCCAGAAAGATTCACATCTACGCTGCTGTGTTTCAAAGAACTTCACAAATCCGAATCAATTCATTTACAAATATTGTGAGAGTGGTGAGAGACAGACGTGATTAAGTGGCAGGCACAGTGGCAGGTCATCTTCAGACGGCACCTACGCAGCGGCAGCTGTGACTCAGAGATGTCAGCTGCTCTCCTTGTGACAGCCTGCAAATGCCACCTGGCCGAGAGGCTAAAATAAACACTATTTGTAGTGTGACTGGCATGCAATAAGAACATTATACTTGTGCAACACAGTGAGAGTCTCTGAATACACCGTTGAACTCCATGAGCAGGCAAACAGAAATTAGAGGGAGCATCAGCCTCTATCTATTTGAACTAAATGTATTTTTCTTTTTGACTGATGAAAGCTCCTAGTCTTTTGCCTGACAACTCCTGCTGTAGTGACACTCGATACATGCTTTCAGGTTTACTTCACTAAGCACTCTGTTGTTGCTGAGCCATTAGCCTTAGCATACTTTCAAAAGCTTACCACAGGATGATATCCCCTGTGGAAGTAATGAAAGCAAACTGATTTTAGCAACATTTAATGTATCTCTAAAACAAACTGAAGTGTATCTTGTTCATCACAATAAAGTTGAAATACTTATAGATAATACTTTTAAAAATACATGTGTTGTAGTTCATTCAACATTGTAAAAATGGATCACACACAACTAAGTTTCTGAATGTTGTTTTAAACGGATGATTAGCTTATTTTCCTCTGGTCTATATGAGCATTTAGATCCTCCTCTTCTGATTAATATACAGTGTGATTTACTATACATGGATACACACTCCTGCAGCCTTTCAAACACTCGTGTTTCGAGGACCTTTGAGTGTAAACCTTGAACAGGATATGTGGGAACACTTCACCGGCACTGTATTTCAGTCATGAAACAGCTTTTTCTCTATTTTCAGTCTTTCAGAACAACTGAAAAACTATTCACATTATTGAACAGTCTGTTGTACCTGTGGAGCTAAATAAATAAGTGTGCCATCTTTTGTAATATTAAAAACAGTGAAGTGACAGTTCAGAAGTTGGATCCTGGAGACTGCAGAGCCTTTTTTTAACGACTGAAAAAAATGGCTAACATGGTTTTATCTGTCATACAACAAGACTTTATCTTATGAGAATTGTTTATGAACAGGATTTTGCACTCATGGCATGTTTCAGAAGTCAGGGCTCAATTCATTAGACAGTTCACTGATAGAAAAATAACACTATTGTATAAATCAAATGCCAAAAAATGCCAAAGATTCTCTGGTTCCAGCTTCTGAAACGCAAGAATTTGTCACATATGATGAATATATGATTATATTTGCGGACATCACCATGGCCTCAGTGAAAATGTCATCATTTTTTCACCTTTTTCTGACATTTAAGCGGTTTATCGAGACTGTGTTCCACAGATTAATTGAAAATAATAGTCAGTTGTAGCCCTATATAAACAGGACTTTCATATGCTCTGTGTGTACCAGTTTATTAGGTACACCTAGCTAAAACAGATGGAGTCTAATCCAACAGTCCTGCAATAAATCCTCCGTCATGAATGTTCAGTTTGTGTTTAAACTGTTTTAAAGGTGTCGAGTCCGATCATCATTACACCGCTTTGCTTGCTGTACATTGTACCTTGGCATATAACAAATAGAACTTTTGACTGCTGTTTAGTGGCAGTATTACTAATACCTGAAACATTAATGGTGTATTGTATAGTATATCATAATATTGGATATCACCTAAGCCTAGTTTTTACTTGTTCTGGCTCTGGAAACCAGACCAATCAGGGAGCTATGTTTACACTCACAGAAAAGCCACTGACTACCTGTTTTAACGTCAACTAACTAAAACAACTGATCGTAAATAACGCTGTGTGTTTGTCAAGGGCTTGTAGGATTTTTTTTTAATGTTGTTATAAAGTGAGCAAAATAAAGAGGATGTTCTCTTTGAGTTCCTTGATATTCCCTCCATGTCTGTGAACACAGTCAGTTTAACAGTAGTGAAGATATGAGCTGTGGCCAGAAAGGAGACATGTCTATACAAAAGACCAGATCTAGCTTCGACCCATCCGCACCAAAAACTTCCCTCCAAGACATCCAGCTACAAACAGAGCGACCCACATGTGGTGAAGTCAGAGTCTAACTGTAAGGTTAACTGCTGTGTTTTTTTAATCTAGCTAGAAAGTATACATCATGTGGATGGTGAGAGTAAGGAAATCTAATTGTATCCTGTGCCCCTCCTACACCTTTTTTCTCATCTTGCTCGTCCTTTCAACACAGCCTCGATGACAATGGAACGGATAAACGGATCCGGCTCAATCTAACGTAAGTGCTAGCTCCACTGGCCTGACAGTGGCTAACGACGAGCCTGAGCGGGGATGAAAAGTGGTTAGTGAAACATCCAAGATTACTCTTAAATATCTGAAATTGTGGTTATGAAGAAATCAGTCAGAATGTTAGATTAATCTGTTGTTTGACTCCATGTTTGCCGCATCGCTGTACATGTCTGTGTCACTGCCTGCGGTGGGTGTAGACTGTCTTCTTTGTATTTGGACAGGCCTTGTAGTGATGTTGACCACCATGTCTATTTAATGTTTGTGTCATTCCTGTTAAAGAAAGACACGCTGCTATCAGTGGTGGTGCTCAGCGCATGCGAAGCACCAAGTACTGTGCGTTGCTGAAACACACTTGGCGACATTTTTCTTTTTTTTTTGTTCTTCCCAACAAGTTTGTCCGACGAGCTGGCGTCAGCGTTTGCTTTCTGACACCCAGGATTGCTCGGCTCAATAGGTAACAACTTGTGTTCATGTATAGGATAGGATAGGACATATCGGCTATTATACAGTTGGGGCTTTTAAAATGACTTTTTCAGAGGGGCCCCTGGAGAATGCCCTGCCCCTTCTCCGCTGAGTGTCTAGCTTCGCCCCTGGATCGTCCAACTTAGACCTGAAACTGATGGATATCAGTGCTGCCACAGACAAAAGATGCAGCAGCGCTGACTTTATGTTTTAATAGATTTTACCACCTAATACAAAATCAGCACAGTTTCAGACCAATGTGGACACAACTGAAATCTGGATTCCTGTGTACTTAACAGGCTTGGAAGGTGTACTGACTTGACAGCAGGCTGTTGCTATTATTCAAGTCTTCCCCTCTATGTTTTAATTGCTTTGTTGTTCCACTGTGTCCTGTGTTGATTTTATTTTCCCATGCAGGAGCCGCTAATCAGGACTGTTACTGATAACCTGGTAGAAAAAAGTAAAGAGAAGTTGAACTGACTGATCCTGGCTGACTCTTCAGATCAGAGTGAGATATCTGGGAGCGAGCAATCCTGGTTGTAAGAGGTAATTCTTTAACACCTTGACTTGAAAAGTGTAGATACAAACGCAGATATTTTAGATACATCACAACACACAGAATTTAAATTGCAGGCGACCTGTAGCTGTAGCAGGCCGACTGAGCCTTGCAGGGGCACCTGTTGATGTGCACATGTGCGCCTTTTTATGGTCTCGCACTGACATATGGCCACTAACAAGCGCTCGGAGGACAAACACCTGGTGAACTCACCCTGGCTGCTCTGGAGGAGTACGGGTCGTCAAACAGGGCCCAGACCTTCGGCTGCCAAACTTCGCAGCAGCCCCTCGACCTATCTGGACAGTCCTCGATGCCGAACCGCCTCGGCATCTCTTTGTCGTCGTCTGTGTCATCCGGGTCCGGCGGTTCAAATATCTCCAGGGCCTCCTCCGCGTCCCGGTGTTGCCGGTAGGTCATCCAGCAGCACGGCTCCACGTCGGTCTCGTCTATCCCCCAAAACGCCAGCTCCTCCTCGAAGAGCGGCCCGCAGACGTCTGCCGGGCAGTGCAGCTTGCCGGTCCGGTAATAGTTGAGCACGTAGGCGAAGATGCCCGGGTGTCTGTCGAAGAAGAACTCGGTGGCACTCGGGGGCGCAGCGTCCGAGTCGGAGCTGACCTGCGTGTCCGGGTCCGCCAGCCACGCCAGGCGCGTCCCCGGCAGGGTCCTCAGGGTGCTCTTGTAGGTTTCATGCCGGGTGCCGCCCACGTTGATGATAATTTTGTCTGAGTCTTCCCCTCTGGCCATCTCCTCCTTCAGACATGATTTAGACGGAGGTTTGTTGCCTGACTTGCGCCCTCGGTAAGACGAAACACACACCGAGCTTATCATTGAGAAGCAGGGACCCTCTTGGCTGTTCGCCCCTCCGATACTAACTGTTGCCCACTTGAACAGAAATCAAAACATTAACGCACAGTGCGCCCTCATTTCAGACCCCGGTGCTTGTAATGGCCCGTGTGGCTCATTTACTCAAAAAATAATGCTCCAGACAAGTGAGACGCTCAATAAAAAAAAACCACCTGTTACAAAACTCAGTCTGGTGGCGCGACAAAACGCAGGTATGTGTTTTTAAATGTTGTCGTCGAGTAGACAGCGCGATGTGACTTAAACTGATGCCTCCAGGGGTTGCACTTGTTTCCCGTCCATCAACACAAGCTTGCGGCCAGTAAAGAAAAAAAAAAAAAAAAAAAATCAGATTATTGGCTAATTACAGCGGTAGCACAGGCCTGCAGCAGGGACCACTGAGCCTTAAGTAACATGTCGCTCCTTACCCTCCTTTAAATGAAAACCTTATCCAAATTCTGCAACGCCACAATCCACAACTATTCCTGACAACTTTTCTCCTCTCCACACAAGACGAAGAAGCCTGAGAAAAGGATCCAGTCGTGCATTTAATCGCGCACTGATATATCCCACCAGCCCCTGCTGCTGAAAGCGCTCAGCTTGCGTGCCAGATGTGGGGTTGTTTTGCAGCTGGGGATCTGTTGCTTCTCCACAAGTAGCCTGTCTTCCCTTAGCGACACAGCCCGCTTGGATGGTGCGTTTAACAACAGGCTCCACAGTTTAACTCTTTGGCTGCCGGCGGAGGTTGGCGCATTATTGAACCACTCCCTCTAATTAGACCAACAGGATAGGCTGATGAAGTGTCTCATCCGTGTGTGTGTGTGTGTGTGTGTGTGTGTGTGTGTGTGTGTGTGTGTGTGTGTGTACGTGTGTGAGAGAGAGATGAGAGCACTAAGTCGGCTGTTTCATCAAGCTGTAATTTACTCTTTTATAGGCTGGTCTGTATATTCAGGTCTACAGGTCATCATGCTGACCTGCACTGCAGTACCAACAGCTTCAGATGTAATGAGTCATATAGAAAGCAAACAGCAACAAGTAGCTACAAACAACACAGATTTGCTGTGCACTGTGGTGCAGGCTACCTTTCACTGCGTGGCTATTGCATGGGATCGTTTAGGTCGTACAGGTGTTTGTGATATGTCTACTCCTGCATGTGAAAATGTGAGGGACATACTGTACTTGAACACACTGACTGATGGGATATTACATCTATGTACCTAGAAGAAGATATGATTATTGTCATTGTTTAGCAACTACAAGTCTGATCCAACAGGTAGCTGAGTCCTCCAATGTGTTCAGAAAAGTCATGATGTTGGTGACTGTTGCCACCTAGTGGATCCTTCAGTGAACAAAACGTCTAAACTAGCTTCTCGAATGAGCTGTTCAGTAGTAAAGATTATCATTTAGTGATTATTTATCATTGTCGGAAAGAGTGTTCATATGTTTTACTCAAATACCAATAAAATAAACATTTAAAATACCAATCGCAAGCAAAAGTGGGCTATTCTATTCAAAATATCATTTAAAGAGGAACTCCTCACCTCAAGTCTAAGGTCTTCTTACAAGTCTTGTAAGTACTACTGCATATGTGAAGAAAAAAAAGGTAAATCTGATAAAAAAAAAAAATGGACTGGAATAGGTTTTAGGTCATACCACAAATAATGTAGTCATTAATTTATGTTCTCTTGAAAAGTCAATTCTTGGAATGAGTTTTTAAAAAAAAGAATATTTATAATGTTATGAAAAGACCTCTGCAACTTCACATTGTGCACACTAATAACAAATGTGACATAAGATCAAATTTAAGAGAGTGTGGGCTATACGTGAACTCCAGTTTTGGACAGACTGTTGAGGTCCATGTTGATCAGACCTCAAGTACATGCAGTAATTTCACAGCTGTATTCAGCTGTAACTTGGAGTACAGCTTGTTATCCTCTGTTTTCAACATCAAACTAAAGATTCTTACTTTACATAAACAAATACAATTTCAATAAAATTGTACTTACTTAAAGAAATGCTTAATTTTAAGAGCTTTTTCTTGACTGAATTTTGACTGAAGCCTTCGAGAGAGGTCCAGAAACTGACTGTCATGCAATGTCAAAATTGGTCAAAAACAAATTTTAAATAAGTAGTCTATAAATGAGTAGATAGATTAAAAAGAAAGTGACACATATACAGAGTAGAAAAATGTTTGTCTAATTATGGGAAACATCAGTGAGCTGTTATTTTTATGTAGTGCTTTGATATGTAATGTTTTTAAATAACTGTAAGTGTATTCAGCAAAATTACTGTTCTTGAAATGTAAAACTAAGATTATGATTAGGTGAAAAACATAAAATCATTATTAACTAATTCCTCTGACTCTAGACTAATGCATTACAGAGTTACCCAAGATTTAGACACAGTTTACAAACATAAATTCAACAATAATTTTTAAAACTACTGTAATAAGAAGAAATGAATGAAGCAACATTACCAGGGTAATCATAAAGTTGTTTAGGTCATTTCTATCACTATAAATTGTTATCTTAACTGTGTAACGAAGATGTAGGCACTATTAGTTGGTTGTATTATTTATGATTTGTTTTGAGTGTTATGCAGCATGCAGCAGGGAGGGTTCATATGTTTTTTGTTTTTTTTACCAGAGCAAAGGAGGGAGCAGGAGCCGTGATTTCTGTCTTCTATTTGCTTGCTCGACAAGGCTAAAAAAAAAAAAAAAAAAAACTCAATAAAGGTGACTTTTTGATTTTAAGTTTGTTTCAAGTTTGATTTTGATGGACAAATTGTGACTAAAAAGGTGAACTGTTGGTGATTAAAGGAAATAATACAGTTTTCCTTTGTTACTTTACATAGCAGCTTATTTGCGTTTAGCCTGAAGGATATCAGCTAAAGTTTTACTGTGGAAATCAGTGGAGATATTAGGTATGCTTCCAGCCTCCATCCCATGGGATAAAGCTCCGCTGACCTGTGAGCTTTTGTTGTGTAAGGATTAAATGTAAGTATCAAGCACCTGCTGGGGACATGGGAGGCAGATTGTCTCTGTGTCCCATACTGGGAGAATACAGAGTACAACAGCTCCTGCCAGCAAGTATACACCCCTGAAGACTGAAGTGTACCTCAGTTCACTGTCCTGCATCTTGTTCAGCAGAGAGATAATGTTAAGGTAAGACATTATCACTGCTCAGGAGAGGACAAGAAAAGACTTTCCCATATATCATCCTATGGCCCAAGCATTATACAGGACAAGACATCTGCCCACAGATGATTCAGCCACTTACCTCATTTCCTCTCAGTTTAAATTCTACCGGTCCAGTGTTGCCATGGCAACCAGTCACATCATCACCCCGAGTTGGTGAGATGTGGTTTTGCCTTTAATTCCTTATGTTGGCCTCTGTCCCTGTGCTGGGAGCAGCAGTAACATCTGTTTTCTATTTCTCTGGTTGTATGTACAGCACCTAACCTACTGATTGTTTGTCCTCCTTCATGTGCTGCCTGGATGATGATGTGTTGTTCTGTTGACTGTGTGTTTGGTTTCGCCTTGGTCCGCGCTTTACACTAAGTGATCAGTAAGTTTGATGTGTCACTGCTGTTGAGAGACCGGTGGTTGTGGTTGTATGATGAGAGTTGTGGATGGAAGTGTGGAAGTATGGAGTGGAGGTGTGTGCTGAAGTGCTACATGTCTGATTTCCTTTATTACTGCTGCGAGTTGGGGCTTTGTGGAGTGGGCAGTCGCAGGTCATTGTTTGGCTATCGTGGTATACCACTCTGATTGTGATGGATGTCATATTGTGATCAAGAAAGTCAGTATTTGACATCCTGAACAGTATCCACAGTCATTAAATATGTGGTATTTGCTGTATGTAATAGCACCTCTGCTCTTTTTCCTCAGCGCTTCATATTAATATATATTTATAATATTAATTCATAAAAGCATTTTGATTTTTATGATGTAACAGCGGTGGTCTTTGATTGGTGATGTGTCCTACCATACCATCATAAAACACTGTGGTAAACCCTGCAGCTCTTGAATGTCCACCAAGTGGCACTAATTAGGTTATTATGGGATGTGCTGCAGGGGTTCCTGCTGTTGCTAGGAGACTAACTATAAATAATTTAAATCTGACATGAAACGTCCCCTGAACACCAGAGTTTTTATTTCTTCTGTACTTGGTAAATGTCAGTCAGAAAGACCAGACTGAGGTCATGATGCTTTGCTCAATGTCATATCACATAGTTGCAATAATCACAGTCTGTGACACTTATAAACAAAAGTATATCCTCCATCCCTAAAATTTCAGGGTTGGAAACTACATAATCTCAAATAAAAGCTTTATGAACACATAGAGCTGACTGAAATTCTAAAGTAAACTAAACTGATCAGTTTACTGACAAACTAAAAAGATTTCCCTACCTCTGTGGCGTTCTGACACCACCCATTGTCAGTAATCTCATAATCTCAGTCTTACAATACTAAGAGAGCTAACAACAGTTTTTTCCCAGAATGAAAGCATATCCATAATAGTGTATTTCATGTGTGTGTATCTCAGGTCAAGTGACATCTTATATGAAAGCTTTTTTCAGTCATACTCTATAGGTAACAGGTAACAGATAACAGGTTTCCCTGCAGTTCACATGTTAGTGTAATGACAGAGAGTATTTTGCTTTGATAAATTTCTAATTTTTCTCAGATTTTTTAAAGAATAATGTCACTATACTAACTGATGAGTGAGCTAAAACATATATTAGAAGGTGTGTTATGTGATAGTACGTTTGGTCAACAGTGCAGTGCAGTGTTTTAAAGTGCTGTCATTGTGTTAATTTACTGTATGAGTCTCACAGCCTGCACTTATTTAAGTGATGTATAAGCTAAACTTTTATATATCCTGCACTCCTGAGGCTGAAACTTGTGGAACACACTTTGAATTAGCTATCTACTCCCTGAAAAGTCTTAGGGGTCGACAATTATGAATAAATATTATAACATTTAAGAATACAACAGTCCTTATGTCTTATCATTGCAATAAGACAAGTAGGAAACAACATAACATTGACAGAAGGTTTGGGTTAGGGACGGTTAGACCCTACTGAAGACCTTTTATACTATAAAGTGTTCAGCACAAGTGAACTTGATACAACACACAAAAAGTCTTTTTGGTCTGAAAATGCAATTTCTCTTTGGACTTCTATTTGTAAGATTTGTCCATATTTTCTTTTTCTCGTGATAACTTTGTAGAGGAAGGAAAGAGCTCTAGGGAGTACAGGAAAAGCACATTGCTTTTCGTGTCTTCTAAAGAAAAAATTGTAATGCTTCTAATTAATATCACAATTATTTAGTTCTGTTTAGTTATCAGTGAGGCTGGCCAAAAGTAGCATTGTGTATGCAAAGTCAGCTGGCCTAGCGTCCCCTGCACTTAGCACATAACATGTCAGAGTTTAAAGTTCTTCCCTTAAAGATTGCTCCATCTAGGGGTACTGATGAGATGTATGCTTTTTTTTTCACTGGTTTTATGTCTTTGGATGGAACCTGTTAAGATTTTGTGCGACCACGGACTACTGAGAGTTTTGTTGTGGAGAGCATTTTGCCTTTTTTAACCTGAACCTCTACAGGACAAAGATCTCCTTTATCATTTTCACCTCTTTCCTGATCTGGTGTGTGGAGAGATTCCAATGGGTCC
Organism: Trachinotus anak; assembly: GCF_046630095.1. Lineage (NCBI taxonomy): Eukaryota > Metazoa > Chordata > Actinopteri > Carangiformes > Carangidae > Trachinotus > Trachinotus anak. The sequence continues at coordinate 12,776,785 of NW_027273855.1, read as the reverse complement.
ATCCTCAGCTACCAAGTCAAGAAATAGACATTATCCTGGAGAGTGGCTTGGCTGGGACAAGTGTTTGGAATGATAAGTGTGCTGAATAGCACTCTATCATTTTTTCTCAGATGTTATTTTCTCAGGCAGAAGTGATTTCTGAGGGAAAGAGTCCATCAGGCTAAATTGTTTTCTGTTCTGTTGCCAACACTCCTCCCAAGAGTGTTTTAAAGAACAAGCTGCAGATCCTACATTTAAAATGTTATTTCCTGTTACAGCTGCATCACAATAAGGCTTGTGAAGGAGCATGTTATTATAAATGAAATTAAAAATAAAATTATGCTGAACTTGAGTAACACAACAGATTGTGGAGGATACATTTGTTATTATTATTACGCTGTGTATTAATGACCAAAGCAGGTCATGCAGAGGCACATTAAAGGCATTACCAAGTGCAATGACTTCTCAAAACAATCAATAGCCTTTCTTTTAAAGTACTTTTATTATGACAAAACAGTGAAAATACAGTATTTGTGCTACCAAACAACAGTGATATGGCTAAAATATTTCTTTAAACAAAATACTGACATCCATGGTTTTAGTCTACTTCCTCAATAGTGGGGCCCTGAGAGCTGCCTCCTGCCTGGCCACCGCAGCCACCTGGTGCAGCTCCCTGGTACATCTTTGTCACGATCGGCTTGCACACCTTCTCTAGTTCATTCTGCTGATGCTCATACTCATCCTTCTCTGCCAGCTGGTTGTTCTCCAGCCAGGAGATCGTTTGGTTGCACTTGTCAATGACCATCTTTTTATCCTCCTCACTAATCTTTCCTTTCATATTGTCATCCTCGACACTGCTCTTCATGTGGTAGGCATAGGACTCCAGTGAGTTCTTTGCTGAAACCTTCTCCCTCTGCTGGTCGTCCTCAGCTTTGTACTTTTCAGCATCCTGTACCATCCGCTCAATCTCCTCTTTGCTAAGGCGGCCCTTGTCATTGGTGATTGTGATTTTGTTTTCTTTGCCAGTGCTTTTGTCGACGGCAGACACATTCAGAATGCCATTGGCATCAATGTCAAAAGTAACCTCAATCTGTGGTACACCTCGGGGAGCAGGAGGGATACCTGTGAGCTCAAACTTCCCCAGGAGGTTGTTGTCCTTGGTCATGGCTCTCTCACCCTCATACACCTGAATCAGCACACCCGGCTGGTTATCTGAGTATGTGGAGAAGATCTGGTTCTGTTTAGTAGGGATGGTGGTGTTGCGTTTGATAAGAGGTGTCATAACTCCACCTGCAGTCTCAATGCCCAGAGACAGGGGTGCCACGTCCAGTAGCAGCAGATCTTGAACGTTCTCCGAAGTGTCACCCATGAGGATAGCAGCCTGTACTGCTGCACCGTAGGCCACAGCTTCATCTGGGTTGATGCTCTTGTTCAGTTCTCTGCCATTAAAGAAATCCTGCAATAGCTTCTGGATTTTGGGAATTCTTGTGGAGCCACCAACCAGGACAATTTCATGGATCTTGGACTTATCCAGTTTGGCATCTTGAAGGGCTTTCTCAACTGGCTCCAGTGTTCCCCTGAAAAGCTCTGAGTTGAGCTCCTCAAAGCGTGCCCTTGTGATGGAGGTGTAGAAGTCAATGCCCTCGAAGAGAGAGTCGATCTCAATGCTAGCCTGGGTGCTAGAGGACAGGGTTCTCTTTGCTCTCTCACAAGCTGTACGCAGTCTCCTCACTGCTCTCTTATTTTGGCTAATGTCCTTCTTGTGCTTTCTTTTAAATTCCTCTACAAAGTGTTTGACCATCCGGTTGTCAAAATCCTCCCCTCCAAGGTGTGTGTCTCCTGCAGTGGCTTTTACCTCAAAGATGCCATCCTCAATGGTCAGGATGGACACGTCAAAGGTGCCACCACCGAGATCAAAGATGAGCACGTTGCGCTCTCCTCTTTTACCTTTGTCCAGGCCATAGGCAATGGCTGCTGCTGTGGGCTCGTTGATGATCCTCAGAACATTCAGTCCAGAGATCACTCCTGCGTCCTTAGTGGCTTGCCTCTGAGAGTCATTGAAATAAGCTGGTACTGTGATGACTGCGTTTGACACCCTCTGTCCCAGATAGGCCTCAGCTATCTCCTTCATTTTAACCAAAACCATGGATGAGATTTCCTCTGGGTAGAAGGCCTTGGTCTCACCTTTATACTCCACCTGAACTTTGGGCTTTCCATTATCGTTGATCACCTTGAAAGGCCAGAGTTTCATGTCCGACTGGACAATGGAGTCGTTAAACTTTCTCCCGATTAGTCGTTTGGCATCAAAGACTGTGTTGGCAGGGTTCATGGCGACCTGGTTCTTGGCAGCATCTCCAATGAGCCTCTCTGTGTCAGTAAAGGCCACATAGCTGGGAGTGGTCCTGTTGCCCTGGTCATTGGCAATGATCTCCACTTTGCCATGCTGGAAAACCCCAACACAAGAATAGGTGGTGCCCAGATCAATGCCAATGGATATTCCCCTAGCTGAAGACATCTTGCTTGTTCCTTTAAAGTTCCTAGGAAAATTATGGAGAGGTGACATGTAATCTTCTTATGCTACCCATGAAAGCACTTATAATCAAGCAACTGAAATCATTCAGAATTATGAGATTATTGATGTCAGTAATGCTGATAAAATGTTTGTAGCTCATTTTTTTTAACCATCTACTTATCACACAGATACTCTATATGTCAAAGCTGCCATGAAGATTAAGGAGACACTTAAAAAACCTTATTATCAAGGTTATTATTGAGGGGACTGTAGTTTAATCTTGTGTATCTGCTCCACTACAAAAATATAAATGTAACAAATATTATCTCTGAATGATCCCTTATCTTTCTGAATTATGTATTATGTGAATTAGAAAAAATTCTAATTCACAGAATATATAAAATGTCCTCTTTTCTATTATCAAATAATTAAATACACCAATTCAACTATTAAGTTAATAGATTGTGAAATTAACTTCATAACACCATTACTGAAGACATAATATAAAGCAGAATTAATGCATTAGTACTGTTTAATATGATCTTTTAAGTTTTTCTTTTAGTGAACAAGATAAAGATTACATTAAAGCCTGAGGATGCACCCTACACCATCACAAATACATCACATTAAAAAGTTTGCACTAATGTTTCTATTCAAAGCCACAAACCACATAAATCAGTTGCTACTTACTTTCAGTGAGTTCTGTTGTTCAGAGATGTTGAAGGATCTCAGCAGTCTCCCTGAGTAGTTTCCTTCGTGTCAGCTTTTGTCTCTGTGTAGTTCTTCTCAAACTAACCAGCCAGGCCCATTGCTTATATAGCTATAACCAGGTTTCCAGAACACTCCCAGCCTCCCAATCCCCTCCTCCTGGCTCAGTGACTCAACTGTTAATATTAGCAAGTAATGCAGCTGGCCTGGTGCGCGAGAGCCGGTGAATATTCCAGAGTGGGACAGCAGTTTGACACTCAGCCAGCAGGGCTGACTATGAAGGAACACGATGTAGGGAATGTAGCAGTAAGGCTCCTTGAAGGAGATCTGTTGACGTGCTAGCAGCTTTATCCTAAAAATAATGGATGCAACTCCTTCAAATGTTCACTTAACGTGTCCTTTTTTTCATTCTCTCTCATTTTCTCGGTATAAACACAGATTGACATTTTGAGAGTTACTTTTCTCTGTTAAAAGGACTTTGCTTTATTGCTGATTTAATGCATTCTTTTACATAGATAGTATACACTTGTGCATTTGATCAAATTAAGACTGACAATAATATGGCAAACATAAAGTCTAAGATTTTTCACAAGATATAGCTCATTCAGTAGAATTACACTTAATACCAGAAGCAGTGGAAGGAAGACATTAAATGTACCACAGTAGATGTGGTTTTACAAAACAGGAATGTTCATTTAATTAAGGTCAGTGTTGATATTTGCTTGTTGTAAATGATTTAAAAGGCACTTTCATACCACGGCCATAAAGGTATTATCCAGTCAAAGCACTCTTCAGCAAGAGGGATCTCTGCTGGAATTTGAGTGAGCAAATGGAAACTTTGGTATGAAATGAAACAGTAGTTTGAAATAGTTTCACTGGCCCCCTTCTCCTCAACTTTTCCTGACTTCCTTTTAAGGAATACATACAGCCTCTTTAACAAAGCATCTTAATCTGTTATTTGCACATTAAACATCTCTTTGCTTTGCAGTTGCTGAGAAGAAGCTCTGGGTGATTCAAGATCATTTTACGGTGAGCGCTAAATGCCAACACCACAAGTCAGAAATTTAAATAGGGACTCCAGACATTAACAGACTATCATAATGTCTTAGAATAAACAATATTGGATTGTATTATTTATATAACAAGTGGTGTGTATTAATCACTGTGTTTTGTTATAATAAGAAGGATGACTGGATGTTACCTTTTAGGGCATGTATGCAGATACCATTCAGTGAGATTATTTAACGCATATAAAACAAAACATTTTCAAAAAAAAAAAAATGTACATTGTAATACAGAGTTTGTTATGGCTCAAACTAAACTCTGGCTCATGGAATGTACTGATCTAAAATCTTAATGCCATTCTGTTCCATTCTTATGGCCATTATTTGGCACTGTGCGTAAATAGGGTAAACAAACAAATCTATAACTCTAGTGATCTAGTAACATAAGCAGGAGCAACTAAACAAGAACATACACATGACAGCATGCAAGCAGGCTTTGTTTTTAAAACACGTGACAAGACATGTAAAATGTTAGTTGGTTATACATTATATGTTTCCTACATGTCTTATCTTTCATATTTGACATGATATCTGAAGTGCTATTAATAAGTTACATTCAGCATAAGTAAAATAATTCCTCCGTTTTGTAGCAATTTAGAAAATAAAATAGATCTCTGTTTATCCCAGGGCAACTGTGTTTTGAGAATCACACCATCAGACATTCTCATTAATACCTGTGAACAAAACATAGTGTTATTGTACACATGCAAATTTATCATACTAGCATATTGAGGTAAAATATTTCAGGAATGGTAGGTAATAGAAGACAAAAAAAGCTGCACACCAGTGTGAGTCCTACCTGTAATAATTAGGTTTGAAGGGGCCGTTCTTGTTTAGGCCCATGTACTTGGCCTGCTCATCAGACAGCTCTGTCAGGTGGGCATCAAAGTTTGGTAGGTGCAAACTGGCCACATATTCATCTGGCAGAAAAATACAGATTGCAATCTTTATTTTCTAGATTGAAATGTACTCCAGCATACAGGATAACATTTTTGCTTTGTCGTATCATGTAATTTTAAGGTGAAGACACAGGGTGGCATCAATGAGCAACATATGGGTGAAGTATTGTCTATAGTGTATGACCTGTGACGACTTCTTTTCAAGTAACTTATATCATCATTCATGTACTAAAGTTAAAGAATAGTTTCTGTGTAAATAGAGTCAATTCTTACCCATCTTCTTGGGCAGCAGATACACATCCTGTTTATAGCGTCCCTCTGGAGCATTGAACAACTCAATCAGAGCCAAGGCCTACAAACAACACAGACCACACACTGGCTGTAAGACTCATAAAGGCCAACAGGAAACTACATGTTTCTACAGAATAGCAGGGTGGTGGTGGTAAGAAGGAAAACTGCCCCTGAGTTGCCCCTAAAGTCCAAGCATCTGTCCACAAAATTACTAACCTGAGTTGTAGCAGTGATGGACAACACAAACGTAGGTACTGTGGAGCAGCTCAGGTTTAAGAGGCGACCCTGAGAAATAATGGAGTGCATTATGAACTGTATAGTACATAATAAAGGAAAACATGCCATTTGAACCACAGAGTGAACAGTAGCAGTAGGCTAAGACACCTAAACTGACCCATGGAGGATTCAGTTATCAAGATTTTATCCTGCATGCTAGATGACCCACAGTATCCAGGACAATTTGCATAATAATATTCTAACAGCACAATATTTCACAATAGTATAATGCTTCTTAGCCTGGTGTAAATGTAAGATGTTGTCAGAGTTAAAAGGCAAAGAGTTTTGATGGTTGGTTCAGGTTTATCAGTAATAAAACTAATTGTAAGATTTTAAGATATATAGGAGGGACATTACCTCTGCCAGCAGGACAACCCTCTTTCCATCCGGCCAGATGATGTGGTCAACCTGAGAGCGAACTCTCTCCCAGGTCAACTCAGGGCTGCGCAGACTCGCCTGAAGACATAAAAGACAGTCAGTCCTACAGCTACAGGTAAAAGTATCACAGTGAGAGGATTGACTTTGTGCAACACAAAGGTGGTCATTTATTTATTTACACGTCAGTGTAGAAAAGGATAAGCAGGAAAAATACGAAGAGAACTCAGACAAAGAAAAGACAAACATAAAGGCATGAATCATCCAGTCATGAGTCAATCCAGTCCAGTTCCTTAAGAGGAAGGCAGTCTCGATTTGAAGCCAGGGGAGGTTAAATAAGGAAATGGACATCAAGCCATTTTTGTAGAGTCTAGTGGTTCATATTTGGATTTAAAGAACATGTTTTTTTAGAACAGTTGGAAATGAAGTTTCCCAGGGTTAGACGTGTGAAGAGCAAAGTTGTGTGACCTATTTTACTTCTGCTGGACTTTGACTGAAGCTTTTACACAGGCCTGAACCTCACTGTGTTGGCAAAGTTGGTAATTTAAATAGAAATTTCCCAGAAACACATGTTCAAAACACACAGAGTTACAAAGACATATTACCACATCAATCTCAGTGTTGGAATGTCCCATATTGCAGACGATGCAGCCGTTCTTCATACGGTCAAGCTGTTCTCTGGTAACCACGTTCTTGTTGCCTGTAGTTTAAGAAAAAGAACAGTGAGTCACTGAAGTGGGAGTAGGCCACATTTGCAGAGCGTGAAAATTAAATAAAAACTTTAGTTTGTGCTATAACAATGGATTTACAATTACATGTAAGTGGAATTACGACTTGTGTGATTGTCACTTGACTACCACACAGACCAAAAAAGCATTTTAGCATTTAGACCAAAAGTCTGGTTTTGGCAAAGAGACCTCAAATGGGACATTGACATGAAATGTGTTTTTGTGGGCTGGAAACACTGTGATTATCAAAGCAGAAGTAATGGACGTCACTGCATGGGGCAGAGTACCAGTGCAAGTTATCACCACGTCCATCTGCCGTATGACCTCACTCAGCTTGACCACTCGGAAGCCATCCATACTGTGTAGGAACACATAGTCACAAAACAGAGTAAGAGCAACTTAAAACAAATGATCATAATACATTGTTCTTTTGGCATCACAGCTAATCTGATGCACAACATAGAGAGAAAAGGGAGCGATGGAGCGGTGCTGACTGGTAATGGTTAGTGACTCACCATGCCTGCAGGGCACAGATGGGGTCAATCTCAGTGATGCACACAATGGCTCCAAGGGCTTTAAGAGCAGTGCAGCAGCCTTTCCCCACCTACAGAGAACAGGACAGTGCAGTAGTTGTAAACATAATTATACAATGTGTGAAAAGGTTGCTGCAGCAGTGAAAATCCAGTCATTCTGTCTAAAGTAAGATTGTTTTAAATCAAAGAACGATTCACCTCTCCATAACCACACACAACGACTTGTTTGCCTCCAAACATTATATCTGTGGTCCTCTTCAAGCTGGCAGATACAAGCAAAATAACACACTTTACTCATCTTCATGCTTCACATACTGCAAGTCTTCACACCATAACACAAGCACAAGCAACATGATTGCAAACAATGGCTGGATGATTAACTCTCCTCACCCATCCAGGATAGATTCACGGCAGCAGTAAAGGTTGTCGAATTTCTGCTTGGTGACCGAGTCGTTCACATTCATGGCAGGGACACACAGCTTGCCAGCCTTAGACAACTGGTACAATCTGAGAGAACACATGAGGAAATATGTTTCAAACACACACACACACATGCATATATCAACACACAAACTGAGCTGCATTCCTGTGTGACCTTACACTGTCCGGAGCGCTTGGATAATTGATTCCATTGAGAGTTGTACACGCACAGCTGCTGTGAGCTGTGGTCAAGCTCTGTCATGTTTCACAAATAGGCTCCAGCCAAATCGGGCCACTGACCTTTTCAATCTACAGAGTCAGCGTATATTAATACTAATATGATTTATATAACTGCCATTGATACTGTTTAGATAGTTTATATCATTCATTAGTAACTGCTTTTTATTAGGAGTTTGGTTTGCCTCCAGCTCAACTCCATCTAGAGGACAAAGTAATGTAAAGACCTCACGGAAAAGGATTTTAAAGCAGCTACACAAAGTTATAAAACCGTGAGTTGTAATAGGCTGAATATCTCTTTTATTAGCTATTAAAAAACAGTCAGGCAATCAGAACTTAGTAGAGCTCCAAAGACGTCATATCATCTGTGTCCAAAGTCAGCAGCATCAGAGAGTAATTTTGATATATTGTATACAGTACAGTGTGTAGTATGTATGTTAACAAATACTGCAAAATATCATGAACCCTAACATCATTTACTTTTGTTTGCAATGATGAATACTTACTTTAAATCTTACATCCTTATTCACTTAATGTTGACATTATTTTGTATTTGGGTGTTGAAGGCTTTAGTATCACACAGCAGAAGATGACCATGATATCATTTCAGGAGTCTGATCAATACCAATAACTCAAAGAACGCTGCCTTTCATTTATTGTCTATTATGGGCTGTCGCAAGCTGGGGCACAGATGTGAAAATGTTGAAACAGTCAAAGCTTTGTCAACCATCCACATTTTATTTATCAACAGTAAATAGAGTCCCTGTGTCCCTATGAACAAAGCAGTAAGTAAAATGTTACCATAGAGAAAAGGTGGCCAAAAACACAAAAGTAGACACCAGTTGTACTAGAAACTGTTTTTTTCTTCAACTCCCACTTCCTTTAAACCCCCCCAAACTCATCGAACCAAACCCGATCTCACCTGTGCACCCCAGTGACACTCTCCTCCACGATGCCCCGGACTTTCTTGAAGACGCTGGGATACTTCTTGTACACCCAGTGGGTTAAGTCTCCACCATCATCCAAGATCTAAAAGAAAGAAATCAGCATCAGTTAGCAGCATGACAGATAACCTTCACAATAAGGCCTCAAGTCAATGATAGCAGGGTATCGCCCCGGGGACAGAAGCGACAAAGAAGAACAGACTAAGACTAGTGTTCAATTTATCATGGGATTGTCAGATTGATACCATATTGGCCTGCCAGCCCTCAGTGTTGACACAGCGATCGATGCACCACCAGAAGTCATCCTCTGACTCACCCTTCCAGGCAAACACAGGTACTCCTGCAGGAAGTAACAGACAGTGACAGACAGATGATGACAGGCCAGCTGCACGAGCAACAGATCCATTAGGACAGCATTACACAGTGAAAGAACATGTGCAAATTGTGCAACTTTACTGTTACACAAGAAAAAAAAATACATGTAACAACATTTTTTATTGTATTGTAGACATCTATTATGGTTGATGTATTAACTATAATAAGCTTATTTGAGCTCACACAGACATAAAGTGACAACCATCATGTTATTAATGTTAAAGCCAATGCAAGACAACAGCCACTGCCAAGTTAACTTCATATAAAGGATTTTTAATTATCCAAAATATATAAATTTTATGTCTAATGCTAACCCACAAACCATGCAAAATGTAATAATACTTGATAGTGGTGATGTGCTCGTCTTAGTTCCATGTCACAAGCTGTTTAGAAGCTGCTGACCATAGAGAGGAGGAGATCTTACCCGTTTCAGCAAGAGCAGCAGCCACCTCATTCTGAGTGGAGTAGATGTTACAGGCAGTCCAGCGACACTGGGCCCCGAGGGCTACCAGGGTTTCAATCAGGACCTGAGCGGGAACCATGGAATACACAGTTACATGAACAGGGAGCAGTGATAACGAAGAGAAGGACGTAACAATCACAGGCTTCTGTAGTGAACAGGATCAGAGGACGTACTGCTGTTTGCGCAGTGATATGGGTACAGCCTACTATCTTTGCCCCAGCTAGTGGCTTCTCCCCCTGGGCTCTCTTCCTCAAGGAGATCAGAGCAGACATGTCTGAGGAGGAACAGATTGAGCACAAGTTAAGGGAAGCTGAAAGGACATAAAGATCAGGTTGTGTTTTAGGGAGAGAGAAGAATGATGGACCCTTTCTACAAGGTGGATGTGCAGTTAATGGCTGTAAAATGGAGACTTATTGAACAACAATGCCAGCAACAGCTGTTGCTGCCCAGGCTTTAAGCCATGAAGAACACTTGACAAGCACTCATGCCTACTTATCACTCATATGGGCAATGTAAACAGCCAGAGCGACAGACGACAGAGGAGGGAGTACACAAAAAAACAAGATGGGAGAGCTGAAAGAAAGAACTCTGATCATGTTTCCACAATAATATTGACACTGCCCAAGCCTTGGGTCATAAACTGTTTTGAAATCAGGAGGAGAAGACCTTTATCAAATAGTGTCCAAGCAGCAGAGCAGATGCCATGTGATATGTATCTGGGAACAAAGTCACAACAGGTAGCTCGAAGCTCTCTTTGTATAAATGGTTGATACAGTGTGTTCACCCCTGCCTCTCTGTGCAGGAAAAGTGATTCCGTAAGATACCCAACAAATCCAGGCTCAACTCAAACCCACTGTGATCAAAGTGCAATAACTTGAATCATCAAAGGATCCATTTTCTGTGTCGAAAATGGAAAATTGTTAATAATCTTTGAAATGCCAGCAATGTGCCACTGAGGTCAGATATACCTTGCTCTGCAATCTCTATTTCTCGGCGGCCAAATTCAGCCTGCTTGATGTTCTTCACGCAGAAGTCGCTGCTGCCGTGGGTGTTGACCTGGGCTTTGTCCCGAGGGGAGGTTTCATCATCGGAGCTGTCGGTGTAGGACGCAGCTGGGAAACAGAGAGCACAAAAGGTCACTATTGTGGAAAAGCATACAAAAGACTCAATTATGAAATATATACTTCAAATCCATTGTCTGAAAGATGGAGCTTGCCTGTGTGTGATTCCTGTATGTATGTTTGCACACACTGTACGTGTTTATTGCAAACTCTCCTGTACTTCTGTGTTTGTGCACATGTACTTCTACTTGCTACATAGTAAGGACCAAAAAAAGTATTTTACTAACAGAGTGAGGACATTTTGGGAAAGTGAGGACATTTTGGCTGGTCCTCACTTTTTGAGACACCTTCAAATCACATTTTGAGGGTTAAGACTTGGTTTTAGAGTTATGGTTAGAATTAGGTTTAGGTTAAGGTTAGGGTAAGGGTTGGGGTTAGGCACTTAGTTGTGATGGTTAAGGTTAGGGTAAGGGGCTAGGGAATGCATTATGTCAATTAGTGTCCTCACAAAGATAGAAGTACAAGTGTGTGTGTGTGTGTGTGTGTGTGTGTGTGTGTGTGTGTGTGTGTGTGTGTGTATATACACACAGTATATAGCATATGTGCTTTTCTGCAAATACGTATGATTATATGTGCTGTATTCATGGGTAGGAGTATGTGCTTCATGTGCAGTACCTGAGCTGTAGCTGTCTGTGGAGGACTGCGAGATGGACCGAGAAAGAGAGCGGCGGCCTGCCTTGGTGGGGTACTTAGTGAATTCCTGTTTGTCCTCTGTGTTTGCAAACTGGATCTGGAAAAGATCAGGACAAAATGGTGCAAAATGTAAACATAAAATGCTGAAAAATATGCACTGTGTTGACAAGTGTTAACGATGAAATCACGACACAAAGTACAACAAAAAGTAACATCATCATCACACATAAACAGTGATACACTCCCAGTTATATGGTAAGTAATGTGTTGACTCTCTCCCATTATATGTTTGAGCTCTTTTTGCTGTTTCAGCCACTAAAACTGTCCTTTCAAAGGTAAATCACTTGAGCCTGTTACAGTAAATCACAGGTGGATCAAGAGGAAGGGAGCTGATGCCTATTTTTAGAGGCTCTCTGCTGCTCTGTGATTTATGCTTTGTTCAAATACACGGGCTTCAGTTGTTTGTGTGGTTCATCGTGTCAAACCAACCCTTCAAAGGGCCCAAGATCAAAGACCTGGACACACAAAGTGGATCAGCACACAGCTAGCTTAGCTATTTTCTGGACTAGCCTTTGACGAAAGAACCTCCACTGTCCAGTGTTTGGGGTCACAACCAGACTTTGATCCATTTTTTTTAAAACTCATATCATTCAGCTCCTAAATAAAAGCCAGTGCCTAGTGTGAGTTTGGCTCTATTTAGGGCTTGGCAGGCTACAATTAGACTTAGGATCTGACAAATCCACTGAGTGTCATTTTAACGCCCTAAAACTGTAACACTCTGGCAGCACCAGCAGTAGACAACAGTCAGCTGTCAACATTAGAAGCAGCAGAGAGACATAACCTGCAGGTCCCTTAGTAATCTGGGTCAGTTAGGACAGTGGAGGATCACTAGTTCACTAAGTTCACTAAGTTCACTGAGTCCAGCAGAGCAGTCTAACTACAATGATCCTGTGTCTGAATGCGGAAATTACTTACATTATCTTTGCATACGTAGAAGCCCAGGTGTATGAAGCTGCAGGTCCTATTTTACTTACACCGGGCCCCGTAAATCAATGGGACTGTAAGAAAACAGCTGTTTTTGGACAGGGTCATGGGGAGCCATATTATTCAGCATTTTACTGAAATAGAACGACTGCAGGTGGATATCAGGTCTGAACCTTATGACGTCCTTACCCTATGAAATGATCTGTATATCACCCTGACCGATGTTGGCAACAGACCCACTACTGTGGGTTAACAGGGGGGTTGAAGTATTAATATTATAGAGCCAATGCTAAAACTAACTGTACCTTGATGCTGCAAAAAAGCTTGATGAGGGGTTGCACAGAGATCTGCTGGGCACTCTCCCAGTCTGCCTTTCCAGGAATACCTACAGGTGTCTTGGTGGCTTAGTGGCAAGTGTGTAGTGGCTTGGATCAAATCCAAGCTCACCGTTTGATGTTGTGTCTCTCGTCTCTCTCACAACATTGTATAACATCACAACATTGTATAATGTTAGGCAGTCGAGTATAATGCAGGCAGGCCTTCACACAGTTTTTTTTTTTTTTCTAAAATCATGTCTTCTTGTGTTCCCTTCTTCTTCTCTTCAGTCACCCCTTGTCGTGGCTTGTTGCAGAGTATGTTTTTTGTAATGTTCATGTTTTTAAATTGACAGTTTACATGTGCTTTTCTGGGATGAGTACATTTAAACCCATGAAAAACATGCTCAGGGCTTCGTAATGTTTCTTATTCTTGATCATTTGACCTTGACAAAATCTTTCTTTTAACAGTAGTGTTAGAATGACAGCTTATATACAAATCTCAGAAGAAATCTTCATCGTGCCATCCTTTAATGTCTACAAGGGTTTGTTCTCTTCCTTAAACATTCATGCTGACATCCTTTCAAATCTTCAATCATTGTGACAATGCTGCAGGATTTCCTTGTTCTCTTATTTTATATGTCCATAGAATGTGTTTGGACTAAAAACTAACATGCAGCCCAGCAGAGTTGACACAACACACAGATGATAAATCCGGGAACACATGAATGCCAGACTAACAACAGTGAGTTGGGTCACATTTGAGTGTGATGTGCACTGCACATACAGATGTAAGCCTACAACCATGTGTTAACGATTATGACACTGAAGAGCAATGACACAACATTAAAGCAATACGAAATTTAAAGGAGTTATTTCTACTGCCAAACATAATGCTGCAGAGTGGATATTTCTCTAAGTGGGAAGTCACAAGTGGGTAAATCTGGAATACATAAGTTAGTTACCTGGTATTTACCACACAAACGTTAGCGGAAGCTACTACTACTGCTTCTTCATATTAGTAAAAGTTACTGCTATGTCTTCAATGTATTTAAAATTAAAGAACCTACGCTGAAATGCTCAGACAGTAGTAGCTTTGTTCACAATTATTCAGTGTGTATATCTTGATTCCCTCTTTCCATTGGCAGTGACACCTGGGCTTCAACAATCTACTGTGTCAGTAAAAAGAAACTCAAGAAGCTTGTGAGACAGTGTGAACTGAGGAGATCTCTGCATGTCTCTGTTTTCACAATTTGGACTGCACTCTATCTCATCCACTTGCAAAAAAGTACTTTTAGGTTTACTTTGCATCAGTTTGGACACCTGAGGATTCAGCAGAGGATGTGAACAGCCCCTTGAATTTCTGCATTGCTCTTCCTCAGTTCATAGACAGCAAAAGCAGAGTCATTTTAAGGAAAACAAGAGGTCAATCTTACTGATAACGAATGTTACTTGAGACAGCTCTCTGTTTCTGCTACTCTCACACAATGAACTATCACAGTCAGGTGAGCTGTGTGAATAAACTTGGTCATTTGAGGAGAAGACTGTACTTCCACCTGCATTTCTGCTCAATATATTTGTTACAAGTCAAAAAACACTTATCTGCGATCTGTGTATGAGAAAAGAACTCATTCTACTTAAGTGTAAAAAGAAGACAGAAAACTCTTAACATGCCAAAAGTAACTCCGGCACATCTGTGTGTGGGATTTGCAGTATCTTTAAGAATAAGTATGCAGGATGAGTTCCCGGTGATGCATTAGTGGCGACTCACCCTTTCTCTCCCGTGCCCATGTTTGTGTGCCATGGCTGCCTGATCTCTCCACTTTTCCAGCCTACTTTCCTGTGCCTGTATGTCCTCTGTGTGATGGTACTAGGTGTCCCTGATGCTATTATCCCAGAACACTCCCAGGCAGAGCCGGGGGGAGGTTCCCACCTATTATTCTGATTTCTAATGGCCAACCTGGAAAGGGACAGGGAGAGAGAGAAAGAGAGAGAGAGAGAGAGAGAGAGAGAGAGAGGCTCAATTGGAATCAACCTCCCCTTTCTCTCCAGGCCTCTCTCTCTCTCTCTCTCTCTCTCTCTCTCTCTCACTCATTTTCTCTGGTTCTGCCCTTGACAACCAGCTGCAAAAGTCAGTAGGTTGCATTTTATGGCAGCTTTTTTCAAGTGCTGAGAGAGCAAATGCAGGAACGAATTGCAAAGACTAAAAAAAATCTGGTATGTACATGTGCACAAACAAGAAATGAGTACAGAGAAATTCACATACACACACACACACTTTCTGCAGCTTTTACTTTCAGTCTGTATTCCTGATTTGGTCTACTAAATTAAAGGGGATTGACAGGAGGAATTAAACCCTGTTTGCATTAGCCTTCTGCTGCATCAATAAGCGGCCCATCCAGTCCCATCTTACAGCTAAAAATACCCTTTCTCTCCTAGATAGCAGGCCAGGTCACAGACTTAAGCTGTGGTGCGACTGTCAGCCGGCAGTGCAAAGGGCTCAATGGTGGCCTGGCACAAAGCAACACCAACTACTTAGCCAGATACCACTAATACTCTACAGCGCCATCTAAATGAAAAGCCATTCAGACAGTCTGATCCACACAGATCTTTGTATACTGACTACTCACAGTAGTCACATTCAACAAGTCAAAGACAGACAGTCTGAAATATAACTGTGTACAAACCTGTGCACCAACAGTAAAGTCATGCTCAAGTCAAAACGGGCAGTTCTCATGCAGGTCCAGCTCTATAGTTACTGCACTTCCTATGGTCTGCAAAGGCACCTACTTAGATCAACACATGCATGACGGATTAAACAGTGTTGTGCAAAAAAACATACAGCGTGCTAATCCTTCCTCCAGAACTACGTGACCTTTAGCAGAAGCTATAAATTCTACTCATTACCATATACTAAATTCTTCTGAAAACCAAGGTAATGCAAAACCATACTTCATAAAAAACACAAGAATGCGACACTGCTATCTACAATATCAATATCCACATCATTTTGTTGTCAAAACTGTATAATGAGAAGGTAAATATGTAGAAAGACAGGAAGCTGATAACAAATACTGTAGTTAAACTAGTTTTTAAATACCACAGGCACAACTGAGAACACAGCTGGAAAATGATGAAAGTAGTCAGTAAGGATGTGTTATATTTCTCAGTCTATGGTGACTTTACCCCCAATGTTAATATGGGTCACACTGTGGTGCAAACACAGTACTTCACTTGTGTAGACTGTGGCAGATTTGTAGTTTTAATCATCATTTTAAAGAAACTGTTATTCTTTGTTATTTTTTAGATGAAGCTAGTCTGATTTTACAGTGTTCAGTGTTTTATTTGATGTTTCAATGTCCACAAGAAGATACATTTGTGGTTTGAGGAGCCAAAAACCATCTCAGTATAGTTTTACATCTCCTGTCTCACGTTCCTCTCTGGAGCTTTAGCAAGAACAGGCCATTTTATGTCCGTCTCTGAGCCTCTCTTCTGATTGGCTGACTCCTTTCTGAGAGACACAGGGTCAGGCCAACCACAAGTAAAGGATTGTAGCCTGTAGTTTTTATCACCTACAAATTATTCTTATGTCATAAGTCTAAATGTGACAATCTTGGTGAATATTGGTTGAGTGTTGCTCTCAGCCACATTCAAGTTTGATTTTTGAATCTCTCTCAGGGTTACATTAAGGATAAGGTGAATTAAGATTTCTTCGTCACTTAACTGTTTTGTATGTCTCCACGCCTTAATATAAACTTGCCACGTGGGGAAAATCTGTATTTGACCTTCATGAAACTCTGCCATAATGTTGGCAGACAAACAAGGTGAGATAAAGGTGAAAATGAGGTATAAATACTTTTGAGATTCTATGTGAAACAGTCCACAGGGATCAGATAAAAAAATGACGGCGCATGAAGAAATTCATGGTGAGTGACTCCCATTGTCAGGGGGGTGTATTGTGTAACTGCTGGATGGATTCAAAGAGAGAAGCGGCTGAGTCGTGGTGTTTTTTGACTCACCCACCCACCCACACACACACACACACACACACACACACACACACACACACACACACACACACTCATAAATTCCATTTTAATTTGTAACATTGATTGTTTTTGCTTGCTGCACCTTTCGGCTGATTATGAGACAGGCCTCGCAAGTTCACATCCAATTCTTCATTTTCATGTGTGATCATTTTGATTAGATTTTCCAATCATTTGCAGTATTTGTTTTATTCATTCGTTTTCCTCAAGTGAGCAGGTGGCTCAGTTTGACACTGGGCTCTCACATTTATTCATAACATACTGCTTTGTTTTCATGAGCACCGTGCACAATCCTACCATCCAATATGTTTTCAATCAGGCTCCCTGAGGCGGCTCACAGTCCACACATTATTGCCTCGTCAGACAGGGGGTCTGAGCTAATATTCTGAAGTCAGTGAACCCCGCTGCTGGGAAAATAGATATTTTTATTATTCTCATTATTATGTCCAGCTCTTGTGGACATACCTTTGTTAAAAAATATGTTCATGTTCATTCAGCTGTGACATGACATATGGTGATTTTATTAAGGCTGGTGTTTGTTAAGTTTATTAAACAGTGACCATACAGATCAACATTGTTACATGTTACACAGAGGACAAGCAATGAAACAGATGGAAGGTATATATGGGCGTCCAGCTGAAGCTAAATTTCAGCCCCCGTAGTTTATATTGTTCTTTAGCAAATATTTAGTTTAGTGTCTTATAGCTTCCAATGGTGGGGGTCTGCTTGCGATTAATTGTCTTCTGACACGGCAGTTTTCCAATGCCGCAATGATTTTTGGCCGATTTGTACACAACTTCAATGAGGCCATCCAGTCATGTTAATCTGATCACCAGCTGGCAAACATGTCGGTGTGTAACAGAGGTGTGATGATGACGATCTCAACACCGAATTTCTAAGGAAACATCACAAGTACAAAGACGCCACGAGCCTCTCAAATTATGTAACGAGGCAAAAAAAAAAAAGGCAACAAAATCCGAGCAAACATATAGTACATCAAACACAGAGGAGCCAGAGGTGTGGAGACCTCTCCTGCTTGTGCGTTTTAAAAGTCACATAAAGTTCAGCAGTCAGTGCCAGAATAGCAGATATGTCAGTAACAAACACTGTAATTATTTAATGTGTCATGTAGAGGCCAAGTGATATGAGCATTGTGAGGTTGGTATTAAGGTTGCACCAGTAGTAAATGTAACAGTAAAGTTTGTACAGCCAAACTCAGTGGAAATAAATATCTATAAACTAAAAATGTCAAAGGTCAATGAAATAATAAACATGTAAAATACTGCTTGTTAAACATGTATGTGTTCATATTCTTTTTAGATATCTGCTGACGGATATATGTCAGTATAATTACCAATATTACTATAATGATGTAAAGCTAATATCAGTGCACACTGTGGTGTGAGTCAGACTCTAGCTCTTAAAATCATGACAATATGTTTAAAACACAGACAGAGCGCACCAGTACAGAAGCACATGTGTCACAAGTCAAAGGTCACCTTGAGGCCATGGCCCTTGGAAGTCCTAGAGTGTTTCCTCATCACCTCCGTGACACAGTCTTGGCAAAAAGTATTCACCCTCAGCCTCACAAAAGTAGTCTAATCAGTTTAAGGATCAATAAACCTGAACTCCAGAATCCCAAAGGAGACCAAAAAGTCAGAGGATTTTCCTTTCATCATCTGAGCAGGTTAGTTCTGAGAGACAAAAAAGAGAAGGCCTCAGCTAGCTGTCTGTTCCATGTTTACCCACCGCCTGGTGCCAGCTGTTACACACGGTGGTGGATCTGTAATGATATGAGCAGCCACCTCGAGGGAGTCTTTCAGTGTGATGATTGTTCTGTGCCGTTGTATAACAGCCAAGAAATTCGAGGCCTTTTCTCACAGGTGCACCTTGAGTTGCTAATACATATTTATCATGCTCTTCCTATTACTAACAGTGATGATGCACAGACACACACACACACACACACACACCTGCACAAAAAGAGCTTGGTATAGACATGATTCATTTTTACAGAATTGATTTCCATGACCCTGAACCTTCAGAGACCCCACAGCTCTGTGACTGCAACTCATGGTGGATTGAAATTCTTCACAAGGCAAACACCTCATTAAAAACCCCATACTTAGTGTGCAGAGCCGCTGCCTAAGCTCAGGTATGTCAGCCCATGTATTTCTCCACTTTGCAGAGGGTTTAAGAGCTCAACTTGGCTTTTCCGTGTTTCGTGCCTGCAGGATGTTGGCATGACAGTGTGGTTTAAATAAACAGGAAGGCTCTGTGAAGGCAGACTTTTAACGACGATCCAGTCTTGATGGAAAGCTCCTTTTTAATTACATGTTGTTCCCTCAGTAATAACAGAGTAAGAGCTATGATTAGACAAACACTGCACGATGTGAGACAATGAAGCAAAGCTTTTCTCCCCGGATTCTTTAGCCGGGTCCGGCTATTTGAAACGGTGAAGATGATTTCCCCACAGCAGCTTTGCCCCGGGTATGGAGTGTCCCTCGGCGGGATGATGGCTCTGCAACACACACTGCTCATTTGCTGCAGCATCAGACCCAACAATGCGCCAAAAGCCCCGTGAACCTCTCTGCTCAACTTTGGGCTGAAAATACAAATGAATACGCGATCGCAGCCGCACGGGCAGCAGGTCGCAGATCGCCTGAGCCGTGCAGTAAGTGTTTCACTGCAATGCGCACCAGCGTGGATTTCTCCTCCTCACATGTGCCTGCCCACGGCGCGCACACACACACACACACACACGGTGTCTTTCAGCCCAGTGGCGGCGACTGATGGCGAGCCTCTTACCTTCTTGACGGATTTCAGAGTCGGGACTGCGGTGAAGGCTGCGGACGGCATCTCCCCGACGTTCATGTTCACATCGCTGCTGTTTTTGCTCACTGTCATCGCTGAGTATTTCTCCGCTACGTTTTCGGTCTCTTTGACATATTTCGTGGCTTGTTTAACCTCCGCCTTGCTGTCCACACCCGAGTCGGTCATTGCATCCAGGTGATACCGATACCGTTGCCGGAGAAAAGAAATGTTAGATAAATAAATAAATGAATAGAAAGCCGGTTCTGAGTGGAGTTGAGACTGGTGTTAGCTTTGCCTCCTTGCTTGGTTCGCGTTTTTTTTTTTTTTTTTAAATAACCTGCTGAAGCTCTTCCTCTCGGCCTCCGACTCCAGGAGGGACGAGTCTGCTCTCAACCCGCGCTACTTTGTCCAAGAGCGGCTCAAACACTTGTTTCAGTCCTGCGGCTCTGCTGTCATCCACAGGCGACGCTGAAGTGCGCTTCCGATTCGTCGCTTCTGGTTAAGGAAGCGGCTAAGGGGAAAGTTAAGGGACATGTCACTTTAAGTGCTGAGCGACCATATTGGACCAGGTCCAGGTCGAGAACCACTCTATTTAAACTGATCAAATCTGGACTGGATTATCCCAGAGAAGCCAGAGACTCTTTGAGACACAGTTTTAAGATTTGTGAAACCTTTAATCCACAAAGGGAACCTGACTCACAGGCGAAATCCTCCAGCCCAACTTGTTGGAGAGAAAGACTCACACACCAAGTGATCGACTGTGGGAAAATATTGTTGCTTTTTTTTTTTCACTTGTTCCGTTTGTTTGATAAAATTCAAACGTTGTTAAATTATTATGTAATGCATTCAGTGTGACTTTTTTCCAATCTTTGTACAATACGCTTTTGTCATAGAGGTACGAGCCAGCAGCTGTGACACAGTCTGACAGTCTGTGACAATTAGCAATGTTCAAATTGACTATAAGCAAAACACTTTGTTCACTCACCGCACCCATGTCACCTTGAGTGCTGAGACTGCTGGACGTGACAGATATTAGTACATCGGGAGATATCTATAACACTGTGGTGGCAGTGTGGTATGAGGACACTTGCATCCTGCCTTTTTAAGAAACCTCATCAGAACCTCATGGAACAGGAAACCTTTTAGATAAAGACAAATGACCAAGTTGAGGAGCAAACACTTGAACCTGAGCCGCTGGTGATGTATCACAGTGGAGTCAAATGTTATGTGAAAGGGAGCTCACAAAAACACAAATATGTATAGCCATCATGTACTACACTATACCATGACAGAGGGAATACTTTGCAGTGTGTACCAGCACAGCTTTGATACCAAAATACTGTACAATGGCTCAATGAATCACATGAGGCTGAGCCATATCCTCACTGGAACCAGCCCCATCACACTCCGCGGCAACCTACAACAGCACACGTTAGCTGGACATTAAAGACAGTTGCACTGATGAGTGTTAAAGCTGTGCATCACTTCTATCCACGAGGAGACATTATTTTCTATAGTTTAAGCATAGCGGAGAAATAACTAAAGGATTAGATTAAAGAAGGAAGGAAAAAAAACAAGGAAAGAAGTAGGGAAAGTAAGGCAAACAAATTGAGACAAAAGCTGGACGTGCAAATGAAAGTTTGTCTGAAAGGGACAAAGCAGGAAGAAACAAAGACAGATTGACATGGAGGCTTTAGTTACAGGGTTTCAGAGGTTATTGAAACAATGGTAACAGCAGTATTTATGTTAGAACCAAAGTTGTTGTAGTACTTTATGGCAATAGTGACAGTGAGAGGATGGGAAACTGAGAAATACTGCTCTTGACCCCAAAAAACAGACTCAAAAAGCAGGAGCAGAAAAAATAAACTTGACTTTCGCAGCGGGCATAACACAGGGCACCAAAAGGTCTAACAAGTCTAAGAGACACAACTAGGAAACACAATATAATGTGGCAAATGACTACAGCGGGTCTACAGTGTAAACTCTTTGGATAATGGGGTAATAAGGATGATGTTGAAAACAACTGGTGTGCAGATGTTCGTGGACAGAGCAACCAGATGAATTAAATGATTTCTCAATCAAATGGTAAAAAAAAAAAAAATGATGTGAATCAAACTTTTCATAAAGATGACTTCATATAGCCTATAGATTGAATGAAGAACAAGCACACAGTGAACTCTGCCATTGTTGCATTTTGACAAATCAAATAAAGGTTTCGCAAATTTGGGGTTTCCAAAATGTCAATCATGCTTAGGGTGGAGCAAAAAAAAAAAAAAAAAAAAAAAAAAGGAAGATCGGTCGCTCAGCACTTAAAGTTAAGTTTCCTTAACTTCTCCCTTAACTGCAGAATCGGAAGCTACGAATCAGAAGCGAACTTCAGCGTCGCCTTTACCACAGACAGCAACATCTGAGAGGGGAGGGGGCGGTTTGTTGACGCTGTCACCTGAACAAGTGGGCGGTGTGGAGGCGGTGATCATGCGGTCAGCGCCGCTGGTGAGGACCACAGAAAAGTAAGGAGTGAGGCTCGTTACTCGTTACCCATCTGAAAAGTAATTACACTAATTTGCTCTTTACTTCACTTGGCAGTTGGCACAAATCTGGTTAGATGCTCCCACGGCGTTGCACTTTTTGAGATCACAATTTCATTAATTATGTGGAATTTCTGCTTTTGGGTCGTTCCAGTCATGTAATTAGTGAATGTAATTAAAGTAGGTATTGTTATACCTGATTATTACTTCCATTGTAACATTTGAACAATCTTTACTTTTTTCCTTCTTCACAGAAATGCACATAAAATAAAGCAGTGCCCCCATGCTCAGTTTTCTGCGTCCACCCTCACCTATACATGGTAAGTTTGTCATTGATTATCTGTTTATCATATGTACAAATATGTATTTGCATCAATGAGGTTTAATGATTTAGCCGAAATGCAGTGTTATATATTTTAGTTAAATATTTAAACTTTATTTGGCTGATCATTGTCATTATCATTGGCTAATGCCTTTTTTTGTTGTTGTTTTCTTCTTCAGTGACATGTATGTGGCAGTGCCAAGATTGTGACTCTAGAGAGAGTAGGTACAAATTGCTCAAGCATATAAACTACATCAACATCATCAGTGCATATATGTAAACTGTCCATGCACATTCAAGACGTGGAGTGGACAATGTCTTTGTTATATTTTGCTCCACAGGACACAAACACGGAGGCCAACCCGTCCATTGAGCAGACTGGGATGGGAGTGTGTGTTGTACAGAAGGAGGGTGCAGAGCCGGAGATGACCCGGAGGACATCTGTGTTGTGATTGATGGTGTGCAGGTCATCAGTGATTTGGGGAGCATTGCAGTTGCCTGTGCTCTCTTGTTTGGACTGATATACTGTTTGAACCTAAACTACCCACCAGAGCTCAAATACAGTTTCAAAGTCCTGCTGAAGTTTCTCCTGAATCTGGATGAGCAGAGGTTGTCCTCAAAGGCACAAGTCCTTAAAAACAAGCTTCTGGAGTGAGTAGGTTTCACACTGAAACTGGAGTAAAGACTGATAGTAGGTTGAAGTATTCTGCCACCTATGTTGATTTGTATTGTTTGAAATTTGAAAGTTTAAAATTACAAGTTCCAAGAGATTCTAAAGGACTATTGGATTTTTTTTCACACACACACACACACACACACACACACACACACACACACACACACACATACACACAAAATCAGTGCTTTCTCTTCAAACGTTAATTGAAATGGAAATGACTAATTGTATTTACAAAGATTTTTTAATGGCAGAAACTAATGTTTCCCTACAGGTGTAGATTTTCTTTGCTGGGATTGTAATGAGTCAGTGTTTATAAAAACAGTTTGGTTTTTTGCAGTTATGAACCTTCTTGCTGCATTATTTGTAAACTTTGTCTTTATGAACCACGAATATTTTGTAGGTTATAGTTTGTATTTTTGATTTCATTTTTATATTTCTATGTTTGTTGCACTTGGAATTTTAATTGTGAAATGACAGAAGTCATGCACAAATCCTGAAAGATATTTTAAGGCTGTTTTTCTTAAAGAGATAACAATACAAAATGAGTCTTAAAGAGTCTCAGAAATTGCTTTAATTGCTTTAATTGGTGCTGTTTTGTCGATAATCAAGTTAAAAGCGACCGTGGCAGCACTAGCCATTGTCTCCATTTGTGTAATCCTTCTGGCTGTGGCTTCAACTGAGCACATGGAAGTTCTGTGGTCTCCTACATGCATTGCTGTGGGCACAGTGGTTCTAAATGTACCTGTACCTGTTATTGACTCAGCTCTCCTTCATTTCTCTCACTTGGGCTCATTAAAGTGTTCATTAAACTGAAGGGACAAGGAGCTGTATGTTAAAGCAAAATATTGAATAAAATATTAAAATACTTTGAGATGCTCTTTTTTCTCCAGGTTAGATATTTGTAAAACTATCAGCTTAGTTCCTTCAGTGGGCCTGACATTAGTAAATCAAACAAAACCTGCACTAGTTCAGCAGTGTGACCAATGTAAACTGAATCTAAATTAGGACAAACATTTCAATCAAATAAAAGGCAAATAAACTGAACTGAGATATTGACATTTAACCCCCAGAGAGACTGGTTGTACTTGAATTGTTTAGATGGGATATAGGTGGCGTAATGAAATTACGTTCATCCAGTGATTTATTATTTTTGAGTGCGGTGATGGTCTTTTTAACGTCAAAACCATAGAAGCTCTACATTATAAATCCATGAGGTTATGACACAGATCAGCTCTACAAGTGAACAAGAGATGCAGAGGAGCAGAGGAGCAGAGCCGCTTGTTGACCGGCGGAGAGAAATGCGCTTCCGCCGAGCGGCAGCTGAACTGGTGTAATACAACTCAGCCCCGTCTGCCGCTGCCTCCATCTGCTCGTTTATCAGTTATCGTGAGCTTCATTTTACTCAGGTAAAAAGCTGAACACTTTTGCAGCCACTGAAAGTCACACAATTAAAAAAAAGCGGAAATGGAGCAGCTGCCACGGTGTTGTTTTGTTTTTTTTTTAAGACGCGCTAAGACTTCCGGTAACCAGGCCTCTCAGAAAAGCAGAATATCTACTTATAATCAGGGTTAAAGTAACGAATCCTGTTGTGTAACATTTATTACAAAATGATGTGACCATGTACTACAAGGTGAGACACAACAGAATTATTGCTGAAATAGTGTCGGTTCGTTTTGTTCACAGGGTTTCACCATATCATTGTGAAGAGCAATCACACACACATATCCAACATAAAACTGAAAACAAAAACATAAATGATGAAAACAAAACAAGTTTAGAGTCAGAGTCGCGTGTATGTCATGCGCATGCGCACCCACACCTGCAGTGTCCGCGCCCGAGAGTGTGACGTCATTTCAGAATCTGGATTTTGGCTTTGATCTCATGCTGATGTATCAAAGACACAGAGGTAAACCAGTTTCACACCTGACACTCAACACCTCATATCGTTTCTTGGAGCACTGAAGAACCAGACTCAAGAACCACAAAACATTCTACCATGGCGAAAACTTCCCAACGAGGCATGGCTCCTCCTGTTTTTAGCACTGTTGATGCTAAACTTAAACCCCGCAAGCGGGGCAGTGGTCCCAACGTGCCAGCGGCCACAACTGAAGCCTCCGACCTGAACAACGCAGGACTGGAGGATGCACCGGCAGGACCCACATCTCCGGTCTCCACCCTGAGCCCTGAGATGGGGGTCTCTGCCCTGAACATGGATGGAGCTACGGACAAGCAGGAAGTCCACACTTTAGTTCCAGACAACGCTGCCGCTGAGCCCACTTCCACAAACATCGTGGAACCGTCAAAGAAGGAGACAGAGTCCGACTCTTCCACCTCCAGCTGTGAAGCCTCGGTCCAGACAGACAGAGACACTGAAGACGCAGCAGAGGCAAAGATCCCAGAAGAGGAAAACGACTCTATCTCCACCATCATCCTGCACGCACCAGAGGAAAACACCGATTCAGGTGATTCCTCCGCCTCCGGCTGTGAGGACGCGGCCGAGGAAGAAGACAAAACCCGAGTGTTTGTCACCGTGCTGACGGCCAGAGTGCTCTCAAAGTGCACTGTTGTCAAACTCTGGAACAAGGAAAGTTTGGTCACCTACACCCAACAACTGGTGGACCAAACACTGAAGGGCCTCACTGTGAGCCAAGCTTTCTGCGTGGACAACAAAGACATCAAGCAGATGTGCAAGGCCGTGATCAACGACCTGAAGAAGACGTACGGCAACATGCGCAAACTGGAGACGGCCATATTTGCAGAGCACCCAAGTGTGGACGCTGCCATCGTTCAGTGTTTGCAAGCCCACATCAAGCAACACTCTGCTGCGGCTGCACACAAGCAGAAGAAGAGCGGTGGATGGAGGCAGCACATCTGGCCCCTCTTGCATGTTGCTGGTATTTGCGCTCTGTGGGGCATTCTGTTTGTAATCCTGGCATAAACCTGTGTCGCTGGCACGGTGGTGCAGTGGTTATCACTGCTGCATCACTGCTGTCAGCCTCACAAGTTTATACAGGGCCACACAGGGGCTGAGTGCTCATCCTGGTCCTGATGCTGAGGCCTCAGCATCAGGACCAGGATCAGCACCAGTTTCTCCCTGTGTTAGTGGGGTTTTCACCGGGTGCTCCGGTTTCCCCCACGCTCCTAATTTGGACAATAAAAATGTTCAATTATATTTTTGATTTCTGAACGAACTTCTTCTTGAATTAGAGCAATAAAGGAAGATAAGAGGTGACCTGACATATGATAATATGACAAGACGTTATAATATATTTGTAAATCTGTACTAAAATACACTTGAATGAACATATAGTTACTTTTCACCACTAATATCAATACACAGGACGAGTCTTGTGTTGACTGAGTTATTATTCCACACCTCCAGGTTACCTGTTACAACTATTCAGCTCTTATTTTGGTAAGCCTGCTAATAGTAACTCACAGACTGACAATTAGTGAACAGCACTTTAAATTTATTTAGTTTTATTTAAATCTTAAAAACATTATGACTATTTCTGAACAACATGAAAAACATATTTTTTATTGGCCACATCATGCAGCACTAACTGAACCACCTACAACAAGGAACCACACACACACCTACAGGTGACAACATGTGATTATTATATTCTCTTTAACAGACACCACAGCTAATCAGTCACAGCTAATGCAGTCTTTTTAGTCAAATTTCTCAGAAGGAAACTATCAAATTAGCCTCTGGCCTCAAACTTCACCTTAGATTATCAGTTTATTTTAACCACCACCCCCGGACAGATCATCACACACCACTCACCACTATGAAAAAATCAACTTCAGCTTGTGATTGATTAGCAAGCTAGAAATATGTCAGTATTAAGTGAATTGATTCTGTTTATCTCCATTAAATGATTGGTCTGAATTTGTTGGACACAGCTTAAAGAAAAATCAGATTAAATAATGTCATTAATGTCAATCTAATGAGAATGAGGTTCATCAAAGCAATGACTCTGATATGGTGAGCTATTGCGCATGCTCCAATTCAAGTGTACCCGGAAATACTTGGAAAAGGCCAGAGGGACCGCCCATGGATGTATTAGACCTGGACACTGCTCAGCCTTGCAGCCATTTTTTTTCCAGTGGCCACTCGTGGTGTTGCAGCGAAAAAACCCCCTGCGGCCCAAAAAGCATTTTTCCCATAGAGCGCAATAGTAAAAGAGAGGCCTGTAAAACTTTTAACAGGACACCTCCAGCTGTGCACACAGCCGAATATCAATCTTTCTATTCTACATTTTTAAGCCATGGGGTATTTTGGTAAGCCTGCTAATAGTAACCCACTGACTGACAATTTGTGAACAACACTTTAAATTTATTTCTGGCAGTATCTATTTCTGAACAACATGAAAAACATATGTTTTAATGGCCACATCATGCAGCACTAACTGAACCACCTACAACAAGGAACCACACACACACACACACACATTTAGCATTAAGGTACTGCAAAGATCAATTTCAGGGTTTCAAGAGTCAATACTGGATCACTCAAATGAAAAATAAAAAATAAATCACTATTAATTGGATTAATCAAATAGCTTTTTTTAATCCAGTTGTATTTACTGTGGATCAGAAGCTGGAGGACTCCTCAGCTCCTGCTTCCAAGCTCAAGACTGAATTTTGAATGAATTCAGATTTTGATCGACAGGTGACAACATGTGATTATTATATTCTCTTTAACAGACACCACAGCTAATCAGTCACAGCTAATGCAGTCTTTTTAGTCAAATTACTCAGAGAGTAAACTATCAAATTAGCCTCTGGCCTTAAACTTCACCTTAGATTATCAGTTTATTTTAACTACCAGCTGCCACGGTGTTCTGTTTTGTTTTTTTTAAGACGCGCTAAGACTTCCGGTTACCAGGCCTCACAGAAAAGCAGAATATCTACTTATAATCAGGGTTAAAGTAACGAATCCTGTTGTGTAACATTTATTACAAAATGATGTGACCATGTACTACAAGGTGAGACACAACAGAATTATTGCTGAAATAGTGTCGGTTCGTTTTATTCACAGGGTTTCACCAAATCATTGTGATGAGCAATCACACACACATATCCAACATAAAACTGAAAACTAAAACATGGATGATGAAAACGAAACAAGTTTAGAGTCAAGAGTCGCATGTATGTCAGTATGCATGTACAACATTGCAGTTTGGCCGTTGCAATGAAAAGTCTCATCTGTCATCCCTTCCATGTGGACTTGATGTCCTGTACACGCCCAGAAAATGGTGTCTGAGGGACATAGAGCTGCTTGATGCACTTCTTGTAGATTTTGTGAGGCACAAGCGATGCCTGTGACCCAGTGTCTATCTGCATTTTTACCGGATGTCCTTCCAACCAAGGCTTAGCCCAATAACCTTCTGTGCTCTCACCTATATTTACTGCTTCCCTCTTGACCGTGCTGAACTGTTTGCACGTCTTTTCTTTTTGTGTTTTACAGTCTATTTTGTCTTTAGTCTCTGAGCTCTTTCCATTCCTCCATACTCGCTCTACATGGCCTTTTTCTTTACAGGTACGACAGTCTGTACCTGTAAACCAGCATGTAGATGCAAGATGTCCAGACTTGCCACAGTGAAAGCATGGGACTTGTGAGTGTGGTTTCCCACTGCTGAGTTTGTGCACTCTCCCTGTAGCATGTAGCTGCTGGGCTTCCTTTCATGTCACTTCCATTGTTACACTGATATTAAAAGCTTTTACAAGAGTTAAGTCATTTTTCGTGAGTAATTTCTTCTGTGCTGCTTCATTTCTCAATTCACACACAAGTCTGTCTGTTATTGTCCCATTTAGAGCATCTTTAAATTCCCAGTGTCCAGCTAACTTACATAATGCTGCAACACACTGACTGATCCTCCCTCTGCCTGGTTCCCTTTGTGAAATCTGAATCTTTCTGCGATCACCAGAGGGTTTGGTGAAAATGATTTATCAGTGCGTTCACTATTTCTTTGTATGTTTTACGACCTGGTTTTACCGCCTGCAGTAAGTTGTGTAGCAGGTTAAAAGTCTTTGGTCCCATTACACTTAAAAAAAAAGTTGGCACTATTTTCTCAGAATCAATTCAATCAGCAGCGACGAAGGAGTCAAAGCCTTCAGTGTAAAAGCTCCTTTGCTCTGCTCTAGTCGAAAGGCCCCGTAGAGCCAATATCTCCGGCCATGTTGTGGCTCCTGGTTATGGCGCCGCTTTTCCCTGGCGGAGGAAGTCCTGTTCTCAAGGTCCTGTTCCCCGCTCCGCTCCTTCCCTCTCAGCCAACTGTGCCGCAGCTTTCCCGCCGAACACACCGGTGCCGTCTATCACCTGTCTCAGCGTCAGGCGGCAGCGAGAAAAGCAGAGAAAAGTCACTTCTTCGTCGAGGGCACACGTCGGTTCAGACGTCCTCGTCGCCATTTTTTTGTTCTGTCTTGATAGATTTCAGTTAGCAGTTTATGAATCACACCCGGACTCTGACCGAACCGGACCTTTATCACCCGACAGCAGCGCTTCTTAGCCTCATGCTAACAACAACATAGCAGAGTGTGTCGGTTACCCATAATCCTTCTGGGCTGCTCCAACTACAGGTGTCATGTGAGCCCAAAATACACAACAAGACACAACAGAATTATCGCTGAAATAGTGTCGGTTCGTTTTATTCACAGGGTTTCACCAAATCATTGTGATGAGCAATCACACACACATATCCAACATAAAACTGAAAACAAAAACATAAATGATGAAAACAAAACAAGTTTAGAGTCAAGAGTCGCGTGTATGTCATGCGCATGCGCACCCACACCTGCAGTATGCGCGCCCGAGAGTGTGACGTCATTTCAGAATCTGGATTTTGGCTTTGATCTCATGCTGATGTATCAAAGACACAGAGGTAAACCAGTTTCACACCTGACACTCAACACCTCATATCGTTTCTTGGAGCACTGAAGAACCAGACTCAAGAACCACAAAACATTCTACCATGGCGAAAACTTCCCAACGAGGCATGGCTCCTCCTGTTTTTAGCACTGTTGATGCTAAACTTAAACCCCGCAAGCGGGGCAGTGGTCCCAACGTGCCAGCGGCCACAACTGAAGCCTCCGACCTGAACAACGCAGGACTGGAGGATGCACCGGCAGGACCCACATCTCTGGTCTCCACCCTGAGCCCTGAGATGGGGGTCTCTGCCCTGAACATGGATGGAGCTACGGACAAGCAGGAAGTCCACATTTTAGTTCCAGACAACGCTGCCGCTGAGCCCACTTCCACAAACATCGTGGAACCGTCAAAGAAGGAGACAGAGTCCGACTCTTCCACCTCCAGCTGTGAAGCCTCGGTCCAGACAGACAGAGACACTGAAGACGCAGCAGAGGCAAAGATCCCAGAAGAGGAAAACGACTCTATCTCCACCATCATCCTGCACGCACCAGAGGAAAACACCGATTCAGGTGATTCCTCCGCCTCCGGCTGTGAGGTCGCGGCCGAGGAAGAAGACAAAACCCGAGTGTTTGTCACCGTGCTGACGGCCAGAGTGCTCTCAAAGTGCACTGTTGTCAAACTCTGGAAAAAGGAAAGTTTGGTCACCTACACCCAACAACTGGTGGACCAAACACTGCAGGGCCTCACTGTGAGCCAAGCTTTCTGCGTGGACAACAAAGACATCAAGCAGATGTGCAAGGCCGTGATCAACGACCTGAAGAAGACGTACGGCAACATGCGCAAACTGGAGACGGCCATATTTGCAGAGCACCCAAGTGTGGACGCTGCCATCGTTCAGTGTTTGCAAGCCCACATCAAGAAACACTCTGCTGCGGCTGCACACAAGCAGAAGAAGAGCGGTGGATGGAGGCAGCACATCTGGCCCCTCTTGCATGTTGCTGGTATTTGCGCTCTGTGGGGCATTCTGTTTGTAATCCTGGCATAAACCTGTGTCGCTGGCACGGTGGTGCAGTGGTTATCACTGCTGCATCACTGCTGTCAGCCTCACAAGTTTATACAGGGCCACACAGGGGCTGAGTGCTCATCCTGGTCCTGATGCTGAGGCCTCAGCATCAGGACCAGGATCAGCACCAGTTTCTCCCTGTGTTAGTGGGGTTTTCACCGGGTGCTCCGGTTTCCCCCACGCTCCTAATTTGGACAATAAAAATGTTCAATTATATTTTTGTTTTCTGAACGAACTTCTTCTTGAATTAGAGCAATAAAGGAAGAGGTGACCTGACATATGATAATATGACAAGGCGTTATAATATATTTGTAAATCTGTACTAAAATACACTTGAATGAACATATAGTTACTTTTCACCACTAATATCAATACACAGGATGAGTCTTGTGTTGACTGAGTTATTGTTCCACACCTCCAGGTTACCTGTTACAACTATTCAGCTCTTATTTTGGTAAGCCTGCTAATAGTAACCCACAGACTGACAATTAGTGAACAGCACTTTAAATTTATTTAGTTTTATTTAAGTCTTAAAAACATTATGACTATTTCTGAACAACATGAAAAACATATTTTTTATTGGCCACATCATGCAGCACTAACTGAACCACCTACAACAAGGAACCACACACACACCTACAGGTGACAACATGTGATTATTATATTCTCTTTAACAGACACCACAGCTAATCAGTCACAGCTAATGCAGTCTTTTTAGTCAAATTTCTCAGAAGGAAACTATCAAATTAGCCTCTGGCCTCAAACTTCACCTTAGATTATCAGTTTATTTTAACCACCACCCCCGGACAGATCATCACACACCACTCACCACTATGAAAAAATCAACTTCAGCTTGTGATTGATTAGCAAGCTAGAAATATGTCAGTATTAAGTGAATTGATTCTGTTTATCTCCATTAAATGATTGGTCTGAATTTGTTGGACACAGCTTAAAGAAAAATCAGATTAAATAATGTCATTAATGTCAATCTAATGAGAATGAGGTTCATCAAAGCAATGACTCTGATATGGTGAGCTATTGCGCATGCTCCAATTCAAGTGTACCCGGAAATACTTGGAAAAGGCCGGAGGGACCGCCCATGGATGTATTAGACCTGGACACTGCTCAGCCTTGCAGCCATTTTTTTTCCAGTGGCCACTCGTGGTGTTGCAGCGAAAAACCCCCCTGCGGCCCAAAAAGCATTTTTCCCATAGAGCGCAATAGTAAAAGAGAGGCCTGTAAAACTTTTAACAGGACACCTCCAGCTGTGCACACAGCCGAATATCAATCTTTCTATTCTACATTTTTAAGCCATGGGGTATTTTGGTAAGCCTGCTAATAGTAACCCACTGACTGACAATTTGTGAACAACACTTTAAATTTATTTCTGGCAGTATCTATTTCTGAACAACATGAAAAACATATGTTTTAATGGCCACATCATGCAGCACTAACTGAACCACCTACAACAAGGAACCACACACACACACACACACATTTAGCATTAAGGTACTGCAAAGATCAATTTCAGGGTTTCAAGAGTCAATACTGGATCACTCAAATGAAAAATAAAAAATAAATCACTATTAATTGGATTAATCAAATAGCTTTTTTTAATCCAGTTGTATTTACTGTGGATCAGAAGCTGGAGGACTCCTCAGCTCCTGCTTCCAAGCTCAAGACT
This sequence comes from Trachinotus anak, assembly GCF_046630095.1. Lineage (NCBI taxonomy): Eukaryota > Metazoa > Chordata > Actinopteri > Carangiformes > Carangidae > Trachinotus > Trachinotus anak. The sequence continues at coordinate 12,743,916 of NW_027273855.1, read as the reverse complement.
GAATTTTGAATGAATTCAGATTTTGATCGACAGGTGACAACATGTGATTATTATATTCTCTTTAACAGACACCACAGCTAATCAGTCACAGCTAATGCAGTCTTTTTAGTCAAATTACTCAGAAAGAAACTATCAAATTAGCCTCTGGCCTTAAACTTCACCTTAGATTATCAATTTATTTTAACTACCAGCTGCCACGGTGTTCTGTTTTGTTTTTTTAAGACGCGCTAAGACTTCCGGTTACCAGGCCTCACAGAAAAGCAGAATATCTACTTATAATCAGGGTTAAAGTAACGAATCCTGTTGTGTAACATTTATTACAAAATGATGTGACCATGTACTACAAGGTGAGACACAACAGAATTATTGCTGAAATAGTGTCGGTTCGTTTATCACCCGACAGCAGCGCTTCTTAGCCTCATGCTAACAACAACATAGCAGAGTGTGTCGGTTACCCATAATCCTTCTGGGCTGCTCCAACTACAGGTGTCATGTGAGCCCAAAATACACAACAAGACACAACAGAATTATTGCTGAAATAGTGTCGGTTCGTTTTATTCACAGGGTTTCACCAAATCATTGTGATGAGCAATCACACACACATATCCAACATAAAACTGAAAACAAAAACATAAATGATGAAAACAAAACAAGTTTAGAGTCAGAGTCGCGTGTATGTCATGCGCATGCGCACCCACACCTGCAGTGTCCGCGCCCGAGAGTGTGACGTCATTTCAGAATCTGGATTTTGGCTTTGATCTCATGCTGATGTATCAAAGACACAGAGGTAAACCAGTTTCACACCTGACACTCAACACCTCATATCGTTTCTTGGAGCACTGAAGAACCAGACTCAAGAACCACAAAACATTCTACCATGGCGAAAACTTCCCAACGAGGCATGGCTCCTCCTGTTTTTAGCACTGTTGATGCTAAACTTAAACCCCGCAAGCGGGGCAGTGGTCCCAACGTGCCAGCGGCCACAACTGAAGCCTCCGACCTGAACATCACAGGACTGGAGGATGCACCGGCAGGACCCACATCTCCGGTCTCCACCCTGAGCCCTGAGATGGGGGTCTCTGCCCTGAACATGGATGGAGCTACGGACAAGCAGGAAGTCCACACTTTAGTTCCAGACAACGCTGCCGCTGAGCCCACTTCCACAAACATCGTGGAACCGTCAAAGAAGGAGACAGAGTCCGACTCTTCCACCTCCAGCTGTGAAGCCTCGGTCCAGACAGACAGAGACACTGAAGACGCAGCAGAGGCAAAGATCCCAGAAGAGGAAAACGACTCTATCTCCACCATCATCCTGCACGCACCAGAGGAAAACACCGATTCAGGTGATTCCTCCGCCTCCGGCTGTGAGGACGCGGCCGAGGAAGAAGACAAAACCCGAGTGTTTGTCACCGTGCTGACGGCCAGAGTGCTCTCAAAGTGCACTGTTGTCAAACTCTGGAACAAGGAAAGTTTGGTCACCTACACCCAACAACTGGTGGACCAAACACTGCAGGGCCTCACTGTGAGCCAAGCTTTCTGCGTGGACAACAAAGACATCAAGCAGATGTGCAAGGCCGTGATCAACGACCTGAAGAAGACGTACGGCAACATGCGCAAACTGGAGACGGCCATATTTGCAGAGCACCCAAGTGTGGACGCTGCCATCGTTCAGTGTTTGCAAGCCCACATCAAGCAACACTCTGCTGCGGCTGCACACAAGCAGAAGAAGAGCGGTGGATGGAGGCAGCACATCTGGCCCCTCTTGCATGTTGCTGGTATTTGCGCTCTGTGGGGCATTCTGTTTGTAATCCTGGCATAAACCTGTGTCGCTGGCACGGTGGTGCAGTGGTTATCACTGCTGCATCACTGCTGTCAGCCTCACAAGTTTATACAGGGCCACACAGGGGCTGAGTGCTCATCCTGGTCCTGATGCTGAGGCCTCAGCATCAGGACCAGGATCAGCACCAGTTTCTCCCTGTGTTAGTGGGGTTTTCACCGGGTGCTCCGGTTTCCCCCACGCTCCTAATTTGGACAATAAAAATGTTCAATTATATTTTTGATTTCTGAACGAACTTCTTCTTGAATTAGAGCAATAAAGGAAGATAAGAGGTGACCTGACATATGATAATATGACAAGACGTTATAATATATTTGTAAATCTGTACTAAAATACACTTGAATGAACATATAGTTACTTTTCACCACTAATATCAATACACAGGACGAGTCTTGTGTTGACTGAGTTATTATTCCACACCTCCAGGTTACCTGTTACAACTATTCAGCTCTTATTTTGGTAAGCCTGCTAATAGTAACCCACAGACTGACAATTAGTGAACAGCACTTTAAATTTATTTAGTTTTATTTAAATCTTAAAAACATTATGACTATTTCTGAACAACATGAAAAACATATTTTTTATTGGCCACATCATGCAGCACTAACTGAACCACCTACAACAAGGAACCACACACACACCTACAGGTGACAACATGTGATTATTATATTCTCTTTAACAGACACCACAGCTAATCAGTCACAGCTAATGCAGTCTTTTTAGTCAAATTTCTCAGAAGGAAACTATCAAATTAGCCTCTGGCCTCAAACTTCACCTTAGATTATCAGTTTATTTTAACCACCACCCCCGGACAGATCATCACACACCACTCACCACTATGAAAAAATCAACTTCAGCTTGTGATTGATTAGCAAGCTAGAAATATGTCAGTATTAAGTGAATTGATTCTGTTTATCTCCATTAAATGATTGGTTTGAATTTGTTGGACACAGCTTAAAGAAAAATCAGATTAAATAATGTCATTAATGTCAATCTAATGAGAATGAGGTTCATCAAAGCAATGACTCTGATATGGTGAGCTATTGCGCATGCTCCAATTCAAGTGTACCCGGAAATACTTGGAAAAGGCCGGAGGGACCGCCCATGGATGTATTAGACCTGGACACTGCTCAGCCTTGCAGCCATTTTTTTTCCAGTGGCCACTCGTGGTGTTGCAGCGAAAAACCCCCCTGCGGCCCAAAAAGCATTTTTCCCATAGAGCGCAATAGTAAAAGAGAGGCCTGTAAAACTTTTAACAGGACACCTCCAGCTGTGCACACAGCCGAATATCAATCTTTCTATTCTACATTTTTAAGCCATGGGGTATTTTGGTAAGCCTGCTAATAGTAACCCACTGACTGACAATTTGTGAACAACACTTTAAATTTATTTCTGGCAGTATCTATTTCTGAACAACATGAAAAACATATGTTTTAATGGCCACATCATGCAGCACTAACTGAACCACCTACAACAAGGAACCACACACACACACACACACATTTAGCATTAAGGTACTGCAAAGATCAATTTCAGGGTTTCAAGAGTCAATACTGGATCACTCAAATGAAAAATAAAAAATAAATCACTATTAATTGGATTAATCAAATAGCTTTTTTTAATCCAGTTGTATTTACTGTGGATCAGAAGCTGGAGGACTCCTCAGCTCCTGCTTCCAAGCTCAAGACTGAATTTTGAATGAATTCAGATTTTGATCGACAGGTGACAACATGTGATTATTATATTCTCTTTAACAGACACCACAGCTAATCAGTCACAGCTAATGCAGTCTTTTTAGTCAAATTACTCAGAGAGTAAACTATCAAATTAGCCTCTGGCCTTAAACTTCACCTTAGATTATCAGTTTATTTTAACTACCAGCTGCCACGGTGTTCTGTTTTGTTTTTTTTAAGACGCGCTAAGACTTCCGGTTACCAGGCCTCACAGAAAAGCAGAATATCTACTTATAATCAGGGTTAAAGTAACGAATCCTGTTGTGTAACATTTATTACAAAATGATGTGACCATGTACTACAAGGTGAGACACAACAGAATTATTGCTGAAATAGTGTCGGTTCGTTTTATTCACAGGGTTTCACCAAATCATTGTGATGAGCAATCACACACACATATCCAACATAAAACTGAAAACTAAAACATGGATGATGAAAACGAAACAAGTTTAGAGTCAAGAGTCGCATGTATGTCAGTATGCATGTACAACATTGCAGTTTGGCCGTTGCAATGAAAAGTCTCATCTGTCATCCCTTCCATGTGGACTTGATGTCCTGTACACGCCCAGAAAATGGTGTCTGAGGGACATAGAGCTGCTTGATGCACTTCTTGTAGATTTTGTGAGGCACAAGCGATGCCTGTGACCCAGTGTCTATCTGCATTTTTACCGGATGTCCTTCCAACCAAGGCTTAGCCCAATAACCTTCTGTGCTCTCACCTATATTTACTGCTTCCCTCTTGACCGTGCTGAACTGTTTGCACGTCTTTTCTTTTTGTGTTTTACAGTCTATTTTGTCTTTAGTCTCTGAGCTCTTTCCATTCCTCCATACTCGCTCTACATGGCCTTTTTCTTTACAGGTACGACAGTCTGTACCTGTAAACCAGCATGTAGATGCAAGATGTCCAGACTTGCCACAGTGAAAGCATGGGACTTGTGAGTGTGGTTTCCCACTGCTGAGTTTGTGCACTCTCCCTGTAGCATGTAGCTGCTGGGCTTCCTTTCATGTCACTTCCATTGTTACACTGATATTAAAAGCTTTTACAAGAGTTAAGTCATTTTTCGTGAGTAATTTCTTCTGTGCTGCTTCATTTCTCAATTCACACACAAGTCTGTCTGTTATTGTCCCATTTAGAGCATCTTTAAATTCCCAGTGTCCAGCTAACTTACATAATGCTGCAACACACTGACTGATCCTCCCTCTGCCTGGTTCCCTTTGTGAAATCTGAATCTTTCTGCGATCACCAGAGGGTTTGGTGAAAATGATTTATCAGTGCGTTCACTATTTCTTTGTATGTTTTACGACCTGGTTTTACCGCCTGCAGTAAGTTGTGTAGCAGGTTAAAAGTCTTTGGTCCCATTACACTTAAAAAAAAAGTTGGCACTATTTTCTCAGAATCAATTCAATCAGCAGCGACGAAGGAGTCAAAGCCTTCAGTGTAAAAGCTCCTTTGCTCTGCTCTAGTCGAAAGGCCCCGTAGAGCCAATATCTCCGGCCATGTTGTGGCTCCTGGTTATGGCGCCGCTTTTCCCTGGCGGAGGAAGTCCTGTTCTCAAGGTCCTGTTCCCCGCTCCGCTCCTTCCCTCTCAGCCAACTGTGCCGCAGCTTTCCCGCCGAACACACCGGTGCCGTCTATCACCTGTCTCAGCGTCAGGCGGCAGCGAGAAAAGCAGAGAAAAGTCACTTCTTCGTCGAGGGCACACGTCGGTTCAGACGTCCTCGTCGCCATTTTTTTGTTCTGTCTTGATAGATTTCAGTTAGCAGTTTATGAATCACACCCGGACTCTGACCGAACCGGACCTTTATCACCCGACAGCAGCGCTTCTTAGCCTCATGCTAACAACAACATAGCAGAGTGTGTCGGTTACCCATAATCCTTCTGGGCTGCTCCAACTACAGGTGTCATGTGAGCCCAAAATACACAACAAGACACAACAGAATTATCGCTGAAATAGTGTCGGTTCGTTTTATTCACAGGGTTTCACCAAATCATTGTGATGAGCAATCACACACACATATCCAACATAAAACTGAAAACAAAAACATAAATGATGAAAACAAAACAAGTTTAGAGTCAAGAGTCGCGTGTATGTCATGCGCATGCGCACCCACACCTGCAGTATGCGCGCCCGAGAGTGTGACGTCATTTCAGAATCTGGATTTTGGCTTTGATCTCATGCTGATGTATCAAAGACACAGAGGTAAACCAGTTTCACACCTGACACTCAACACCTCATATCGTTTCTTGGAGCACTGAAGAACCAGACTCAAGAACCACAAAACATTCTACCATGGCGAAAACTTCCCAACGAGGCATGGCTCCTCCTGTTTTTAGCACTGTTGATGCTAAACTTAAACCCCGCAAGCGGGGCAGTGGTCCCAACGTGCCAGCGGCCACAACTGAAGCCTCCGACCTGAACAACGCAGGACTGGAGGATGCACCGGCAGGACCCACATCTCTGGTCTCCACCCTGAGCCCTGAGATGGGGGTCTCTGCCCTGAACATGGATGGAGCTACGGACAAGCAGGAAGTCCACACTTTAGTTCCAGACAACGCTGCCGCTGAGCCCACTTCCACAAACATCGTGGAACCGTCAAAGAAGGAGACAGAGTCCGACTCTTCCACCTCCAGCTGTGAAGCCTCGGTCCAGACAGACAGAGACACTGAAGACGCAGCAGAGGCAAAGATCCCAGAAGAGGAAAACGACTCTATCTCCACCATCATCCTGCACGCACCAGAGGAAAACACCGATTCAGGTGATTCCTCCGCCTCCGGCTGTGAGGTCGCGGCCGAGGAAGAAGACAAAACCCGAGTGTTTGTCACCGTGCTGACGGCCAGAGTGCTCTCAAAGTGCACTGTTGTCAAACTCTGGAAAAAGGAAAGTTTGGTCACCTACACCCAACAACTGGTGGACCAAACACTGCAGGGCCTCACTGTGAGCCAAGCTTTCTGCGTGGACAACAAAGACATCAAGCAGATGTGCAAGGCCGTGATCAACGACCTGAAGAAGACGTACGGCAACATGCGCAAACTGGAGACGGCCATATTTGCAGAGCACCCAAGTGTGGACGCTGCCATCGTTCAGTGTTTGCAAGCCCACATCAAGAAACACTCTGCTGCGGCTGCACACAAGCAGAAGAAGAGCGGTGGATGGAGGCAGCACATCTGGCCCCTCTTGCATGTTGCTGGTATTTGCGCTCTGTGGGGCATTCTGTTTGTAATCCTGGCATAAACCTGTGTCGCTGGCACGGTGGTGCAGTGGTTATCACTGCTGCATCACTGCTGTCAGCCTCACAAGTTTATACAGGGCCACACAGGGGCTGAGTGCTCATCCTGGTCCTGATGCTGAGGCCTCAGCATCAGGACCAGGATCAGCACCAGTTTCTCCCTGTGTTAGTGGGGTTTTCACCGGGTGCTCCGGTTTCCCCCACGCTCCTAATTTGGACAATAAAAATGTTCAATTATATTTTTGTTTTCTGAACGAACTTCTTCTTGAATTAGAGCAATAAAGGAAGATAAGAGGTGACCTGACATATGATAATATGACAAGACGTTATAATATATTTGTAAATCTGTACTAAAATACACTTGAATGAACATATAGTTACTTTTCACCACTAATATCAATACACAGGATGAGTCTTGTGTTGACTGAGTTATTGTTCCACACCTCCAGGTTACCTGTTACAACTATTCAGCTCTTATTTTGGTAAGCCTGCTAATAGTAACCCACAGACTGACAATTAGTGAACAGCACTTTAAATTTATTTAGTTTTATTTAAGTCTTAAAAACATTATGACTATTTCTGAACAACATGAAAAACATATTTTTTATTGGCCACATCATGCAGCACTAACTGAACCACCTACAACAAGGAACCACACACACACCTACAGGTGACAACATGTGATTATTATATTCTCTTTAACAGACACCACAGCTAATCAGTCACAGCTAATGCAGTCTTTTTAGTCAAATTTCTCAGAAGGAAACTATCAAATTAGCCTCTGGCCTCAAACTTCACCTTAGATTATCAGTTTATTTTAACCACCACCCCCGGACAGATCATCACACACCACTCACCACTATGAAAAAATCAACTTCAGCTTGTGATTGATTAGCAAGCTAGAAATATGTCAGTATTAAGTGAATTGATTCTGTTTATCTCCATTAAATGATTGGTCTGAATTTGTTGGACACAGCTTAAAGAAAAATCAGATTAAATAATGTCATTAATGTCAATCTAATGAGAATGAGGTTCATCAAAGCAATGACTCTGATATGGTGAGCTATTGCGCATGCTCCAATTCAAGTGTACCCGGAAATACTTGGAAAAGGCCGGAGGGACCGCCCATGGATGTATTAGACCTGGACACTGCTCAGCCTTGCAGCCATTTTTTTTTCCAGTGGCCACTCGTGGTGTTGCAGCGAAAAACCCCCCTGCGGCCCAAAAAGCATTTTTCCCATAGAGCGCAATAGTAAAAGAGAGGCCTGTAAAACTTTTAACAGGACACCTCCAGCTGTGCACACAGCCGAATATCAATCTTTCTATTCTACATTTTTAAGCCATGGGGTATTTTGGTAAGCCTGCTAATAGTAACCCACTGACTGACAATTTGTGAACAACACTTTAAATTTATTTCTGGCAGTATCTATTTCTGAACAACATGAAAAACATATGTTTTAATGGCCACATCATGCAGCACTAACTGAACCACCTACAACAAGGAACCACACACACACACACACACACATTTAGCATTAAGGTACTGCAAAGATCAATTTCAGGGTTTCAAGAGTCAATACTGGATCACTCAAATGAAAAAAATAAAAAATAAATCACTATTAATTGGATTAATCAAATAGCTTTTTTTAATCCAGTTGTATTTACTGTGGATCAGAAGCTGGAGGACTCCTCAGCTCCTGCTTCCAAGCTCAAGACTGAATTTTGAATGAATTCAGATTTTGATCGACAGGTGACAACATGTGATTATTATATTCTCTTTAACAGACACCACAGCTAATCAGTCACAGCTAATGCAGTCTTTTTAGTCAAATTACTCAGAGAGTAAACTATCAAATTAGCCTCTGGCCTTAAACTTCACCTTAGATTATCAGTTTATTTTAACTACCAGCTGCCACGGTGTTCTGTTTTGTTTTTTTAAGACGCGCTAAGACTTCCGGTTACCAGGCCTCACAGAAAAGCAGAATATCTACTTATAATCAGGGTTAAAGTAACGAATCCTGTTGTGTAACATTTATTACAAAATGATGTGACCATGTACTACAAGGTGAGACACAACAGAATTATTGCTGAAATAGTGTCGGTTCGTTTATCACCCGACAGCAGCGCTTCTTAGCCTCATGCTAACAACAACATAGCAGAGTGTGTCGGTTACCCATAATCCTTCTGGGCTGCTCCAACTACAGGTGTCATGTGAGCCCAAAATACACAACAAGACACAACAGAATTATCGCTGAAATAGTGTCGGTTCGTTTTATTCACAGGGTTTCACCAAATCATTGTGATGAGCAATCACACACACATATCCAACATAAAACTGAAAACTAAAACATGGATGATGAAAACAAAACAAGTTTAGAGTCAAGAGTCGCGTGTATGTCATGCGCATGCGCACCCACACCTGCAGTGTCCGCGCCCGAGAGTGTGACGTCATTTCAGAATTTGCATTTTGGCTTTGATCTCATGCTGATGTATCAAAGACACAGAGGTAAACCAGTTTCACACCTGACACTCAACACCTCATATCGTTTCTTGGAGCACTGAAGAACCAGACTCAAGAACCACAAAACATTCTACCATGGCGAAAACTTCCCAACGAGGCATGGCTCCTCCTGTTTTTAGCACTGTTGATGCTAAACTTAAACCCCGCAAGCGGGGCAGTGGTCCCAACGTGCCAGCGGCCACAACTGAAGCCTCCGACCTGAACATCACAGGACTGGAGGATGCACCGGCAGGACCCACATCTCCGGTCTCCACCCTGAGCCCTGAGATGGGGGTCTCTGCCCTGAACATGGATGGAGCTACGGACAAGCAGGAAGTCCACACTTTAGTTCCAGACAACGCTGCCGCTGAGCCCACTTCCACAAACATCGTGGAACCGTCAAAGAAGGAGACAGAGTCCGACTCTTCCACCTCCAGCTGTGAAGCCTCGGTCCAGACAGACAGAGACACTGAAGACGCAGCAGAGGCAAAGATCCCAGAAGAGGAAAACGACTCTATCTCCACCATCATCCTGCACGCACCAGAGGAAAACACAGATTCAGGTGATTCCTCCGCCTCCGGCTGTGAGGACGCGGCCGAGGAAGAAGACAAAACCCGAGTGTTTGTCACCGTGCTGACGGCCAGAGTGCTCTCAAAGTGCACTGTTGTCAAACTCTGGAACAAGGAAAGTTTGGTCACCTACACCCAACAACTGGTGGACCAAACACTGCAGGGCCTCACTGTGAGCCAAGCTTTCTGCGTGGACAACAAAGACATCAAGCAGATGTGCAAGGCCGTGATCAACGACCTGAAGAAGACGTACGGCAACATGCGCAAACTGGAGACGGCCATATTTGCAGAGCACCCAAGTGTGGACGCTGCCATCATTCAGTGTTTGCAAGCCCACATCAAGAAACACTCTGCTGCGGCTGCACACAAGCAGAAGAAGAGCGGTGGATGGAGGCAGCACATCTGGCCCCTCTTGCATGTTGCTGGTATTTGCGCTCTGTGGGGCATTCTGTTTGTAATCCTGGCATAAACCTGTGTCGCTGGCACGGTGGTGCAGTGGTTATCACTGCTGCATCACTGCTGTCAGCCTCACAAGTTTATACAGGGCCACACAGGGGCTGAGTGCTCATCCTGGTCCTGATGCTGAGGCCTCAGCATCAGGACCAGGATCAGCACCAGTTTCTCCCTGTGTTAGTGGGGTTTTCACCGGGTGCTCCGGTTTCCCCCACGCTCCTAATTTGGACAATAAAAATGTTCAATTATATTTTTGATTTCTGAATGAACTTCTTCTTGAATTAGAGCAATAAAGGAAGATAAGAGGTGACCTGACATATGATAATATGACAAGACGTTATAATATATTTGTAAATCTGTACTAAAATACACTTGAATGAACATATAGTTACTTTTCACCACTAATATCAATACACAGGACGAGTCTTGTGTTGACTGAGTTATTGTTCCACACCTCCAGGTTACCTGTTACAACTATTCAGCTCTTATTTTGGTAAGCCTGCTAATAGTAACCCACAGACTGACAATTAGTGAACAGCACTTTAAATTTATTTAGTTTTATTTAAGTCTTAAAAAGTTTATGACTATTTCTGAACAACATGAAAAACATATTTTTTAATGGCCACATCATGCAGCACTAACTGAACCACCTACAACAAGGAACCACACACACACCTACAGGTGACAACATGTGATTATTATATTCTCTTTAACAGACACCACAGCTAATCAGTCACAGCTAATGCAGTCTTTTTAGTCAAATTACTCAGAAAGAAACTATCAAATTAGCCTCTGGCCTCAAACTTCACCTTAGATTATCAGTTTATTTTAACCACCACCCCCGGACAGATCATGATGGTCTTTTTAACGTCATTGCTGCAAAACCATAGAAGCTCTACATTATAAATCCATGAGGTTATGACACAGATCAGCTCTACAAGTGAACAAGAGATGCAGAGGAGCAGAGGAGCAGAGCCGCTTGTTGACCGGCGGAGAGAAATGCGCTTCCGCCGAGCGGCAGCTGAACTGGTGTAATACAACTCAGCCCCGTCTGCCGCTGCCTCCATCTGCTCGTTTATCAGTTATCGTGAGCTTCATTTTACTCAGGTAAAAAGCTGAACACTTTTGCAGCCACTGAAAGTCACACAATTAAAAAAAAGCGGAAATGGAGCAGCTGCCACGGTGTTGTTTTGTTTTTTTTTTAAGACGCGCTAAGACTTCCGGTAACCAGGCCTCTCAGAAAAGCAGAATATCTACTTATAATCAGGGTTAAAGTAACGAATCCTGTTGTGTAACATTTATTACAAAATGATGTGACCATGTACTACAAGGTGAGACACAACAGAATTATTGCTGAAATAGTGTCGGTTCGTTTTATTCACAGGGTTTCACCAAATCATTGTGATGAGCAATCACACACACATATCCAACATAAAACTGAAAACTAAAACATGGATGATGAAAACGAAACAAGTTTAGAGTCAGAGTCGCGTGTATGTCATGCGCATGCGCACCCACACCTGCAGTGTCCGCGCCCGAGAGTGTGACGTCATTTCAGAATCTGGATTTTGGCTTTGATCTCATGCTGATGTATCAAAGACACAGAGGTAAACCAGTTTCACACCTGACACTCAACACCTCATATCGTTTCTTGGAGCACTGAAGAACCAGACTCAAGAACCACAAAACATTCTACCATGGCGAAAACTTCCCAACGAGGCATGGCTCCTCCTGTTTTTAGCACTGTTGATGCTAAACTTAAACCCCGCAAGCGGGGCAGTGGTCCCAACGTGCCAGCGGCCACAACTGAAGCCTCCGACCTGAACAACGCAGGACTGGAGGATGCACCGGCAGGACCCACATCTCCGGTCTCCACCCTGAGCCCTGAGATGGGGGTCTCTGCCCTGAACATGGATGGAGCTACGGACAAGCAGGAAGTCCACACTTTAGTTCCAGACAACGCTGCCGCTGAGCCCACTTCCACAAACATCGTGGAACCGTCAAAGAAGGAGACAGAGTCCGACTCTTCCACCTCCAGCTGTGAAGCCTCGGTCCAGACAGACAGAGACACTGAAGACGCAGCAGAGGCAAAGATCCCAGAAGAGGAAAACGACTCTATCTCCACCATCATCCTGCACGCACCAGAGGAAAACACAGATTCAGGTGATTCCTCCGCCTCCGGCTGTGAGGACGCGGCCGAGGAAGAAGACAAAACCCGAGTGTTTGTCACCGTGCTGACGGCCAGAGTGCTCTCAAAGTGCACTGTTGTCAAACTCTGGAACAAGGAAAGTTTGGTCACCTACACCCAACAACTGGTGGACCAAACACTGCAGGGCCTCACTGTGAGCCAAGCTTTCTGCGTGGACAACAAAGACATCAAGCAGATGTGCAAGGCCGTGATCAACGACCTGAAGAAGACGTACGGCAACATGCGCAAACTGGAGACGGCCATATTTGCAGAGCACCCAAGTGTGGACGCTGCCATCGTTCAGTGTTTGCAAGCCCACATCAAGAAACACTCTGCTGCGGCTGCACACAAGCAGAAGAAGAGCGGTGGATGGAGGCAGCACATCTGGCCCCTCTTGCATGTTGCTGGTATTTGCGCTCTGTGGGGCATTCTGTTTGTAATCCTGGCATAAACCTGTGTCGCTGGCACGGTGGTGCAGTGGTTATCACTGCTGCATCACTGCTGTCAGCCTCACAAGTTTATACAGGGCCACACAGGGGCTGAGTGCTCATCCTGGTCCTGATGCTGAGGCCTCAGCATCAGGACCAGGATCAGCACCAGTTTCTCCCTGTGTTAGTGGGGTTTTCACCGGGTGCTCCGGTTTCCCCCACGCTCCTAATTTGGACAATAAAAATGTTCAATTATATTTTTGATTTCTGAATGAACTTCTTCTTGAATTAGAGCAATAAAGGAAGATAAGAGGTGATCTGACATATGATAATATGACAAGACGTTATAATATATTTGTAAATCTGTACTAAAATACACTTGAGTGAACATATAGTTACTTTTCACCACTAATATCAATACACAGGACGAGTCTTGTGTTGACTGAGTTATTATTCCACACCTCCAGGTTACCTGTTACAACTATTCAGCTCTTATTTTGGTAAGCCTGCTAATAGTAACCCACTGACTGACAATTAGTGAACAACACTTTAAATTTATTTAGTTTTATTTAAGTCTTAAAAACTTTATGACTATTTCTGAACAACATGAAAAACATATTTTTTAATGGCCACATCATGCAGCACTAACTGAACCACCTACAACAAGGAACCACACACACACCTACAGGTGACAACATGTGATTATTATATTCTCTTTAACAGACACCACAGCTAATCAGTCACAGCTAATGCAGTCTTTTTAGTCAAATTACTCAGAAAGAAACTATCAAATTAGCCTCTGGCCTCAAACTTCACCTTAGATTATCAGTTTATTTTAACCACCACCCCCGGACAGATCATCACACACCACTCACCACTATGAAAAAATCAACTTCAGCTTGTGATTGATTAGCAAGCTAGAAATATGTCAGTATTAAGTGAATTGATTCTGTTTATCTCCATTAAATGATTGGTCTGAATTTGTTGGACACAGCTTAAAGAAAAATCAGATTAAATAATGTCATTAATGTCAATCTAATGAGAATGAGGTTCATCAAAGCAATGACTCTGATAATGGTGAGCTATTGCGCATGCTCCAATTCAAGTGTACCCGGAAATACTTGGAAGAGGCCGGAGGGACCGCCCATGGATGTATTAGACCTGGACACCGCTCAGCCTTGCAGCCATTTTTTTCCAGTGGCCACTCGTGGTGTTGCAGCGAAAAACCCCCCTGCGGCCCAAAAAGCATTTTGGGGTCCTGAGCTGCTGCAGCCTGCTCCCCCTCTCTGTCCCTGAGGGGAAGAACCGTCCTGGACGTCCTCAACATCGCCTGTCTACCTCCCCACGTCCTCAGTGTGTGCTCAGTATACAGTAGCTAAATGTTCAGTGGCATTCATCATTTAAATTACATCTTTATAAAAAGTAATTTTGATATACTTTTTATTTTCAAATCAAATATCTGTGAAACAGAACAGTGAAAAATAGAAATAGCAATGACGGGACATAAAGCTTAACTACAGCCCTGCACAGTTTTGGTTGTTTTGTTTTTTTAAAGAAGGCATGCCGTATAAATCTGCTTCTCAATGAGAGAAAGTAAACGTGATAACTTTATCTGATGAGTTGTAGTTATCTTAAAATTGCCTAAAAGACAATTTAAACGTAATATTTTTTGCCTGGTTATGATTTTTTAAAATGTCGATTCCAATGTGACTTTAGGCTCTAAAGCCTCAGACTGAATGTTGTTGCCGTTTGTATAAATCCGTGTTTTAAGCCCCGGGCCGGTCCTGTATTAGTCTGTTCAACATCAGTCCGCTGGCAGGGCACTCGTGAACGCGCAGCGCCAGATCGAGAACGTTTTTCGCTCGTTCTCATTGCCCAAAGGCATGATGGGAGAGACACTACTGCGCAGTCTCTATGGGTGTATAGAGACGTATGTGCCATGGATGTATTATAAGGTCTTATTATAAGGTCTTATAATACATCCATGGTGCAGCCCCCTGCTCATAGGAGGCCGGTTGCAAGTCCCGCCTCCTTCACCATGATCAGCTAATCGTGGAATGAATGTCACAGTCTCCAGAGTCTGATTGGAGGAGCTTGCTTGGGACAGTGGTTTGAGGGGCCTCCTTGAGGGCAAGGACTTGTTTTTGTCCCAAACCTGAAAGAAATTAAAGAATAGAGAAGAGCATTGTGTTTCGTAAAAACCAAAACAAAAAAGGAAAAATAGAAAAAGATATCTCGTAACTATAACATTAACTCTCTCACGGATCCAGTTTATCAATCATCATCAATCATTGTCTATTAGATATCTATATAATGAATATGAGCTCAAACGCGTTTTGTAAAATGTTACACAAGTATTCACTTGTGTGAACAGAAACCTTTACAATTAACAGGAGGTAATGTTGCCATGGATTCAGGCTACAACTGGCGCCCCATTTTTTTCTCTTAAGAACCTGATGATTGAGGTTCTGAAACTTTCCTATTCCTGTCTCATTTGTCTATTGAACCGTACATTGTATCATAATTATTTAAGTCATAATTATGAGATACAGATGCCTTTTTTTCCTTTTGTGAATGTGATTTTTGTACTGTTGCCAACGACTAAAACTCCTGCGATATCCTGAATGACTGATGTAAGGACGAGTCTACACTGAACAAAACTGGAAGTTAAGAAAAAACACAAATAACCTTGAGTCACATAATAAAATTTAATTGACATACGTTTCATGAATTCAATGTCCAACCTTTTTTTCATTATAAAAAAAATAACATTTCAGGACTGCATTGGATGGGTAAAAAAAATCTATTATCTACAATGAAAAAATAACACTAACACTTAGGTGGACTGACCAATGGAGGAATAACTATATGGATAAGATGTGTAATGTGATGCAACATTGAGCCATTTTTTTCCCCACAAACACGAGGTTTAACTACAAATTGTATAAAATGCATCCACGGAATTGGAATTAGTAAATACATCTAATAAACACTGGGGGAATAAAATAATTTCTGTGCAACATCTTCACAGGAGTATCACATTTCAGTTTTTTCTCAGTGGACGCAGGTTGTTCTTGAGATCCTGGGTCCATCCCCCAGAGTACATGGATTGAAAAAATGAAATTCAAAATATGGGGCATCACAAATAAGATAAAGGACACTAGTGTAGCATCAAGGCTTGAGTGTCTCTGAAAAAAAATGTGTACCATTTACAAAAAATATTTAAAGCAACAAGTATCCACTAGTGACAAATTTTCTTATTTTTTAACAAATCAGGGTCTAACAGAGTATATGGCTTCACAGCTGTCATTTCCTCTGTGTCACTGACCCTGGTTTAACCATGATGTTTCATTATTGTCCAAACAAATCCATATGAAAAAATAAAAAGCTGGTCCTAAGTGCTTGACCAGTAAAGCCGAGCATGGAGGAATCCTCCATTTCAGAGAAGAAGACCAGTTCTAGGGCTCAGCAGCCACATGGCCAGCTCCCTGGAAGACCAGTAGAGAGAGAACAGGTGAAACCCAGTGGTGGAGTTTTCATTGGTGGTCTGTGACGGTGGGGCAGGAGGAAAAAAAGGTGACTGGAGAAGGTGCGGAAGATGGTTTAGCCGGGCTGAAGAGTCTCAGGCAGGGTAGAGTTTACTGAGAGGCGTTATGGTGATGTTGGCGACAGTGCTACGAGACTCGGATCATCTGAGCCACCGTCTCATCTGCTGCTGCCTGTGCTACCTCCTGCTGCTGTTGCAGAAGATGGAGGAGAAAGGATCAGTGAGGTCAGCATAATGAATTAGGAGTTTCATTCCTGAATGAGACAGTCTTTTCCAACAAGGTGACAACTAATTCCACACAAATTACTATTTAAAAAAGTCAATCACAGTAAGTCTGGCAGTTTAAAGAGCTTAGTTGACAGTTTATGACATAATTACAGGCTTGAGTCAGTATATTTTTTACTGAGTGATGATGTGCAGGTGATGTTATTCTACACATAGCTTCCTGTCACACCTGCGCAAGGGCCAAAGCCATTTCCTCCTTGTCCTTAGGGGAAAAGAAACGTCCTCCATCTCCTCGCTTACGCTGCATAGCGTGACGGTGGCGAGACTCGTGCAGGTATTTCTGTCAGAGAGAAAGTGGGTGTACAGGATCATGGTCAGTTTAACGTTATGATTACATTGTGTTACCTCTGTGGTGGTTGCTAGGTTGTTTCACCCACCCCCAATAACACCCAAACCCCACTTTCTCACTTGCCTCTCAAGGTATCAAGCCATGAAGATATTTCTAAAGATACCTTTAAAGGACTATCAGGAATATTTTTAATGTTAACATTAAATTAAATGACTCCATTTAATGCAACAGACAATTAACACCCCCAGTCTGCGCCTCTATGCTGCTTTCTGCTCTTTGTTTTGACTTTCTTCTAAACCCCTACATGAAATCTCAGAGAGCTACTCCCACCACACAAGATGATGTACAGAACGAGCCTATCACAAAATGGTAGCAAGACAACAGAAAGCCGAGTAGCTGATGAAGAGAGGGACAAGGGCTAACAACAGAAGGAGGAGACCGTCACTGTGCCCGTGTGTGTGGGGTAAGGTGAGGAACAATATGCCATACCCTCCTTTCTTTGGGGATCTTGCCCTCAGCCTCCAGCTTGGCCCGGGCCTGTCGTCGCTTCAGGATACGATGGTACTGTTTGGCATTGACGTAGAGAGGCTCCTCCTCTAGCATCTCAGCCCCTGGCAGGGGGATACGTTGCATTGTGGGAACTCCGCCACCTCCAGGCACCATCTGATAGAGACAGAGACACAAACATGCACACAGTGCTTAGACCCTCTAGCATGAAAATCATTTAACAGAATATACTGACATAAACAAAAAGTTACTGTCTATATGGATCAATAAATATCACATCAATTATCAGGACTTTATTCAACAGTAATAAACAGTACTAGATAACATGAGTTGTCAGAGGCCATGTGCACCCACACAGGTGTTTTCAGTCATTCTGGCTAAATAGTCTTCTCTACAGGTTGACATGCTGAGAATAGCATAATGTCATCAAATGAACTAATAAGTATCATATAGGGGAAAGTGGCCTCGCCCAAATAGGTACAATAAATAGAAGAGAGGTGAGGTAGAACTCAATGAAGCCCAATCTGTACACACACACACACAATCCTAAGCAGAGGGCTACTCAGGCAAATTAATTAAAAACGTGTGTCGGTGGACAACAGGTGTTGAGGGGCTTTAAATAAACATGCTCTGCAATTAACAAAAGTTTTTCAAATAATGTTGCCTGGAAAGTTTCGTAGTTCATTTTGTAAGATTTTCAATACGATTTAGCAGCAAAGACAACATATCATTCATTCCTACTATCATTGCAATATGACTCTCAGTTTCATATTCTGTAGAAAACGGGACTTATGATTAGCACAAAAATGATAAACTTAATACTAAATAATAATCACTAATAACCAATAAGCTAAATAATCACTACATTTACAAAGACATTTAAAAGTTCTGTGACCTCCACCACACCGCACACCCTTGTGGGAGTCTACATTAAAGAAAAGGTAATAAGATGCTGGGTACCTCTGCACAGGGTCTTACCATGACCATTCCACCTGCATTGACCATGTTACCGGAGACGGGCAGGGTGACGGTCACAGTGCCTTGGCCGCTGTTTGTGGTGTTGGTGTTGGCACCCCCTGCCTGTACAATCTGAGCGCCGGCCAAGCTGGCAGCTGGAATTGTGATCATTCCTGCAAAGAGATTATCATCACAGTTCTTACTCATAATGACCATTCGACTGTACGCCTGCTTGTAAAGTCCACAAAGCACAAGGAAAACAAGAAAGGTGGGAGGAAATGGAGTTTACCTTGCTGCAGGACGGTACCGTCTGCATTGACAGGCTGGTAGACGATGGTCTGCCCGTCAGCCGTCTGTGCCACCTGCTGGCCCTGCACGCTGATCTGCTGCCCCTGTGGAGCCACGAGTAAGGAGAGAAGGTATTTACCATAAGCATAGGAATAATAGTTTAATAGTTTAAGATTAAAATACCACTCTACTGGTCAGAATATAGCACCTGGTTCTGTCCAGCAGTGATGGCTGTCTGGGGCTGCTGGATGATGATCTGTTGGGGCTGACCCTGCTGACCCTGGAGCTGGAGAGTCTGACCACCCTGCAACTGGATCTGACCCGGCTGCACCAGCTGGATCTACATACAGACACAGTAACACACAAAGATTGGTCTAAGTTTCCTACATAATTTACTAAATACTACGTACTGAATATATATAATAGGGCTGCACATCCTTCATATCCACCAGTACTATTTCACATCTAGTAATCTAGATGTGGTAAATCTAGTAACTAAGCCTCATCCTTTACCTGCTGTAGTCCCTGAGCTCCAGACACAGGGACCTGCATTATGGTTTGCCCCTGACCCCCTGACATGGCCTGCACCATGATGGGTTGTCCTGATGACGTGATGAGCTGCCCGCCGCTCACCTGGACCATTAGAGGCTGCCCCTGGACCTACAGGAGATACAGAACACTGTTATAGCAGCACTGGCCGTGTTTGTTAGCTCAGTATCACTCATGTTTGACTTACAGGGCTGCAAGCAGGTGATGTTCAAACAGGAACATCCAGGATACCACATCATGGATTAAAGTATTCAATGATTTGCTGTCATCATTTCTGTTTTAGGATATACTGACACAAACTGCAAACTGTGTACAGTATATTTTCTGCTATTTTTGTCATGAAGTTAAACTACACAAAATACAAAACTTCTGTACTCAGTGGTTTTGCATTTACTGGAATACTGCTGCTGAATCAAGTGTTAAATTCATTTCAATCTGATTTGCTTAAAAGCACAGGATAGATAATGAATTTACATTCACATGTAAAACTTGACAAGAGCTGATGGTCCAACAAACATCCATAAATAAGTGAATGACCACAACTGACAAGTGAAAGCCTGTGGCAGAAGTTGTGTCACAGAGAAATGCCAGAGGGAAGGGACCACCTGCCATGTTTGACAAGACATATATAGCAAGATGATAAGAATTGACAGCCAGTAATGACCATCCATGTAGTTCAATGCTCAGCCCCAGAAGGTTGTTCAGCAAACGGCAAAACACATCCATTTGATGAATCTTTCAAATGGCTTTTATACTCATCACGAAGGACATTTGGCTTGTAAAACTTGCTTTTACAAGCAAGAGACAAATACAATTCAGACAAACAGTAGCCTTTTGTAATTTTTTAGCCATTAGAGCACAAGTGAAAACCTGAGGCTAACACACAACACAATGTGCTGAGGAACATGCAGTTCAGGCAGCTGTAAGACATGCTGGGAGGGAGGAGGGGGTGAACCAAACAGCACAGAGATGGGTCATGAAAAACAGCCCTGGTTGTAGCATGCAAACTTGTAGGCTGCAACACTGTCATGACACTGACACAGGGCGGCGGTGACACCACTACCTGGAGTGTCTGCACCTGCTGGCCTGAGGCCGTCACCACTGGCGCCTCTGTTTGCAGCTGCACAGCTGTCACTGTGCCCTGTGTCTGCAGACAAGGCAGGACAATATAATCTCAGACAAGTAATTATCAGGAGAGTAGACTGGATCTGGAATCCACTGGAACACTTTGAGTCTGGTTCCTGTTATGTGTGATCCTACAGCAGAAGTTGGGAAAACATTTCTTTATCAGAAACAAAATTAACTGGGTAAGTTCTGAGCTCACCTGCTGCTGGATCTGCCCATTGGTAGTCTGCACAACTATCTGCTCCCCAGTGGTAGTGGTGGCAGTGGTGTACTGCTCCATAGCTTATTATTATCACAATCCTCCTCTCCTGAGACAAAGGAAAGACACACACAGTATTAAATATCATTAGATGTATAGTTTTTATCAATGCATTTTTTTATGTAGGCCACAACATTTTTGTCCATCTACAAAAAAACATGTTTCTCTAGCCCCGATCTTAAGTTACATGTTGTCAACGCATTGATTAAGAACACTTTACATTATTCAAATGAGGACACATTTAAAGCCCATTCAATTCAGTTCATCAGGCTGACCTATGTCATAATATGTCACATGTTGTGTCTGAATTTTAGAGATGAAATATGAACCTCACACTCGGTGATACAGCGGGGTCAGCTGCTCGGTGTTGTTTTGTTAACTGGATATATTCGTATGAGAGCTAACACGGCTAGCGTCAGTTAGCAAGATTTTAAAACAGCCCAGTAAACGCTAGAAAGCGGACAACAGAGGCGAATCAACAGGGCGACTGCTAACGCCAGTGTTTATGTGTGTTGTTGTTCATTATAGTTTATGATAATTTACTTAACCGGTTGCTGGACGCCGGTTTTATCAACCACCCCTTTGTTTGAGATTCGATGATTTAGCTAACTAGCTAACGTTAGCCCAGGCATGCGGACCACCACACATCATCATGTTTCCTCGCAGGAGCAGACGCCGAGAACAAGAAGTTATTTGCAGCCCGACCAGCCCGGGACGCAGCGGCCTAAATCAAACTGCCATTCGAGTTTTTTTTTCCTCTCTTGCATTTAGCAGGGTTAGTAATTTGGTTGGTCCATGACAAACCAATCCGTGCTGACAACTACCAATGCCTTCAATCGGGTCTCCCTTACCGTATCTTCGCTGTCCGGTTTCCCTCTGATTGGCTCCAGTACAGCTCGCTAAAGCCCAATCAACAAAGTGAGCGGACAAAATGGCGCAAATGAAACAACGGCGCCCCGGGAGGAGGTGCGCAGCTGCGTGACACACGAACACGGGGACGGAGCGGGGCGCACGGGCCGCGCCGACCGCCAGGGGTCGCTGTTTCCCTACTTTTTTTATTTTTCAGTTTTATAACCATCTTCTGATTTTCATTATTTTTTTTTTAATTACTTTCTTAAACAGCGTACGGTGTAGGTTTATAGCCAGGAGGTACAGGAATTAATGCCAGAAAAGCAAAATGCAGACAACAGACAGCAGTCTAAGCCATCAGCCATAACTCCTCTCTGCCTCCAGGTTCATTGTATGCAATAGCAGTGTCCTTGAAGAAAAAGCTAAACAAACGTGTCCCACTCCGCCAGGGTGGAGTTTATGTGGATGTAATTTGCATAAAAATGATTCCCGTGAGCTGATTTCACTGTGGCAATGTGGATGAGGATGCTGGCCATTTGTCAAAAACTGTGTCACTCTGCCTGAAATCACCCTTAAGAGACACAAATCTTTCCAGACTTCTAAATAAAAGCACTGTCTTCAACATATCTATTTCTTGCATTATTGGGAGTAAAAATAACAAATAGCTATTGAAACATTTGATGGATGAACATGTGTTATGTTACAGGTGACCTTTGTTCAGTTCATGTCCATTTAATCGTTAATCCATCTGATGGATGGATTTGAAATTGTTATTTCAGTGTGGAGATTTCTTGATAAATTGAATCTTACATGTTCATTTAGAGACTATAATAAAATGATAAAGACCACTTCAACTCACCATAGAACAATGATTCAACAGATTGTGTTTCGGTGATGAGACCACTTAAGGCATTCGCCTAAAGGTGTCAACCTAAGTAGCAAGCAGTTCACAAATAAGTTTGTTAGACATTTTTTAACCTAATCAACTAAGAAGAAAATGTGCTCTACAAAAACAGAGGAGTTTAAGGGGAGGAAAATGAGAAAATTATATGTCATCTAATTCCCCCAAAGCCAAAAAAAATGAACTTTAAAATATTGAATGGCATCTATCCATCCAATGATTTCTTGCATGAAAAGATTTAATCGGGAAAACAATCCCTGTGGATTCAGACTGTATCTGAGTGGCCTTCAGAGTCAGCTGAGGACGGAGGGTGTTGTATGACATACATAGTTATATGTACATATATATAGTTAAACCCCATGAGGCAAATTTGTGATCTGTGATCCTGTGATAGAGGTGAAATTTGACTTGACCAGACTAGCCTCAACCAAAGAATGCATTGAATGTGTATATATATAATTATAATAATAATAATTATTGTTTTTCCTTTTGATAACGCCACCCCCACTCCAGTAGTCGGCAGTGCCGCGCCTTCTTTGTGTTGCAATGCTCATGTTTCCGGAAGTACATCCACGAGTTTCATGGGTCTGCGCCACTTCAGTTTTCTCCCCAACACACCCGAGGTGGGTAAAGACCCGCCCCTACCTTGCCTCTAATTGGCCAGTAGGCGGTTGGTTTAAATACGAAGCCCGGTGATTGGGTAGAATTGGGGTAGGCATACAGTGTAAGCCAATCATGAGCGGGGTGGTAGGTAGGGGCGTGTCTTCGCCTAACTCGGGTGGGAAGAAGGAAAGCGTCTGTGCCTAATGTTTGGAAGAAGTTCTTTCCTCTGTTGTAAAATAACGGCGAGGGGATGAAGTCTTTCCGCTGAGCGCTGCAAGGAAACCATACTACGCGATCCAAACGAGGTCTGTCAGCGGACAGTTTGACTTGTACTGACTGTGTGAACCTCCTCTTTGACATAACAAGCTAGCGACACGGCTCTAAGAGGCAGGACACTCTGTGAGCATGGCCCGGCCTCTGCAGGTCCTCTCCCTCCTGTCCAGGCTCGGTGTCCCGACAGTGAAAACCACAAACAGCTGTCGATTTGCAAGCAGAGGTACCAGGATGTGTCCGAGCCATGAGCGCAGGGACAGAGCCTCAAACAGGGCTCCGAGATACAGCGATGAGATGTCTGATGGGGACTTTGCAGTGGAGGATTTGGAGGATGTAGAAGACAAGCTCCAGGCTTTGGTTGAGTAAGAGACAGCAGGAGTTATTCCAATGTTGAAAACGACTACGCGTAATCCTTTCTGTATGCTGTCTGTACAATCTGTGACACTTCAAACCACGTCTCCCATGTTTTTCAGTGCAGAGAAGAAGAGACAGAGGACTGTGAAATATCACATACTGCGGAGGCAGATGGCTCCACCAGGTGCTCCACAGAGGAAACTAACCTGGGATGCCATTGAGCAGATCAGGTGAGGAGTTCTCTTAAGTTTGTCCAGCTGCTTAAACAAGAAGTACAATTCACCTAATAAAGGTTTGAAATTAAAAGACCATCAATTTTCAGATATCTGAAGCAGGAGCAACCAGAGGAATGGACAGTGGAGCGTCTGGCTCATGGCTTCTCTGTCAGCCCTGATGTCATCCTGCGGGTCCTCAGGAGCAAGTTTGTCCCAGCTCCTGAAAGAAAAGCCAAGCAGGATGTTAAAGTAATAGCTACGCTGGGTCAGCGGGTGCTGCCTTCAGGTGCTGGGGCAGAGGACAGACTGAAGCTGCCCGGGAACCATACACCAGCCGTGCTCCCATCTGGAAGTAGAGAAGGTGCTTTAATCACTGCAACTGACCAGACCCTAATGATTCGAGAAGGCTCGGGGACCCCGGCCAAGAGTCCTGCCCCTGTTACTGTTCTGCCCACCCAGTTCACAGCTGGTGTTAGTGGAGCTGCCCCAGCAGCAAGATCGACAGAAGAAGACAGGCCTACCAACACAAATCCACCAGAGGAGGACACAGAGGAAGAGGAGAGCTGGGATGGACAGGTGTTGACAGAACAAGAACTTCAGGAGTTTATGGAAATGGAGAAGGCCGCTCCTCCTGTGGTGCAAGTTGGGAATGAGTTCTTTGACAAAGAGGGCAACTTTTTATATAGAATCTGAGGTCTGTCTGTTGAACTGTCAGCAGTATTACACTTTACAATAATCAACTCAGCAACTTTTGGAACAGATCAGTACTGTGCAGGCTAGACACAGGCAAAACAGTCTAATGAATAAAAACTATAATTTTGTATTGGTTATTTATTTAACTTTTTCTCTGTCTTGTTCATTTAGTTGTGTTTATTACCCCATGAATTGATTTCTTGATCTCTGTATTTATTTCCTTTTCACCTTTTCCCATATCTTTACAAATCAAGATACAAAATGAATAAAACATAAATGTGGTAATAGGGGGAAAAAATGCAGAGCAGACAAAAAAAATCTAATTACAAGGCTTAATTTTCTAGGCTCATATTTTAAAAAATAGCCGTTAGTGAGAAATAAGACTCAGCTAAGAAAAGTAGAGGAACGTATGAATTTATTGGCAAACCCAAAGAAAATTGCCTCAAATATACAGAAGAGAGAAACGTAGCAGATACAAAGATGTAACCTTGTATATTTACATTACCATCACAATGACTTATTAATTTATACAGCAGTTTTAAACTGTAAGTAAAATGTGTTACCCTCACTTAATGCAATAGACCCTCATTAAATAAGAACTCAGCAAGTCTCTCCCAGTGTATAGCAGCTGCATAATAACCCTGTATCCACTCTGTTTTTAATTTGAGTTGACTCTCTTCTCAAAGTATCACAGTCAGAATTTAGTCTCATGCTGAGACACGAAAGAAAGAATAACCAAATTAATGTACGCTATTTTTTTTTTTTTTTTTTACAGAGCTCTGGATTTAAATATTGAGAGTTAACACGCAGTTCAGTGGGAACCCATATGAAACATACATGTTCTTGGTCAACAAGTGCAGCTAAGGGGTGTCACTGCCATACTGGATGAAACTGGTTACACACGAGTTGATATAAATAATCATCGGCAAATAGACGCTGGCCACACATTGGGAGGGCCTCACACCATATCCTTACACTAGGCACTTGCATAACCACATCCAGTTTACTGCACTCTGAACCTGCTTTACAAATAAATAAAACCTGCATTTAAGCAACACATTTAAAACAAGACAGACAAATGATTGTGCAATAAATGATTAAAAGAAGAAAAGAAAATCCTGTAAGACTTGACATGATCTGATAAGACAGATGTGTAGAGAGGCATTGGCCATTCCAGTTTAGTTTCACAATGACAGTAGTGTGAGGATGAAAAAAACAGCAGTTTAGCATAAAAGACTCAGGAGACTTTCAAAAGTCCTGTTATTTTAAAGATTTTGCTCCACTTCAGATACAAAAAAAAACAACAACAAAAAAAACAAACAAAAAACCAAAAGAAAAATCCCAACAGTCTCACATGGTGTTCCAGCATATACAACCATGTGTGTTAACTAACAGGCTACAGTGTTAATTATGCTATACAACATTTACATAATTGAATTGCTTCTGTGTTTCTTTCACCAAATTACACTGATGTGTTGGGTAATGTGTTGTAAAAAATATTTGTAGACATTTACTATCAAACTATAGTTATTTCTGCCATTTCTTAACATCTTTGTCATTTGCACATAAGTTTAAAAGTTTGTTAGTACAAAAATGGCTCAAATGATTATAAACACAACTCGGTATATGACTACAGTGATTATTACAGTATCGTCACATTAATCGTTACGTCACATTTAGGAAAAATGTTAAACTACAAACTCTTAGCATACAAAGGACCTTGTGCTTTAAGCAGTTAGAACTGCAGACATTAATTTTTTAACAAATCCTGTCTTTAAACAGACACACTTTACCACCCTACACACTGACTCATAATGTGTTACACACAAAAACATCTCCATTCATCGAATGGAGCAACTGGAGACCTTAAGAGATATTCTGCCAACAGGATTATTCAACGTGCATGGATAATATACTGGATCTAAACATGTTATTGCTATCAAACCTAATGCAACTGGAAATGTCCACTTGTGTCTTATTACTTTGACCTTGGATCTCAACTATGGATCCTACCAAAAGTATGCAGGCTGTTATTCCAAGTAAAGAGTACAACAATGGATTTCACAAATCAGTGCCAAGAGAGGAGGCTGAAATACCTCAAATTTATGTATTCTAGGCCGTCCGGGCACTTTTTGACAAACAAATACTTAATTAAAAGCAGGGATTAAGACTCGAGTGGTTTGGGAGAGTTATTTACCAGCTTCCAACAACAATCTTTTTAACATCATCCAAACTGATACCATGTCAAAAATAGAAAGGAAAAAAAAAAGGTTTATGTACAAGTGCATGAGAAAAAGGACACACAGCTTCAACAGAAGTGAAAAGTATTTCCAAGAGCACTCCCAGGTGATGGGAGAGGCAGGACCCGTAATGCAATGGTGGTGAATTTATACAAATAGCTTTTCTTCAAAACCCATTACTCTGGCTCTGTCAGCAGTTCAAATTACTGCATCAGTTCTTCATTTAAATGGGAGATTCAAACTCAATCAATAGAATCAGTAACTGAAGCACAACATTACAAGACCTCCTTAGTTTTCCTCAACTGTGCATTAGTCCCAGGACGCCTCCGTACATTCATTATACTTCACAGATGACAGCAGAGAGAGACAGACTCTTCGTCTGGTAGCTGAGGCCAAAGTTCATACTAGAAGGTGAAAGGAAGAAGTAGCTGGAGACAAAAGAGTGACAGGAACAGCGGCCGGCCACGTGGTGGACTGGAAACCCGTTGCTTAGTTGCATGACAGGTTGTGCCTGCTATTCAAGCAGATCCTGTACACAGGGAAGAAAATAGCATAGCAATGAAGTCAGAACCAACCCAGGTGAGCAAACAAGAAACCAGTTTGGTCATGTTTACACACACACACCTAACTCCATTACTCAAGTGACCTAGTTATGGGCTCAGTTCATGTAAATGTTGTAACATTGTAGCAATAATGCTAAATCATGCTAAATCATCCTCTGACACTAAGCTGCACTGCCTCCTTCTTCATATTGGACTGGTTACTGCTGAATTTAAAACTTGTTTCACTTCTGAGAAAAAAACTAAAGGAGCAAACATCACATAGACAACAGTTTGGAGTACAAAGCTGCAAAGCATGACCGTCTCCTCCCACACTCCTGTTTCCAGCTGACTGGGATAATGTATTGGCTATTATTAGCTTATCACAGGTACTGGCTTGAAAGTGGGCGAATAAGTACAAGAAAATTGCAGTTCAGCAACGCCAAAGATATGTTTGAGGTGATTTAGAAATAGTATCACTATTACATTTACATGTGCATTTATGTTTATTTATATTTGTATTTTGGCACACTTGAGCTTCAGAAGTAAGCACTAAGTACTAAATCTGAACAGTAAGACAAAGTGCATGGAGATCAGGTAAAGAGGTGTATACTATTATATAATGTATTTTTCAGAGAGCAATGTAAAATGTCCTGCTCAGTACATATGTTTGTCACGATTCTTTAAAAAACACATCCAAGGGTGTTTCTTTATGTTGTGTAAGAAAATGAATAATAGCTAATATACTATTATCATTTTAAAATATGAACTATCAACATTGGCTTCCACAATCCTGTATTAGTGGGTTATGATTATGCTGCACCGTCTATGCTTTTTCGATAAGTTCAGCTCACAGCAGGTGGTGGGCCTGTATAGTTAGGTGTGCACAGCGACTCATCATGGCCTCCTCACTGAAGGGTTGTAAATGTTTAATAAGGTTAATAAATGAGGCCCACAACATGAGAATGATTTATTTCTACATAGATAAATCCAAATAATCCTAGTCCTAACTGTTCATCTGTATTTAGTTACAAGGACAATATAGTGGTTGCTAATGACAACATCTAAAAGATTCCAGATCTTATTTAATACTAACAATTATTCCCTGGTGTCCTTAATAATGATAATTCTTTATTGGAAAAGTATAATTACCTCTATAACTAGGTTATTTGTCTTTGGAATCAAAGTGTGTGGCTAAAATTTTGAAAGAAAACCTGGAGCCCATGTTTCTATCCTGGTCGCTATATGAGGGAGGGAAATATACTGTACCTCATCTGAGTCGTCATGAAACTCTATCTTGCCGTTTTGAGTGTGGTTGGTCTCGAGCGGGTCGTCTATCCCCTCAGCAGCATTGTCCTCAACGTGCTGCTGCAGCACTGAGTACCTGTGAACCAAGAACCTGAAGAGCAGATTCAAAATACTGTCAGGTCACAATCATCTGAAAAAACACATCTGACACATAAAATATAATGAAAGCCAAGAAAGCAAGAGTGCTAACAAGTCAAGATACAGTCTGCTGTGCTGGACAGGTTCTCCTCTATACAGGTGTTGGTGAGGAATTGGACTATATATCTGGGCAGAGAGATACACTAACCTGCCGCCACAGACATATTTCTTGACAAAGACGACTCCTGCTGCAATGCTCAGCAGCATGATGATGATGACTGTTATCACAATGGGCACGGACTTGGAGGAGTGACGGTCTACCTGTAAAAATAACAGCACACAAAAAAGTGTGAAATAAGATAATACTGTACCAGATACACTGTAGGCAAACATACAGCACGACTAAATCTATATTCACAACATTTTCAAGAAGTCTTATTGAGCAGAGGTACTGACCAGAAGTTCTGGGCCCACCAGGTCACTCACACACCTCTTACTGAGGTCTATCTCTTTACGGTCCGGCATCTCTCCTCCCTCACACTTATCTCCAGGGATTTTTCTGTAGCTGTGGACAAAGAGCACATGGGTGATGTTATTATTGCTCAGTGAAATGAAATTAGATGGTTTACATATTTTTAGATGTGATAACATGATCTGTTGTGCTTGTTTTGGCTCGGACACACTTAAATTGCCAGCTCTTTCAAATGTGAAAGACAGTTCATAGTTTTTTTAAATATCAATAAACCTGTATCAATACAACAGCCGGCCCTACCTACTGTAAACAACTTTCTTCAGCAATAGTGTAATACTTATTCATTATCTATTAAGCCAGTATGTGCACAGTGAGGCAAACATCATTTACTAGAAACCTTCACTCTACCACAATGAAAGCATGAGACTCACTGTCAGCCTCATCTGCTTCCTCTGACTGCTCTCTGCATGACAGATACTTCCTCATTCTCATCACTTGTCTCCTCTGACTCAGACAAACTCTGAGCGCAATCCCCTGTCACTCTCTCTCAGTGCTGATGGCCTTGTTTACACTTTTATACATGTAGTATCAGCTCTAATATTACCCATCAATAACTGGACTAACGAGAATCAAAATTATTCATTACAATTACTGCAAAACTAATCTTTTACTACTTCCACTACTCAGGTAAGGCTGGTCAAGACAGTAATTAAAGATAATTGTTAAGCAGACTAGACAATTACAGACAAGTTAAAGCAGGTCATGTGGCATCAATGATCAACAGGGTGGGTCAACACTTTCACTGCTACTTCCTATATGTTGTCATGGGGACATTGCCTGTTTATGGGATGAGATTATTCTCAATAATTGACTGATGTGAAGTAATAAACCAGTGTTAAACAAGCAACACTGACACACAGATCTCTCCTGCAGCTGGAGCCTTACCCACTCGTCTGCAGTTGCTCCTCTTTGCCGTGCAGACAGAACTCAAGCACTTTTCCTTTCAGGTCAGGCTGCTCCACACACTCTGGGCTGTTCTCCTTACGGTAGTATCCAAAATCACTGCGACAGACAAAGGTGGAAAAAATAACCTACATTTACTCTTGTTACTGTAAATGTCCAGTTGTTCTGCTCAGTACTTGTACTTTCTGAGTTGTGTTTGAAGCCAGAATTTATTTTTTTAATTTTACCTAAAGTAAAAACCCCTCCAGAATACTTTCACAGTTTGATATGTTAATGAGGACCCTTCCTCAGCTTACTGTAGTTTATGTTTCCATCTCCATCCAATAACAGATTTTGAATAAAATATTAATTATCTATAGTAATTGAACTGTCAATCAGTAAAAACATGACTTTGCACTTCTACTTCAGCAGGATATCATGGTCTCTGCCTAGAACAGAGCGCACCAAAAATAAGTTTCAATCTAATGTTATCCAGTGGCATCTAATCTGCTGTAACTAAGTGGTTGAGTTTGACATTTTGAGCGTGGAGGTCAGAGTCTCACCACAGGAAGTCATCCAGGGTGCACGGACATGGGGTTGGCTGGGTGTTGACCTCGTAATCTCGTCCGTTCCAGCAAACAGAGTCCTTTCTGAGACGCAGGAACCTCTCTTTGTAGCCAAGCATGCAGCCGTCGTTGGGGTCGCTGATGTCATTTGAATGTGCCAACCACTGCACATAGTCATTGTCGTCACCTAAAAACATCAATATTTGGGACTCTGTTTACATCAAATCTAAAAAAAAAAACAGAAAAAAAAAACAAACAAAAAAAAAAAAACAAAAAAAAAATCACAAAATAATGACAAAAGATATCTTAAATGTACACAAGTACATCAGTTTTCTATGGTGTCACTCACAATCTCTGGTGAGAAGATCCCTGAAGTCAATGGTGATGGAGACCCAGTACTGGCTGAGGAGGGAGTCTCTGTAGCCCCAGATACTGACATTCATAGAGCGGGCTCCTGGCTCTGACGCCAGCCCAGTAAAGTAGATGGGGTCGTCGGTGAAGTTGTACACACCCCAGCACTGTCCTTCATCAGTAGAAAACCTGTCAGGACATCGTAAAGCAATAACATATGAGAGGGAGTTGTATAGAATAAGATATCTGCACAGCTACAGTGTAAAGAAAGCACAAATGTGCTATTGCTTTTATACAATATTAATTTCACATACTGTATTCATCTAAACAAAGACAGAGGTTTTAGACTTGTCTTATAGTTTGATCCTCTCCAAAAACAGAGCTGCGCTGTTATTGAAAAGTAACATACAAAAGTGAAGCAAGAGCAGAGTGCAGAGTATAAAAGTCATCACAGACTCTGACTGGTCGACTGTGATTGGCCCACAAAAAGCCATCTGGAGACAGACCATCCTTTACCGACTGTGTCACACTTTACAAGACCCATACAGTGAACAAGAGCTAAATTAACCATGATGATTTTCAGAACAATACATAAAAATAGTAACAACTGCACATGAATTGTATTTATATAATTTTGCATTGTTACAGTCTAATTGCTATTTACACAGTTCAATGACAGATTCTATGATTTTATTGCTGTAGTTTGTGAAGAAAAACTGTATGAGAGACAACTTTTCATATTACAGTCCACAACTACAACAGCACAGCAGCTGCAGTCTCAAAAAATGACCATACAACTGAACGCACCAACAAGTATAAAATATGGTAACTGGCATTCACTGCCGTTCGATTTGCATAGTATTCTTTCTATTTTTCACTTTCCACTCCAGTCAGCAGCTGTAGAGGGTGTAAGATTAGAATTCAGACTGGACAGTACAGCGGTAAATACAACAATAGACATATTTTAATTTTAGTACTTTTTCTCCCTTCATTAAATTAAATTAAATTAAAAAATCTGTAGATCTGAACGAACCACACAGACTTTGACTACTTTCATTAGCGTATCAGAATTTCTGATGAAACAAGAGCAGAAAGCGAAGCTGTACTATATTATCCTGCTAAATAAACTCAAACAAGCTTCCTGTTGTGTTCAGCCTACTGCTTATGCTGTAAAGCGTGACTGGTGCTTGTTCTGTGCTAACTGGGAGCTGTGGTCCTGAACTCTCTCTGCTTCTCAGCTCCTCTGTGTTGTCTGCAGAGTTACAGCTGATAGATGCATTTGAAGCAATTTGGATTTTCTAGATTTTCTCTGAGCTTTTCAGCTGCACCTTTATGTTGTTGTTTTTTTTTTTAACTTTGTTAGTCATGTGAAGTGAGTCAGCAACAGTCCACTGTTGCTTCAATGTTTAAACAATGATAAAGATACCAACACATAAAGGGTAAGTGGGAGGAAGGAGCCATGGGACCAAACCCAATGTATTTTGCTGGGGAGGCAGACGTGAGGGAGATGATGGCCACATAGAACCAGAGTGGGCTGTGCAGCCAGCTCCACTGGGCTGATCACCACACAGCCACATCCATCTCTCTCCCTCTTGCTCTCTCTTGCCCCCTCCCTCTCTCTCTGCCTGTCTCTGATATTTTATTTCTTTCACACTGAGCTGCTCACCCAATTTGTGTAGCAACCCACTGGGAAAAGTCCTGGATCGCTGATGGCCACTCCAGCATTAATGTGAAGGCTATAGAGGGTTTATCCAAGCGTAGTGAACTATTCCACTGGGAACCTTGGAAACACCGCTTAACAGGGCTTAAGAAAATCTTACTGTCTTTGTTGATATTGTGGAGGTCTATGAGTCAACAGCTCAATATTTCTTTTTCACTGAAAACATTTGACACATCACAGTAGGAAAAGCACAGGTGTAAATAATAAAATGAGTGATGGCTAAATTCCATTTAGCTGCTTCAGGGTGTTGATATTGTGCATGCTGGCTCTAGTTCACACTGTTAATGAGATATTTGTATAGAACAGAGCCATCATTAATGTTATTAGTAACAACTGTGCTTTTCCTGCTGTGACAAGTCAAAATGTCTGCTGTGAAAAAGGTCTATTACAGTGAGTCTGAATTTAACTCAGAAGACATATGGAACACATAGAAAAGTAAAGAGAGACTTCTACTAGTATCAGCTGATACAGGTCAAACCCAAACACCTCTGTTCCCTTTAACCCGTAACTCACTTGATCTGGTTGACAGGTTGAGTGGAGCTGTGCTCCACAGCCACCAGCAGTCCTCCAGAGTCCAGAATGGCGTAGTGATGAGGTCCATTGAGGGCCTTTATCCAGGTGTACCCTCCATCATCAGACACGTACACATCTGGCCTTATCACTGAGATGGCATCACCAACACTCCCTGATGAAATATGTTTATCCAGATAAGTAAATTCTAGATTATCTCACACAAAACGTTTCTGACAAATTCGGTATTAAGGCTTTGGACTGAGAATTACCATGAGCTAAGATGAGACCCACAGCGTTTGGTTCACTCAGAGGCAGCATGGGGACATTCAGCCTCATAGCAGTGCTGTACGCTGCATGGATGTGGAGACTGCACTGTAGGCATAAACACAATCAGCATTTGGTGTCTGGATGTTTATAGCACCAACGCTGTGAAAGTCACTGACTGGAGATGAAAAATAACCAGCACTGCCATGTACATATATTGCAATCCACTCAACACACACGGCAATCCAAAACTAAATTCATCATTCAACAGAAAGAAATCTGTTGCTACAACTTACAAAAGTACAGAGTTTTTCATCAAGACTGATCCACTTTTATTTTTGTTTTTTCTAAAGAAAAAAAACACCAGTTTCCTCTTCTTTATCCTACCTTCTCTGGGTCCTTGGCAGTAGCGTCGCACTTACTGTTGGCAGGTTTCCTCAAGGGAACCCATTCCCCTCCCTGATCAAAGGAAACCACAGACTGCACAGAGTCACCTGGAAAAACAAGCGCAGACAAAGACAGAATACTTACTGTTAGTCTTAAACATTTAGCAAATACTGCTATCCAGAAACAAGGTAACACTAACGCTTAGGTTCTGTTACCCCAAAATTTAAAAAGTGAGCAAGAGTAAGCAATGCAAGGGTTAAATCCATACAGCCTGGGCAATAATCATGTGACCACAGAGGGGTCATGTAGAAGAGTGGAAGTGAGAAAGAGAGTAGATCATTTTTTTCAGCAGAAAATACAGAGAGCAGCAGACATGATGGAGTTAAGATTTAGCTGGTGATGTGAGATATTTCTGCTCAAGTGTCAGCCAGCTGCTTCAGACAGACAGCACATCTAACACTGAACAGCTAATTAAATATTTACCTAACGCCCTCGCTCCAGTATGTAATGGAGAAGTCATATGTATGTGTGTGTGTGTTTCTAGGGGAATTTGAGTACAGGCATGTGTTGCTATTTCTTTATCTAAGCACAGACACATGTATAGGGCTACCTTCAGCCAGGACACTGGTGATGAAAACTCCACGCAGGGAGGTGACGTTAGTGAAGTCTGTATCACCACCTGTGGTGGTATAAAGGTGCCGCTCCAGTGACTTGGAGTACACAGTGCCCCGGTCATCTGATACATAAATGGTACCGAAGCCTGTATCTGTGGATTTAAAAAAAAACAAACAAAAAAAAAACATACAGACATTGAAGAGTACATTGACGTGCAGGGTTTCAGAGCTGGTGATATGAAATAATGTCCTAATGATAATAACAGATAATGAGCCACTTGAGTTTATATGGTGCAAGTTCCCTGCTTGGTCAAAAGTATGTGGACACCCAAACATTACACCCATATGTGACAGTTGAATATGTCATTCCAAAACCATGGATATTACTTATTATATAACAACCTCCATTCTTTTAGGAAGGCTTTCCAAAGGATTTTGGAACCTGACTGCAGACATATGCACCCCCTCAGCTAAAAGAGCATTAGTCAAGTTGGCCACTGCTGCTAGGAGATAGAGCCTGGACCATTTTCTCAAACTGGAAAGAAATGGCCAAGTTCAAACCATGGAAAACATCCTGAGAACATAAGTACACCAACATGTGCGGACAGCGTTGTCTGAATATTTGAAGCCACTGAAAACATGCCACAGCTTCAGGGTCCTGGTATTGTGTGTACTGGTTCACTGTCACACTGTCACAGCTTACTGGGATACTCGAATAGAACGGATCTATTGTTTATGTTGTTAGTAACACCCGTGTGTTTTTGTACTATGACAAGTCAAAATGTCTGTTGTGAGGAAAGACGATGTAGGTTAAGTATAATATTCAAAAATGTGTTTTCTAAGATTTACAAATGTGAGAAAAGGTTTACATTTGTGGATGAAATATTCTTGACCAAAATCAATTTTCAAACTTATCCTTACAAAACTACATTGTTGCACCTCAGAAGTGTAAAAGCTGCAGTATAAGACAGAAATTTGCATTTATTCATTTCCCCAACCTTCTTCACATCTGACACACATGTGATTAACATTTTCTACAGGGGCAAACACACTATCTGTCTCTTAAATAGCATTACTGCTTTGTTGCACAATATGATGAGTAAAATCGTGAAGCTGCCGGATGGACTGACCTCCCGGCTCGTCAACGTGCATGAAAACCATTTCATCGTTCGCTGCCAGGATGGAGTAGAACTGCTCGTGGCCAACAGGGGGCAGCTGGGCCATGTTCCACGTCTCACCCTGGTCCACCGACACGTGGATCATCCTCAGGGTCCCCTGCAGAGACAGAGGCGGTAAAGAACAATAGAGAACAGTTAGAGAACAGTTTGAAGTGTAATAACCTCATGCAAATGAACTTGATTTAATTTATAAAGAAACAGAGCCGTGCATACATAAGCACACAATATGTGTCTTGAAAACTACATATTTTGAGTGTAACAATTGATTTGGCATATAGGCATTTCAGTAAATACAGTCAGTATTGAATGAGAAACATGAACGTTTTTACCTTCATATTATTTTCTGTGATAATTTCCCCATCAGTTGTGACTATTAAAATAGCTTACTTCCCTATATTCATGCAAATGTAATATTTACTCAATGACTTCACTTAACTCCACTCACAACCACACATGGATATAGGAAGAAAATCTATTTACAACCATCAATACTACAACAAAAAACACTGACCTTTAACTTGAAATAGGGCCTGGGCCTGTTTTCATTTTTCAATGTCTTGAAAACAGTCGGGACGTACAACATGATATATCTCACCTCACAACTGCTTACTGTATTTCAAATTCACCTTTCAAAAGCAAAGGTCTAAAACAATAAATATTTTGTCTCGGGGTGCATGATCTTGTCTCTATATTGCCGTGATTTGGACCCACTGTATACTGACCTTGCCTGTCATTACAGAGGCAAAGAGGAAGCGTCCACCCAGGCCAAAAGAGTAGATCTTAGTGGCGACAGTCTTGATGGTTTTACCAAAGTCTGTCGTCCTCCTCAGTTCCAGCATTCCCCGATCACCTGATTAAAAAAAAATTAACAACTTAGAAGCAAAAAGTGCAAAGTGCAAGTATGCAATCTTACAAGTGTAACTAAAAGTTAAACTTACATGAAGTATTTAAAAGAAAATATGGATGAAAACATAAATTCTTTGCTTCATCAGGCCAGGATCATCTGTTATATTGATACCAATTGTCATTTCTATCTTTTTATTCATATTCCAATCCAAATTCAATTGATCAATGGAAAGAGAGCTCAATAAAAACACATAGATGCTTATCTTTTATCTTGAGAAAATTTAAACGATTATATTCCAGGTACTGTTCCTCAGTAATCTACATACACATACATGAACACATGAGGTCAAAAGAAGGTTTGGATAGAAATGTCACAAGGTCATTTTTCATTTTAGGTTTTGCTTAAAGAGCGGATCACTTACTACAGGATCCATTGAGGCTGGCTGTAAAGAAGATGGTATTCTTCCTTCCCCTAGAAGGAGAGTAGAAAGTGCAGACAATTTCAGATAAGCAAATGCACATTTGACTTAACAAGTCTCATACAGGACTCTCTATTAACTCTCCATCTACTCCCATAATGCTGAAGATTTTGCTTTTGTTGTGAAAGCAAGCAGCACGTGACACAGCTTATCAAATATAACCAGCGTATGGACATGCCCCTCTTAACCATGCACTTTCTTTTGAGTGTTGTGTTTTGACATCAGAAAGCTCCTGTCTCAGTTGACAATGACCCATATTTCTGCAGCCTGTTCAGATCCGCCTCTTCTCGGACAGTGATAAAAGGTCATGTTTCAGGAAGTCTGTTTTGTACATAAAGTTTTATCAGACACCGTAGCCTTGAATACACAGCCAAAAAGATATTTAGAAATCCAAAGGTCAGTGTGTGATGCATACTAGGGAGTGCCTCCAAAACAACAGGAGTGCTGCGAGGGTTTGGCCACAACGGAGCTAGTCAAACAGTCATTGACTGCATTACAGTTTTAGAGTTTTGCCTTTTAGGCAAAGGTGCAGCAATAATAAAAGTCTTGGGAGTAAACCTGGGAACATGTCTCAGGTTAATTAATATTCATTAAAATCCTCCAACTATCAGCAAAGGACAGTTAATAAGCAGAACTGTGAACAAGTCAAAACATATTTTGCTTAAAAGTATAAAACACAGTATAGAGAAGTGGTACTCAGCTATCTTCCATTACCTGTATTAATTTAGCTTGTTAAAGGAACTCAAATTGGAGCAAAGGACAACTGATTAACAGATACCAGACAGATTTTTGAAATCTTTGCTAAAGCAAGACCAATAAGAACAGGGTTCCTCCAATCCTTCCCACTCTCAGTCAATAGAAATATTCTCAATCATTTGAGACACAGTCCCTGTTCACACCTGGTATTAACATGTATCTTCAGTGATCCGATCATAGGTGGTCAGCTCCAAGTACGTCTGTTCACACCTGGCTTTAAAATGTGTCTCCACATGCGTCTCCAGTGACCACTTGTGATCAGATCTCACAGACAGGTCTGTTATCAATGCGCACAGCTTTATAGTGAAATAAGGTTTCAGCCATTAGAAACAGTAAAATATTTTCAGTTTATTATGAAACTGCAGTGGAACTAATTCGACTGTGGCAGAGGACATCACGCATTTGCTTTCGCACTCTTAAAAGAATGTGGCCACATGTGGCCCAGACCAATTCCGAATGTGGTCTGAGAGATCAGACCTTGAATGTGTCCTGGGTGCGTTCACACCTTACAGCTGACCACTCATGATCGGATCACTCAGGACGGCTGTTAATACCAGGACTGAACAGGGCCACAGACTCTGGGGCATGCTGAATAACGCTGGTAACAGACAGCAGTGTTAGAGTCACTGCGCACCTGACTAAGATACTTTGTATCACCTGTTTGTCTTGTCTCTTACCATTTCACCAGACACACCATGTCGTGGACCTTTTTCCAGTTGCTGCCAAAATCTTCAGACAGCCACATTTCATTCTGAAGATGAACAAAAGAATTTCTTAAATGATGAACTCACAACTCAACTGCACTATCACCGTCCTTGACACAGATAAAACATAACTTGGTATTCTAGACCTGCTCATAAACACCACAGCCATGTTAATAAATATACTCAGTGCAAACACATGATGAAAAATGATTGACTAATAGAGTCTTCTTGCTATGTGGAAGTGAGATGGCGGTCTAACCTTAGCTTAAGGATTTTATGACAGACCATGAAAAAGGTCACTCACCCTCTTAAATTAATAAAAAATTTAAACAACTAGTAATCTGAGATCCCCACATAAAGAGCTGGAGTTTCCAAGTTTATATAGACTCTTCTTCCGCTATTCTCTCTGCGAGGTTAACTGACATTCAGACTGATTACTTTCTGAACAACATTACCATTCGCTACTTACATTGTTGCTGAGGACCAGCAGCACTTTGGAATTGTCAGGGTTGTATGTGATCTGCATCAGGGGGATGAAGGGCAGGTCCCTGTGGGAGAAACTTTTTCCAAAGTCATCTGAGACAAAGATCCGAGACCCGTGACCTCCAGACACGTCACCTGTCAGGATCACCTATAATCCAGAGTCCAGAATTCAGACTGATGAAGCCACACAAAATGGATCTTCAAGGTTCTTTGGAGTAGAGACACATTACAGTGGCGCTACATTTGCGAAAACTCTTATTGACTAAACAAAGTAAATGTGGTGGGGACTTGGTCAGGACGTGACTTACTTTCCCAGAGTTCTCGGGGCCGATAGCAATGCCAAACTCTGATCTGATGAAGGTGTTGTTGATGAGGTTGGTAACATCCTGGAATGACTTCCCATAGTTCTCGCTGGCAGACAAATGGTTGCAGCCAAATCAAATGCAAATCAAAAACAAACTATGCACTCTTTTTTTTCGACAGGTGTGGTCGTAAGACTTACCTTCGATAAAGTTTGGACTGTCCAAGTCTAATCATGAAGAAAGGCACCTGAAAAGTTGTCAAAGCCAGGATGACCTGCCAAGAAAGAGGGTTCATCTTGAGCGGAGCACGGATCATTTATTAATGTGCATGAGACCCTGATGTGAGGGAACTTATCATGTAATCTATGCAGGCAGACTACCCTGGTAATTTCACACAGTTCACTGGGTAACCCACCCAAGTTCGCCCTACTCATGTCAGAGTGGAACAACGCTGCATGAGAGACATGTAAGGTGCAAATGCAGAAGAGCGTAGCACTCACCCCTGTGCCATCTCCAACCCAGGCCAGCGACACAGAACCACTCAGGTCATTGAAGGTATACTGTGAAAAATACCAAAAACATGTTCATGTAAAATATGTTAAAAATAGCATATTAAACATCACAGAAGTAGTTGAGGAACATTGTGCAGCGTGAATACTAAAACATTACGAAAGCAACCGCTGAAAATGAAAAGAGACCAACTGACCACACTATTATAAAAGCCTCTTTGTGAATTTAGCCTCCTGACTGTATTTTGCTTTGACTGGTGCCATGTTTCCTCTTGCCTAGCAAACAGTAGATGGTAAAGTGTACAAAGTGAAGCACCACTTCACTTTTTAGGACAGGTCAGACAAGCATTTCAGCAAGCACAAGGCTTCACGGCAGTAGCTCTCAGCAAAGACCTCTGAATACAACCACTGAGCACCACATTAAAACTGAATTTGATTTTCACTCACACAATAATTTGGTGTAAATCAAGTCATTTCAGCAGCATGACTAACAAAAGCGCCTATGCTTTCATTTTTAGAGAGACTCCTGTCTGAAATAAAAGCCTACAATCCTGTATTCAATTCAGTGGCCTATTACTCTTCAACTGTGTGGACATTCACTTCATCTGTTTAAGGCTGGTCTCTTTTAGCAGCTCGTATTGTGAGCAACTCTGGCCTCTGGGACCTCTAGCAGAAACCTTAAGAGGAACGACAAGGCTGAGCCTCTAGGAATTCTGTCGAATTTAAATTACTGAGGCCAAGTGTACAAAGACTGCAATGCAAAGTTGATCACATGGTAATGAGGAGCAAGGCAAATAAGCAGCACAGGACTCTGCTGAGTTCAGCCTCCTGTTTGTTTTGAGCAGAGCAGTGCACAGTTGCGTAGATACTTTATGAGATGCCGAATTGGGTGCTTTCTCTTTGTGGCATATCTGAGTCCAAATTTAGCCCTCCCTTCTCTACTGTACTTCTCTACTGTACTGTAGTCTCTGCTTCCTTACAGA
Source organism: Trachinotus anak (assembly GCF_046630095.1). NCBI lineage: Eukaryota > Metazoa > Chordata > Actinopteri > Carangiformes > Carangidae > Trachinotus > Trachinotus anak. The sequence continues at coordinate 12,703,052 of NW_027273855.1, read as the reverse complement.
CTCACCGCTTGCTTTTACTAACACACAAACACAGCATTTAATTACAAAATCACTACCACACAGCCAGTCACATGGATTCCCCTGGGCCAATTTTCCTGTCAACACTCAGATTCATTCTCTGTCAGGCTGAGAAAAGTGGCTCCTCTAACACAGAATACAGCCGCATGCTTGACGAGAATAAGATGTAGGTCATAGCCATTAATGGAGCATCTGGGAGGTTTGGTTGTGCCTCTGTGTAGCCTGCGCGGATCTTAAAAGTATGAGGAAAAGAGGCACAGTTACAGTTTCACTACACTGTATTTCACTGCACCAAATGTTATAGGAAAAAAAAAAAAAAAAAAAATCTTGGCAGCCCTGACGTGGTAGCCGTCAGAAAGACAAGAAGATTCCTTTAGAGGCTTTACGAGCTTGGAGAGAAGGGGTAAGGGAAATGCCTGACTCTGCAAGTGATTCCGATGATTATACATCATGTTTCAATAGCGTTTCACATGGGGACAATAAATCTACAATGCAATACCCATGTAGCGGCTGTGATGGGCTGAAGGGGTTCACAGCTGACCTGAAAACAGCCCGTCAGTAGCGAGGTTTCTGAGGACACCCAGGAGCTGATTAGGCCTACCCGTGCACCTGGTTAGCACCTGCGCATCATCATCATCATCATCATCATCCTCCTCCTCCTCCTCCTCCTCCCTCGGCTCATTTCACTGTCAGGCGTGCGAAGTGTAACAGGACCTCTCAGCAGGTAACTTACACGGTGGGTGTTGTCGGCCAACTTGGTGCCATATTCTTGAAGAGCTCGGCAGGAGTCGCCCTGGTCGGCGCTCCTCCGTTGGATCCCGTGATCCGGTGATGGGGCGAGCCATGCGGGCAGAGACCTCTTCGCGATCCTCGCAGCTCTCTCTGCTCCAGTGTCTGAACGCTTCGCGAACACCGACCGTCCGGAGGGTTTGGATCCCGGCTGGAAATCTAAACCGGCTGTGAAAGTGGAAACCGATAACAGCAGAACACAGTGCAGCGAGAGTCCCACCATCGTTGCTAGTGCCACCGGCAAAGAAAGCAAAAACAAAGGGGACAAAAAACAACCCCGAGCCGAGTCTTTATTTGTCCCGGGCTTGCCTAGAAATTGAAGGTCGCTACAGCTCTACCGCGGATGACATCAACAAAACAGTAGTCCTCCTGACACCGACTGTTTCGCGCTTTGGAAACACGGAGAACCCTCAAAGCTCCGACTTTTTCCGCGGACCGGAGCGAAAAGATATGAAAACAGAGGAAAAAAATCGCAATTTTGCAAATAAAGCAGGGTGTTTCACACCGATTGTTCGCACAGCAACTCCTAAGCCAACATGATGCACTGTAACGATCGCGCAAATTGTTACTGCGGATCCGTAATGCTCTATGCAGAGAGGAGGCGCTGTGATTGGCTGGTCTCCTGTTGTGGTCCACCTATCCGTATTTCTGATTGGTTTAATTCCGGAAAGGCGGTCCCAAAACAGAGGACCTGTAAAATTAGCTGTCAAAGCCTGTCAGGATAGGTTGAGTAATGCCGATTCCATCAGCTACAACTTCATTTAAAGCAGAAAAAATGATTTTAAAAAAGGCTTATTGAAATACAGGTGACATTCAAGATTAATAATGACATTACACAGACAGTAATAGCAGTGGAATTGAAGTGCAGCTAAACTGGCTCATATAACTATTGATCCAACCACTAGGTTATGTCACTTAAAATGTAACAGCCTAATAGGTAAATACATTAAGAAATAAACGAGGGTAAAAAAAAAAAAAAATAAAATTGAGTTTCAGTTTCAGTGTGCATTCACTAGCATTTGATTGTGTGTGATGTGTGATAACTATCATATTATGTCTGATACTATGAGATTTTGGTGCCGTATTAAATGCCATGTTATTAAATAAGAGAGTCATTTCTTCACATGCATACCCACAGTTTACTTTTTCAGGAATTAAACATCTGGATCTGGTGTGATGTTGGGAAGCTCAAACAAGAGATGAAATCATGCTGAATCTCTCCACCAGTGAGAGTCTCTGAAATGCTCTGTTTATGCAAAAACATAATTACATAAAAGAAAAAAATAAGGAACAATAGCCTAAAAATTCTAACGGCAGAAGTGGTAGAAATCCCTGATTACATAGACATTCACAATTTATTTATTTTAGGTCTCAGTCCTTCAGTGATATTTCTCAGTTTCAACAGTTTCGAGATAGCTGAGATGTGATCACATGATCGCGTCCACAACAGTCAAGAAGAACAGGGTCAAGAGTGAAAATTAAACTTTCTATCATATGATCTTAACTTTTGTAAATGGCTGTTTCTGTACAGCCTGCTGCATTCTCAAATTATATTTACTCATTTTGTTGGTTGCACTGAGTCATATATTCTTGATTAAATTTGTGCATGTGATAGGACAGTGGGTCGTACAAACACATGACTACTGGTCATGTGTTGCAGAAAAGAAAAAAAAAACCCTGTACCCATAATAGCCATTGGCCTGGCTGAAAAGATTCAGATGTGACCAGATAGTCATGGAAGGTATCTGATTAACCTCTGGCGTGGCACAACCCGTCAGGCAGGTTTGTAGGTGTGCAACAACAAATAAGGTGTCATCTCATCACAGCAGAAGTACAAAGCTGTTGACCAAGTTTCAATAGTTTTAAAAACACTGAAACCGTTTACTTGACTCCACATTTTCCCACAGCTGCACTCCTGTCTGCCTTGGGAGCATTGGGAATGTCCTTTGTGTGTGTTACCTCTTGTTTGGGTATTTCATGATTCCCAGATGCATTCAGTAAGCCAAACAATCTGATCTGTAGAGCAGCATTCCTCCACAAAGGGGACCATACAATGGAGTTGCAGCCCCTCCCCCAAGGCAGTCCAGTCAACTATTAAAAGGTGGAGAACAAAGCCACTCTTATTCCTTTGAGATGTGTCCTGGTAGGATGAGGGCCCTGCTTTTCTGCAAGGACCCAAAACTTCCTGTCTGGGCAAACTAGGGGATGCAACCAAGTGTACCTAAAAAAAAAACAAAACATTGAACCAAACTGAGGGAAACACATGGACAGCCTATGTGAATGAGTTCGTACTGAGCCGTCCAGGGCGGCATCTTGTGACAGGGCGGCGCAAGCGCTCGCAAAAAAAAAAAAGAAAAAAAAAGAATATTTATTTGCTTTCATTTGCGCGAACCGGTTTTCTATCGCTCATTTGCACGTCAAGTCAATCATATCATGTCACCGTGCACTGTTTTGTGAAGGCGTGTCTGCTTGCTGCTGAGAAGGGCTCACACACGGAGGTTGTGGGGGGAGGGGGTGGGGGGCAGGTGATAGGTTCACCTCTGGACTTCAGGTCTCTCTACTGGAGGGGGGGTCATTCTAATAGCGCACAACTAATGTAATTAGTAGGCTGCTTCCAAACAAAGCATGTTTAATTCATAATGTGAATACAGGCCTATAGTTTCAACATACATGTTATTTTTCCGGGCTGTGTGAAATCGTTAGAAATAATACAAAACGAATCTGCACACCATGGTGAACTGGTTTAGTACTGACTCTTGGCTGACGACGTGTTGACTGAGTGCAATATTGTAATAATTAGATTCTGTGTTCTTGTTACTTTTTGTATTTATGATTGCATATTGGGGCGTCATACAAGCTAGAACAGCCACAGCTTATGCTGATGGGCGTCGTGTGAAACACATGGCCTGCTTTGATAAGAAGTTCAGTTTAATGAAGCTCAAATAGTCTCCGTGGGAATGGTGACCTCTAGTGCAAAGTAATCACCATTACTGCACATTCACTTTGTACTCCCATTTTTACGCTTCGCAAACTCTAATGCTTGTTGGATATTTTCATATTAACTGTTACAGTTTGTAATAAAATTAGATGATATTAAAAAATAACCCTAATTAACCTTTGCTGACATGAAAGTGCATTATATCATCTTATGGTAGGCTATTTGATTATGAATTTGTTTCTGAAGACAGAATTTCACATTTGAATGAAATAATTGCACTTCACCTTTTTGGAAGCAGCATGAAGTGTTTTGTGTCTTTTTGGCTGTTATCGTCATCATGCCATGAGCAAATGCAAAGTAACATAGCTGGATTAACCTGTTAAGGGGCCCTACACCAAAACAGGTAAATTGTTAGGCCCATATAGACAGTTCACACACACGCCTACTTCTGGGCTTGAATGTGACCTGGCCCAGGTATGATGTGTGTATGTTTTCAGAAATTTGATTGAGATACCTTTATAAGGTATATGCACTATGTGACACACTATAAACTAAATTAACTAAGGTATTAAAACTTCATTTTGACCCCAAGCCTTTCAGAAGGACAGGGTGACAAGATTAGGAAATAATGCAGGACCCCATCTAGTGGCGGCAGAAATGTTCAATTAGTCAAATTATGCACAGCTAACTGACACAGTGAACCTGGGACTTTTGGGGCCTTTGAAGTTTTTAGGGTCCTGGTGCAGTTGTCTGCCTTGCCCTTTACTTGTATAGTAGTCATGTGACATCATAGATTTAAACATTAAAATCATCCATTATGACTGATAAACAACGCACGGTTTATTCATATATCAGAATCTGAATCCGAAGCAAATTTATATACATACAGGAGCTGGACAACAAACTGTCTTTATACAGGCCAGCTAGTAAAATAATCCCAAAATAATTATCCATATTTATTTCTTGATGAACAGAAAATATTCATGGCATTATTTTTGAAAGCATCTTTGGCTTTTGTAGATGCCATTTGGGTAGTCAAAGAAAACACATTTGAATACAATGTACACACATCTAAAAACCAACTGATGTTTTTTTTGGCTGTTTTATTTGTAGGGCTGTATTATCTCAAATACATAGAAGGTACTAAAACCTGAAAGACTGAAATCAATATAGGAAAATGTAGCAGTGAGAAATATTGTTCTCACAGATGCTTAGTTTAGATGTTGAAACAAAGTGTCCCTTATCTCAAATACTACTACTAAATGCAGATGGCTATTATTAGGCCTACATGTGATAAACAGTCAACATAATGAGCAGTATGGTCCACTTAAAAAAAAACTAGCAAAAATAATCATCCACTTCGTTTTAAGACCACAGTTTCACCACCACTTTGATTACTCTCTCCCTTTTCCTTGCTCCTTTCTGTCTCCTCAAAGACCTTCATTAAAGTAAGGAAGTATAGAGAGAGAGAAAAACAAACTAAGACTAATATGAATAATATGAAAGAAAAGAAAAATAATACCCGGTGATATATGTTTTCACTGACCTGTACTGCTGTGAGTACATTCAGCTGCAGATGAAAGGTAACGAGAGAAAGTGTTGGTTTCACCAGCGTGTCCCGGCTGCGCCCCTCTCGACGCCTTTACGTCAGTGATCACATGGTTCCTGCAACGATTCGCTGAAGTTGGAGAAAAGTTTGACCAAACCCGAGGAGCCTCGACAGAGCTGCTGAAGGTCCGGGACGCTAAGAGCTATCGATCATCCAAACTAACGGCGGGTTGCTACGGTGAAGCCATGGACTCCGTCGCCCAGGTAACAGCGCTGACAGGAAGAACGATAACGGTTAATGGCGAATAATGATCGACACTTCTGTGGCAAACGCACCTATTCGTGTGTGACCACCTCAGCGGTCTTAGCGACTTCTTTATTTCTCACGGTGTCATTGTTTCCCATCAGAAAGTGCTGACTTCAGGGTTCAGTCTTGACTTCGGACCCCTGAAAGAGCCTTTGGCGTTTATCCGTTTGCTGGAATGGGTGAGTTTTGCCACATCTTTTGCTACCATATGGCCTGTGGCGGGGTGTGTTTTACGGGAGCGGTCCGGTCCTGGTGGCCAACATGTCTTACAAATTGATTATGTTGTTTGTCTTGTGACCCACTGCACGCCCGGGGAAGCTATGCAGATCATCCTTTGAGCTGTAACACCGTTTCAAATATGGCATGCACAGTAGTTCAGGGGTCGATGATCAGTGAAACAGTCTACCTATCCTGGAGATGTCTGCCGCTAAAGCGAAAGTTAATGTTGCATGGCTCCAACCGACGGTTTTGTGTGTGTTAGCAAGCTGGTGCATTTTAATATCTAAGGAAAAAAGTTTTTATTTGGTTAGTGTTGAGTTTGACGCTTTGCTTTACATCATTTCTTACCAAATAACAACGCAATATGTTAGCTTTTATTTGCAGGACCAAGCAGCGTGTTCTCAGTGCACAGTAGTCTTAGCTGCCTCTGTATGGGTTTTACATGTGGTTCTCTTGTGAACTGTAGCGCGCAATATTTACAGTGATGGCATCTTGTGACTAAGGCAAGGGCTTCCTGACAAAAGTGTGTTGCGTAAAATAAAAGGAAGTGTGGTTAACGGCAGCACTGTCCTGAACATCTTCTCATGCTAACTGTGTCTCCTCTTATCTTGTGTCTGTGGCTGCAGCTGTTCTCCATATTTGCATTCGCTACGACTGGAGGTTACAGCGGCACAACCAGCATCAACGTCATGTGCCAAGGGAGTGAAAATAAGGAAATACACGCAGACTTTAACTACCCATTCAGGTGTGTGTGTGTGTGTGTGAGAGAGAGAGAGAGAGAGAGAGAAAGAGGACACAACCAGGCTCAAACCTCTCTACGGCTAGGGACCATCTAACTCCAAATACTCTGTCTATGTTTACACAGGTTGATGCAGCATCCTTACAATGTTCCTGACTGTAAAGTCAATCAGAGTACCACCACTGCTTACTACCTGACAGGAGACCATGCATCCTCGGCAGAGTTTTTCGTCTGTATTGGAGTGTTGGCCTTTCTTTACAGCACTGCCACACTAGTCCTCTACCTGGGCTACCAGCACTTGTATAGAGAATCTAGTCGCGGCCCCCTTGTGGTATGTTTGTCTGAATTCTCCATGGTTCTCAGTTGTTTTTGTGAAATGCTTGTGCTTAGCCAGGTCCTCCTCTCCATCTATAAAAAGCTTAGAAATAGAACAACATGAAATCACAGTGTGCAATTCACAACATTGCCTTTTCATGTTGCAGTAGTGTTTTCTGAATCTGAATCTGACTGGATCAAGTTTTATCCAAGCAGGCAATATTTTGTCCTTTTTGTGTAAAAATGTAAGATCTGATATAGCCGCTAGATTTCAGGGAGTCTGCTTCATACTGGAATCCAGTGGGAGGTCAGAGAAAGTGCATTTAGCAGAGCTGTGTAAATGAAACAGCTGAAGGGTGTGGTTTCAAAGCAACCAAGGAGCAGATTTCACTAGGTTGTGTCTGTCCAAGAAAGCTCATTTAGTAAAGTGGCCACTGTTGTCTGTTTGATACTGATCATTTTTATGTGTTGCTCTGTTAGGACCTGTTGGTGACTGCGGCCTTGGCCTTCCTGTGGTTGACATCATCTTCTGCTTGGGCTAAAGGCTTGTCTGATGTGAAGTGGGCCACCAGTCCTTCAATCATTCTGTCCCTTCTTGGTGTTTGCAAGGATCCCAACAACAAGTGCACCTCAGGTGCTTTGCCTCACATGGGCCGACTACACGCCTCAGTGGTAAGTTGCATGCAACTTGGTCTTTTTTAACTATGCTTAAAATTGTGTGTACAACCATAGCTTGGAAGATTTGACTTATGTGTTATTCTTTGGCAGATTTTTGGTTTTCTTAACCTTATCCTGTGGGGTGGCAACTGCTGGTTCATTTACAAGGAAACACCTTTCCACAAGTCAGCCAATCAGCCTGCAGATGTGGAGGGGGGTGTTAGGCCATCATAACTGCACAGCTTCTGCATCTCAAAATTTTCTAGCATGTAGTTTTATTGAAGGAGTCATTTTGGTACTAATTGTTAAAAAAAATATTGTACAATATAAGGTAGACATTTCTAAAACCAACTGCTTCTTTTTTGCAAAGTATTAATTTTATATTTAGGGCTGTATTAAAGAAACTGTTTCGAAGTTTAGCTATTGCTACATAGCAAACATTAGTATTTGCAGCTGTTTACTCATGAGTCTTGCAGAGAGCTTCAGTTATCATTGCATTTACAAGACAAGAGGTTATAATACATCCTCTGAGGAGTGATACTTCTTGAGAGTAGCCTGGATGCTACAGTGACATGACATCAGAAAGTGATGAGACAGGCTGACCAAGCCCAAGCTAGGTGATTAGCATGCTAACTTCAGTAAAAGAAAAGAAGTGATAGAAAGAGGGTTGCTTTCCACCACTTGAGAACCGCTTTGGGTGAGCAGAGGAAATAAGGTAGATGCTGAATTCACAACATTTCCTTTTGGTAAGTAAACAGCTGTTAATGGTAAAGTTGGCTTTGTAGCTATAGGAAAAATTTACAAATAGCACCTTTAACTTTGACTTGACATCAACACAGGAAATTATAGCAGTCAAAAAAATATTATTGTCATTGATATTTATATTTACACCCAAATATCCAAAAGAAAGGATCCTTATCTTAAATTGTACTGCAGATGTGGACTGTCTGGCATCAATTTGTCACCCTGTTAACTGTCAACAGTACTTCTGTACTACATATTGCTTTTGCCATCAACAATGTCTTTAAGAAGCTCAGGGCTATTGAGTGTAGGAATTACCAAATACCTAATGAGTATAAAATACTTGAAGTGCATTCATTATTAACACAAGTCTAGCCTGGAGACCAAATTAAACTTCAGTCTAATCCTAAAACATACAATTGACATCAAAAGATGTAGCTGCAATGAATGAATGAATGAATGTTAAGTGATAGTTCATTTGGAAAAATAATTCAGTTGCCAACATGAGATTATTTATAACGGGTAAACGCATTTTTTTTACCTGTTTTTTGTCACACCGTGCCATCTCACTATGTTTTACCTTACAGTTGAATATTATGTTGAATTTTGTGCCTATGTCTGTATGTTGGCTTTTTCTGTAACTATTCCACTTGCTAGTTAGAATTTGTGACATTTTTCCTGAAAGGATATGTTTTTGTTCTTTTTGTCCTGCAAGTTAATAATGTTTAAATAAAGACAATAACCCAAGCTCCTAAGTATCTGAATATCACTGTACTATGAATTGTATAGCCATAGCTAGTTTGTACGCTTGGCAGTTTTTCATAAAGAATTGACTGATATCTAACCTGTTACTCATTAACAGCTTCTTTTTTTTTATCTTGCTGTTGCCTGGCCTCTACCTCCACTTTGTTGTAAAGGAAGGCAAGCTATTTTCTTTATTACTGTCATTGTTTTGATTTCCTTCTTTGACATAGCCTTGCTTGTTTCACAGTTGTCGCTTGATCCACCACTGTGTTGATAAAAATGTCACAGATGAGATTGAGACTGGAATTCCTATCACTGTCCAGGAAGATACTGCATGGGCATGATATGCAGTGCATCATTAAAATGAAGAAACTGACTTATTGTGTCTGATTTGTATACCTGATACTTTCACGTGCAGCACACATACAGTACATAATGTGTTGATCAGACAGATGAGCCAGAGCTGACACCTCTCATACTCATACACTCAGCTAACGATTCATAAAGTGGACTGTAATTGGTCACGCCACTCTCTGAAGAGCTAATGTGTGAGTTTTATTCATTTGTGTTGATCAGGTATCCAGCTAATAAGGTCAGGTTACATGCAATGCAGGTTGACACTCACTAGGTGGCAGACACTCTGCCTCTGCCAGGTATCTTCAGCTGCTAATGTGACACACACAAATACACATACATACATTAACATATACACAAGCCTCCAAAACACCTGACCCTCATCATCTGTGAGTGAATCAGATGTGAAATCACCACCGTGATGATACTAATCCTCCAGTCTTTGGTCAGGCTACAATTTTGTATTTATGCAAGATAGTTGTTAGTGTTCAAGTCAGCATACTTGTTTATATATATATATATGGAAAAACGTTGCCTGGTCTGATGGTTCTCGATTTCTGCTGCGACATTTGGATGGTAGGGTCAGAATTTGGTGTCAATAACATGAAAGCATGGATCCATCCTGCCTTGTATCAGTGGTTCAGGCTGGTGGTGGTGGTGTAATGGTGTCAGGGATATTTTCTTAATACACGATGTATGGCTAACCAACCAGACATCGTGTTGGTCTTGTCGACCAACACAGGCAGTGGTGATAGATGCACCAATCCCAAGCAACAGCAACATCAAGAAGAAGGACCACGAGAAGCTCGAGAAATACCAAGGGCCGAAAGAGGAGCTAGAAAAGATGTGGAGAGTAAAGACAACAGTGGTACCAGTGGTAACTGGAGCATTGGGGGCTGTGACCCCCAAACTGGGAGAATGGCTCCAGCAGATTCCAGGTACATCTGAGGTCCAGAAGAGCGCAGTTCTAGGAACAACTAAGATACTGCGTAGAACCCTCAAACTCCCAGGCCTCAGGGAGAGGACCCGAGCTTGAGAAAGACACACCACCCCACAAGGGCTGAGAGGGATATATGTATATATATAAAATATAAATATAATTATATCGATAAATATAAAATTATACAAATAAATATAAATATATATACTGTGTCTCAAAACTTACTGTGTGTATATAGGCCCTTTGTTATTGTCCCTATCATCCAGTATACCCTGAACATTCTGCATGACAGCTAGAATTACATTTCCATCAGTACTGAACAATTAAAGGTGCAACACACAAACAGCCCCTGACATCTTAAGGCACTCACACTCATGGTCTATGAGTCTAGATGTATTCTGTTCATTATAAAAACAGCAAATCCAGTGGTCTTTGACTTAATACTTCCAGATATCATACTTTATAGAGGTTCTGTTTGTAAGGTTTGCTGGGAATAATCATTGTAAAATTTGTACAATGACATTAAAGACATGGTAAGGCTTTTCTGATAAGGCACCATTTTTAAAGGCTTTATAAGTTGTGATTAATTACAGCTTCTATTAATGATTCATGAGTAATTTACTAATGTTTTATAGATAAGTTTTAAGCCATTGATAACAATAACTTTTTGGTTGCCTTATTGTGGAAAATCCTCCTCCAGCATGACACTAGGTAGCCCCTAAATTCATTCGGGAGACCTCTCAAACCCGTCGATTCTGCAGTCATAAGTAAAAGGAAGTCATTTACAAAGGCTACCAATTTTCTCACTTTCTAAGAAATCATATTGATTTTAAATATGTAATAAGTGATCAAAAAAAGTTAGTCAGTCACATGTAAATAATTATGATGTTAATAATTCAGCATGTCTATAATTGCAGATGTTAAGAAGCTGTTTATAAACGGATTTTGGAGTAAATCAGTTGTAGCAGGACTTTTGTCGCAGACAAGTGGACAAACAGTCCATTGGAGTGTCTCGCTGTCACCCTAATCTATAAAATGTGAACTAAACGATTTAAATCAGAATTAGAGCCATTAATTACAGTTTATATACCATTTATAAACGGCGCTTGTCGGAAAGTAGGCCTACCTTAAATTTTTTATTTTTTTTTCAGACGGAAATTTGAATATTGATGAAATTTGATTTCCCAAACACTGCCAAACCTTGTAATATTCCAACATTAGCCATAAACGAATGGCGTTTGGCCAGATTATTGTGAAAACAGGGGAGACGTGGTACATCCAGGGAGAAGTGACTGAGGCGCCAGTTCAGCCGTGTCCGCTGGGCTCAGAGGGGCGGACCGTTTCACGCAGGCCTGCCGTCGCCGCGGTGTTATCCAGTGCGCTGTTTGCGGCTTCAGGTTTTTTTTTTTTTTTTTACCTTACAGTCTTCGGGTTTGACGCGGGCACGAGCTTCGGGACGCGGGCGCGGTGCGCGTGAACCGACGGTGTCGCCTCGTGAACGAGCACGAGCAGCAATGGCCGCCTTGAATCGGCGAAATCCTCACCTCGATGATTTTGTCGGATTAAACTGGAGCTGTTGGGTAGATAGGGTGAATATTTTACCATCTGACGGTGAGTCGCACCCCCTGCCCCAGCTGTGGTTTCCGTTGCGTTACAGTGTCAAATGTCCTGTGATTGATTTGTTGTAACATACACACAAAGCGGCATAAAGCGCGACCCAAACAAAAGACCCACTGGGTCCTAGTGCAGGGTGAGTTTGCTAGCAGTCTTCACTGGCACTAAACCGAAGACAGATTGAAGTTATTGTTCCTTAGCCGTGTAGTAATGTGATGATGAAATACTAGATGGTAAACACAAGGCGAACGGCTCACCTGTGGACAGGTGGATTCACCGTTAGCGTTAGCCTCTCAGCTACTGTCACACTAAAAACAGCAACACTACTTAAGAGGGATTTGTACAGCGTGCGAACAGCAAAACTGACCAGCAAACATGAGTAAGGGCTGGGCCAGTTGTCAAGGAGGCTGCAGCAGAAGTTTCAAGAGACAATGACTTTTAAATTCATGTGTAAAACCCGTGGGAACACTCAAACCTGGGACACGGACTGAGGTGACAGTGATGTTGCGGCTTTATCTCAGTAAACCTGCTTAGAGGCTACAGCAGTGCCCCAGTCCAACATCTCATGCTGACTGTTTTTGCCTTGCATGCAGCTGGGTCTAATGTTGAAGACAACAGCATGTGTGGGGGGAACCGATCTGAGACCATGACCCTCAGGAAAGAAGGTGAGGACTCACTAACACGGACAGTGTTCAGCATCATTTCACATAGGTGAATGATGAAAAAGTATCTCATTCAAAACTCTGTTTTGTATTTTACTCTACAGATATGCACATATATGGCCACTGCCCTGCACATGATGATTTTTTTTTGGTGGTGTGCAGCCACTGTGGCCAGGTGGTGAAGCCTGAAGCCTTTGAGAAGCACTGTGTGAGGCGCCATGGTTCGCTCACAAAGATGTGCGGCCAGTCATCTATGTTGGCACCACAGCAGCGACCTTGGCCTGGCCGGCCTCCTTCAAATCTGCCCTCTTCTAGAGAGAGGCAGAAGGATGGCAGACATCATGAGGATGGCACCCCATCCTCAGCAGTGTTACCTGGCCACAAGCATAGGCCTAGTAAGGCCCAGAGGGAGACAGTCAGGTACTGTTTAAGATTGTTCCCTTCATATGCTATTTCAGGAGATGCTCAGCTTGATGGTTGGTTTGTGTTGGACTTGGTCGTCTTTGCATCCATGCTATTTATTCGTTGCTTTGATGAAAGATTACAGATGTGGATGGGGGATCACAATGTTCATTAGAATCATGGAAAAACATGAAAAAAACACAAACCTATTTAGTTTTTACAGTTTTTACATAATTCTCTGCAATGTGAACTTGTTAATATCCAAGTGCAATGTCACTGACCCAGCTGGTCGAGCATCAATACACCTGTGTACACTAAATGTGAAATATGTGTAAAATAGGTGTAATAAACAGAATGCTGTGCAATCTTTCCCATGTTAGAAGCAGCAGTTTTTATCCCATCTGTGTGACAAACCAGAATTTTGTCACTTTTTGTATCTAAATTGCTAAAAGTCTGAACTGCATGATTCTCGTAAGTCAGTTCTGAAGTGTGCTTCTCCGACCACCTCTTCAGTTTGCCTTCAGTGGAAACGTTGCCACAGCAGAACTCTCTCCACCCACACCACTCCTCATCCACGCCTCACCCCAGGGTTCCTCCATGGCAATCAGGACCCCTGCCCCCTGGCCCCTGTTCCTCCTCCACCTCCCCGTCAGAGCGACCCTGTGTGCAGAAGTCCACAGCTGGACAGTCCAGTGAGTCTCACAGTCCTCTGCGGGGAGCAAGAACCTACAGCCGGATTCATAAAAAAAGTGAGTCTGCTATTTATACAACTTCTATTGTTGTCCCTTAACTATCAGTGACTCTGGAACATTTTTGTTCAAGAGTGTATTAGTGTACTAGCTTGGGTATAGCATGTTGTATACAGCACGATTTGCATTTTAGTATAATTATATCGTATGCAGAATTACTGCCTCTTATTTTGTTGTAAAAAATTAACACACGTAAGTCTGTAATCTCTCCTCCAGCATGGATCGTGTTGACTGACAGTCTCCTGCTGTTACTCACTGACTACTGTGTTTGCTTTTTTCCTATAGAGAAAGAATGTGACCTGAACAAACACTGCAGAGGTCTGGATCCAGAAGGGAAGAAGCTGGGCAGCCGGGAGCTTATATGCAATGTAAACTCTTAGTGCCTTCTCCTTTTACCCAATACTGTTACCAGTATCTTTGTTGTTGCTCATTATTAACATAGACATGAGTGTTTTGTCTGCATTTGTTATTTGATGTAGAAGTATGGAAGATTTTGTCATTTGTTTGGGATGGGATGTTGCTGTTCTTTCTTCACAGACTGATTCCATCCACCAGCAGCAGAAAGCACTTGGAAGGGCTTCGACCTCTGGTCAGCTGGCAGTGGAGCAGAGAGCAGCTTCAGCAGGTCGAGATATGGAGCTGTTTCTTGTCAAATTAAAAGAAAAAGAGCAACATTTGGAAGCTTTCGAAGAGAAAATAACAACTCAGGGCAATAGATACAACTTCAACAGCAACTGCAACATTCTCAGGTATGGAATATGATTTTTCCACATTAACAAAGATAATTTTATTAACTTAAATGCCTCTTGAGTAAGTATCAAAAATTGTCATTGGAGATCATTTTTATTTTCTGCATTATTTTGCCTTCAAGCAGGTCCAGGGATCCACAAGAAAGCTTTCCAGAGGAGGAAGGTGACACCACTGTAGAGGTGGAGGTACAGCCACCTTATCCCTTCAACCAGAACCTGCTGTCAAGCGAGGAAAGTGAAGATGATGAGCAAGAGAAAGCTACGGACCTCCCTGCCTCACCCTGGCACCCCAAACCTCTGGGGGTGAGTGAAGAAACATACACAAGCACAGGAGCAGCCAGAAGTTAGGGATTTGTGTGATAAGCCCACTTCAGAAATATTTAAAAATATCAAAAACAAAAACACCTTGTAGATTTTGTCATTGTTCATAGTGGGAATGTATTCCTGTCCAAAGGACACTGAAGTGTCTTTGTTTCAATGAAATTGTCTCTCTTCTATAGCTATGCACTTTTGGATGCCGTACATTGGGTTGCAACCTCTTCACCTTCGACCGCCGTTTGCATCACCTGCAATTTGCCCTCAGTGCCATGTTGGAGCACCATGTCAGCACACAGTTGTGGAAGTGAGTATCATCGCTATTTAATTCATCCATTTGTGGTCTAACCTACTTAGTGGTAATTTTTTTTGGACAGAAGAAATATCAGCTTCGTTTTGCCAGTGGGTTGAAGTATGGCGATATCCTGGTTTGTATTGCCTTGATTAAGCAATTTAATATCTCTTAGAGCTTTACAAAATTATGAATTATATTATAAGTAATGGCCAGACTTCATCAAATACCCTTATAGAAATAAAACATCTTAAGAGAATGGAAGGATTGATTGCATTAATAGGTTTCACTACATCAGACAGACTCAAGAAAAAAACTAGCTGTCTGCTTCAAGTGTATTTAAAAGTGAAAATTTCAGAACTTAAGCAAACAGTTGTGTGTCATACTCAGTTGCAGGGATGTTATCTAACATTTGGAAGTTTCAGTCACTGGATTAGATATGTCATAATAAAATGAGACTGCAGCTGATCCATCAGAACCATCAGGGAAGAAATGTTTTTTGTTTCTCTCATTTACATGAAATACAGGAACCTAATCAGCTTCATGTTTTTCCTGTAACTTACAGGAAGATGCCCCAAGCATCATCAGGTCTCAGGTCTTGTCATGTCACACCACCACCAACTGTCAGGACTGTGGCTAGACCCTCCCAGTCCACTGGCTCCCTCAGCCACGAGTCTACCTCACTGGGACAACTGGAAACCAAAAGCAATCAGCAGAACTCTCAAAGTACCAAACCGCCTTCTTCCATTTCCTCTGCGAGCCTTGGGCCTGGCCGATTAGGCAACCCTGCTCAACGACCAAGCAAGGCTCAGCTGAAGGAGGTGGGGCTTATGCAAGATGCAAGCACAGCACAGAAAGCCACCGGGCTGCCACACAGTAGTAAAGACAAATCCTCCAGACAAATCAGGGATCCTCCTCTCCATGAGAAGGGCCAGCCACACGTGCCCTCCTCTGAAGGACCAGCCGCTGTTACCTTCTCACACAGAAAGAAGCCATGTCCTCCTCTGCCACTGCAGCCCTCAGAGAGACACATGTCAGGTTTGGAGAAGCGTTCCCCTTTACCTGCAACAACAATGCAACAATGCTCCCCCCGCAACAGAAGGAGGTCCCCAGGAATTGACCAGAAGGTGGTGGGTTATGATCATAAGGGTCGTGGCCAAAAGCGCAAAGTCAGCAATGAGTCGCCGCCCCTCAGCTCCTCAGTATCCAGAACCTCCAAGTGTAAACGCTTGTCCTCTCCTTCTCGCTCCACCCTCCTCATTTGGAAGGGAGAGAATATTGGGGCTTGCCTGGAGAAAAGATCCAACTCCTAAAGATTGAGTAGACTCACTTGCTCTGCATGCAATAGGCTGCAAACAAACAGTTTTTTTTTTTTTTTTTTTTGATGATGATGCAGCTCTAACCCTGTAAACCTGAAAAGACATGTTTGTAGTATGAGTGTCAGGATACATTCTGAGGTGTGTGTGTGTGTGTGTGTGTGTGTGTGTTTCCACATTTATTTATGTCTTCACATTTTTATGCACAGACATCAGGAACACGTGTTTGTCTATATGTTACTGTATGTGTTTTACTGTATTTTTGCAAAATGTCTACTTTTCTACATGACTAAATGTCTCAGTTTATTACCTGTGTAAGAGAATAAAAATACCTCAAACTACTCATTATGCTGCTAAAATGAAAACTCACTTCATGGTTAAACAAATAAAACATTCTTGAATCCTTATATCCCTGTGTCTTATTCTTTTACTGTGGGTCTGCACTGATGGAGCATTAAAGATCATGCAACTGCAGTTTTGCTCAGATTTGTTAACTCTTTTACTCAAATGATAAAACAAACACCAGAGGATAAAAATCAAATAGCTTGGCAGAAAGTTTTATTTTGACCTAATAAATGTAAGATTTTATGAAAGTGAAAGAAATTCTAAACATCTTCTCAAATACTTCAGACCATTATCACAATGATTCAATTTATACAGTATATGTTTGGACACTGGGTGGAATCCACTGAGAAGAACAATTTGTTCAATTTGTGACACAATTCATCCAATTACCATAGTCCTCTGATTGGATAATTTACCCAGTATTTATGTGTTTGTACAGTATATATGTGTATATTTGGAAAAATAATTATATCAAAAATCAGTGAGACTGCAGTTTTTTTCACTTTTATACAACTTCTGCTGCTGTTCTTTTTCAGTTATTTGAAAACATTTTAACCCATTTTTTCTGCTTGTTTCAAGCTTAGATTCCTACATCAAGCATAGATTCATATGGACATTTTAAGAAACAAACTCTCAAAAATTGTTTAAATTTCTAAACTCTTCTTTATTAATTATCAAAGCAATGACCACTAGATGGTGCTAAGTCATTAATGTTGTCCCTCAAAGAGCAGCTGAATTTTTAGTCATCTCCACAAAGTTACATAAGCACATACACACACACACACACATATATATATATGTGTGTGTGTGTGTGTGTACGTATATATATATATATATATATATATATATATATATATATATATATATATATATATATATACAGCAAAAACAGAAATAGAAAAAACAGCTTCTGTAGGCTAAAGTGGCAAGTATTTAGTGTGGCCTCCCCTTACACTTGAGCAATAGCAGGAACCTGGTTCTCTTAAACCTAAATGGAATGGAATCGTAGTTAATGTCATTGCCAACACCTGTATTTGTCCTACTATTTCATGTCAAAATGACTGCTGTGAAAGGTTTGGTGCAAGACAGGCTTGAGCATTAGATACACATGTATGAGTTTACCTCATTGGAAGCTTGCTAATATGTATGAGACCGACTTTCAATCACATACCATTCAAAATGCCAAAGATCACAGAATTTGACAGATATAAAATCATAATTTTGCATCAGCAAGGCCACTCTCAAAGGGAAATCAGCTGGAAGGAAGGAAACTTTCAAAATCTGATGAGAAATTTCTCAGAGTTTCTTCTTTGAGAGACTGCAAGAAGCCCAGCAAGGACCTGGCTCAGCATCTGGCAGCTTCCTTGGGATGCCAAGTTGACCTTTCTACAGTCTGAAGAAGCTTGATCAGGAATGGTCTTTGTGGAAGGGTAGTAGCCAAGATACCACTCATCAGAAGGGGAACAGGGTGAAAAGGCTGAGATATGCTAAAGCTCACAAAGACTGGAATGAAGATCAGTGGAAAACAGCATTATGGAGTGACGAATCCAAGTGTGAAATTTTTGGGTCCAGTCGTCGACAATATGTGAGAAGAAGAGTTGGAGAGAGATGGAAGAATGAGTGCTTGTGGCCTTCAGTGAAACATGGTGGAGGGTCTGTCCTGGTTTGGGGCTGCATTTCTGCCAGTGGTGTTGGTGATATTGTCTGAAATGATGGGATCATGAATGCTGAAAAGCACAGACAGGTTTCAATTCATCATGGTTTTCCTTCTGGAAAGTGCCTGATTGGGAATGGTTCTATTTTTCAGCATGAAAACAATCCCGAGCACACTTCTAATGCAGTGAAATCATATTTGGAGAGAACAGCTGATAAAACACTGACAAAGAGAAGAACTCTGGGAAGTGCTGAAAGAAGTCTGGTATAATATACCAGAAGATTACTTCAGTAAAATTCATGACAGTCTCCCCAGAAGAGTTCAAGATGTGTTTAGTGCCAAGGGAGGTCACACTTAATACTAACTTTTACCTGTGGAAGCCACTTTGTTCTGAAAATTGTGTTTTTTAAATTTTGTATACATATTTCCTGTATTTTTGTTTGTATCTTAATACAGAGGCCAAAAATAAATATGGATGGTCATTAAAACTTTGCTAAAACAATAAAGCTAGTGGTGGCCTAAGACTTGCGCACACACACACACACACACACACACACACATATATATGTATGTATGTATCTAGCAGGGAGCTCATATATAGCACTCTCAGTGTCTGTAGATTAGATTTTCCAAAAGGGGCTCTTTTTGCTAAAAATCTGTCAGTTACGGTGTTCTGTATCCCAAAATGCCAAATATTCCACTAGTAATCCACTACATTAGTAATTTTGACAAATTGTCACAGCTTTGTCCTTAGGATCATCTTTCAGACACCAGCCATAAAACTCTAGGAGCAAATAACATTTTCCTGAAGAAGATTATTTCTGGTAAAAGTAAGAGACAGCAGTAAAAATGGAGGCAGCACAAAGTGTAAATCTTAATCTTTTATTATGTCAAATGATATATCAGTATTCTTTATCTTTAATGCCTACTGGGTTGCACCTATCCTGCAGTCAGAAAAGCTCTTAAGCGTACCATGCAAAGCCATTCCACTAAGCTGCAAGACCTTTCAAGATTTTATGGCAGCGACTAACCAGCTCATCTTTGAAGCAGTGGTCAATAAACTCAGTGCTTTTAATGCTGTTAAAAGCTTCAATCTTGTCCCGTGGACGCTTATATTAGCACATTGTAGAAGCAGTGAGCTTTTAGCTCCACCATCTCAACAATGTTCCCGTAACTGCTACCACATAGTCAGATGAGTAGACATAGATGTGTGTCGGGTAGTGAGACCACTCCCTTTTCTAATCTGTGATAACTGATCATTAAGGGAACAGTTAAAGTGCCATAACTGCAAATAGCAAAGGGCCTGTAAACTGCACAGATCTCCCAACCAAAGCTTTTGTATTATTGTTGCTGCAAATGTGAAAACCTTTAAAATGATGTTTTCACATCGTATTACATTAGAACTTAAAATAGTCCTGAGAAGATTTATTTACTGTCTGTCTTCAAATCCATTCAAAATCCATTGTTCCAGAATTCATTGCTATGGGTGGACAGTTCAAAATTTTCACTATTCATTAAATCCTTGGCTTATTTATTATTTAATTCTTTAACTTTTCTTACAGATAGAAAGTTGTTTCTTTAATTGTCATAAAGTATCTGTTGGAGAACTCACTTCTCCACCTATAACACCATTCTCATAAAGCACTGCACTTTCTCCTTGAATTCCTTATGGCTTTATGAGCAAAGTCAAACACTGACTGAAAATAATTGGCGGCTACATACTCACTGCCCATCAGGATGTATCATGTCCAATGATTTAAAAACTGGCAACCTTCCTATGCAGTTCTTGATACATGTTCAAACATATTTTCAGTTAAACCAAATTCTTCAGCAGAGTCAAGTGTAAAATAATCCTGATTAAAAAACTAATCCCCATCTCACTTAAAAAATAAACATTTATGTCAAGACTTGAATGTTGAAACAGCTAACAGTAGCACAGTGGCAGACGAAATGCTAAATGATCAACAACATTGGATTATACAAGAATACAGTCAGTACACTGGTAGAACATAGCAGTACACAGCTAATCAATACTGAACACAGAAACATGAATCTTAATACATATATATATATATACTGTATATATAGATATATATAGGAAGGCAGATTTGCTTTGGAGGGAACAAAGCCACTCTTCTCCTCTATGTTAGGACCTTCAATAGCACACAGTTTTCCTCTGTACATAACTGCAACTTGTATTTTGAGTGACAACCCACAGAAGAAGACCACCCATTAGCCACGGCAGATTTAACTGGTTTGACTCTGGGTTACTGCAGGGCAAACACATGCCATTCCTCCATGGTCTGGTAGTCCAGTGTGTGCTATTCAACAGCTGTAATATCTGTGTATGATTTTAGTTGCGTGCCATTTCTGATTTTGTGACTTACATTCTGGCCTTGAAATCCGAGGGGTTTTAGATTGATCCCACTATACACAAGCAGGGAACAACACACATATTTCAGTTGCAGAGGGAGCCTGGATCTCTTACAATGTGGTCATTTCTTCAGCAACTGCAGCCAGTATGCAGGAGTTTTAAATGTGTCTTTTTTTTTTTTTAAGTGCGTCTTGTGGTATTTTTGCTGCTCTATATTTCTCCACCTGGTATTCCTATGTGTGTGAGAGTGGAATGATTCACACACCACCTCTCTGGTAAGTGTGACTTCCTTTTCTCACCCACACAGGAGATGCTGCGGTGCACACAGCAACTGTGAATATTCCACCAACTTTGCGTAAAAACCGATTGCTCCCAGAAATACATACATCTCAACATTTGAGAGCTAAATTGATATTTCTATGCCAGATGTATGTGATTAACATAACTATCACCTCTTCTTCTTATATATACTGTGGTACTTTCTGAAAGGGAAAACTCAAATTCTTCTTTTACTATTACTATATTAGTACTGTCCAAACATATGAGTCAGTGGGAGAGCAAATGTTCAGGGAAGCTCCAGGCGTTTCCCTCATAAACAAATTACAGACTACTTAAAGGGCATCAGATTCATTGTCTGGTTGAATGATTGCTTTTGAACTTAAGTAAGGGCGGCCTTGTAATGACAGAGGTACACAAACAAAGCAAACACATCTGGGCTGAATTGAGGCGGTCAGTGTACATGGAGCCAGAGAGAATGGCTTTGTGTTGCTGTGACTCATGATAACACACCTATCCCCTCAGAGAGACAAAGACATGGAAAGCAAGGGGAAGCTACATCCCATCAAAAGATGCAATTAGCATTTTCGCAGGGTTAGCCTTGTCCTTGGTCACGAACGCCACATAATTTAATGAAATCAATCTTTCTGGTTTGTGTCAAGACACAGTCCCCTGTTTTAAACCTTGTTAATGAAATAAGCACAGCATACGATGTGACTGGTAAATTCAATTCTCAATAGATTCAATAATAGTTGTTGAGATGAAGGGATCCTCTGAAGGATAAAACCAGAGTCCCGTGTGTTACAAGAGGTTTCCTGTCAGCAGCTAGAAACAGTAACATCAACTCTCTCCTGTCAAAAAATGTACAGCCTCATCAATATTATTCATAAGCCTCCTCTTCAGAAGGACCCCTGTTGGTTTTGTTATGTGGCAGACTCTAATGTTTACCTGCTAATGCAACACACATCATTTCCTACCAACCACAAGGCAAAACAGCTCCATTTTTAATCAGTGTGACACTGGGAATTGTTCATCTCAGCAAAGATTCAGCAAGATTTAACACTTAAATTTACAACATAGTTCATGACATAATGACGGTTCATGTTTTGTTTTGTTTTTTTGAGCAATGTACATTAAAATATATTGAGATTTTGTGTAAGGTGCACACTTTATATACAGGGCAGAATAAAATTAATGAAAGCTTTTAGCAGGGCTTGGTATTTCACTTCCTACTAGTGTGATGGAGAGAAACAAATGCTATAACTTGGCCAAGAGAAGGAGTTAAACTCTGCAGTACAGTAAGTGGCACCTCAGTAGACAACAACCAGAAGCCTGTTTGTCCTTGTAAGGACCATGGTACCTGTCTGTATACAGGACTGAGACATGTTGATAATCAGTCAAGATAAAATACGTCCCTGCACCTAATGTGTATCTGCTGGAGGCGTTCCATGTTTTAAATGGTGTAAGGCTTCAAAAGTTTATTTTGGGTTATACTGTAGATGTGCAGTAATTAAGAGGCAATTATTTTGAAACACAATTCATTTAAAAACAATGATCCGCTTCGAGTTGATCCCTTAACATAGAAAAGCAAAAAGGAGCTCTCTCCTACATCGCTACACATATGACTATGAATATGACCAAGGATCAGTCTGATGGATTATATCTGTGTGCAACTAAGTGTCGGCTATGAATTAGGAGGAAAATGACCTGCGATGGCCTCTTAATATCATGTTTCTGTCACCACTTTCTCAATATAAATGACCAAACTTTTGATGGATCCACATTTCCTCTCATATAATACGGGTTTATGGCATGCTGTTTCTCTATAGATGTCTCAAGGTTAATGATACGTGTATTCATAGCCTGGTGCTGCATATCAAAGTCTCTGTCCCTGTGTTGATAGAGAGGGGGTAAATGTATCTAAGATCTAATGTTTATGTCAAATGCAACCTATTCTAGTCCGTGTAATAAATACAATTATGAGTCAGCCATGGTTTCAATGTATACTATATGTGAACTATTTTGTTTTTTTCAAATCTAATTTCAGTCTGTGTATCATATGTATTTCCCACACTTTAGCAATTTAATTGATCACTTCCTGAGTGCTGATATCAACAACATATCTTCCTTTTATTCTCGTAAGACTTCGGTAGTTCCCACTGTCCATGCACACTGCCATTCCTTCACAGTATGAATATTAAGTGCTACAGATTAAAATGCTGGAAATGTCCTGCTTATTGTCCTTGTCGACAACAAGACAGTTTGTTTTTTACTCCCTTTGAGATCCTCATTTCCGCTTAAGAACTACAGCTGAACATCCTTCCTCCGTGTTCTCCCACAAGGTCACAGTCACAGTTTACATTAACTAAAACATGGCTCATGTTGTACCGTATACATCCAGTCGTGCAACATCCATCTCATCTCATCTCAGACCACCATGGGCGTGTCTGAAAAGACAGAGCTAATGGACTCTGCTACCGACTTCTTCCTCTTCCCCTTCATAAGAGAACCAGCCTCTGCATCAAGGTCATCATCATCCTCATCCCCATTGGGGTTCACCTTGCCGTTCTGGCCCTGCAAGTCCTTAGAGTCTATGAATGCCACATGCCTGTTCAGCTCAGCCTTGAGCGCTGGGTCCTCATGGGTCGGTGTCACACTGAGCATGGACGAGTGGATGCTGTCCTCACCTCGAGTCTTACCCTTGTTGGGGCAGCAGAAACAGCGACAGGGTGTCAGGTAAAGGTACATGAGCACCAACACCACACTTGCCAGGCAGCCCACCAAGGTGGTGTATGCTGTGTTCAGTGTCTCTCCGCCCCCCTGCATGGTGAAGTTGTGAACCTTCAGCACCACATAGATCGTCTCATTGAAGCCCTCGCTCGTTGCAAAGCAAGTATAGGTCCCAGAGTCCTCAGCCCTCACCGGACTAATCTGCAGACTTCCATCTGGCAGGACTTTGGCTGTTTGGTTGCTTCCAGGTGTCACCTGCACGTTGCCAGGCATCGTCCAGGTCTTTAACATGTCCCTGTGTTTGGTGTCACAGCCCAGCATGAGTGTTTGCTCCAGAAAAGCCTCTTCATCTGCCTCTGTGAATGTGCTGCAGTTCATATTGTCACCGCTGAGATCAAAAGCACGTACTTGTGTTTTTTGCGGGCCAGGCAGAATACATGTGTAGTCATCTTTGAAGTCCACAGCAGAGTTGAGCTTCCGAATGTACCAGTGGGCTAGGAGTGTGTAGAGATCACAGTGACACAGCAGAGGGTTATTATGGAAGTAGAGGCCATTTTTAATCCAAGCAGGCAGAACCTGGAGCTCATCAATGGGCAATATCTTGATCTTGTTTGAGGACACATCCAGGAGGCTAAGTTTCTCCAGGCGAGACTTTTCCTTGACCAGCTCCAGGGGGAAGCGGGAGATTTGGTTCTGGCTAAGGTAGAGCTTCTGAAGGTTGACCATGCCAACAAAGGCTGAACGGTCAATCTGTGAAATTTGGTTATGGTAGAGCAAGAGGACCTCCAGGTTGACCAAAGGCTCAAAAATGAACTCATCCAGCTGCTGCAAGTTATTAGAGGACAGGTCCAGGTAGCGCACATGCTTCACATATACGAACGCCTCTGAAGACAGGAAGTGGAGACCATTGTGGCTGAGGATGAGGTTATGGAGCTTTGGGAGCTTGACCGGGGTCCACTCAGATCGCAGCCGCATTATCTCATTATAGCTGAGGTCCAGCACAACAGTGTAGTGTGGAATACCAGTTGGGACAGTGGTCAGATTCATCTTGGAGCAGCTCACTATGTTTGAGGCGCAGATGCATGTCTTATGGCAGTTTAGGGTAGATCCCACTGCCCCTGGAGGCCAAAGGAGAGCCACGCAGAGGGTGAGGAAGAGGGCCCATCTCGGACGCTTACTCCAGTGAGGTAATGTTTCCAACAGACTGTCACCTGGTTTGGTAGCAGGCTGCAACATGCTAGCAGTTGATCTAAATCCCAGAGAGGTTTACTATGATCCCATTCTCAGAAAACAGCATTGAAGAGGAGCTGGAGGGTTCCAAGGCATTGCTGATTGAAGGCTGAAAAAAAAAAAAGCAGAAACAAAGACAAAAAACAAATGTTATTATTATTATTAGATACATCCCAACATATGCACATACCATTATGGAAAAACCTGCATTTTCAGAATTATCTAAAGACACAATTTGGGATACAAATGTAAACAAAACAGGGCTCCACCACCACAACTCAAAACACATGAACTTGCTGTCAATCCCACAAAGATCAAATCTTTCAATACAAGGCCTGTATTAGAGAATGATGCCGCTGTTTCCCATGCTGTTAAATGTTTGTTTACATCAGTACTGTTTAAACAGTCATTAAACACAGTAATGTTCAATCATTGTTTCTTGACACAAACACAAATAATTGTTTTTATTAATCTATATGTAACATTCTTATGAATATGCCTGGATGGCCATGAATAAATACAAAGTAAGAACTATTATCTGTTACTCACCTAAGTATTAAACTGAACTGTGTTCATTGTGAAGGATGGGCTCTTTCGTGGATGTGCAATATCTTCTAAAACACCAAATCACCCAAAATGAAAACATTAAGTACCCGTGCTTCAGTACATGCCCTTACTTTTACTTCCCCCCTCTGCACCCTTGTGAACATGCAGTATCACATCATGCACAGTAGCCACCGTGCCTGTCTTGCTCATCCTATCCTCCTCACGCATGTATTGCAGCTTATACAATGCAAACTTTCCTCTGCTGCTTTGCACAGTGCGCGTCCTCCTTTACAACAAATCCACACGCGCGCGCACACACACACACACACACACACACACACACACTCACACAGGGTACTCACGCTAACCCAAGTGCATTCACTCTCCTGGAAGACAAGCATTGATTTTCTTCTGCTTCCCTCTTCCCTCTCTCTCCCTCGCTGTCTTTACCTATGACACCCCCCGCACCCCCCAAATACACACACACACACACACACACACGCACACACAATATTGTTATACACAACAACATAAAGAAGAACAGAGAAATAAAAGGCATCAGAATATACATGTTTACATCATGTCACACTCTGAAATGTCCCTGTCCATTTGTGGAGGAGCGGTGCAAACGTTGCACTGCACCATTCTGTTTGGGAAACAGACGAGCACAACATGGAAACGTGAGCCGAGGGATGGAGACGGAAACCGAGAGAGAGCCACCTACCTCCAACCGCGATGCAGTGATGTGGGCTTTCATGAAAACGGCTCCTCGTCTGTTTACAGTGTTGCTGTCCCCGTCTGGCTGAGTGTGTGTCTGCTGCTGAGCACAACAACGGATGCAGGGAGGAGGGAGAGCACTACAGATATCCTCGCCAAAATAATCCCTGGTCCAAGCGGCGACCAGTACCCCGGTGCAAAATTACGCAAAAACAAAAGGTTACGTAAAGAGCAGACAACACACGTAACCTACTTTTAACTACTGACAACCATTGATAAGCGACTGTCTTAATCGGCTCTCTGTGATTTCAGCGGAACATATTGCTCCGTATACAGACCGCCGGGCGTGCGTCTTTTGTAGATAATTGGCGCATTTGGAGGAGGTCCGGCTCCTGTCGAGTCTCATCAGCAGCCATGGAGATAATTAAGAAGGAGCAGTCTGTTCAGTCAGCTTCCCCGTAGGCCAGCCGCCGTCTCCGTGCGGTACTGCTGCTGCTGCTGCCTCTGCTGCTGCCTCTGCTGCAGTAGTGCTTGACGTGGTTTTTCGGCAGAGGTCGTGCGTTCAAATCCAGAAGGCGCTGTTTACTCAAAAGTGGCCGCGCCAAAGATGCGCGGCGGAGACGCAACACCCAAAAGCCATAAGAGGGAGCTGGGTTTGTGCGAAAATGAACATTGACAGTAACTTCAATAGTAACTGATTTTTAAAGGTTTATAATTGCTGTATGGCTGCAGAGTTTAAAAAAAGAAAAGAAAAGAAAAAAAAAGTGGCCTATATGGTTGCTTTACATCATCATCATCATCATTTTTAGTCTGTTATAATGTAATTATTTCAGTCCAACAACCTAATGATCAGACTAACATTTTCTGTGCTGTGCACGTTTATGCTTCCAGGACGAAAACATATATTGATCATGGTAACCCTTTGACCTTTCCCCCAGCACCATCATTACTGTAGGTCAAAATACCCTGACCCCTCACTCATGCAGACACATCAGTTTTGCAGTGCATAAATCTAAATGTTGGTGCTTGAAATGCCCTGTTAACCTTTCCTTCTGGTCAGATGTTAATACAGTCTCTTTGTCAACCCAAACTGTTAGAGTTAAAACACTTTTTCCTGAATTCCCTGATTGAATGTACTGTAAAATGCATCATTTTGGCATGAGAGGTAAGACAAACACCCAGGTGGCTGGATGTTCTTGTGTGCTTGTCTGGTAAAATAAGACAGATTTCACTTCCGTGTGGCTGAATGTGGCCATACAAAGCTGTCACACATTTTTGTCTCCTCATTCTAGTCCATCATCACTTACCATCTGACAGCTGAATATGTTAACAGTGACTACACATCCCTACTGGTGCCGCTATTTTTATTTTGTAATCTTTGAGTGATTAATTATCCCAGTGCCTAGTTGTATTTGTTGTCATTTAATCTGTGATAAAATGACAACAAATGATCTGAAATAATCTATGAAAAATTAGTGATTCAGATGTGGATAAGATGTCCTGTGTTGGGGACTTGAAACTGAAACATGGACAAAAAGCAGTCTATGTAAGAAATATATGGACTAGGAAAGGTTGATTATTTTCTCCACAAAAAAATGCAGCTTTTAGAGCCGGTAAAGAGTAATAAATTACTCTGTAGGGTATTCAGTTGTAGATTGGCCTAGCTACAGGTATTAATATTTACATTATTTTGTGAACCAGCTCAGCTCACATATCACGCAATTCTTGCTCACTGTGCAGACTCTGTTTCTGTATTTGATTAGGTCTCTTTATGAGTGCCGACTGAGCGGGGAAAACCTTGTCATTTTTTCAGTGAATCCACCCACATGCTGCTTTTTCAGATTTTTTTTTTTCTTTTTTGGGTTTTCCTCAATTCACAGATCTGCTGCAGTGAGCCTTGCTTTGGCAAAGCTGTGAGTGCCTGTGCATTGCCAATAAGCTTCTACACCAATGTAGCCTCCTACTCAGAATGCCACCATAAATCATTTAATAAATGAAGATTATAGCAACAAGGGACGTGGCATGGGACAATGACTATTATTACCTCATTATAACATGATAAATGAATGCAAGTGACTCTCTTTTGAGAAATTAGACAGAGGTACGTCAGGATAACGCACCAAGTGATCATCGCTGTGCCATCCTGTAATTCGAATTATTTTGATATTGTTGAGACCCGGAAATTCTGGTCATTTTGAATTGCATCTCTGTCTTTTTCGCTGGCCGGGGCTCAAGTTATTAATGACAGAGAAAGCAAGCCCCACGGGAAAATGGTAACCTTTTGTGACTGTGCTTTGAAAGTCACCTGGATTTCACCCATTTAGCAGACACTGAGCATGACAGGAATGGCCAAGTATATAATTGCAGAAACTCTGTTGGAGCTGGATCTGCCTTGAAAAGATTTGCATTGGCAGGTGAAACAAACACATTCGAAGTAGACTGAACAGCTTGCAGATATTGCTCATAATTTGTTTTAATAATATTCAGTGCCAAATTCATACTCTGAGCAGGTTCAACTTAAAAAAAAGCAACTAGGGTTCAGACTGTAAAGCTCCCCATATGGTTTGCTCACACTTGAAATGAGATATAATACGGCACAAAAGCGGACTGATATGATATTTATTCTTAGAAATGTATCCCATGAATTATGAGAAATTAGACATTTCTGTCTCACTATGTTTAGAGTAAAATTCCGGGAAATGCAGATATGTACCAGTGTAATTGAACATAGTGTGAAACCTCTGTCTGACCGGATCATTGTAGCAGTGTGACTCTTGTGAGATGGAGCTGAAAGTGATTAATGTGCTGTGCCGACTCCACTTCCTGCTGTGATACGGATAGTGTTGCCTGGCAACTGCGTGCGGCCTTTCGTTGACTGTTTTGGCTCCGTGGTAAATCTGAGGTGGCCTTTCCTTCTCTTGTTCTTCTCCGTGTACTCAGATGGGGTTTCTAGCACAGATCAATGTCTCGATCTCGAAAAATAAATAAATAAATAAATTCTAGAGTATCAATGCCCGACAATCAACAATTACATAATTTACTTTACTAATCCATAATTCCTCAGCATAAACTAAAAATATTGAATGGGTAAAATATGACAGAACCTGCGTCTTTCTCTGCAAAGCTGTCAGTCGGAGCAGTCAGAGAACCCGGCTCTGACCACTTATCAATCATTAAGTGCCGGCAGCATTGTTAAGTCACCATAGCTCTTGTAACCAGCACTTTAGCAGCCAGAAGGCAATTTCTCCACCTTACATGACCTGATCATATTTCACAAATGATAATGTATGGAGATACAACAGACTCAGCACTCTGAAACCTCAATCTACATCTGTGAGGATAATCTCCATTATCACACCAATGTAAATGATGTTTACATACAGCAGGCTCTTTCTGAGCTCCACCTGTCTCTCTCTGCTGCTGGCAAACATACACTCTTGTCTCTGAGCTGAATGGTTTGCACAACGTACACAGATGGATGTAACTATAGACCCCATACTTGCTGCACACGTTGGACTTGCAGTGGGGTCCGCAACCTGGTACAAAATACAACACATTTCGAGTTAATGTGGCAAACGTGATTGCAAACAGTGTTTGTTTACACATCTGGTAGTTACAGAATAACGTCATTCCTTCAAGGTCATGCTTGTGTCCATCTGTTGCATATTCACTTTAGCATTTTAGCTCTGTTTTTTGTCTCTCCCAGTTAGCCCCAAAACATTAACTAGCGAGTCGCTAACTGTGTCTGGAGGTGGTTTACAGTGGGTTTTTAGAGCATTTTAGCTGTAAACAGATGTCGGCTGTGGCTGAAAAAATGCCATGAGAGCAGTGAGAGTGAAGAAGAGCAGTGAGGCAGGCCAGAGAGCCAATCACTGAACTGACACACCCTTTAAAGCTCAACAGGCTGACTGAAGTTGCCAGTTCAGGTGATAATTCTCTGTGGTTATATCGGCCTTTCACACCGTTTTCACTCTGTCATTTTATAACATTGTAATTATAGAAATATGAATTATAGCTGATTTAAAGCAACTGAAATGTAAACCACTGAATGGTTTGTGAGCACACATGATAATGAATCTCCAGCTGATTGCTACATAAAAAAACTGCTTCCAGGTGAATTTATGGTTCATTTTGTCATTTAAAGGAGTTAATGGGTTGAAGTGTAATTTTCTGTAGTTCATCATGCACATAAACGCCAGGACAGCTTGCACCAAAGACATTGTTAATAATGCATTAGTTCTAAATAAATCAGCCCAATAGTAGTGTGTCTGACGCAGGTAACTATTGCTAAATGAGGTGTTTAGCTCATAAGGGGTCAAGTTGCTGTTCTTGCAGTATCACTTCCCTCTGGCTCAAATAAAATCTGAGACATGCAGATGCACGAATGGTCTCAAGAGGAAAGAGAAAAAAAATTTAACCGTAATCTTTGTTTAGCCTATGTCTGGACTGCTCTTGGTCTCCATGGCAACACTTTCAGTTTTGTGTTTGATCAGACGTGCGGGGACGAAACAAGGTCACTCAGCAATCATATCTCAGAGGAAAAAGCCCACATGGATGGCACATGCTTCAATAAAAGCAGCGCTGTTTGTAATCTTGGCACGTCTTCCTCTCCCATCGCTTAGCAACAGGCCGTGCTTCAGCCATGTGCTCTATGATGGCACAGACCACTACTCTAAATCATGGAGGAAGGGCTGCAGGTGTCAGCCTACGCTGATGCACTGTGAACATTAACAATGGATGTAATCAGGAGGCAGGGCAGACATTGTTTTCACTCACTAATTAAAGCTGTCACTAATGTAGTTACAAGCTTTGCTGTAGTAAATGGGCATAATTACCTCTGTCAGGTGAAACTCAAAGACCCATTTCAGATCTATTTAAAGCTGTATCTGGGAATTATTAAATCTGCAATCATAAATACAGACAACAAAAAGGATATCATTTTGTTTTGTTGATATTCTGAGTAGCGAGAGTATCAGAGAGAGGGAAAGACGATACTGTGTGATACTGGAAGACAAGGCATTTCCCAGTCTGTATCTCTAATACCTGTTAATCTGTTCCTCAGGGCAAAGATAAAGGAGTTGATGCATGCTGGCAGTTCCCAAAGGAATTAGATGATTCTCTACTAATTAACTATGTGGGAAAACAACTATAATCCTCTGTCTTTGCAAAATGTCTTTTGCTGAGCCCCTGCACTCAGCCAATAAGATGAGGCCCCCCTGGAGAAGGCTGGAAAAGACTCCAAATAGTCAGTGACTCACTGCTCTGAAAATGTTTGGCTTCCTGTGTCAGAAATAAGAATTCAAATATGGCTTGTTGAAAATGATAAGGGTGTGTGTGCTGCTGCTGCTTAGGAATTACAGCAGCAGTTTTAGCCTGCAGCACTTCTTCAGCATATCAGCCCAGTGTGCTTCTCTGTTTTCTCCTCATGCTCAATTTTTGACTCAGCGTCTCTTATAACTCCCTGCTCTGGAGCCATTTTGGGAGCGTGTCAGAGAGGTGTAGCAGCAGGCGAGGCAGCAGCAGTCAACACAGAGCCCATTACTTGGCAGATAGGACTTCCTGTCCCTCGCAAATGACTGAGACTTTGCACAACCTGGACTCCCTCTTGTTATCTTTGCTAAGAGCCCATCAAGCCAGAGTGGACAGGTTAAAACGCTGACCTGCACGGCTTGTTTGCTGAGCACTTGGCTTTTTTTTCTTCACTTTTCTGTTTTCAGTGCCTGCATCTGTGGCCACTAGTGGCACATCAAGCCTGGATGAAGAGGTCTTCTCTACAGCTCTCCAGTCAAACGGCAATGATTGTGCTCCAGGGGAGACAGAAAATTGCTTCTGCGATTTGGAGTGGAGTACTGTAATGAGGCTGAGAGGAAAGCATGCATGGAAGTAACAGGGGTGCAATGTCTTTTATACCCAGAGATTTGTTGAGATTTTTCTTCATTTTAAAAATAAGAAACCTTCTTATCAATAAAATGTAACACAGAAATACAGTTTGAACTGTGAATATGATGCTGCAACAAACTAATGGAATACAGACAGTTTTTACAGGAATGAAATCGTGTTTAATGTGGGATCATTTTCTCCAAAACCTCAGTGAGCTAAATATGGAAACATTACATTATGATGGGCTGAGTGCCATATGATACAGGAGGGGAGTGTAATTGAGAGGCTGAGTGTCTATACCTCAGAGGGATGAAGGAGCCTGAAAACATCCAGTAAATCTGCTGTACTTTTGCATGAAATGCTGATGAAATGCTCAAACTACAAAGCAAGTAGCTGGATCCCAAGCAGGACGGAGGGCAGCGTTTGTGAGGCCACGAAGGAGCAGAAAAAGAGAGGAGACAGGATGCAGGGCTGAAAGGGGAGATGGGAGGAGAAGGGAGGGTGGCAGAGCTAGAGAAAGTTGGACAGAATGTCCTTTGGCTTTGCTGAGACAAGCGTCCTGTTGCATCATTAGATCAGGAGTGTTTACTATATGCCTTTATTTATTCAGCTCTGGGCTGTGAATAATGGAGCACACACCGAGGAGGTTCCTTGTTAGCGGGTGCTGAAGACACAGTGAGCTGAGAGGAATCAGTTCTCTATTTTTACTCACACTTGTGTGTGTGTGTGTGTGTGTGTGTGTGTACACTTGCCAGAGAACATGCTTGTGTGTTTGCTAATGTAACTGAGTGTGCACCTCTTCGACTGATGGACGTGCTGATGATCTCGGCTGCCTCTAAAATTAGACACACCTTCCCAATTCCCATCATTAGCTGGAACATTATCAGATACTGGAAAGAGGTCATCCCCTCTGAGCATCGCTCCTTCTCATTCCCCCTGGACTCTGGCCTTCACAGTGCCAGCCAAAACAAAACCTGACTGCCCTGATTGCATAAGACACACCCGCCTCGCACATGAACGCACTGCAGCGACTCTGATATGAGTAAGAGGATTTTATAAGCAGGTTTTAGACTCTCTCCCTATCCTCAATCTTAGCGCTGTCCTGCCATTGTGTGCGGTTTGTTCAATCCCACGATGCACTAGAGGAAAGTCAGCCCAAAAAGCCAGTGCAGCAGCAGCATCAGAGACAGACAGACCCAGCCCTGAGTTAAGCTAGATCTGGCCTTTGCGGTTGTTATATAATGGCTGCTGATGCTGATAGCAGTGCATGATGAGGGAGTGAATGAGTCAGTTTCTTTGATGCTGGAGGACACATCTATTATTCAGGTGTGTGTTCGTCCAAGACTGGACACTCGCTCAGGAGGTATTGAGATACAGCCTGTGAATGAGCATCAGGGGTGAAAGAGCTCAGTATGGTGGTGTAGCACGCCTCCAGTGGTGCACAGTTCAGGTTCAAGGAACAGAAACAGTTTTTATCGAACAGAAAAATAGAAAAAAAAAAAACATTGAAGAGATTTTAAAGCTCATGGTGCCAGATTTACTAGAAATACAGCACAGGTGTTACTAATAGCATCAACAAAGACTGTGTTTCCACCCAGACCCTGACACTGAGTCAGCTAAATTCAGTTCATTTTATAATTTACACCTGTGTATTTCTTTTCTAAAAACAAATCTGAACGCTGAAACATCCTCCTTTTATGTGTCTGGTTATGGAAGTTAGATCAGTGAATATGGACCTTTATAAACTTAATTATCTCAGGCATTAACTCTATGAAAGCTGAATGTGTGTGTGTGTGTGTGTGTGTGTGTGTGTGTGTGTGTGAATGGAAGTGTGTGGATTAGCCAGATGACCAAAGACAGAGGTTATGTAAAATAGTAAGTGTCACTCATTCTGTGTATTGTGCACTGTTTTCCTGTTGTGGTCTTGTCATTCTCAGGG
Organism: Trachinotus anak; assembly: GCF_046630095.1. Classification (NCBI taxonomy): domain Eukaryota; kingdom Metazoa; phylum Chordata; class Actinopteri; order Carangiformes; family Carangidae; genus Trachinotus; species Trachinotus anak. The sequence continues at coordinate 12,668,953 of NW_027273855.1, read as the reverse complement.
GCTGTGGTTCTGACTCATTTTCATCCCAGTGCCCTGTGGTGGAACATAAAAGAATACACGATACACACTTCAAATAAATTTCATAAGTATATGTGATACATTTTGCTTTATTGCATTTATTTGGTAGTTTGAGATACTTGTTCACACATTGTGATAAAGTAAGTACCAAATCGTACGTAAAGGAGTTGACATTAACTCCATTTAGGAGTACAGAAATGCTGCTTATATGTTATTGCACTGGTGGTAATCCAATAATATAAGTCATGTAATTATGAAAAATAATACCTTACCTTTACTTTAACCTGTATTAACTTATTATGACCTCTTGACAGGTAATATTATTATCCTATAAAGTTGAGGGCTGGGTTATACTAAAAAAAGAAGTGGTTTGTACAACATGTTATCAGATGGTCATAGAGACCAAATGTTGCACTGGGTTGTTCACATGAAAACTGCCACAAATAGTACTGTGAGGAATGAAAACAGAGAGCTGAACAGCTGACCAATCACAGCGTGAAGTGGGTGTGAATGTTGGATTGTCAGTTTCAGAAAGCTTCAGAAATGGTCTCCACCATCTCCTGAGGATAATATCTGGCCCTTTAGGTGCTAAATTCTCCACTATGTTTACCAGCTAGCTGCTAATCGGTGGGGTATTTGTTGTTGTTGCAGTCAAAAAAATCACAAGTCATATCATAATTCTCTGTGGATTTACCACTACAGTTGCCACCTTGCACAGGACATGTAGTCATCTGATCTATTGTTAATATTAACATATTGATTAGAGCAGCTTTAACTTTTGAAATGTAAGAATTTCGAATGCAGGATTTGTACTTGTATGCTGTGGTATTGCTTCTTTTACGGAGTAACAGATCTGAATGGCGTAGTTATTTCACCAATGCCTGTACCTTTTGTTCCACTTTTTTCTACTTTTCCCAGTGGTGCCATTAGATTTGGTGCCTGTCATCCACATCATGATATTGGCTATGAAACGTCCAGGGGTGTCCTACATACTGCAACCAAAACAACCACAATCAAGAGAAACAGCCTGGCGCTCTGGGGATCCCAGTAAGGAGACTGCTGCTGTAAATTAAACAGATTTGTTTTGTGGCTGTGTCAGTCTGTAATAATCTTCTGCCTTGGGAAGAGCCTTGTGTTGTCGAGCTTTAAGGGATTTAAAGGGCTCTGCTTCTCTTGCTGTTGCCTCTGTTAATCACAGCCCTCTCCTCTCTGTTGTGTGTGGATGTTTTCTGGGAAACAGGGTTTATTGCAGGGTCATTATTACGATTCCATCCTGTCACAGAGCTGTGTGTTCAGTGACAAGTAAAAATAAATCTCTTCCCCTTAAACACACACACAGTTAAAAAGAAATCATGGTTCCTCAAAGATATAAGTTCCCTTGAGCATCCCCTTGTTAATGGATTTCTACTTCTGACTTTATTCCTACATCTGATCTAGCAGTAAGCACAGAAGGAAAGCGCCTTTAGTTTGTTTATGTTGTCAGAAACAGAAATCCTGTCGTTTTAAACATTTGTGCTTTTGTTTAATCTGTGCCCCACCAAATGAACTTGCAAATCTCAAATGCACAATATTTATTTTCCAGTCCCTAAACATAGAATTACGTGGTTATTATTTTGTAATCTGTGCACAGGCTTGAATCACATCTGAAAGGCTTTGGGTTATGGTCCTTATCTATTTATTTATTAATATTGAGTATAATACGCACCAAATCCACGAGGAATGCCTCATTAAAATCATTTAGCAATTTAATTGTATTTTTGAGAAAAGATTAGATTATTTAAAACTCGACTCACATATAATTGCCAGTCAAAGCTCAGTCAGAACAATTGACAAAGATACTGTTATCAATCGTGTCCAATAAAGGATAATGAAGCCAGAAGGAAGCAGATGTATTTACACAGGTGACACTTCTCTCTTGTTCCAGGTTGGCCTTTAATATGTCAACTCTTTGAAGTGTGGCCAGTTTTGACATGAAGGATTACTGTTAAAAACATGAAGGAAAAAAAAAGCAATTCTCAATTCTTTTCTTGCCTTTCATTGATACGTGATGGTTAGTGGCCTTTTCTGTGTTCACATAATAGGAGCAGGCATATTTGTTGATTGTATAAATGACCTGAGGAGGAGCATTTATGGTCAGAACCTTATCTTGTCTGTGTAGAATAAAAGAGGATTTGGGAACGAGAAAGTGTTTGTATGCAGTGTTATTGTTTGTCTTATTGTGTGTATTACTCTTGCCCAGAACCTGCAAAGATTTTTAGATTACATAAACAGACAGCACTGAGTTGGAGGAATAGTTTGACATTTGGGTAAAATGCTCATCCGCTTTCCGGTGGAGAGTTTGATCAGAAGATTAATCTCACTCACATACTTTATCTGCCCGTTAATGGGCAGACATGAGAACGGCGTTTAATCTCTAATCTAAATCTCAGCAAGAAAGTGAATCAACGTATTTCTCAAACATTTCCAGGATTTTTGCAAATATTAAACTTGGTCCCTGACTAAAATTAATGACATGTGAACTAAAGTCAAAATATATTTTAGTTTGTTGAACCACTGTGTCTGAGTGCTCGACGAGCTTGACGGCTGCTTGGTTGATTTTCAATTTCTCACCCTTGTGAATGCTGACAGCTGGCTTGCATTATTAACTGTGCAGCATCTGTCTGGATTTCACAACATCACCCCCTCCTCCACCACCTCTTCCTTCTCCTCCTCCTCCTCCTCCCCATCCTGCCCGCAGGACTCAGCTCTCTCTGGCTCTAATGAGGACATGTGCAAGTGCAGTGAAAAGACTGAAGAAAGGGCTGAGAACAAAAACAGTGCTCTGATGGTTTTGATTTCAGTTTTTTCATAGGAGCTGCAGAGGAAGGACAGACTGATAGAACGACAGAACCACATTTGATTTATCTGACTGAGTTGCTGCGTCAATGTTTCACTTTCACAGACCTTTGGCATTTGTAATGTTCTCATAAATATGTATGTCATGACTATATCTGTTACCTAATGTTCATTTAGACAGTTAGAGTGAGTAATGCTTTTTCATCAACTGTCAAACCACAGAAAATGGGTTGTGCAGTGTGAGCCAGTGTGTTATTACCCACTATAACTTTTTATTTTACCAATCATTCTGTGGCCTTTTGGCCATTTTAAAACTGACTAACCTCATTCAACAGGTTTGCTTTTTTGAAGAGACATGACCATTTAAAATTCAGTCTTAACATACCACTTAGCCTCATTAGTCACAGTGTTTAATTTTCTTCGAAACAAGCGGAAAATGTGTCACTAAAGGGGAAATAATGTAATTCCTGTTGTTTTCTAGTCTCATAGATGTGTGCAAGAAAAGGTAGATTGTTTCCAGGCAAACGTTATTCAATATAACATTATTTTCAGAAATAAAGAAATATGTGATTTTAAACCTCAATTTTAGATTAATGAATCTATTAAAATACTTTTTTTTATGCCACAATCCTGGGAACCTCTGGCTCAAAGGTATGGATGAAAACATAATATCACAGTTTGTGACTTCTGACTCTTAGTATTAGTCACACTAGCAGCATAACTGAATTGACATGAAATTCTGTACAGATATTCATGGTCCCCAAGGGGTGAATCTTATTGAGCCTGGTTGAATTTTCCACTAGCACCACCATGAAGTTGACATTTGTGGTTTTGAGTGATATATGTCCACATTTCTGGTTTCTCATGAAATTGGGTTAAGACTCTCAAGGTCTAAGAAGGATAAACAGTAATCACTGTGATGATCCCCTGTTTTTTCCTCTAGTGAAATTCTCAAGTCAAGTATTTTGATTTATGACCAAATACCTACATAACTACTGGCATGCTAATACAGTAATTTAAAATGGCAAACATGGTAGCCTAAACATTACACCTAACAGGCTTACATGCACACAATAACATTAGCATGAGCTCAAAACACTGCTGTGACTACATACAACCTGCTAACATGGCTGTAGACCCCTGTTTAATCTTGTCTTAATCATTACAGGAATTTTTCTAAGAAAGTTTCCCTATTATTATCTTTATTCTTTATTATCTGACAACTGGAGGTGCTACACACTCACACATTACAGTCTCATTCTATTTGAACTTACAGTGTATCCAATGTACTCTTCATAATAGGGCTCTCCATTTAAAGAGTAACCAGGCTAAAAAGCAAGTTTTGCAGCCTTCCCTGGTTGAGAGTTGCTTCATCAACAAACAAACCAACAAATTGGTCACACACCCGTAACCACATTTAACTGTGATGTCACGGGGTCCTAGAGTGTCATCGCTGCTGCCTTAAACCTGCATTCTATCGAATGACCATCAGGGGGCGACACCACTGGTTGCAAAAAGAAGTCCGATTGTATGGAAGTCTATGAGAAAATGACCCTCAATCGCTAGTTTCAAGTCTTCTTCAATACAACATGATATTCATTTTTTAATTATAGTCCCATTTAATTTAAAATAGACGATAAAGTAGGGTATGTATTGGGGCGTGGCTAATGTATGACACATTTTGGCTTGTCAATCTAGAGCAGTCCCTTTTAACTATTAACTATTAAAAGTACTTTAACACTTCATAATAAAGTTTACCTCGACTTATGGAAAATGACTTCGGCTTCAGCAGTGCTGGGTAGCTGAAAGATTGATGCCGTTGTCAGGTCGACAGTTTAGGTGGGCGGGCATAGTGACCTCGGCTCTAAGGTCAGCTCCACCCCTTGCTCCTCCTCAGCTCCACCCTCTTCTCCAAATATGGTTTCTTCTGGTTTCAAAAAATCAAGATGGAGGCGGCCAAACTGCAAACTCGAGGCTTCAAAACGGCAATTCGCAAACCAGTGGGTGCCATCATGGTGGGTTGCCACTTGCTCTGAACCCTCATGTTCGTCCTTCCCCAGTCTCTGTGAGTTGCGCCTTTGTGTTTGATCATAGTCAACACACAAAGTTCCATTTGACTATTTTCAGTATGAATACATGACAAAATAATGCAATATAAAATAAGGGACATAAGGCCATTTTTCTATTAATAAAAAAAAAAAAAAGAGCTCAGTTGTTATGTAACTACACCTTTTCTCTGAAGACAGAGAATAATCCTCTTTATGAAAAATAAAAAGATACAGATTACACCCACCCCCAAAATATCAAAATGAATAATACAAAAAACATAAGAAAAAAAGACACATCCAGGCTCTCCTGTGCTGTCATTTAGAGTAGATGCTCTCTGAGAGGAAATACACTTCCATGAAAAGGCTCTGAGTGCTCATATTTATGGTGGATATTGATGTTACATTTAGTACCGCAAAGCTGAAGCTTGCTGATGTGAGCAAGGACAGGAAAGAGGGTCCAGAATAGGAATGCATATAACCATCCTTATCAGGAGATAAGAGACTTATGATGGTAAACCCACCAAGGAGAGGGGATGTTTTGGCTTTAGTTTTGGTTCTGCCTCATGATAAAGCAATTAATCAACTGACTGAACGCACTGCTTGGTTTCTGTGAAAACTGCAGCTATGGGATGTTCTTCAAATTTACTATGTAAATGTTTAATTATATGCAAGTGCTGCTATCCTCTCACAAGGGGTTGTTTAAGGTAGACACTGCCAACAGCCAAATACTGAACATTTGTCACTGCATGAAGGGGTGTTTTGTGTCATGATCTTATGCAACTGAACTACAACAGGAAATATTTCCTGTAGGAAACATAATTCCAGCTGGATTACATTTTCTATTAATACAATGAGGATATTAGTTTACGTAATTCACGAATATGTTGATGGTGAATCTATCAGTAAAATTTTACCAGTCAATGTATTATTTTTCACCAAAGTATGCAATCTTGCAGAATGATATCCATTTGTAGTGACAAGAGCATTATTACATGTTTCTAAGGTTATGTTTAGATACTCAGACTCATGTTTATTTACATTTAGCCAAAACCACCACCACATTTTTTTCCTAACCTTCACCATAGACATCTCTAAAACTCACTATTTAATGCGTTGCATCAGGTTTGTTTGGTCCATACAAAAACCAAAGTGTTAACACTTTGTTGTGAATGTTAGAGGTGCTGGTAGGCAGATTTTGTCACCTGTTGACAGAGCCAGGTTGGCTGTTTACCCCTTTCCCGTCTTTGTGCTAAGCTAACCGGATGCTGGTTGTAGTTTCATATTGACTGTACAGACAGGAGAGTGATATCAGTTTTCCTATTCTAACCCAGCAACAAAGCAAATAAGTGTATTTTTCATAATGTCAAACACAGCTTTTATCATTTCTGATGAACGTTGACTTTAAATCAAAACGTTTGTTTGCTAATGGTCAAATTCTTTCCAAAAGCTCTTTGGTACAAAGGGTTGTTCTTTTTATTGTTGTCCCCAAATTTCACTGCCCCTTCGGATTATTTTGAAGATAAATTTAGTAATCCCCAAAATCTAGACCATGTATGGGTATGGGAAATTGTGGTAAATTTGCCACAGGGATATTCTGTTCAGCATGTGATAAATCTGAAATGAGCTGTACTGTTCATGCCCATTACAGGACTGGAGCTGCTGTTGTGCAAAAAAAGCTTTTGGACAGGAAAAGACGCATAAGCTCCAACTCCGTTCAAAGAGCTGTAATTCCTATCATCGCTTTGAAAGACTCAAGAGTGTCTGAGAATTGTTTTACTTTCCAAACAAATTTTGAAATTTTGAATGTTTCTACCACACCTGAAATGCTCCACAATGGCACCACACTGATCAGGTTTAATGCAGGAATCTGCTGGAGCCCCCACTGCTCTGATTACCACTGGTACCAATGTTGCTTTTACTCTCCACATCTTTTCTAGCTCCTCTTTCAGGAATTCTTTTCTTGGAATATTTTGAACATCTTGTGTTGCTTCTTCTTGATGTTGGTATCGCTTGGGATCGCTACATCTATCACCACTGCCTTCTTCTGTTGTTTGGCAACCAACACGATGTCCGGTTGGTTAGCCATCACCAGTTTGTCAGTCTGTGTGTGTGTTTGTGTGTATGTGTGTGTGTGTGTGTGTGTGTGTGTACACAGGACAACATCAAAAGGAATAAGAGAATAATATATGGAATAATGGCAGCCCTCCAATAAATAAAAACAAAGGAAAGTTTGTACCAGGGCTGATACATTACATTTCAAGGATGTTCATATCATTAAGTCCCCCTCCTATATTTTTGGTCCACTAGGTCCATGTTTGTGGTTCAGAACTGTGTGTCCTTCTAACAGATGAAGGTCGTGTCTTGCTGCAGTGTAAAGCACCAAAGTCCCTGTAGGCTATTTGTGACTCAACCAAGGACATCTGCACATCCCACTGCACCGCCAGCCAAATACTACAAAGGCAGCTCAGTGTTCTCATTCATGGATATAGTCATCTTTGGAGAGTCCCAAATGTTTTTGGAGGGATCTAGGAAATAGTTTTACTTTTACTTATAAGCTGATGCCATAATAAAAACCCGTATTTTTACATATACTTATTAATTCAGTGTGGAATTTCACAAAAAAAATACTTTTTTTAATGATAATCATAAATTATCAAATGAATCAGTCAAATGACATGAAATTACTCAGTGAATACAAAACAGTAACTCAAAGTGGAGTCATGATGTTCTCACAATAAAAAGTGTGACACTGAAAAGATTCATCAAGCATCTGCAGACCTGAAATGTACATTTTACTTGAACATGCTGAAAAAGAGAAAAATACAATATGGTATAATATTATGGCAGCGATAATGAAATGATGATACAAGAACTCAGACTCAAATGCCTGCAAGAGGCTGTATATCCTCATTTTTTTAGTTTTATTACAGTCTTGGCTCATTTTCAGAGGTTTTGTGTTATTATGCTTCCACAGACAGGCAGCCCAGAGCGTCGGCTCTCATCAGTGACTCAGTGTGTGCAGAGGATGACAGTGCCAACCTGGAGCCAACAGAGAGTGCTAATTGTGTCTATTTGGACTCTAATGCATGACTCTGGGAAATCGAACAGCACAATCCAGTTACCATCACTGGGTAGTGTATTCTCTGGCTGCCTACAGAGGGCAGGTTGTCCCAGGATTCCCAGCAAGCTATCCCACATTGTTCTTATGATCTTTACTGTTTGAGTCAGTCCTAAAAAAAAAGTAGATCATGCAATATATCCCTCAAACTCAAATCTTTGCTCTAGAATATGTATTTCTTTAAAAACAGTTATTTTGTTGGGTATTAATGTGCCTGAAATAGCAAAGGTGTTGTTTCCTTTCTTCCGTGCTGCAGAATAAATGTTGAAAACCAGGTAGGATAAGATGTTATGTTACATGCTCTAGTAACACTGAGGGAGTAAGTGGAGCATGTAGATCAACATTTGGTGATACACTCTCTCGCTCTCTCTCTCTCTCTGTAGATTTAAACAGACTGTGAGAGACTCAACACACCCTCAGAAATCCAGTTTGGATCACTGCTCTTTTCCAAAGGCCTCGTAGCTACACTTAAAAGCATGAAATGTTTCATAATTTGCGATTAGCAGTATAGATGAAATGTGTGAGGATGCACAGTGTCACTCTGAGTTTATGCTGCCTCTTCCATCTGGTGAGGTGCATTATGGGGTGTAAGCAATCAGTCTGATGTGACCTCTCAGGTGGATGTTGTTCTCTGGGGTACTGTGGGGGGATGAAACTGGAGCAAAGTTGATTTAACTTGGGTCAGATACTGGCTACCCACAGGTTTTGTAAATGTATTGACAACTAGGCATCGCAGAGGATGATGTAAGAATATAAATATAAATATAAATATGTTAGAATAATATAAAATGTAAATAGATTTAAAAATATGTGACATTAATCATTTTGCCACATACTCAGTGGCCTCTGGTGTGTCACTCATGAAGCCCGCTGCTAAACAATTCAGCTCAGTATGAAATAATGCAAAAGGTTTTTAGCAGATCACGATATCCCGAGGCGTTTGACGTCAGACCAACCATGATCCCTTCTTGCTAGAAAAATGAGTGTGTGTAACTGCATGAATGTGTGCACACTGCTTCAATGAATCCAACATTCAACTGCTGAACTGAAATGCACTGACAGAAACACAGATACATCCAAATCCTTTCTTTTTTCTATACAGCATCTCACTTTATTTTCCCTCAGACATATTTATGTTAAAATCTGACTATCAATTAACTAAATCCTAGCATTCTGGACCTTTTGCCTACACTTGAGTAACGGCAGACAACTCAGTGTGAAACCAGAATTTAATGGTTGGTCAGATTTACAACTGTATAAATAACTAGATGCCACTAAAAGTCCTGCTCCATGCGCATGAATCTGTGGGCTTCAGAACTGTTGTTGTGGAGAATCAGAAGGACATTTTCTGGGATGTCAGGTGTCGCAGTTACTTGTTAAATGTGAGAGCTCCCCCTACTGATGAGATCTGAGATCACAATGGAAAACAATGTTATATCAGCAGCTGTAATTGAGCATGAATCAGCCCACCTGTGTTCAGTTACACACTGAACACTACACCAAATTGCTGGTATTAAGTGTATGAGAGTGAGGGCGGGGGCAAGCTGGGAAGATGCAGTTAGGCTGACCATTGAGACCATTATGTTTCCCTCCGATGCGAATGGTGCTGCTGGTATGAGCAAGTATTTGCCATTTCTGTGATTATTCAACACCTCAGACACGAGCACAGTCACAGGACACACACACACACAGAGAACATACACGCTTGAAGAGCGTAGCATTAACAAATACAAACAAAGACCCTTCTATATTCAGCTTCCGCCTTCAAAATGCCTCAGTAGTATCGCTATCATCACATCTTGGCTTATGATACATAAAAACTCTCAGGGCACTGGTATTATTTTGTGCTTCGTTGCCTTAACACAGTTCAGTCCTAAAACACATCTCAGGGAAAAATGAAAATCTGATACTGTCTTTTTCCTACAGATCATATGAGTGACCACAGCCTTTCAGCAGCGGCACACAGCCGGATCACTAGCAACAAGATTCACAGTGAACAAGTCAAAACAGGATCATGCCTTTGAAGATATTAACAGTGCCACAGTGATTAATAGATCAACAGATCAATGAATGAACATGTGTCCAATTTACCTATTGATTTGTTCGTGAAAAGAAGCAATGACTCATGAACTAATCAGGGTTTGTGGAGCTCCACTTCCACTGATGAATGAATTCCTCTGGAAATACACTGCATGAAAGAAAGATGTCACATACTGATGTGTGGGACAGTCCGTTTATGCAAATCCAGAGGAAGGAATAATAGATAATTTTCAGAGCCCCACTGAGACGAGAAAACCTAATAATAAAGCCCATTCACTGTAAGTTAAGTAACAAAGAGGATATACACAGTAAAATACAGTAACTTACTAAATCATCTATAATTATGTATAACTTAAGAATCTGATTTGATATGAGCCAGAGGCAGCAACAGTGGGCCAATGACTTGTAACCCAAAAGCTTATGAGACACAATTTAAAATGGCAAAACATTGAAAGAGAAAAAACACAAAATAATTCTGTCACAATCTTCTCAAGATGTTCATAAAGTTCTGCTGTAGTGGTGTCTACTGTAAAAGCTCCCAAACTCCCTCACATCTCTTCTCTTATTGAAATGGGATCCAAACATTACTTAACCTTAGATATTTTTGTCTGATATACTTTTGATGCCAAATAGGTTGTGTGTTGTAACAAGAGTAGGCGTAATAAGCTGTGCAGCTTCAGCCCACTGTAGAAAATCTTCTATTTTGTGTTATTGTTTCTGCAGTGTTGATTTTTGGAAGTTGTTGCATATGGTCTTTGCAAAATTCTTTGTGTGATTATAGATTGAAAAATATGTGTGGAATTTCATGTACACATTGATGAACTGAGGTATTACGCACCTTTTAATTCAAATGAATTGCAAACAGTCTGCAACCCTTTTTCAGTCCTGCTTAAGCTTTCAAAGCTTTATTATCTTATATATTTGTGACATTTGTCCAGGGCTCCATTTATTTCCATTATCATGTATGTTATTTTTCAACTAATTATTTAATCTATGAAATATCCAAAAACTACGGTACCATTCAACCTTGTTTTCTCCAACTGTCCGAAACCCAAAGATTTTCTATATAAAATAATACAAACACAAACATTTGCTGCTTTAGCTCGATTAAACAACTGTAATGATTCCAGCCAATTTTCTGCAAATCAACTAACTGATGGTAAACAAACTCATTCCTCAGGGCAGGAAATACTTCAATAAGTGTATATGTATGTTGTGTGGGCTGTGCTTTAGTAAATGTTAATCTCAGCTCATTAACATTAACCACTGGGATTCATTTCCACTCTGTGAATCAATAATCCAGCCTCGTGAGAGGGCTTTTGCCGGATTGTGCATCGAGGGAGATCTTGGCGAGCTGAGCATAAGGAGACAGAGAATTAGAGAAATGCTGATCCTGAGGCTGAAGGTGATTTTCTTTCCTAATTGTCGGGCACTTCTGCGCAGGCTGGCTGGACCTGATGTGACCTGTGGTGAGATTAGCTGGATGTGTGTGAAAAGCAGAACCATCCCTCCATGTGGAGCCCAGAGGCTGTGAGGCACTAAGACCCAGTGGAGAGCAGTGGAGGCTGAGTGCTGCCTGTTCACCCGCCGCCTGCCTGTCTGCTCTGCACTGCTCTGCAGTTGCCCTGGGCACATTTCGGAGCCGGTACATGTGTGTATAAAAGTGTGTGAGGTGGGAGAGTGTGGAGAGTGTGTGTGTGTGTGTATCCACGCTTTTGTGCATCACAGGCTGGAAGACAGGACCTCTCTTCCTGTTCCTCTTTTTTTGCTCACCCTCCTGCTCTGCCTCTCCACCTGGATCGAAGACCTGGCTAGAAGAGAGCTGAGAGAGGGGAGGTGTGTGTTGTGTGTTTGAAGGGATGGGGAGGTGGGCGGTCAGTGTGATGACGAGATCAAAGGGGCCAGGTGAGGAGGAGACACAGGAGCGCCCCTCTTCTCTCTCCCCTCTCTCTCCTCCCTCTCTCTCACTGTGACGTAGTGAGTGAGTGTGTGTGTGTGTGTGTGTGTGTGTGTGTGTGTGTGTGCGCGTAGTGTCGGTGTGTGTTTGCTGTGTGTGTGGGAGAGAGAGAGAGCGAAACAGGTCGGCTTTCCTTCAGCAGACTGTGAACCTGCACAGGAGGAAGCAGCCCTCTCCAGACTGAGGTATGTCACCGACTTATCATCACAAACATCTCCACACATACCTGCCCTGTTAACGGAGGGTCAGGAGAAGTGTGTTTTTTTTTTTTGTGTGTGTGTGTGTGTGTGGGGGGGGGAGTGGAAGTTAGGATGCTGGAAATGTGGCAGTGTCTTTTTTTCATTATATCACACATCACATTATCTTTGTGTATAGATAGGATAAGGACAGAATTTCTGGAAACAGATGCCTCATTTTTTGTATTTTAATCACTCGCATGTTGCTGCTGAGGAGTGAAAGTGCCTTGTAATGAAAGGGACGCTTGAACAACAGGCTAGTTTTCTCCATGCAGTAAACACCATGTCATGTGCATATGATGGGGTCATATGGTCTCCAGTTGGCAGCCAGAGAGATTCTGCCGCAACCTTATATCCTAGCTTTGTGTAAATTCTTTGGCTTTTTCAGAGTTCGACTAGAAACTGTATGACTTTCATTGATTTGATTGCATTAAATGGGAGTCTGTGCAGCATGTGAGCCATTAAGCACATTTTATTTTTTAAATAGTTCTGTTTGTCTGGTTTTGACTTGATGAAATTGACCATTTAACAGCTAACAGGCATATTTTTCTAATTCAATTACTATTGTGTGATAAAAGATCCTTTGACAGACTAAACCCCTTCACTTTGAGGAGCAGTGGTGATAATGTGTTTTCTTTGCAGCAGGTTTTTTTTTTTGATTTTAGTGGTCCTTGGAGTGTTAAAGGGACCCTGGACACCAGGGAACAATAAAAAAATCCTCGCTGAATTAGAGTAAGAATCACCAGCGGGTTGCTCTGCTACATTATAGCTCAGATGTCGTTTACAGATTATTTAATTGGGCTGAAGGTGACTGTAACCCTTTGACCTATTCAGCAAAGGCCACCTACTCACGCCTACGCCTGTCAGGTGATTGTCGTGCTTAAAGAGCGTATGTGGGCAGGAAAAAGAACAGGTGTCTTGCAGGGATGAAGCCTGTCACACTTGTGAAATGGAAAACTTGCACATGCAGGTGTGCAGCACATGGAAATGTACCAAAGGCTTAGTGCTCGCTCCACGGCTTTTACAGTGTGTGGGGTTGTGTCCAGGTGAGGTTATGACAGTAAACAGTGCAGGACCTCTTCACTACTACTTTGGCCACACAAACACTTTTTCACGCTGAAGGTAGGAATGTAGGGCAGGATTTAATGGGGCTTAATAGGTTTTATTAAAAAGAGGATTGTTAACAATTCATATCTGCACTGTCATTCAGTCTGTCAAAATGCATCTTCTTATACATTAGAAAATCATTGGAAGCTGAACTTTTTCTATTATTATATCATTTTTCATAATAATATGAAAAATGGTTATTGATCTTTTCCTCCCATCATTCCCAGACAGCAGGAAGCTCTGTAGTGCTGAGTTTTGCAGTTTGTTCACTCATGCAGTTTGCTTCTTGACTCTGATAAGGGGGACATATGGTCCACTCTGTGCTTTTAGCTTCTCCCTGGGGGAAGCAGTTGCCCTGAAATCACACATCTGAGGATGCAGATGTCAAATATGTAGTAAATTATGACCCAAGCTACAAGTGAGCACAGACTGCATCAAGTCCGACGGCCTTTGCAGCAACAGCACATGAATAACACGACTCGGCTTGTATGTGTCAGATCACAGACACACACAGAGTTGCTTTTAGTATTTGCATTAATATTAGAATATACAAATTATTTTAGGGATTTCCTGATTTGCAGAATGTATTTGTAGTTAGATAACAAATCTATGAGGTTGTTAAATTTCTAGATTACATTATTTTAGCCTGTATTTCAGCAAGTTCAGATCAAGTAATCTGTAATCTAAAATGTAAACTTCAGTAATGTTTTTCATTATTTAGTGATTATATACAAATTAGTATTAGAAAACTAGCATCAATATTAGTATTACATGCATTTTTTGAGTCTCTAACAACTCTGTTCATCTTCAGCAGTGCCTGCTTTTAAACAGAACTATCTCTTTTATTTCAGGTATTTTCAGCTGAAGGTCATATTGGAGAGAGAATCTTCAAGGAATTGAGTGAAAGCTCCTGTGATTGTCTGCAGAGCTCTGGGTTAAAGTCTACTGGGGCCAGGGCCTGTACAGCTCCAGCTGCCATGAGAGACACCTCCGCCTAAGCTTCTCAGTGACACCCTACGACAGGGGAGGATGGGTGATGGGCCCGTGAAATTCAGCAGACTCTCTCCTCCTCATGCCGTCCTCTCATGGAGCATCCTGTCACACCGAGCCCCTCCTGGAACACTCTTCTCTCTGGCCTCCCCACTTTTCCAGCCTCACTGCATCCGAATATCTCTAACGTGACCCTGCCCATCACGAGCACCCGAGGTGGGGTAGATCTGAACCAGTCCTTGGCGCTGTGTGCTATGCTCATCATGGATGTGCTGGCAGTGGTGGGGAACTTGGCCGTGATGATTGTCATCACCAAAACCCCACAGCTGCACAAATTTGCCTTCGTGTTCCACCTCTGTCTGGTGGACCTGCTGGCAGCGCTGGTGTTGATGCCTCTGGGGATGGTGTCAGACCGAATCCTGGTGGACGAGGCGCTGTGTCGGAGCTACCTCTGCCTGAGTGTGTGTCTAGTGAGTGCCGCCATCCTCACCATCTGTGCCATCAATGTGGAGCGCTACTACTACATCATCCATCCCATGCGTCACGAGGTGAAGATGACCGTGGGGGTGGTGGTGATGGTAGTGGTAGGAATCTGGATTAAAGCTGTTGTCATGTCAGTGCTGCCTCTCCTGGGATGGCTGCTCCAAGGGAACCAGGGTCTGGGGACTCCTTCTGTCCTCATTCCCGGTCAGAGACACTGCTCTCTCCACTGGACGGGAGGCAGGACCACACGCCTGCTTTTCATGGTTTTCTTTACATTTATTTATTTTCTGTGCCCTGTGATGATCATTCTGGTGGTCTACTGCAACATGTTCAAGGTGGCGCGAGTTGCAGCCATGCAGCACGGTCCACTCCCCACCTGGATGGACACGCCACGACAACGTTCTGAGTCCATCAGCAGCCACTCCACCATGGCAGCCAGCCTCGGAGGAACTGGTGCCCGCACCACCCCTCAGAGGACCTTCAGTGGCGGGAAGGCCGCAGTGGTCCTGGTGGCAGTGGGAGGCCAGTTCCTCTGCTGTTGGCTGCCATATTTCTCCTTCCATCTCTACTCGGCTGTGGTGTCTACCTCTCCCACCTCGCTGGGCCAGCTGGAGGATGTGGTCACGTGGATTGGCTATTTCTGCTTCACCTCCAACCCCTTCTTCTACGGCTGCCTGAACCGGCAGATTCGCCAGGAGCTGGGCCGCCACCTGGCTTGTCTCTTTAAGTGGGCTGGGCCCAGTGAAGGGGAGCAGCTGCCCAGCCACGAGGCCTCTATTGAGGAGAACTTTTTGCAGTTTCTTCAAGGCACTGGATGCAATCTGGAGCCCTGCAACTCTCACAGCAGAGCCAGCCCAGAGGCAGCAGAGACCGAGGCCCTTCAGGAGTCAGCTGTTCAGCAGAACATGCCAGCTGACTTCCACATCCCTGGGCAGATCCTTGAGGAGACCTCAGAGTTCATACAGCGGCAACAGCTGAAGAATGAGCTACATGTATCAGAGAACGAGAACTGCTACAAAACTGTACCAGAGCTGTAGCTGATGTACTCTCTCTTCTGCCATCCAGTAATCCAAGAAATACACTGAGTTTTATTCATATTTTCTAAAATGTGTTGAATTAATACGTCTTTGTTCGTGCTACAGCAGTGCTTTTAAGCAAAAAATCCAGTGAACTGCAAAACATGGTATGGTTGTGTAGCTTTTTAGAGAAGGATGGAGCTGAATATATTGTTTGCATCATCTCATTCATATCCCCAATGGCCATAATGCTGCAGCATTACATGTTGTGGAGCCATACAGTATCAGGCTGTTTTTAGTGTGATGTCAGCAGATGAACACTAAACCCTTGCTCTGTTAACCATGGTTCAGTGAAGTGACAAAGACCTCATAGACATAAGTGCTGAAACTCTGAGAGAGCAAAGCTTCAGGGGGAACATAGTTTCCACAGTTTATGGAAAACTATAAGAGCCATTAGAAGGAGAAGCAAATGTTCAGTGGAATACATTCCTTCACTAATTCACTTATTCACTTCTCATTAAAGTTCGGCAATAATGTACACAATACAATTTGTCATGACGTATCATCACTTCTTCATCAAACATATTGTCTTTCCTTCCTTCTGGATTCTTCTCCTCTGGATTCAGTTCTAATTCAACTAAAGCGCTAAATATAATTGTATAAGGCCCTTGACAATCTGTTCATATGGACCTAGTGATACAACAGGTTCTCTTTGACCAAACAGGTGTGTTATTACTGATTTAACTGATGATCTACTCATAAAAAACAATCCTGCCACCCTTCTACTTGGGCCCTAGTTCACCTCTAACAAAGTGTTAATTTATATAAGTGTGATGGAAGAAAAACATAAGAAATTTAACAGGTGGTAAAAGGTCATTATTGTAGCTCTTGGTGCCAATTTACTCATGAGTTTGTTTATTAACGTAAACAATCTATTTTTATCCTGTATTCAATCCTCATACCACAAAGGAATTAATGGAAAATGTTGGTGTGTTCCTCAGTATAAAGGAGTGAATATTCAGAGCCATTAAAAAAATGTCTCTGCATTAATAATATTCATTGTGTTGAACAGGATCATTTCACAGCTGGCTCTGCTGGTGGTATTTATAATAAACAAGCTGACGCACCAGTGTATTTTTAACCATTTTCCAGGAAAATTATCATCATGTTTATCTGTTCTTAGTCTTGTGATTATCACCTCCTCACCAAAATCATCTCACATTGCTAGACTCGTGATTTCACTCCCTTCCACTCAAAGAAAAACATTGTGACTGGTTAAATTTGTACGACGGTGACAGTGTTAAGGATTAATCTTTATAAAAACATCGACTCCAGCTCATTAAAACTGTCACTTGGTTGAAACAAGGCTGGATGTGAACAGTTTTGGATGCCTCGACCAGTCCACACTACCCCCGTGATGCCTGTGCTGTTTACAGGAAAACACAGGAGCAGTGTGAGTGCTCTTGTGTTTGTGCTCTAAACAACCAGGCTTGTTGTGGCTACACAGCACACAGGTGTGACAGTGCTTACATATGGCAAGATTTGCCTTTGGCCTCATTTAGCAACAAATGGAAGACACCGGTGACACTTCCTCTAATCTCAGGTGGAATACAGTTTGCACAAGTCACACAAGCAGTGACAAATGTTCCAAAGAAAATTACAAGGCACAAATCTCTTACAAAACTCTCTTTTTATACTTGCTGTTTCTTGCTGCCTTCATCTATTTTGGACTGCCTCATACCGGACTGTTGGTATGATCATAAGACACTCAACACAAGGCGTACAGGGAAGGTTCATATTTTGCTGGGAGTCAGAACAAAAAAAGGTCCCTTTGTCAGGGGGAGACATAACGTTCTTAATTTTCCTGCGATATGACTTTGTTAATGACTGTTTTTTTCAGATGGGGTCGTCATGTCATCCTGATTTAAAATGTTTCTTTTGTGGCAAAAGTAGGTGCAGTAATGTTGGGCCCAAATTTAGTTGGACATTGAGTCAAGTAAAACGAGGAGCACAAGACAAAATCACTGCCATAATCCTCAATGTTCTACAGTATGTATATGTTTTTAATTCATTATTAGTAGTATTAAAACTACAAAATATAAAACCATTTATTAATATACAATTTTATGTAACCAAATAACATAAGATTGCCTTGATTTATTTCACCAGCGTCCATGAAAAAAAAGTCTCATCTCTTTAGATAATCTAAGATCTTTCCCGCTGAGCTTTATTGATCATCTCCTCTTTATGGTACAATGTTGGAATAAATTCGGAGATATTTCACACAGTGTGGGGTCATTACAAAGCCCCTCATGTTAGATGTACCTCAATCCACCATTCAATCAGCTGGATTTCTGTTACCGTAGCAGCAAAATTGCCACGACCAATCTGATTACACGCTTAAAGCTGTTTCCTTTACCATCTGTTGATTACAAGGACGGAGAAATAAGCTCTTCTGAAGGTGAATGGTGGATAATATTCCCAGCTTCAGGAATATTCATGGAAGTGCGGTTTTGTTTGTCGTAAATCATCAATATGGTTGATATGTTCATTTTCCTCTCTGTACCTCTTTTTGTACCTGAGCTGAAGAGACCGTTTGGATTCTTCACTATTAGGGTCTGTTTTTCCCCTTTGTTAAGATTTCCCTCTGTATTGGCTACACGTTGGTTGAAATGATTAAAAATGCTACAAGAAGATTAACTTGAGTGTGTTGTTGTTGCTATCTGTCGTTACCAGACATTTTCAGATCAGTAACTGCTTCATATGATCAATCCCGTCAATCATCTCTTTTTCTCTCCTGCCCTCTAGCCGCCTCCTCCTATGTGCCTCTGTGTGTGTGTGTGTGTGTGTGTGTGTGTGGTGCAGGCAGGGGGTGCTGCGTCACAGAGGTGAAATGAAGCACTAAGAACAAGATAAAAGAGGAGTGACATTTGGAGGAAGGCAGGATGCTGGAGCCCGTCATTTGGGCGATGTTGCACCGCCAAACCAAACTAACTAACACCCGCTGACACCGATAAGACTAATATTTCAATAAGTGTATGGTGAGGTGACTCTAAGCTATTATCTCTTATTGACTTTCAAATATAAATCTTAAATTTAATGATCTAGTGAAAAACCCCTCGATCTTGAGTGTTGGCGTCTAACAGCAGTTGTTTTTGTCAACAGAAACATCCAAACACTGATTCCACAATCAGTCCAGCATCACCCCGATGCTCCTCCTCTGTTTTCTGGTTATCCTAATTTTCTTACCCTCTCCTGTGCTGCTCCCCATCGGACAGAGTGACTCACAGCTTTCATGTTGAGCCGGGGAGAGCGTCTCCCACAGTGCAGGGAATCGGTTCAAACAGCCTGACCTTTGTGATAGGCTACAACACACATAGTCAAAAGTGCTCAAGGGACGGATCCCACCATCATGTCACTCTAGAGGGTCACTGGGTGCATGGCACATCCATTCAGCAGACGGGTTTGGGTGTGCAATGTTTTTTTGTATTTTTTTTTTTTATCAACAGAAAGCCTAAACAGAGACTTGTGATAATCTCAGATGCCACTTCCAGCTCCCAGAGCAGCGACAAAAACGAAAACACATGTTTATCTGTGAGGATAGAGGCTGTCGGCCGCGAAAAGTGTCTGTCGACGAATCACACACGAACTCAATAACATGAATTTCTCACTTACTTCCAAATCCTGATGTCTCTGAGATCAGCTGTTTCCTTGGTAACCTGAGCTGATGACAGTGCTGAGGGGTCCCTTTGGCAGAAGGAGCAGGAGAAGCAGGAGAGCGGAGCTGTTTGGGAAAAGGAGCAAAGTTATAGATTACGGTTCAATTTAATGACACAGTCTGTGGACTTTCAGGGGTTTTTGATTAGCCAATGGATTGATTAGCGAGCCACTAGTAGCAATTCAATTTTAAAATAACTTTCCTGGTGTTAGAGTTCAATTTCTAAATCTCCACCTCAGATATTAAATGACCCATTTCTCGTATACCTCATGTATAATATAATTTTTGCACTTTCAGATAAGGCACCCATATGAAGGGTTTATAAGACAAAACTGGCTCATACATCAGTTACAAACCAAAATTTTGGGTTGTCAAAAATCCCTTTTGTTGGTGTTTCTTTCTATTATCCATTAACAATAGTAATCCACTTTTAAAACTAGCATGACCTAGTTAAATTATGACTTTATTACTACCACAGTCCACCTTTTACCCTGAAGAAGAACTTACAGTCTGACATGAATGCTGATTAGGTTCAGTTCGGGTGGGCTGTTCGTAAGGTGGCATATTACACGAAATCCAATAACAGAGTAATGTATTTGATTATGTTCATAGTGCTACATGTTAGCATTAAGATGATGGAGCACAGTTATGTTCACCCACCTCCACGCTGCCACTTGACCCAATATAAGTTCTAGGTGTTCACTCAAAAAGCAACAGAGAGCCAACTCCAGTTAAAACTGTGTAAAACTAAGGCAATAAAATCTATATTTGACCTCACGGCTCGAGAAATGTGTCGTTTTACAGCTGTTTCTGCAGCCATATGGCAGTCACAAATGCATTGTATCTGCAGGCCAGCTGTGAATCCACTGGGGGCGCTCTCACACCACGCAACACTCCTGCTACAGTCACAGTGACAGAGTCGGTATGAGAGTGAACTGCGGACAAAAACCTGCAGCTGTGACTCCAGCTTGTTTTAAACTACTTGATACACCATCATTTCACCATTTCACTTGGGAGAATTATTGGCGACTTTTCATATATTTCTATGCTGCCCATGCAGAAACTATCATCTCTGGTAGTTTCAGAGGCGACTACATCTCCCGTCAGCCCCGCGGGGCGCATCAATTCTCCTTTTTCAGTGCCGTTTTCTTGGTTCGCAGCTGGATCAGCTGAATGAATGCGAGACTGCGCAGCTGCTTTCATTCTTATGGGAAAAATCTGGTGTTTGTCGTTGTGTACTTTCCTTGAAAACGCTGGGGTTTTCACACAAATTTCTACATGAAGTATTTTGTATTCTTCCCTTTTTATTTTTATTTTCCTCTGTGAGTTTAAACTTCGGATAAGTTGGATTTTTTTTTTTTTTTTTTTTTTAAAAGAAAAAATCTTAAAAACGCCAATTAGTCGATATTTTTGTCGCTTAAAACTCGGTATTTGAGCAGCAGTGTGCGAAGTGAAGCTGTCCGGCTGCGGGTCTGGTTGGACTGACGAGCTGAAGCTGCCAACGCCTTTCCCCCTCTCTCCGCTTCTCCCCGGCTGGGAAAGTTCAGCTCTCATCGACCCAGGCGCGTTTCCCTTCAGCTCATGAACTGCTGAGACCACAGCCCGACGCTGAGAAGTGGATCGAAAGCAAACATGGGCTGCACGATCAGCGCCGAGGACAAAGCAGCGGTGGAGAGGAGTAAAATGATTGATAAAAACCTGCGGGAAGACAGAGAGAAATCCTCCAGAGAAGTGAAGCTGCTTCTGCTCGGTATGAACTACACGTTACTGGCTCTTTTTAATGCATTGAATAAGTACAATTTCACTCTTTCACTCCTTAGTTTGTCTGACTCCAAACACTCCTTCTCCTGCTGCTGCTGTTGGTTTAATGCAGCTGTGGCTCATCAGCTCACTGACAGAAGTTGCAGAAGTAAACCAGATGTTGATGGTAGGAGGGCAACAGCATGTCCTTCGCTGTGCCTCTCTATCAGAAATGAGTTGCTGAAAGGTGGGGAATACTTGCACAGAGACGACTGTTTGTTGAGGTGTATTGTCACTTGTCATAAAGCACCTTGTAACTCATGCAGGCCTGTTTAACTTCAGCGCTTTCAAACAGACTTCACAGCTGCTAGAAAATGCTGACCCTGGTCAGACTCTTCTGGGACAACAACTTCAAGGATCTGAGCACCAAGAAATGAAAAGTGAATGCTTTTATCTGTGAGCAAATTCTCACGGCTGCGAAACTGGAATAAATAATGTTTGAAATTTTTGGCAGGACTGCAACAGCGGGGCCAGCCCTATAATCACAAGTGTTCATGGCTGACTGACTGACTGACTGACTGACTGAATGGTCATATATCCACCATTGGTTAGCCAAATGTCATGTGACTAAGTTGGAGTTTCCCCACTAGCCTTTGCTCTTTTAAAATGAATTGGTGCCAACAGTTTCAATAGAGTGCTGCATGGATGAGTCTTTAGTTAGCATTTTAGCACTTCCTTTTTTGAATGGGTTTTGGTTAGATGCCTGAAAGACAAGCTCAAGACATTTTCCCGTTTTATTCTACGACAAAATATATCACTAAATACTCCATATGTCATGTCTTTTAGCTTTTATGTGTCTTAAAAAATGCTAACAAGTGCTGAGGCTACAGAGGCGGACATTAAACACATAAACCGATCTACTCAAAAGTCTGCCTTTACAGCCTTATCTTGTTTATAATCGCACTCTTGCAAACTATTCTAAGAGCAATGGCCTTTGTGGAAGAGGTAAGTGCACTAAATCAAACAACAAGTTTGCTTAGTGGTGATGATGTTTAAGTCATGTGACCGTGGTGCAGTTTGTTTATGGTCTAATAGTAGACTTTTGCTTCTGGCGATTGTATTTCGGCGTCAAAAATCATGAAAGTGGTGCTTATTTCACATTATATCCACATTTTTGTAAGTATCATGAACTTTTGTTTGTCACAGAATTATTTTCTGCAAAAGCTTATGGTGGATTCCCATTGGATTTTTGTCAAGGGAACCAGAATGATGCTAACTTCCAGGTTGGCCTACAAAAATACGTCATCCCTGCAGCACTCTGCAGGGGGCGTTTACAGCCTGCAGTGTTGCCAACTTAACGTATTTGTTGCTAGATTCATGAGACTTTTTTCAAAAAGACTAGGTATAAACCTTGTATATTTATATATATTATTATATTATATTATATATATTATTATTATATATATTCATTTATTACAGGTACCATTGTTAATATGAGACAAACTGGGCAGAGAGAGCAGGAGAGTGGGAGGAAAGAGGAGGAAGAGCAAAGCCATTGGTAACTGCTAATTTAAAGAAATAGATCTGAATAGTATGTGAACAACAGAAACACAACAACCGGAAAATGGACATAGGCTTGCTAAATTATTTTCTATTCTGTCCACTGAAATTCTAGGAGGCTTTTAATTTGAAATGATTACAGGTTGAGTTTGTATTAACATGTAATGCAGTACATGCATGTTACACAACTGTAACACGGTGAATGGTAGCAACTGAAAACGGGGAATAAGCATCAGATAAGGCCTGTTACCTTCTGCAGTTGAGGTAAGTAAAGGCCCTGATCACTTTTGAATTAAATACAGTAAATGAAATCAATTGTTAATCCCAGGCGGAGGCTGTGCACTGTATGAGACAAGATTATAAAGATCTTCTGTTGCTTCTAACTCTCTCTCTCTGAGCAATCATTTTAAAAGTATATATAGCCGAAATCACAGCACAGCTGTTGTCTTTAATTTATGTGTTTGGCAATTTTGTCTGACAACGTTGCATCCGGATTTTAACGGTGCAGAGCACCAACTTGGAAATTGCTTGGAAGTTAACATGTAGTCATACTGGGCTGTGATTCAGTCACTATTTCAAACTTGTTACATTGTCTGACAACAGAAAAAGAAAAACGAGCAAATGAGACCAGCTTTATTGAAAATGTGGCTGTATTAAAATACTGTATATGTGAGCACAGAGAGTAGGACAGAAATTGTTTGCCATTAAGCACAGGGCTGGTTTATGAGTTCTGTCTCACTGGAAGAAAACTTCAGTTGCTTCCAGGTTCAGTGTCATGACATCTCCTTTGTCCAAATTTTCAGCGTCCACTCATGACGACCGCTGATTGTCTGTAAATGCACTGCCGGCTGGTAGATCTTAGTAAAACACACTCATTGGCACTGACACTCTGGGTGTGGACTCCACAGACATGCTGGGGGATCAAGTGCCCCTGATCCAGCAGCACTCCACATCCTTATGCTCGCTGCCCATTAGCAGTAACTTTGTTCCAAGTGCAAATTTCTTGTGCCAGTTTTTAAAAAGTAATTTAACTCCACATCCTGTTTTGTAGCTGCAAATGTGATTATTTATCCATTAAAGCAGCAGTTCTCAGCTTTTTTTTTAACTTTATGACCCTAAAATGAAGAATTGTCTACATTTGACCCCTCGTCACAGGTTACGGCCTTAGTGTGGTCATGGTTCATGTCTATGTGAGCAGTGACTTTTCCTTCTCACAGATGTCTCATTTTCAAGGAAAAAAAGGGGAAATTTTCTGCAACATATTATTCTCTTTTCTCTGTTCTCTTTTCATCGGAAAATATCTAAGTAAGCTCATTTTTTATTAGAACTTTAGCCTATATGAACATTTTCTAAAAATCACTGTATCGGGGGCGCTTTTCTATTTTAATTTTTAAAAATGTATTTATTTATTCATGTTTTTGCTGTAATGTTACCAGTGGAAACACTGATTGCTGTACATGTTGCCACCCTTTTCTGGTCATAAAACCAACAGTTAATGGAAATAATTTTTTGAATCTCTGAGTGGGTTGCTCTGCTGTCGCCATCTTGGCAGTGCCAAACTCTGCCTAACCAGCTAATCCAAAAATGGGCAAAAAGGTAAAGTGTGTATGGAGCCGAGACTTGCTGGTTTAATAATACAGACTTGCGCACGTTCTGTTAGTCAATTAACAGCACAATGATATTTGCATGAAAAATCCTTTATAGTGCACCAACACCACAAGTGACTTGAATTAGCTTAAGTGACGTCTAGCAGACAGCTAGCGGGTAGACACAGAGCGGCTACTCAATTGTAGCCCCCACATGTCACTTCCTCAATTATGTATAACTTTAATTCTTAAAGTGAAAGTTTTGGTTATTTGATGTGGGATTGTGTTAGGTACTTATAGTCAGTGTATTACCTACATTGGATTTGGATCTGTGCGTACCCAGTTTGGAGAAGCCGCTGGGAGCACAGGCACAGATTTTTGACCATTTTCACTTTGTCTTGCCGTCAAACAGCCCTTGTCTTTAGAACTATAGTTTGAGAACTGTTGAACTACCGTATATCTGGAATATCCAGCTCTCTAGCTGCTAAATCCTA
This sequence comes from Trachinotus anak, assembly GCF_046630095.1. Classification (NCBI taxonomy): domain Eukaryota; kingdom Metazoa; phylum Chordata; class Actinopteri; order Carangiformes; family Carangidae; genus Trachinotus; species Trachinotus anak. Next base: position 12,644,007 of record NW_027273855.1, on the reverse strand, counting down.
AACTTCATTCAGGAGCTTGGCTAACTTTGCCTGTCAGTGACGTACAGTAAGTTTTTAGAACTTTCTCATTGAAAACAGCTGCCTGCCGAAGCTGAAACTGATGCTGATGAGAGCGGTGAAAATGAAGCAAAAAAAGTTACAGGTTGTAAAACTAAAACAATGAGCTGAAAGATGTTAAAACATTTTTTTAGAGCTGAGGGGAACTGAAGAGATAATTTTCTCATCACAACTACTATCTATTGTAAATATAAAAATATTGATTAGGTGCCAGGCTTTAACTAAAGCTACTCTCTAAGCACCTGGAATGAACCGTTTGTCCTAAAGTTTCAAATGAAAAAAAGAAATAGTGAGTAACTGCATATCTACATCAGCTAAGTCAAGTTCAGAAAAGTACAATAAAATAGAAATAGTCTGTGCACCATCAGCAATGTGTTTGGTGTGAACAACATGATTGTAATGATGCACTGCAGGGCTCTTGTCCTTTTTGTTGAGACATATTTTTTTGTCACATGAAATGTGATACTTAACTATTATTTTCCAAATTAAGCTACTGGTGCTATCGAAATGCTACAGTTTTCAGAGAAAGATGATCAAATCAGCAGCTGAAAATAAACTGTGCATTGACTGACCAGAACCTCTCACTATGTTGAATCCTCACTCAGGTGTTTTCATTTTTCCTGTAACCGGACATAGTCGTATAACCTGATTAGAGATAACCTGAAACATGTCGCCAGAACTAATAACAGAACAGAGTATTTAATTAAACAGACGATTCTGAGCACAGACACAGCTATTTAATTAGTTTTGAATTAGTTAGAAATGAAATCATCATTACATTTATTCATGCAGGTCTTCCTGAGAAAGCAAGATTGCAACATATGATGCCCAGAGGACCGTGCTTCAGGAAGTTGCATCGTTATGACTGATTATAAAAAATGTCCGCATGACAGCCATGTTTCCTCACAGTGGAGGGTGTTTATTGCCCCTAATCACTTGTTATTAAAAGAATCGATTGACTGATTACAAGGACTGATGAGCTGTATCTGTGTAACACAGATAGTATTGTTATTTGTTATGGAGGGATGAGTACAGTGTTAGGTAGGATATTTTTTTAGATCACAGAAAGACATTGAACTGCCTTGTTGTAAATCTTATAAAAGTTTAAAATTCAGTAGAGGGATTCAAAAATATCGTTCCAAACAAATCCCAAGTAACTGATTTATGTCTCAGCAGTAATCACTACAATCGGAACTACAGTATTTTAACATTTACATGCTTTGCAGTACCCCAGATATGTGATTTATTTATCCTTTAACTGTTTTCCTGCTCTTTTTTCTTGTTTGTGCTCTGGATCACATTCCTTATATAAGTATAATTCTCACAATGAAAGGCATCCTTCCCATCTGAGGGTTTTTGCTTGCAGGGATTTTTCTTGTACCGTGATCGAGAAGATATGGCAGAACAAAACCCTGCTAGTAAATCTGCTTGCTACCATTTCAGAGTCATTAGTATCCACAATTTTAAAGGGATTTTTTTTTTTATCAAACTCTTTATATCGTTTTCACAGAATTTCTGTGTTTTGTTGTGTGGAAGGTGGAGTTATTTTAGGTAGTTTAGCCCTAAGCAAAATGACAGAAGTGAAAACAGAAATAGATTTTACATGAAGTCATAAAGATGTAGTTGTTGGATCATTTCAGTGAGGATACTAAACCCTGATCTGTGAGGACTTGCTTCGAGCTGGTTCATCTGGTGGTGCAATATCACAATGCAGGCTAAAATCTCATGGTATGGAAACATTCATTTTCAAATCCTGACCACAGAGTTGAGGGGGGAAGCGGTTTTTCCAGGCAGTGCCCACCACTCCCTGTCTGTGCTGGAACAAGAGAGTTATAGGGGAAAAACAAAGAGGAGTTCGGCTGCTGTTCTTTATACAGAACCACAAAGCTGGAGAGCCAACGCACCCTTCCAATGAAAATGCTCTCCTGTTTGACCACAAATAGTGATTCATAAAGAATCTACATTTGAGATTCTTGTTAAATGAGGCTTGGTTTGGGGTCTGACTCCTGCATGGGTTTGGACGATTCTGTGAATGCTTGTGCAAAGTTGGTTTGTAAACTGGCAGCAGGACACAGTTGATGATCAGCCAAAAAATGCCATGAATGGGAGAGATGGTGACTGACAGAACTGAGGAGAGGGATCAACACAATTTGTCCTGTCCTCCCTGTCTGTGTGAGCGGGCGTAAATCTCTTTTGCTGGTGACAGCTTAACCGAAGAATTCATGGAATTAATTCTTGTTGGACAGCCATCTGAACACATTACTCTACTGTAAGCCTCCTTGACAAAATTCATCTGCAAAGGATTCCTGACTGGCAGTGGGAATGTGTCCCACCACCTTTTTTAGGGAAACAACAATGCTAAGAAAATGTTTATCTTTGTTTTGAACTATTCTTCCAGTGAGACTTGGTCCTGGCTGCTTTAAAAAAGAAGCAGGTGTCCATTTAGCAAATTCCAGGGTTCCTGATAATTACTGTAGTTATATTAAGCAAAAATAGAGACTTCTATTTCCAGTGTTAACGCAGATGTTTATGGAAATAATTTCTCACCATTACTCTATTTGACATCTAATCTTTCATGTACATACATGCTCTCATGTCTCTTTAATTAAACTCCAGCTATGAAAAATGGCTGATTCCAGAGCAAGTCAATGGGTGGCACAGCGTCAAAACACAGAAAGTCAGCTTTGCTGCCAATTTGCCCCAGAGGCCAGCTGTGGTACTGCAACCCAAAAAGCATTTTCCTCTAGGCCATCAGTCTGTAAAACTGTTAACAGGACACCTCTAATGACAAACAAGGTTATGGACTTTTAAACCATGAAGACTAAAAGTTATAGTTAGAGAGTTTGGAAAATACAGTCATTTAATTTCTTTGCCAAGAGGGTTAGCCTAGCTGAGCATAAAGACTGGGAACAGGGAGGAAACAGCTAGCCTAGCGCTGTCCAAATAAAATGAAATCCAGCATCTATAAAGCTGTGTACCCTTTTTTTTTGTTCAGTTTATAAGCTAAGCTAAGCTAATCAACTGCAGGCTCCAGCTTTATATTGAAAGGACGGATATGAGAGTGATAGCAATCATTTGTGTAAGTCTTAGAGAGGAAGTACAGTAAATAAGTGTATTTCCTTAAATGTCAAGCTACTTCAATATTTATAGACTTTCCCCAGAGCCCAGATAGTTTGATGTGCTGATATCATCTCAGTGTAAAGTTTATGGTACAGTGTTCACTCAGGACATGTGGTGCGGAAGACAACCAGGAACAGAGAAGACCTTTGTGACATTTGCACTTCGTGATTTTAATTTTAATGGAAATGAATAGGTGTGGTATCCAGTTCTCATAATACACCCATGTAGAGCTGAACTATTAATTGATTAGTTTGTTATAAAACTATCTTGATAATTGTTTGAGTCTTTCATTCTAACAAAAAGGGATTTTCTACTTTCCTGTGCTTTTCCATTTTTGGACTCTTTGGTGGAAAAAACCAAAAGAATTTGAAAACGTCACAATTATAAATTTACATTTATAGGCCAAGCAATGAATAAAGAAACCAATTTAGACAATTGTTAATACCTCTTTGCATCCATGATTCCAATTAACACCATTGACAGTGTTGGAGAAGCCATCTGTGTCACTGCTGTGTGAATCCTAATGGTTGTTTAAGATGCTTTGTTAAAAGGGCTGAGATAGCATGAAGCGTCCCTGTGAAACTCATTTCTGGCTGATAAAAAGGAAGAGCCTGCCAACACCATGATGAGGAGCTGAAGTGATCATGTCTGTCATCATTAAAGATGTTCAAATACCTTTTATTCTGTTAGACAGGAAATAAGGGTAAAGTGAGGAACCTTTCTGATCAATGAGAGACACAGAAGTGTAACAAGAAGGTTCCCATTTATTGTTCCTTTTTCAAACAGATCTACAGGTGGCACATATCCACATATTTCAATAAGATGGTGCATTTGTAAAAGACTATTAATATTACACCTGGGTGTTCTCTGATATTTGCTTCTCTGTGCAGGTTGACAACACTGAATGTTGTGTTGATGTAGTGCAGGTTTGTGGTGTTTTTACATCTCCCTCTTGTATCTAATGCCCAGAACAGCGTGATGTCTGGGATTGTCTCTCCAGTGGAAAAACACAGGCCCAGCCAGAAGCGTGACAACTGTTTCCTGTTTGGCTGATTGTCGTAGAAATACTTTAAAGCTTCCTCATGTGAAATCATTCTCCCACTCAGTATTGTTTTTTTTTTTTAAACAGGAGCTTTTTGAGACTTCTATATTAATTGTGCTTTCACTTCCTTAAGAGGTTTCCCAGCTTATCACTATTACCCATGATGCTCTCTGTGACTCTGCACCTCTTGGTATGGTGTTTGTGAGCAGATGAAAAATGCTCATACACCCAACCTGCTGAGTGGTACATCAGATCATCACTGCAGCGTGCAAGGGAGCACCTCATGACCGCGTACATTCCCTCAGGCTCCACAGCTGCCATTGAGATTCATCAAGAGGCAGCTTTTTCTTTGGTGTTTTGACGTAAATATACTGCATACTAGGAAAAGTTAATCCGCTGTCCATGTGAGAGGGGTGTGAAACTGTGATAGTATGTGGTAGTGGTTTTGTCACTGCTGTCGTTTCTGGTATGTGGCCTCATAGAACTATGTCCCTCTTTTTCAGGAGCTGGGGAGTCTGGGAAAAGCACAATAGTGAAGCAGATGAAGTAAGTTATGTCTTGTAACAGTCATAATAACAGTGCACATCATATTATATCAAACTCCTACATCCTGTAATAAACGTTTTTTAAAAACGTATTTTTGTATGATGCTGACGAAACACAGGCTCACTCCCCCATTTTCCCAGTTTCAGCTCCAGACCTGTCGTCAGAGGTTGATATGGGGCTAGCTGTGATTACAAACAGGGTTCATCTCTGTGAAAATGCTGTAGAAGCAGAATAGGAGCCTCATTTTGCTCCACTCAGGCAGAGAAGGAAGCACCCTTTTTCATAACATGTTAAACAATGGGCACAGAGGCCAGTCGTAGCCTGGCAGGACCTGAATAGACTCTCCCAGTTCCCACATTAGGCATGCTGCATGGTCACTGAAGCTCAAATTCCAGCACTAATGACTAATGAGTGAAATGTTTCAAATCTGTAATCTGTCCCACATTTGTTAAGGCCATTGTCCACACCGTTAAATATTTATCTGGACTCTTAAAAGCCTGTTTGGATTGTGTTTCTGTGTCAGAATCATTCATGAAGATGGTTACTCAGAAGAGGAGTGCAAGCAGTACAAAGTGGTGGTGTACAGTAACACCATCCAGTCCATCATGGCCATCATCAGGGCAATGGGCCGGTTAAAGATAGATTTTGGAGACGCTGCACGGGCGGTAAGCTAGCTACACTCAGTCTAAACTGAAATGTGAGCAAAGAGCCACATCCTCACTCATTATATGAATCACCACAGGAACAATTTTTCAATGACAGCAATTATTGTCTCTTGTTTGCCAGGACGATGCCCGCCAGCTGTTTGCCCTGGCGAGCTCGGCAGAGGAAGGGGTGATGTCGGCAGAGCTGACTGGTGTGATTCGGAGGCTGTGGAACGATGGCGGAGTTCAGGCCTGCTTCGATCGATCCCGAGAGTATCAGCTCAACGATTCTGCTGCATAGTGAGGACTCTGTTCACCTCTCTGCATACAGACCCCTACAGACTTAACCAAGTACCAACTACAGGCTTATTAAATTACAGATGAGAGAGTTCAAGGAAAAAAAAATTAATATGGTATTAATAATATATGCCAGACTTCATTCTGACTTAGGGTGAACTCTCTGATTGTAAACACATCAGTCTGCTTATAGGTGTTGGTGAGTACTACTACTACATATATGAATGAAGCCTGTTGATTCTTCAGCCAGACCTGTCTGTACACGATCTGAGTCAACGGAAGTAGCAGTAGTCTCGCCTGCACCATTTTACCACAAACTGCATGAAGACCAGAGGAAAAATGAAAAATTAAATTAAATAAAAAGGTGCTCCAAGCTTTTATATAATCCAGTACAGTCAAATGTGGCTAGATTGTTACTGTCAAGACTCCAGTATATGCTTAAACCCTCTATACTTCACTTTGTAATCTACAATATGCAATGATTTGCTGACTTGGGAAATACATTTGAAATTTAAAGTAGCTTTCCAAGATGGCGGACATTACTTTTTACATTGACTCAGATTGTGTAGTGAGTCTTGTAAATGTCCTCAAGTGATGTCACTCCAGTCAGTGTCTGTTGGGGCTGAAAAAAATCGGAGGGTGTGGTGTTAGAGAGAAGTGAGCGCAACAGACCTCTGTAGCCCAATCCTCATTTCTGCTCAAGGCTGTTGAACTCTCAGTGGCTGGGTTGCATTGTGGGTAATGTAGGCAGAAGGTTTTTTGAAAGGAAGAAGAATTTGTGGAATGTAAATAATGATATTTCTACTATGTGAATTTTGATTCTTTTGGGGGTTTTTTTGTTTGTTTTATGGCTCCATGCCATGGACAGCCAGGGCCAGAGACATCATGTATTCTGGTTGTCCATCTGTCCCATTCTTGGCCTTGAGGGAATTTCTTCAAATTTGGCACAAATGTTCAGTTGGACTCATTCACATGTTAATTAAGACAACATTTAATTGAAATATCTAATAGGAAAAAAAATTAAGCAATGAAATTTAGTATCCAAAAGGTCAAAGATCAACTTCAGTGTGGCATCATAATGTTCTGCAAAAACACTTTTCTAGCCATTATTCAAAGCCACAACTCAGGAACAGAAGGAGAGATTGTGACCACATATCACATTTGGTTGGACACTGAACTGGTCACACTGTCCACGTTGAAACTGTGGTCATTGTGTAGATCTTCTGTGCTGCCACGATGAAGATGTGTGTGAAGCACAGTGTGAAGCTTCTTTGCAGCAGCATTCACATTTGAAGCATTGTGTACTGTCCTGGCTACACCTTTGTGTTCTATCAGACTCAGCTTTATTGTCCAAGTATGTGAACACATATGAGGAATGTCTTTGTTTCTCTCAATGAACCTACACACTAATGCCGTAGCAAGAGCAACAAAGCTTAACAATGTCACATCAAATCAATTTTATTTATATGTCCCTATATAACAAATCAAAAAATACAATTAATACCTTTTGTTAAAATCCTCCAAAGTCTTCACTACATATATTACATGAGTCTGGACAGACATGGATGTAAACTGTGACTTCACTGGCATTCAACCTCCAGGGGGTTTCAGCTTTTAAACTGTTCATCATGAGTTGCGCAATGTTGTAGGAGTGCAACTCTAAATCAGTGGATTCCCATTTTCAAATCTAAAGTCTGATGAGATCAGTTCACCACATGATACAGTCAGTTATCATGAGGATTTCCAATGAATCAGGTGTCACCGGATATTACTCAGATGATTACACTCTGAAAATTCCTGAGGGAAATGAAACTGCTTTGACGATTTGTAGTGAATTTTGAAATTGCATCATCCACCAAGCTCTTACTCACACACTGACATAAGACATTTTTGTAATATTGTTTTCTTTGACACAAGGAGGATGACATCTTTGAGCACTTGTCCTCCTCCATGTCTGTAATATGTCCACCAGAGCAAAAAGGGAGGCAGGATGTGTCTTGTTCTTCACAATCCTGTGTCAGCTTGTTGTACAGCTTGTTACATTCCTGGAGGAGAAACAGGAAGGAAAAACTTAAAAAGCAAAATATTTCTCTCCACTTTCTGCTCTTTAGATATCACTTCATTTTACAGAATGGTTTCAGTTACTAAATGTAGTCCACCGATTAGACAGGTTTTCTGTTTCTGTAGCGTTTATGTCACACTCGTCCTGACAGAAAAAGTAGCTTAGTGTGAAGGACATGGTCTTTGTTTTGAAAACAGCTGAGCTGTCGTGGCTCTTTGTGCACGTTGCTCACACTATAAGACAAGAGGAACCAGTGGAGTTAGTCTGTTTTTACTCAACCCACAAGGAGCCAGTGTTTATCATTCACCAAAGTATAAGCCCATATTTAGTATCATTCTGTGGAGTCCTTGGATGTCTGACTGCAGAACAAGCCCACCACTTCAGCATCCAAAAACATTGTGTTGCTTTGAAATAATTATTATTTTTTGTACTGGTAATTTTACCTGTTTAAAATACTTCCTATGCAATTTGTGTTATCTGTTTAGTTTAATTTAATAGCAGTGTGGGCATTTGCTCTGGGATATATTTATATTATATATAATATGTCCATGTTTTGTGTCTCTCAGTTACCTGAATGACTTGGACAGGATCTGCCAGCCAAACTATGTCCCGACTCAGCAGGACGTGTTGCGTACACGTGTGAAGACAACTGGCATCGTGGAAACTCACTTCACCTTCAAAGATCTCTACTTCAAGTGAGTACAACTGCAGTCTTTCTGTTTACGAACAGCCCCAGCCTCAGGTGGGCTGTTTGTGCCATAAAAAGAACTTATAAAACTTTTACAAGCTGTGAGGGCCTGAGCTGTATTAGTATTATATGGTATAATATTTATTATCTTTATAAACTTAGCACAGTTAATCCCAACTTGGTGGGAATTAATGTGAGGTTATTACTGGGAGCACTGAACAGCTAAATTCTGCTTCACAAAATGATGTTAATGACTTTTGTCAAGTCTTTGCTGTTTATTTGTTCTTGTGAAATACTAGATAGATTGCGTCATATACAGATTGTGATGAGGGGCTGCAAGAAGAAATCCCTTTATGCCAAGGAGTGAAAAAGAAAGCATTTCATTTTAGGAATGTTGAGAATGTATTTTTCATGACAATCATAGTCAAAAAAAAAAGTGGACACCTCATGAAAGATGACTGGGGTAATTAGATCCTAATTGCAAAGACAGTTTCGGCAGCAGGCCGTATTAAGCTGCATGCGCATCATCTCAGTTTTCTTTATACTGTATGCTTGTCTATGTCCATGTTGGTTAATCTCCTGCTTGTCTGTGTCTGTCAAACGTAGCCAGAACGTCCCCCTCATCGTATAATCAATCTTGTAGCATTTCATGACAGATGCACCTGCATTTTTGTCATAGATGATTTGGTTTGTTTGGAGCTTTGTTACTTATCACATGTTGCTTTAAAAATCCTGATTATCAAACCTCTTTTATAACTCACAAATGCTGCTGACTGGCATTCGGCCTATTGTGACCTTTGTGGCAGTTAATGTAATTACACCGCTTCAGCCCTTTATCATTACTTTGTCTAGCTCCTGTACTTATAAATATTGGTGAAACATTAACTGTAATTGCCTCCTTGCCCTGCCTTTGTACCCCCATAAGAACCGCCCAGGATCTGGACTTGTGTAATCACTGAATTGGTGTTGAAGCACACGGCGTTACACAGCTCAGTATAGATTCAGTTCGCCTCTGAGGCTCAGGTGGAGACAGAAGCAGCGACACAAACATGAGATTATACGGTGATGTCACCAGCAGCCACGTGTGTGTGTGTGTGTGTGTGTGTGTGTGTGTGTGTGTGCTCTTGCCCTAGATTTAAAAGGGCACTCATAAAACACTAAAACTAAAATGACATTAAAATTGAGCACATTCACTGTGCATTTGTTAATGTAGTTACTGCGTGTGTGTCCTCAGGATGTTTGATGTTGGGGGTCAGCGCTCGGAGAGGAAGAAGTGGATCCATTGTTTTGAGGGAGTCACCGCTATCATTTTCTGTGTAGCGCTCAGTGACTACGACCTCGTGTTGGCTGAGGATGAGGAGATGGTAAATGATGGATACACTATTGTTTTAGCTCATTTTTTGCGTCTTTATAAATTGTTTGCAGTAGATTGTACATTTTCAGAGCTGGCATTTTGACTTGAAAAGCACAGTTGTTACGAATAACAATAATGATTATATTATTGATTATTGTGAATGTTTTCTAAGAAAAAGGCCCATCGTGGGTAAGGTCACGCCTGCTTTCCTCCTCAGAACCGGATGCATGAAAGCATGAAGCTTTTTGACTCCATCTGCAACAACAAGTGGTTCACGCTCACCTCCATAATCCTCTTCCTCAACAAGAAGGACTTATTCGAAGAGAAGATCAGCAGGAGTCCACTCACTATCTGCTACCCTGAGTACTCTGGTGAGACAAACTTGTGTTTTAACAATTTATCAAAGTTTTTCTGTGATATTGTCAGCTTTTGTGCAGTCGCTCTGTGGGCATTGTGATCTGAGGAAATATTTATTTACTGTATCTGCTGTATGTGAGCATTGAATCCTTGGAACTGTGTAAATATGCTCTCAGTTTATTTTATATAGAATTTATTTTTCTGCAGCAAAATCTCTCTTTATTATGTGCTCCTCTAGCTATTTAATCACATGTGAAATGCCTGAAAACATCATTCTAAGTTTAATAATAATTTACTTGGAATAATTAATTGGTTTAAAGGCTTTTCTGATGTCCACGGTGGATTCTGACAGTTATATGGATTCATAAATCTGCAACACAAGAGATTGTGTCATGCTTAAAAAAAAAAAAAAAAAACGAGCCTGAAGCACATTGTGTCTATCAGTACCATGAAAAAAAACTTATCAACAAAAAACAACAAGTATTGTTAAAAAGTGAACTCTTGAGATGTAGTTCACTGGTAGAAAACAGAGAGAAAATGTCTTCTTTATGGTCTGTGGTTAATTGTAGCTGCAGGAAATGCTGCAGCTGGTCACAGATTAATTGCATCTTTGTTTCACATTAGTGTGTTAAAACCATGTTGTTAAAAATAAGATAAGCCGAACTGTTTTCCAAAGATCATAAGGGATTGTTTTTATAACAGATGTTACATATAAGAAAACAATGAGGGAAATAACAAGTTAAGCTTTTTATTTTTATTTTTATTTTTATTATTATTATTATTATTATTTTTTTTGTTACTGTAGGTGGACACTCATATGAAGAGACAGCAGCTTATATCCAGTGCCAGTTTGAAGACTTAAATAAACGGAAGGACACCAAGGAGATCTACACCCACTTCACTTGTGCCACAGACACCAAGAATGTGCAGTTTGTTTTCGATGCTGTCACCGACGTCATCATCAAGATCAACCTGAGGGAGATTGGGCTCTACTAAAGCCTCAGGCCCTGCAGGTCAGCACGGTGACTTTTGAACTGAGGTGTCATTCAGAGCTCTGGAGAAATGTGGCAGCAGTTTAAAATATTAGATTGTTGCGTCACCCCATGATGACAGCATCAGCCTGTGTGGCCCAAAGTGGACACGGACAATAAAATAAATACATGAATAAAAAACTGTAAACATTGTCATGATATTACAAGATAGTTTTGCGGTAACAATAACTGTGATTTTATGATAAAATACAGAAGAAATACTTCATTATTCATTGTAGCAACAGACATACTACGTCATTTGACTGATTAGACCTCATGTAATTCCACCACTTTCAGATTACAACAATTGTCTTCTTTCTTGGAACCAAATCCTCTGCAGCAGCATTAATTTAAATTTTTAGCCCTGCCTGTTTCTGCCATATGTCAATGCATACAGTAGCAATATTATAATATGACAAATTTCTACTATGTTAAAGATTACACTGATTATCATGACCATTGTAAAACAGGGGTTCAGTGATTGGTCGTTAGGTTTCACAGCTCATATCTCATTTTTTCGTTGGTGTCAGATTATTTATAGTTTAATGGAAATATCCATAGAATTGTTCTTGTGTTTTTACCAAGCAGCTTATGATTGAACACTTGTACGCCATTTTTAGGGGCACTGTATTAACAGTGATGGGTCATGTGAGTTTGTTATTTTCCTGTAGCCATAGATATTAATGATTATTTTCCTTCTCCCTGCAGGTGTCAGGAGAAATATCAGGACTTCTGGGCCGGTATGTTTTGTCTGCAGAGAGTGAATAGGAAAGTAGGTTTTACTAAGGACTGAGTTGTTGGCCGTGCAGCGCAAAGGACCTAAATTCCAATTCCAATCTGGGGACTTGCTACTACGATCACTTTTGTCCTAATATATTTTATGATGCAGGGCATACTGGGAGGAAGTGATAAGTGAGGGAGGCTTGTGAAATGATCACTGTGAGTTCATGTGGAGTCCTGTTATATTTAAGACCTTTGACTCACTGAAGGGCTGGCAGGTAAAGCCCCTCTGATGTCTCTGACACATTTATTTTCTGTCATCTGCACAAGGACCAAAACAGACTGCCTGTTTATCAGATTCATTACTGCGTTACACACAGTTTCACAGCTGATATGGAAATTCTACTCACTTTTTTGTGTTGCATCTTCTCTTAGCTGTACGTCTATATCACAATGCTTTTATTGAATATTTGCATTTGTAATATTTTATTTGAATTTTGAGTTGCAATTATATAGTGTTTCCACTTTTGAACGTGTGAATGCCATAACTTATGTATGAGAAAGAGTTTTGTGTGATTAGTTTTCATGTATATATCATAACATTTTGGGTCTAGGATTAGTTAGCAGGGGTCTAATGAACTCAGTAGCAACATTGCTGCCTGCATAGTTATTTTGATTTAACTAAACCACGTTGTGTTGAACAATATTTTTTATACTTGAGACACATCCGTGCAAATCAATTTGTGAAGGGAGATCATCATTTTTCTGTTATTGAATATGATTAATTTTATTTGCTCACTGTAGGTCAATGTAGAACCTCCTTTTTTTCGAAGTATTTTTTATTCTTGTGGATATCAGTGAAGAAATATAAACATTTAAAACATAGTGGGATAGTTTGATATGGCCAGAGGCTTTATTTGTTTTATTTGGCTGTAGCCCTCACATGAGGAAGACTGAGGAAGTCTGTTGCTAATATGCTATGATATGCTGGAGTAGAGCACAGTTCGGGTTAGATCAGTCACTTCCTGCACAGAGAGGTCCTGGTCGCAACGTTTCCCGAAGATTAAGAGTTTAAATGTATAACTCACTTTAAGTTTCTGCAGTTGTATTGGTTCATTTTAACATCATTAAATGATGGCACAAAGCTTTCTGTGTCCTGCTTACAAGACTAAACCAGCACTAAGATCTTAACTACAGGCAACACCAATCAGATGTTATTTGCTGTGAAGATTTATAAAAGCCTAGTCTCGCCTAAACAGTGCAGGGAGGTCATGCAATTTGGAAACAGTATTTTTAGACTTCAGCAACATGTCTGGATGCTTGAGCCAAAGGCTGAGCGTCTTCCAGCTGCTGTACACACCACAGCTCACCAATATGTCCTATTGACTTATCTTGGATGGGTTCTCTGTAAGTATGAAGCTACACAGATGTTTATTAATGACAAGAGTGATGACAAAATAAATTCAAACTGTAATTAATCTACAAGTTAACATCAGAGCATGCAAGGACAGTTTCTAATCCCATTTTTTTTTGCAAGTTCAGTTTAAAGGATATTGCCAGTGATATTTTATATTTTTCTGCTGTCAACAAATCATGAAAAAACCAAAACCAACAGCGCATTAGTACATCTATTACCATTTTCTGACTTCTCCGGCCTGTCTGTAGCACTCAGCCCCAAGCCCATTAGCTCTTACTGAAGATATAAATCTTTTAAAAAAAGATCACAAATATGTTTGGTTTTTTTTTTTTGAAAGTGGAAAAACATTTTTCTACAGCTGGATAATGTTATTTATAGCAGATGTTACTTAAACAGGAGTTGTTTTTTTTTTTTTTCTAAGTGCATTTTCTCTGTTTTCAGCCACAGATGCTACAGTGGGGGATGTCACCAGATGTAACAGTGTGGTTCACTGATGTGTTTTAAAAGTTTTTCAACAGCAATAGAGCTCTACAGCACAGAGGAATAAGCTTAACCAGCCTTTGCCTATCCAGGCAATAGTTGGATCAATTCACTGTTGATTTTGCTCTTATCATGGGGTTTATTGACACTAACAAAATGCAGAAATATGAGACTTTTTGTTTAAAATGAAATGGCAGTTTACTCTGTATTTGAGGATTTTAAGAGCTAGTTCCTGGCCATGAGGCCTCAACAGCACACAACCATACCTACTGTGAGCAAGGGCAGACTGAAACAATAATTCAGCCTGAGGATTTGACTCCATTCCAGGCCACCCTGTTCATGCAAACTACCAGACCAATTTTGTAGGCTAACCCTATTTGTTGATGTAATGGCTACCATACTAGTTATTAACTTGGCCAGTATGTTCATCTGGGGGGCTAAATGTCCCAAAAGTTTGGGACTGATTGTTCACATATTAATATATTTTAAAAAACCTTTTTAGCAACTGCATGCTGTAACTGGTCTGAATGAGGGTAAACAAAAATTTCCGATCTTCACTTTTTGGATAATGATATGAAATCGGACAGTATTAATGACCATTATCACAGGCAAACTCATCCTGCACACACAGCTGCTAGCAGCAGCACCTCAGCCAGTTAGCCTCATGCACAGGTGAACTATTATTATTATTATCGCAGGTGAAGTTCACTGTTTGTGACAGGCCCAAACCACCCAGGCCACCAGGAAATGTGAACGGACTTTGTGACGGTGACACTGCATCTTTTCACAGTTGACATGACCGAGCTGAATCTGGCCGAGCTGTGTTTTAACAGAGCGGTGCTTGATATCCAGGACTGATTTCACACCAAGGACATATGCAATTTCAAATATGGGGCTAAAAGAAGCGCTACTGAAGAAAACCAGCGATACAGTTAATCCTGTCAGCTCCATACACAGTTTACTCTCAGTTTTGTATTTGCCTCCTGTCAAATCTTTCCGAGTGAACACACATGGTCTCAAATCCCAAGAATCCATCTCTGCACACTTTTACAGTAAATCTCAACAGATCCATCACTGCTTTAATTTGTTTTGCTCTCTCAATGGGTTTATTGTAAATGAACTTCCATACGCTGCCATTTCCCCTCTGACTAGAACAGGGAAATAATACAACAGCAGTATTGTCCCCGAGCAACTAATGGCCTGGGGCGATCTGTTAGTGTTGACGGCCCCGTTTCCCTAATTCAATACACATTATTAACTGTGACAGTGTGATTCTGCAGAAAAGACACAGACACACAAGTGAAGTTAATGCATCTTTATTTCATGCTTCTACTTTTCATAAGAAAGGACAAACTCAGTAGATTTGCATTCCCTTTTCATAATAAAGCATCATTCCTCTAGTGTTTCCCTCTCTGTCTCTCATATACTTCCATGGAGATTTATCTTTCAAAATATAATGACTTATCTACTCTTATGTACAAAGTTTCTCTACAATGTTTGACCTTCTGAAAATTATTCATCACATTAAAATGTTACGTGAATTGAATACATTAAGACTATTTAGATTAGATACATTTACAATTTGGGTTTGTAATCTGGATATACTGCAAGCACTGGGAATATCTGAGATATTTGCTCAGCAACTTTTTACAGTTTAAATATCAAGACCACAGAGACTAGTGTACTCAAAAACAAAAACAAGGTTGCAGTGTTGCTATTTAAAATATTAATATTTTCCCCATTTTTTAAAATGTTTTATTAATTTCACTGAGCTTGGTTTTAATAATAAATATAACTCACAACACAGTAGTCAAAAGAAAGCAATGAGGATCGAACAAGCAACTATTTCATCTTCATACCTTCAAACCAGCAGCTTCTGGTGATAGATAAATACTGTACTTTAGAAAAACCCAAGGATCTTGTAGAAAGCTGTATGTCCACAACAATGATGTATAGTGGCTTGATAGTTGTTTCAACCCAGCTGGACGTACACTGTGTTGCAGGGATGTACTGTTGGAGATGGTGAGGTGCTAGGAACAGTCAAGGACCAGGACTGGGACTTGGCGTGGAAGCGATGGCATGAACACAACAAACTGAGGATCCTCTGTGCTCCATCAGTAAACTTCCAAGTTAATGCCAATATGTGAGGGGTTAAGGTAGGAAAGGAAGTTCTGCAGAATAGATGAAAATAAGAAATCAATCTCAGACATGTGTCACTTAAACTCTACATATAAGAGTGCTATGACCACCTTAAATTGTACATACATTAATATATTAAACTCTCTTTATATGCAAATGTTTTACTACATTAATGACTTCAGGGTTAAATAAATCTGTAGGTTGCAAAGTTCAATCTAAAATGAAAAGTTAATTTATTCTGCTGCTCTGGGATTAACTGACTTCAATGAGAAATCACTAAACTGCAGGGATTGCTTTTTGTGCGTCTCATTATCTTCCTCATCCTCAGCAGTCCCAAAGGGTCTAAACTGTCTGTAGTTTGAGTTTGTGTCGCTCATGTTGTGGCCAGAAGTTGTTGCTTGGCAACACCGGGTAGCCAGATATGATTCACTGTGTGAGTGTTAAATTGAATTGCCAGGGGTCTGCCTCATCTGGACCTTGTTACTCTGTATCAACAAAGTCCCCAGGAGTGATGTATTCACCGCTCACCTCTTTTTACTCCGGAGCTGTTTAGAAAAGACCACAATCTTTAAGGTTTTCTTTGATGATGATGTCTGTCACAGCGTTGAACACAATCTCGACGTTCTTTGTGTCTGTGGCACAGGTCAGGTGGGAGTAGATTTCTTTCACACCCTTCTTCATGTTCAGTTCCAAGAACTGCGTCTTGATGTAGTTGCTGGCATCGTCGTACGTATTGGGGCCTTAAAGAGAATAAGAGTGAGGATGAGATGCAAAGTTTCGTGAGTTTGGTTTAAAAGATAAAACCTGATCCTTATATCAGTCCCTCTGTATGCACATCACTTTTGTCGGTTGGCTTACGTAAGATTAATATAATTACTTGCATCACATAATTTAATAAAGGGAACAGCGCTGAGGCTCCCACTGTCAGCAGTTTGAATCTCAATTTTCCTTACTCGAGCCACTTCATCTAAATCTTTCATTTTGACCGAGCAGTTTTGGTCACAAGTCAATTTGAATTTATTGTTTGCATTATTTACTTTATTCTGCATCATAGTGACATTTAATTGTCCTAATCCTGACTTCAGTGCCACCAGTGTGGTCTCATTTCCACCGGTTTCCACAGTGTGCAGCAGGTTTAACTCCTGAGCTATTAAAACAGTGTCACTTGGTCTTACCATCATAGTCTGGGAAGCAGATACTCAGATGGACTTTCTTGATCTTTTCTTCGAAGAGATCCTTCTTGTTGAGGAAAAGCACGATGGAGGTCAGTGCAAAGAATCTGTGGTTGCAGATACTGTTGAATAGATGGAGGGACTCGTGCATGCGGTTCTGTGAAGGACAAAAATGACCAGAGTGGACGTCAGGGCGATAAGTCTTTATTAAATACTTCGTGATCAGATAGTTGGGTCCCGACTCACCACTTCGTCGTCCTCTACAAGCACCATGTCGTATGCACTGAGAGCTCCGCAGAAGATGATGCAGGTCACACCTTCGAAACAATGGATCCACTTCTTTCTCTCTGACCTCTGGCCACCCACATCAAACATCCTGTTCACCACAGAAAGTCAGAAAAAAGTCAGCCAGGCAGCGTCTCCTGGTTGTCACAGAGCTGTGAGTTTTTGCAGGTGTCAGACTTTAGTTCAGGGTCCACCTGTGACTTACCGGAAGTGCAACTCTTTGCAGGAGAACTGTTCTTCAATGATACCGGTTGTTTTGACTCGAGATCGCAGCACGTCCTGCTCAGTGGGGAGGTAGTCTGGCTTGCAGATTCTGTCCATTTCATTGAGGTAGCTGATGATGGCAGAACAACGAGTACACTGATCAGGCTTCACATATGACATCCTCTCTATCTACTAACACTAAGCTAGCTGCCTCTTTAGTTTGACATGTAACCCTGCTATTGCATCAGTTCCAGCAGTAGACGTGGACTCACTAGCCAGCAGAGTCGTTCAGCTGGTACTCAGCAGCTCTCTCAAAGCCGGCCTGCACACCAGAGTCTTTCCACAGCTTCAGGATGACTTCAGCCAGCTCAGGAGGCATTGTGCCTTCCTCGATGGAGTCTGACAAGTTCTGCAGCTTCTGCGCATCTTCCTGTGGTTTCATGCAAACAGAGCAAAGATCCATCAGTATCAGCACAGTACTGGAGTATAGTCTGATTGTGATTACAGCATGATATTATGTCATTTTATGTTATGAACATTATTTATTTGACAAGTTAATCATGTGTAATGTTCATCTTTTAAGTGTAACAAGACCTGTCCAGAGCTTGAGCCAAAGCCAATGCCCAGCATCTCCATGCCTCTGATGATAGCCAGAGCAGACTGCAGGATGTTGCCGTAGATGATCGCTCGAAACTCCAACTGTTCCTCTTTTGTGTAACCACCTTGATGAAGAATCCTGTGCACAAGTAGAAGCATAGAGGAAAAGTTTCAGTTTGGGAAAAAGCTTTTGTTTCTGTTTCTGATTCATATAAAAAGTCACATTTAGTCAGCATAGAAAGCAACCTGAATATCCACTGGCTCTGGTGCTCACAGTGCCACCGTGTGGTGTGTTTCTGACCTCACTCAGCTCTCATTGCCAGAGTGAAACTAACTGCACAAAACAAGTGCTGACAAATCAAATGAGTAAGCGGATGTTTGCCCTGTTGACCTTTTGTAAAAGGCCTCACTGCAAGTGAAACAGACAGAGATGAGCAAGGCTTTGGCCTGCTGGCTTTATGCCTGACCAATGAGATTAAATGAACTTTAAGCTGCACTGTGATTCCTCAGCAGTGACATGGTGTGGATGACACAAAGTGCATATTTTATCACTTGTGATAGTACTTACTTCATTTGTTTTACAATGGTGCTTTTCCCTGACTCACCAGCACCTGGAAGAAAAGACAAAGTTTAGCACCAACAACATAACTGCTGTTTCTGTCTGTCATGCAATCGAGTAGAAACACACTGTGCTTATATGCAGCCAAAGAATGTGCTTAGATGATCCAAGCAATTAAAAGCAGCATAAGCAGCGAAAGCAGCGTGGCTAAAATAGAAAAAAAAGTCTTTCATTTGACCCAGAGTGCTGTCTATCCATTTGGATAGTTTCATGATTTCTTTTTTCTGCGCTTTTGAGATGTTTGTCTTCACGACAAGAGAATAAATGTTTGATTTGTGCAACTCAAAGGGCCAAAGAATTACAAAGTTACAACAAAACAACTCATCAGTAACATCCTGACAAAGCTGTTCAAGAAAATCAAATGTAAAGCATTTCACTAATAACTGTCCATGCATCTCATGTGTGTCAGTATCAACAGTAAAGCTTTATGTGAACCTGAATTAGCTTTAAAGGCATTTTTTCCCCCATTTTCTGTCCTAGCCAAATCTAGGTGGATATAAAATATGCGTGTGAGAAGGAGACACAAAAAGGCACTGGACAATTAAACAGGCAAAATATATGAGAGAGAGAAGGAAAAGCAAGACATGGCAGTGTTGTCCATGGTAGAGGAGAGGACAGATTCATATAATGCGTGCATTCATTTCTGTTTCAGCTGGTTGTGAAGCCTTGTGATACATACTTAGAGGACACTAAACTGGCTAAAGGCTTCGCTTAGAGGAACAACGTAATCTCATCACCACATAACAACCAAACATATGGCTGAGCTATAAAGTTGTCAAGTTTGATCTTCTATAAGTCAGATAATTTACAGGTTTTTTTTAATATACAAAAGCCACTGAGTGCCAGTGTTTTTGGTAGACATCTCTGACCTTTGGGAAATCGCAGGAGATACATGTTTCATTTAGGGGAACAGCTCTTCTGAATGAAATTATTGTACGTATATGCATAATGTAGATCCTCCTTATATGTACAGTTTAAGTGACACAATTGGATGTTCTGGCTAATGAAAAGCTTGTGGGCAGATCAGGCTCTCTGCAGCACTGGAGCTAACTGGGGCCAGAAGGCATTTATCACGTCACAGAGCAACCAAAGCTGGTTGTCCTGCTCACTGGAGCTACATTAAGCTCCATCCACAGACTTACTGCTGAGCATTTAAAGACTTCAAGCCGTCACTCATATGGCCCCATCTAACCCTCTCAGCAGTTATTAGTAAGTCATTAACAAGTTTGTTTTTTCTAATTTGTGATGCGGTACTTAAAGGTGGTATTGTGATGGTATTAAAATTGGTTTCCATCATCTGCGTCTGCCTTTATCCCCTCTGTGAGTCATTCTTTTACCCAGTGCTCATTAGCGAGTGTGTCTTCAGGCTTTGCAGTGACATTAAATCTGGGTTTTAGATGGGAGCTCTATGTCCATGTTTATCCTGCAGAGGATACCATATATATACTGTAGACGTTTCTGCAGAAGTTACAGAGAGTTTATGACTCAGTATGGAGCTCTGGAGAGCGAGGAAAAATGCCTACCTATGAGAATGCAGAATTTAACTCCCTGAGATGGTGCAAATTTTGCAGACATAACCAATTTGCAAATACTAGTGAAAAATATTCTTTGAATCATCTCAGTAAATGCAGTGAGACCAGTCAAGGACTAAATTTTTTTTCTTGACCTCGTCCTTGAGATCTAATTGTCAGATTTCAGATGTAAGGGGGGGAAGACTTGCAGGGTAGCAGTTCTGTAACTTACTACATTTAGGCCTCTCTGCTGTATTTTCTTGATGGAGAGCTGTTTGCAAGTGCTATTTTGATGGCGTATGAATATTCAGGGTAGTGCCACAGTTTATCAAGAGATGTTGAATGTTATCACACCTGCGCACAAGGAGCTAACCACTAAAATCAGCTGCAAACGTGCTGCTTTCAAATTAACACCTGCAGTTTTTTTTCCACAATGTCCTCCAGAGCCCACAAGATGGCACTCTTCTTATTTATTTACTGTTCAGTTCTTAATGTCTTTTCTCTGACGCCAATAACTGCTGGAGGAACAACCCTGTAAATCTATTGGAAGCAGATATGTCTCTTAATAGTGTTTTAGACACTTGATTCACAGATGAGACTTTCAAAGTTCAATAAGTGCATTTATGAGCTACTGTAATAAAAATTTTCTGGGTTACATAGTAAACCATTTTATGCATTAAATACTTGATTTACAGCATCCATCACCAGTGCAACAGCACACATATCCATGTTCTGCAAAGACTGATTATTCTGACTCTGACATCAATTCAACGCTCGTTTTTAATCCTGTTTGTTTAACATAGCCTCCTAGAGTCTCATCAAAATGTTCACTGTCTTATTGACGCTGACGCGTGTTCTGTGATAATAAAACGCATTTTACAGTTTATGTGCAAGTTTAGGGATCAACAAAGACCTTGCCAAGTGGATCTGCACTAAACCAGTTAGCTAATCGGATTGACATATCACTGCTGTGCTGTGATTCATTTAGACCAAAGGTTATGATCTTTTAAGCACCAATGTCCTCCATTAGCATTGAAAAGTCACTTTCAATTTTAAGATGTAGACAAGACGAGTACATAAATTTTTTTCAAATTTAGTATATTTGTCAAATATTGAAAAGATGATTCATGCTTGCAGCCTTTGAGCAACTTTATGTTTTAGTTTTAGAAATAACTCATCATAATGGTAAACCTAATAATAAATGGCACAACCTGAAGCTAAACAAGCTGAAGTCTGTGCAGTATTTATATTGTGCTAAAGTAGTTCACATATAAATCTACTTTAGCTTTAGCTCACTTTGCAGAGAAGGAAAATTATTATTTTAATGTTCTATATTTTAAATATATTTTCACAAAGTATTCCTTTATCTTCATCTCAGATTTGTGTGTAACTGCTCAAGCTGCACACTTCTGTCTGTCTTCCCGCTCCCTCTGCTCTCTTATCTCTCACTAATGCCCTTTGAGTTTTGCACAAGCTTAAACAGTCCTTCCATCATTCTAATAAACTAATGCAGGGTTTTATCCAGAAACAAATCATCTGCACAGCCTGTAAATCATCTGAGTATGCCATATCTTAAATCTTACTAAGCAGTGAACAGATGTGCCAGAGCAGCTGATCACCACTTTAGATGGCTTGTATCCAAGAATTAAGAAATATGCAGCAAAAGAGGCATTAAACTCAGAATGAGACATCCACTCATTACCTGATTATCACAAGGTTATTGATTTTTTTTTTTGCAATTTCCAATTTCCAACTTTGATCCCGAAACTTGTTGATTACATTTCAGTGACTAATGAAAGGTGACTCAAACATTTTCCCTAGATCTTAGTCATGTTTTTTAACCATCAGTTACACCTGTTGACTACTGGCAGATGATAAAACTTCTGCTCTACTTTTCAGACCTGAACCTGCACAGAAGGTTTTGGTCAGTCAGAGATGAAAAGTTAAAAAAGAAATTGTAAACTACTGAATCTTTTGAAAGTACAGCCTGTCATTCTTAACTCTTTGCATCAAACTTGGTGCAACAAGACTATTAACAAGTCCACTTACCAAGCAATAATAGCTTGACAGTTTTAGATTCCTTATCAGCATCTTCTTGGAGTTGTTTTTCCAACTCCTTGGACTTTTTGTCCTCGGCGCTTGCTCCCGCACCCATGCTTTCTTCCTCCGCAAACTCAAGGTCCTCAAGGATGGAAATTTTGACGGTTGTCTGTGAGTAGCTGCAGAGAATCTGGTTGCAGCACTAATCGTGCTGAAAGGCGATTTCCGAGCGGAAGGGGATTGGGAGGGAGGTGCTTGAGCCTTCCTGGCCTCTTTGGCCTCTTTCGATTAGATGATCAGATGGGACCCTCTCAAGGATCAAATCAATTGAGCAGCTCTGGTAGAGAGCTGCACTTTAATTCCTTCTGGTTAAGCCCCTGACTTAGGAGGTGCCTCTTCCTGATTGGCCGCTGAATCCAATTAGTCTAACAAGGGCAATAGTGAATAATGTAAAGAATAGGAGAAAATAAACACACTCACGTACATGGGTACAGTGAGCGTCAGTGATAGCAATAGTTTTTCTATAGGAAATTAATTGATCTTAAGTGGGTGTGTGCATATGCATGTACATAAAATGTGTATATGTGTGTACATAGTATACAGTCCTTCGTATGTGCATGTGTGTATGCCTGGGATGAAAACTCAGTGACTCACTCTCTTCAGATCCATACTGTGTTTTACTGGACTCTTGACTTCAATGTCAGTCACATGGACGAAGCATGGAGGGAGGCATTAAGGTCTCATAAACTTCTTATAGTTAAGACGTTTAAATCCCAGGTGGTGTGGTGCCTGCTAAATAAAGCAACTGTCACTGCACTGCACTGTTCAGTGGGGGATCTCAGCGATAAAATGACCTAAATGTGTTTCTCAAGTTACATAATCATGGAGGCGATGGAATAGGATCCAACAAATGTGAGACTATCTAAAAAAACTATGTCTTCTGTTTTCTGTGAGTCAGAGCAGATATAATGACATTAAGCGTGTTGTTGCAGGATTGGAGCAGTTGCTTGATGGTTGGCGGTCAGTGGGCCTTGTGTCTAGGACTGTTATGTTCCCGCCCTGCATGTTGGAGGACTTAACCTGAGATTTGACTGTATTTGATGTTACTAATTCAGTCAGAATGCAGCTCACTGCTCTATATTGTAGGCAAGGAACTGTGTTAGAAGTCAGCTAAGTCTTAATAAAGTGCAGTTTGATTCAGTTAAGTAACTTTATTGTCCAAAAAAGGAAAACTAATTTGCAGCATTTGGAGAAACACTTTCAGATGGCTTTCACATGACGTAGTAATTAGGTTTTTTGATATTGCATTGTTTGTATATTTATTGCTTTGCAGGTGTGTGAGGAAATGACTGACCATTCGTGTTTACTATACATTTTAAGTAATCAAAAACTTCGTAGAGAAGCTTTTCAGTTGAGAGGTAGACTGACAACATAAGTTTTATACCAAACCTTGGTTCAAAGCTCCCCGTCCGTGAGACTGCATTAGCTGATATCAGTAAAATTTACAATAAGATCAGTAGATTCAGGAGTTGAACAATATATACTTTATTTCTATATATGTTGAAATGTATGTAGCTTTGCCTTGAAAATAGGTTCCTGAATTGAATTGCTTGATACAGAGATAAATGTTGCACCACTGTTGACACCACACTTGAAGTTTCTTCATTCTAGGTTTTTTACTTAGCATGACTGTAGAAAAGCAGTTTTAGACAGGTGACCTCTGGGATAGTTTGAAACCTGTATTGTGGTCTTAAATGTTGTCAGAAAAGATGATGTACTGGTGACCATTTCCATGTGGTGGCTTCCACAGTAGCTCTATATCATTGTGTCTGACTGTGGATCAATACTTTGGACATAGTGTGATTTATAGGTAAAGTCTTCATCCTTTCCGCTTATAGTGTTGCGTGTGTTGTGTGGCTGCAAGCATGCTGACAAAGAAGTTTCTGCTAATCCTGATATGAATTAGTTAAACTGATCCTCCTTTTTGTGTTTTTGTTAAATGTGTCTTGGTGATTGTGGTGGAAATTCAGTATCTGCCTCATGTCCAAATGAAGAGATCAAAGGTGTCTTTGTCTGTTGTGTTCAACTTGCATCAGTAGTGGTACAGTGTCTTCATTTTTGAAGCCCCACCCAACAGCTGTGAAACTGCACAGTCATCTAAACCCATAAAGCTTTTTGATCAAATCAAATCTTTTCATGAAATCAAAAACAGACCAGGACTGCTCCACCTACACTAGATTTTAGTAATAAAAAAAAATTGTAAACTTTGTATATTGTTGTCATATGTTTATAACATTCTCTGTGAGTGTGTTGTAGGTGGTTTAACAGAACTCGAGTCTGCCCTTCAGCCAGCCAGACAGTCCAAGCTCCATTTGAGTGACGTCAGGGTCAAATAGGCTCAGCAGGTACCTAAAGGATTGACAGACTGGGACCTCTGAAGAACAAAAAGTGTGACACGTGAATGATGGTGAAAACACGGTGGAAAAACCATTTGAGGCAGTTTCACACGGGCATAATGAAATTAAAACATTTAACAGCTCATCAAACTTTGGAAAAAATTAAGAACAACTCTAATCATAAACTTAGCTTGTTATTTGTGTATACTACTACAATCAATGCATCAAAAAAAACAAACAAAAAAAAAAAACAGCAGCACTTTCCCTTTCATACGTCCTCACAGGACCAAGTCAGAGCCCAGTTCTGTCCTGAGATACTGAGCATCACATCCAAGTCACTCTGCCTAAGCCTGAAGTGCTAATGGCTTTGGGCAGGGTGCTTCAGGTCTAAATCCAAGAACGCTTCCAAGCAGGGTAATCGCAGTGGCGCATCTAGTGATGGTGGCCAATCCCATTAGGGGGTGGATGGCATAGCCCCGCTTTGTGCTCAGCCCCTGCATCTGTGATCTGTTGAGGAGATTAACCACAGAGCCTCAGATCAACCCGAGAGGCAGGAGGGGCTTAACACGTCGTCTTTTTGGATGATGGGTCCAGTGGCGAGCAGGAGACTGAACAGGACTAATTTTTATACATCATGGCGTAAGAAAGGATGAACAAAAGTGCAGCTTTACTTTACGACAACATTATTTTGTCCAACTAAGTCAAGATGGAGGCTCACTGATGCTTCATCAGCAACATCAGTAAAACGCCAGCACTAGTTGTTTTCAATGGCAGTGAGCTGTTGTTTATTAGTCATGAACACACGTGCTAGATCTGATCCTCCTGCTTGAATTTCAGTCTTGTGGCACCTCTGTAAATGAACAAACCATGACAGGAGCAAACTAACATAAAGGTCATTTGTGTTTGATAGACACAGATAAATCTGTACTTTCTTAGGTGTGATGTGTAATGGCGTGTAGCTCTCTAAATCCTCCACAGACTCACTTTACAGCAGGTTCCCACCCACTGATGAGCTCATGTGGTTTAGGCTACAAGCTTTTCCACATGTCTCCAAAATAAATAAGTGGACTCCTACTGATGACGCATGGGGGAACCTTGGTGACACCATAGTGTTGCGTTTACACACAAGATGTTGTGATACTCGCTGTTAATCCTCTTACACAAAACATCTTGTAATTCCATCATACAGCTACCATTAAGTCTGTAAAATTATAGAGAATTACTTTTATATTATGATTCACAAGGTTTATCTAAAATATTTCTGATGCATTGATTTATTTACTGGGTTGTGTAGCAGTTGATTCCAGATACACTTTTTCAAACAAAAATAATCAATTTGTATGTGTGTACAAAGTGTGAACCAACTAAGTGTGTAAATATAATGTTCCCTGACTTACAAGAGAAAAAATGGTTGATTTTTGATCATTTTAAATTCTAGTTTTCTGTGATATGCTTTAAATTTGCATTATACATATCAACAGACACTTTCTATTACATTATCTGTCTTTATTTGGAGTGAATTCCCTTTGTGTTCCTAAACTAAAATTAGGGGGCCAAATTCAAAACATAAGAAGAATGTGGATTAGAAAAAAAATCCAAATATAGAAAAAGCAATTGTTTAAAGCATTTATTTTTTTTGTCTGATTTACTTTTAACTATGCATTATAGAGATAAATTGAGGCTTTAATTTAAGAGAGAAGAAATCTTTAAAAATGTCTGTTTGTTTGTTGTTTGTTTAGTTTCTGGGTGAAAATCAGGGGACAAAGGTTGAAAATTAAGAAGAAGAATGGAGATGAGACAAACTGCAAATATACATTTTGTGGAATAAAGAAACCAGAAACTATTAGTTTGTTGCAAAAGGAATATATTATATAGGTTGAAAATATATGCATTTATTTATCTGGGTTTTTTTTTTTGTCTGTGTTATCTGAAAATTCAGCAAAAACTGCACAATGGCTCAGATCACATCTTTGAAATGTCCAACTTTCCATCATGTTGCTGTTTTTGTCCTCTCACTATGTTCCTCCATGTTCCTCCCGCGAACTCTAAAGTATCCTCAGTTTAATGTTAGTCTGCATGTATGTCCTGTGATGACCTGGTGACCTGTACAAGGTATCCACCCCCACCATGACAGTAAAAGCAAGATAATCTGAATTCTCTCCTGCTGCTCTTGTCAGTGGCTGCACATGTAGATGTGTCTTGTAGGAGGAAGCTGCCAACATATATTTTCCTGCAGTTAAAGAGGGATTAACCACTGACAGATTAACTTCAGGAGCAAAGAGTAAAAAGAAGTCACAAGAGGTGAATTTATTCATGGATACAGTACGACAGGCTCCAAGTTTCCATTCATCTGTTTGCTTTTCCATTACTTGTCCGATACAGCAGCTGTTTACTTGCCCTAGCTGCCTGCAGCCACAGTGAAATTTAGAGCACCTGTTCTGTTCACCTGCACACCCGTCTCCATCTGCTCCAAAAACCTCCTCAGGGACGAGGTGCTGTCACTCGTCATCAGCATCAGTGTTCCTGCAAAACAACGGACTCTCTGGATTCCCCAGCTTGGGCCTCACTCACTCTCACTGACCATGCTTTTCATTTTAACAAACGTTAGGCCGGTACATCAGTTTGTCAATACTGATATATGTTTTCTTGGTCTTCCTTGAATGTTGTGTAGGTGAATCTATGCTGTACATTATGTTATGTGCATTATTGTGTCATGCACGTGCAAGTGGCCAGCACACATGGACACTAGAAAACATAGTTGCAGTGGTGAAACATGACACATAGACAGGCATAGGCTTCTGACATTGCAAACTAAAACCTTTGTCTTTCATCCAAAGCTCAACAAATAAAATCTGTCAGAAAAAAGGTTCCTTTCTGAAAGGACAGCAAATCGTCCATCCAAAAGAATGAAGGACATTTTGAAAAACATTGTAGCCCGTAAATCATCTCATAATGAACAATAAATCATGATAAATCACATCATAAACAATCTTTTCTCTTTCTGGAGTCCATTGAACCTGCCTGTCTCTGTAGCCCACTGTAATGTACATGAACACAACAGCGCACAGAGATCTCTGTCTAAAGTCTGCTTCACATGAACACTCTACACTGCAGTGTGTGTATTGTCATAAATATTTTACTGTAACCTTTTTCCACCTTATAATTAATTCATGCAGTATACACTACAGTGCACACTGTGTGCTCTTACAATGTTTATAAAGTGTTATAGGGTTTGTTCCTTGTTGATGTAAACATGTTTATTTACCTCTGTAAGCTTTGTGCTGCTATTTTAATGACGTCACTGAGCAGCTTATCACTCTCAAGGTTTCCAGTATGCAGTGTGGTGCTGTGCTGCAGTCACTTTCACTACTTCTTCAAAATTACCACAAGAGGGCGGTGGCTCCACAGTGTACACACCTCTGCCAACGCCACGTCTTTACAGCCAGTCTATCATTTCACATTTTAAATTTACAATTGGGGGATTGCACATAGTACCTGCTCCTTTCTACTGTAGCTTCCCTAATGAAAGAAAACATTATTGCCTATTTTTCCTCGAGCACGACAACCTATTAGATTGATTTGATTTAAAGTGGGGGAGTTGTAGGTTTTGGAGACAGTCCCAGTGTGATATTGTTATTTCTGGTTCAGGGATCTTCAGACACTGAACTGATGATAAATCTCAGCCATCATGGTTTACAGAAACTGATATTTCCATCAAAGCAATGTCTCCATCAGCTGCAGCAACAGGGTTCATAATCATCCAGAGTAACTGTTTGCAAGATGGATAAATTGACTGATGTTCTTGTTGTTGCGCTCTGCCCGTGGTTGGTACTGTCTCAGTAAAATTCAAATGGTGAGGATACAATCACATGACCCAGCTGCTCAACTGTATCTTTTAAAGAAACACATCTCTGTCAGGTGGCAACCCTGGCCAATTTTTAATTGTAGTGAATGACATGTGAATTACAATGTAGGTTGGTATTGAAACCTCAGATGTTTCATGACAGTTCCATTGATCAAAGTATAACCAGTTTTCTTTGCAAAAGACTGTGATTGCACTGGGTAGCTCCCCAAGTCAGAAAACTAAATAAAAAGACGGTAATAACATACATTTATGAAACCACATGATCACATATCCTCTACCATTTAAATTAATTCAGACATTTTTAAGACTAAGAGTGTGTTTAGAACCTGTCAAATAAAGTAGGCCTTCCTTTAAAGAGCATGCAATGCAATCAGCAATGACAATCAATCTGCCATTGGTGTTTTCATCAGAGGTCAGACAAGCCACAGACAAGTTCTAGGAACCAAAATGTATATTAGCCTGTGCTGTTTATTATTCTTTTAGGCAGCACACATTTCTTCACTTCTGTTAATAGGCACATGGGTGTGATTTCACATCATTTACCTGTTCACTAGTTCACTATTTATGAGTCTTCAGACTCTATCTTTTCCTGTATGCTTTTAAGGCTTCAAAATGTATTGTATGTAAAACAGTTATTCTTGAGGGAATCTTTTTAAATAATATATTGCTGCTTTCCTCAGGGTGATATTTGTCTTTTTACCACTGTTCCACCTTGCAGTTAAAAGCATCTTTACTCATTATATCTCCCTACTTGAACTCAAACACTGCACAAAAATTTATCCTGTAAATGCAGAAAGTGAGATTTTAAAACTGGACCTGGCACAAGAAGTATTTGATTGGTTTTTGGACACCACAACACTGAATGATGGCCAGTTGTCTCCATGGCCTCGCTCAGATGTAGTTATCAGAGCTGCACATACTGACGTGGCTGAGCAGCATTTTGATGAATGGCATGTAAATGTAATATGACTTGATTACAATTTAATGAAATGTTATGTTGTTATGTGTACAGCTACCTTATAGTGTGTTATAAGCCATTTATTAAATGGTACATGCTCCTAATAAATGCTCAAAAGGGGAACTTAAAGTAAACTGTCATCATTTGGGGATAATGAATACATTTCACAGTAATAAATATTTTTCTTTGGTTTTCTATTTTAACTTTTTAGTTTAGCCCATAGACTTTATTATTATTATAATTATGATTATTATTACCATTATTATATACCCACAACTTTTCTCCCCACTGGTTGGCCCACACAGATTTGTGGTTGCCATGGCAACAGCTGCACTGCGCAGTGCCGTTGTGTGTTTTGTACCCAGTGTGTTTTCTGTGTTTTTTGAATGTGTGTTTGTGCTTGGCATGGGGGGAAGCCGAGCCTCTCCATCACGCCCCCAGCTGCATCGGTGCTGCAGCTCAGGCACGGGAGTCTTTCAGAGGGGGCGGGGCTTGTTTAGCTGCAGAGGGATGCTCTGCAGCCCCACGCTGGACCAACCACTTTGGAAATCCCTGCTCACAGGCACGTAGCACCCCCCCCCCCCCCCCCCCCCCCCCCACACACACACACATACACACACACACACACACGTACACAGATTTACGCTGACCGCAATCAAAGACCCTCAAGCTCCGGTCATCTGTGCTACATCCTCCCTCTCTTCTCCTTTCTGTTGTTTATCTTCTCTTTTTCTCCCCCTCCTTCTCCTCCTCCTCCTCCTCCTCCTCTCTCACTCTGTAGCTCTCCGTCGCGCCATCCTCTGCAGCTCTGACTCACTCAGAGCTCCTTTACCCATCCGTGCCAAGCTGAACCACACAACCTGGGAACATGTCCTCCAACCTGCCCCCTGGGACCACAGCCGGGGCCACCGGGGCCAAAAACAAGCCCCTCTCCCCCTTCAGGAAGCGGGGCAGCCTGCAATACACAGCCAGCACAGGTGAGTGGAGGGAGACTTGGGCTGAACAGCAAGAACAGTTTGTGTATAACAGAAGGATTAATCTCACGTGACCTAAACGTGAGGTAGTAAAGCTCTGGACTGTGCATCTTTAAATGATTTCTGACTTTTTGAACAATTTCATATTTCAAGTAGTTCTATATTTCTCTCACGAGAAGAGAGGACGTGGGGTGCAATACTTTCTGTCTGTGAGTAGTTTGGGGAAATGCAAACCTGTTGATTGGGGATGTGCAGCAGAGGGTGCGCTCTGTGGATGATTTCACCATTCATACCCTGCAGTTTCATGTCAGTGTGCTGACTTCTAGCTTTCCCTTCCATCCTTCATTTTCAGGCTTATTTTAAAAAAATACATACTGCATGTTCTCTAACATCAGCCAGATCCTGGAAGCCAAAGGATTAGCCAGTTCTGTATGAAACCATTTTCATGCTCCTGAAATACTGCAAAACTCACATTTTATCGGTTGCCATGTTTTAACTTGATGATTATAGGCACCCTTCAGCTTTTGACAGTCTTTTAAAACATGTTGCATATGGTGAAAAAATGCAAGCTCAACCTACAATGTCACATTTCGTGTTGTACCCTGTATACAGGCTTCTCCCTAGAGAACAGAGATGTGCTGCTTAGATAAATGTAATGATGGTGTTTTTCACTCAGCCTGATGTGCAAGTACGTGGCCTGGAGAGAATAATATGTAGGTTGGTACCTCAGGACTTGATCCCCCGCTGAATGAAAGGATTAGCTTCCTCTCTGATGTATGCACACACAGCCTTTCATCCAAACTACAAAGAACGTAGAGTGACCATAGGACAAAATAGCAGCCATTTAAACAGCCCTCCCTCTGTCCATTCAGTGTTATCGCTCAATCCAAACACAGTTTCTCTGAAATGTAAAAAAGGGCTCACTCAGTTGTTATTAATATCTGCAAATAGTGATATTTTTACACAGCAGCACACGACCATCAGTGTCTTCACATCATTTGGTTATTGGTTTAAGATTTTCCAGACCTGAATGTTAATATCCTGAAACAAGGCTGAATAAGAAAGACGCGACCCTTGATTCTTTACATCTTCAAAGTTGTTGACATAATCTCCTTCTATTGGTGATTTTTTTTAAATATTACAATTACATAATGAATGCACAACATTGCCCTAAAAATAGACTGTATCTTTAAAAATCCCCCACACCCAGGTCATGTCACCACCCGGGACACGGCAGTGACATTACTGTGACGTTGCAGTGACCGCCAAGGTAGTCAGCAATTGATTTTTCACCCTGACAACACCAGCTGGAAGTCTGAGTGATTCACTAACCCCCCCTCCCTACAGTCAAGATGTTCTCTGTGATTACCCTCATTTACGGCTCGTAGCTGACAGTGGCTATTACAGAAATTGCTCTGGTGTCTCAGACTGGGATTAATAAATAGTTAGGCTTTTACAGGCTTTTATATTTGGCAGAGCTAGATTTTTTTCCCCTTTCTTTTGTTGTAGATGTAAAGGAAATGCACACTGTGTACAGATTCTGTCCCGATGCCTCCAGGATTTGATTAGAAAGTCTCTGCAGAAGCACATTAAGGTAGCATTCAAATTTGATGTTGTTAAAGCATTCCGGGAACCATCTGAGTAAGCAAAGATGACATTTAGGTGACTCATCTTCTTTTGTTTTTTTAAAAGGGCACTTGTCTAGTTTGGGGCAGATTGTACAGTACAGTCTGTGTAAATATGTGATATGTGCAGTGAAAACAGGCTCCGGATGCAGGATAATTTGATTGTGTTGGTTGATTATTATTTGAATAATTGCTAGTGTAATGTCTTTAAATGCTTAATGCATCTTCTAATAAAGTGATTGCTCTTACTGTTTCTGCTGCAGCCGCCCATAACAGGATCATAAATTATAGTGTCTGACACTCTTATTTCACTAGTCTGCTTAACAATTGTCTAAATTGACACTTAGCATGCTGGAAGAGCTTTAGCCTAATCAATTGTTTTAATAAGAATCCTGAACGACCTAATCTAATAAGCTCTCTGCCGATCAATCAGCACAGCAGAGCAAAATTGATGTGGAGGGCTGCAGCAGGATCTAATCAGGACTAAATGAGTTTGAATCACCCACAACTCAGCTTTTTTTAAAGGTTATGGACCCATATACACACAGTATACTGCTGCATGTCCATCAGACAGCCTTTTGTTTGCTCGTACAGTTGTTGTGTGGAGAACTGAGGCATGGCGTTGTCCATATTTAGCACAATTTTGCAGGGAGTGTGGAGTGAACACAGCAGAGAAGGGCTGTGGGTGAATCACTTCTCCGCCTGTGAAAGAGGTAGTTCTGAGATTAGAGCACCACCCACTCACCAGTTAGTCTATTCTGTGACTCGTGCTGTTTTACACTTGTTGTTCCACTTAAACTCAAACGAGAAGAACTTCATGTAGCAGCAGACGTTTACTGTAGAAAGCTCTGTACTGTAAGGGACTTAAATGGGCCTTATTATATAAATTAATAGCGTTAAAACACACATTCTGTCCTGGGAAATATTATGATACTTTTCAAACAAATTCAGAAAGTGCTTTATAAAAATAAAACAATAAATAAGAGTTTATAAGAGTGGAATACATATATATTTTTTAAAATCCAGTAAATCTTAGTTTTTTTAACTTGAGCTTTTGTAAAATTTTGGTTCTCCCATCAAATCAGAAGAAGTACTCAGATACTTAGCTTAAGTAGAAGTGCCACAGTGCCACAGTACCCACTCCATTACAAGTAAAAATGATGCATTATAACTCTCTTAAGTAAAAATACAGAAAAAAGTGGTGTAAGAATAATTTACATGAATATTCATTTGGCAGACGCTTTTATCCACACACACAGAGAGAGAGAGAGAGAGAGGGACAATACTAAAGCCTTAATGCAGTAGGAGACCTTGGTCTAAGTTCTAAGTACTACTTCTATTCAATAAGTGCAAGGAGATCAAGTGAAGAAGTGCACTTAAAAGTGCTTTCAGGGGAGATGAGTCTCCAAGAGATTCTTGACGATAGAGAGGGAGACTCATGCTTATCTTTTCCGTATTATTAGATCATTGTTATTGATGCCTGTGTAAGTTGCATTTGAATGGGGGAACAGATATGTTTTATTATTGTATAGAAATGCTTTATATTTTATGACCTGATCATACTACAATGTTTTCCTCTGAAATTGTGGAGTAGAAGTGTAGAATTACCTTCCACCTCTGCAGGACAGCAGTACCACGACAGCATAAAACATAAAAAAAACTATGATTTATGATCATTCTCATTCAAACAGTACAGCAGGTTGATGACGGACCTCTAAACACACTGTACTTCGCCCACACCTCGTTCACGCCTCTTTTGGTTGTGTCACACCTGTGTCATCATTACATGCCCACACAATGTCAGGGTCTGTGCCGTGAACAAACACAGTAATGGTTAAATGTTAAGCCCTGTCACTCCCTACCATAACGCAATCTGTAATAGCTCGAATTGTAATTAATGATCAACTGCAACCCAAACACACCTCCATCTGATAACCTTCAGTCAGTCGCTCCTCGAGTACATCTACACTACGTCTTTGTCTTTGTCTCTGTTACTCATGTTACTCGTGAACATCTGGCTTGTTAGAGGTCTCATGGACTTGTGCCCTGGGTGGAACCACCTCTTTGTTGTATTGTTGCTCATACTTAATGCTGTGCTGATGCAGTAGATATACCGCAGAGACACCTGATGCCAGCTGTTGTTTGCAACACATTGACCTGTGGAGAGCCAGAGTCTTGTTTGAAAGGTACAGTGTATGCTCCTTTAGATCTGTCTTGGTAACACGTTACTTTGAGTCCCTCTGTTTAGCATTCATAAGCAGTAGACTATACACACATGCATTTAACAGTGTATAATTCACTATAATTTAGTTGTAAGCAGATATTAGGACATTATGTGTATTTTCATAAATTTACAGTATTTGCCAGTATTTTTCAAACATTATAACCTCCTCTGAAGACATTTTTGATATTATTACAGTTGTATTTTACAATATTATTATTCATTATTTGTTTAAACACCTTATCAGACCTCTGATCACTAGGAATCAGAGGTCACCCAGGTATCTATAATGTTGTGAAAGCCTTGTGAAAGTGTATGCTGATGATTTATGGATTTGTCAGTCTGGTCCAGTTGTTTCAGTCCAGTCCAGTAATGTCCATTCCCAGTGGAAGTCCTGTATTATTTCAAAGCTAAACTTAGGAAGACATTTCAGTCATTTTCACCATGTGTGATAGATGTGGAACTGCTGAAGGGCATCGGTCATATTTATTTTGGCACCACTGCCTGTTCTCTGTCATATTTAATTGGTTTTCCAACAGTATTAAGATAAACATTCAGCCAGGCTGTAATTTGCCCCTTCCCTCGCATCAAACGCAAGCTTTCATTGTGGCTATGGTTGTGGCTAAAAAATCAATATAACTGACTTAAGTCTCCATCATCCCCAGGCTTCACAAGATGACGTGTTCTTGCTAAAATGGAACAGATTCGTTGTAGCTAATGGAATTCACAGAACTATTTTTTGAAGATATATGTGAGCTGTTTTTATTGTGCCTTGATGGGATCTAGTTGTGTTACTCATGAGCTCTGCTGCTACGTTTTACCTTTATTCTGTGTGTTCTGGATATGACTCCCCTGTCCTCTCTTTACTGGAGTATTTTCCATTCGCTGATACTTTTGAACTCCTGCTCCACCGATATGTTGTACATTTATGTGACAGCTTTAGTTACTAGCTAATTTACTAATTTACAGTTTTGAGGGCTACAATGATTAGTCAATTAATCAATCAGTTGATTAACAGAAAATTAATTGGCAGCTATTTTGATAATTGACTAATGGTATAGTAGTCTCTGCTTTCAACTTTTTGAGCATTTGCAGTTTTTCTTTGTCATCTGTGACAGTTGATTAAAAATGTTTAGTTTTTGGACACTTGTTTAGAAAAAAAAATCAAACTGAAGACGTCACAGTGGCTCTAGAAATTGTGAATGCCATTTTTTTCACATCTTTATAAACATTTTGTAGACTAAATGATTTACCAGTTAAATGACAAAATAATGAAAATTAATGAATAAATATAATTTAAATAACTGTAACAGTTGCAGCCCTGAAATGTTTCATACAAAACAAGTCATCATCTTATGAAACAAGACACATTGCTACAGATGATATAAAATACAGATGATAATAGCCTATATATGAAAATATATCGTATGTAATGATATAAAGATTTCAAATGGGCCATTTTACTTAATGAATACATTTATGACACTAAGCATGCTAAGTATATTTTTCTACTTATACGTAAGGAGAATTAGAGGAGAGCTGTAATGGAGTATCTTTGAATAATGGCACTCGTACTTTTACTTCAGTAAAGGGTCTGCTTTTATTTTATTAATGAATATATGTTGTGTAGAATTATGCTTTTCCAGCTTCTAGTGTATAATTTGGTCCTTGACTGACTGCTTCACATTATGACGAGCTGGTGTTGATTTGTGTGCCATGCAGCATTCAGCCATCGGAGGGAGCCTGGTGTGAATGAGTGCAGCCACACTGATGCATCACTGAGCAACAGTCTTGTTTGTTGTGTTCCTCTTGGGCCCAGAACGATTTGATTACTCCTCTTGAGAGCAATTTTGTGCCCCGGAAAAAAAACAATTTAACCTTGAGAGACAAAGTGGTAATTTGCTTGCTGTTGAATCACATTTGACTCTCTGGGTTTTTCTGTCCAGTTTGTCAAAACTGGAGCAATCCAGTTTAAGAGCACCTCCCACCATGAGCATGAGAAGAGAAGGAAAATATGTATTATCCACACTACATGTTGTAACTGTCAGGATGTTTTCAGCTGTTGGTTTATGTTTACATTGTATTTCTATACAGGTGTGTAGATATAGAATTTTCTGCAGTTATAATTGGACGATTGGGGGGGAATCAAGGCTGACTATAATCTATATCTTTCTTACTGTTAAAGAATTTCATAAAAAGACTGCACAGACTATTGTCTGTATAGGCAAATCCTGATATATATATATATATATATGTGTGTGTGTGTGTGTGTGTGTGTGTGTGTGTGTGAATAGATGTATTACACATTACATTACGTTACAAGTATGGACATGGCCTTTTAGACATAAAGTACAATTTGACTTACTTACCCTGATTGAAGAACAATTTGAAATTCTAAACCAAAGAATCAAATAAAACAGCTGGAAATTAAGGTTGTCAGACCTTGAAGGATGAATGTTTGTCTGTAAAGGATAAATGTTCAGTCTAGTGATACTCTGTTTTTCTTATTGTCAGATTTTATTGTCACTAACATTTTGTCCACAAACTATTGAAAATACTTCAGCGAATGACACGGTTGCACCAGCTTATGTGTTTCTTTTCATTAAGATGAACGTGGGAACTGTAGTTTATTTACCATCCTGCTGCTATAAATTGTCACTGGATCACCAAATCCACGGGTGGAAATAGTCTCAACGAATCCACTGTTTACTTCTGTTTCGTTAATATCTATAGTGCCGAGCTGTTTTAGCAAATTATTTAATTGTTTTAAAACTGAAAAAATATATTTGTGACGCACTTTTAAAGATTAGCATCTCATTAAGAAAGTGTAAGAAAACAGCACAAAGCTCACATTCTTAAATACGATTCTGTGTTGGGTAAGGAGAGGTAAAGATTTCCTCTTCAGCTTTAAATTCCAAGTTAAGATAACTTAAGTTGAACTCTAGACAGTATTGAGAAAGAGAAGATAAGATAGGCAGTGCAAACACTTCATACAAACACAATATTCATGTTGTTGAGCATAAAATCTTCTTTTGCTCCTTAGTTGAATGGAGATAAGTCACACATTCTATCAGCATTGCTTTTTGTCGATATTGATTACAACTCTTTCTGAAAAGCTCATTTAGATGCTCAGTATTCCGCTTTTGTTTTTAGTTTATTGACTGAATTAAAGGTCAAAACCTTTGTTTGGTAAACAGCTCAGATAAATGTCTCATGTTCTTGATCTGCCATGACCAGATGTTTTTCTCCAAATATTAATCAAATATTAATAAAAAATCATGGAGTATTCATAACCAGTGAATTTGGACACTGAAACATTTTTTGTTTCACAGTGAGTGGATGCAGCCATGGCTGTCAACCAGAGCAAATTTACATTCACAGCAGAAGTAGAATAAGAAAAGATATGACTAGATATGACTGCAAAGAAACTTGCAAGCTGCAGATAGAAGAAAGGATTTCACAAGCATTTAATTTTCTGTGACACACAGTTGCATCAGTTCACTGGGTTATTTCATTCAGCATACACACAGCTCTGTGTTTATTGCATGGGAGAGCAGTTACTGCTGCATCCAAAATGGGGACAATGTGCTGGCCCTTTAATTTCATTCACGTGAGAGGAGATGGAGGCAAGGTGTCATTTATTAGACAGTCATCTCCTTCAGACTGCTGCTATTCAGCTGGCAGAGAAAAGACCATGACATCTCAAACCTTACTGCTGAGACAGCGCCATCTTTTTCACACACAGAAACACGGACAACACAAACAGCCTGAACACATGGTCCCCTCAGCAAAACACAGCACTGACGATGATGTAGTCCAGAGAGGGGGGCCATTAGAGAAACTCTCAGCAGGAGGATCCACATCCACTGGTGATGTACATCGTCTCCCCCCCGTCTCCTTTCCCTCCTGTGGTACATTCCAGATAGATGTCAGAGACATTTAAATGAGGAGGATCAGCTCCAGAGGCAGCTAGTGCAGCGACAGCTGGCCTGAACCAGGAGGCAGACAGAGCAGAGGGGGGTCACACACTGAGATGTGAGGGGGAGTTCATGGATCTGCTGGACCAGCTCTTTGTATGTATGACAGGGACAGATTAAGGGAATAGAGGAGATGACTGTTTGACTCTCTCTCTCTCTCTCTCTCTGTGTGTGTGTATGTGTGTGTGTGTGTGTGTGTGTGTGTGTGTTTGTGTGTGTGTGTGTGTGTTTGTGTGTGTGTGTGCGTGCGTGCATGTGTGTGCTGATGTGAAAGCATATGTGTGTTTTTGCCAGTGTTGTCATTTCACTGGGTGTTTGAAGTGTTTCTTTCTTGTTTCTCTCCATCCCTCCCTCCCATCATGTTTAACCCGTCTTGAGAGGACAGCAGATGCCATCCTGGGCCCTTTGCTGTTTGGCATGCTCCATCTCCCTGCCAGGACAGCCTCTCTCTCCCTCTCTCTGTCTCTCTCTCCTCTCTCGGCCCTGCTAGCTGCTGTTTAACGCAGGCTCTGAGGAGACAGGTACGCTCCACTTCCCCCACCCTGTGCAAAAAGCACAAATAACCATCTCCCCTCTAACCTCCCAACCCCCCCCCCCCCCCCTCCCTTTTTTTTCCTTTCCCTCTTTCACACTCACTGCCACTCTCCTCTGCCTGTCCCTTGACGGCTTTGTGTAATAGCCCTGAGCAGTGCTGTCTTTACTGTGCTGAGGAGAATGTGTGTCGATTCATTGTCCCACAAACTAGCTTTCTCATGCCTTTTGAGGATGGTGTAAAGAGGCCGAGCAGATCGATAACAAATGTGCTGACTACACCTGCAACAGTGGGATATGATCTAAACGGTTGTTTTCAAGGCTAGTGGATATCCTACCTTAATATTTTTAGTATTTCTTTTCTTAATGAGTCAATAATACTGTCAAGAAATGAGAGAAGTAAAATATACACAGGAAGGAAGTTTTTACTAGAAGACCGACACTGGCTTGCAGACATGCAGTTCATGCAGCTGCAGAGACTAAACCAAAGACTTTGATTACCCATCTTGAGAGACAGCAGCTGTTTGATACAGAGCCAGTGAGAGATGCTGGAGGAGGAAGCTTTAGAGGAGCAGAGAAGATCCAGAGCTCGATCCTGCTGCATTCTCCCTGATATGCATGTGTGTGCTTCTCTTTTGGACTCCCTGCATGATCATGTGCAGCCAGATTTCATTTTAGTTATGCTGGATTGTTTCTGAAACATTTTCTTGTGAAAGAACTGATCATGAGAGACCTGGCATTTTGTATAATTTTTATGTGCATGATTTTTCTTCTACCCTTTGAGGCCAAACTGCTTCTATCAAAATATTCTGACACTAAAAACTAAGGCTAGGTATTCAACCTTGATAGCTTTTTGCTATTGCCCAAAATTTATCCAGAGCGCAGAGTATCAAATACTCTCATGTACTGAGTGCCTGCCCTTCATTCTTTGATCACATTCTTCCCAAATACAATCTCTTTCGCAATACTCAACCTTAAAAAAACCGCCAAGAAGGTTGTGTTTTCACCAGTGTCTCTGTTTGTCAGCAGGATTACACAAAAAGTACTGAACTGTTTTGCACCAGACTTAGTGGAGAGAAGGAGCATTATCCAGAACAGAATTTTGGTGCTGATCCAGTTAATGGGCAGAAAACAGGAATGTTTTTATCACTTTCCTTAACATTGCAAGACAGGGATTTTCTCAAGAAAATAATGTATGAATCTTGATGTAAAAAAAAAAGAAAGACAGATGCGTTCATGATATTGATATCTATGAGTTTGTACGTTATGCTGTAGATCCCGACCTGGTGGAGGAAAATGTTTGGCCTTGGTGGAGATATGTTCCATTCTAGTTTATATTTGTTGTTCCCTGGTAATCTTGCTTTCTCGGCAGCACAGACCCATGTCAGATATGAGTACATATGGTTTTTTACTCCGAGACATTTGCCACAGAGGCTGTGAGTCATTGGCATTTTATTGTGGGCTGAATACCAAATCTGCATAGTCAGTGGTGTCAGGTAGACAGTGGTTGATGATGCATGGCCTGGTGGTAGAAACAGAGAGAGG
Source organism: Trachinotus anak (assembly GCF_046630095.1). Taxonomy (NCBI): domain Eukaryota; kingdom Metazoa; phylum Chordata; class Actinopteri; order Carangiformes; family Carangidae; genus Trachinotus; species Trachinotus anak. Next base: position 12,603,533 of record NW_027273855.1, on the reverse strand, counting down.
AGGGATGAAAGACAGGGACTCTAGAGGGCTAATTTAGTATAACCACTGAGGATTTTGTGTATATATTGTGAAATTGTATTCCATGTGGGCAGGAACTTGTAGATGTCACTGAGAGGTTGCAACAAGTTTCCTGAAAAGGGAAATGAATGAAAAATAATAAGCAGTACTGTGGATGAACTTCCACAGGATGTCTCATGACCTGGGGGCTCTTCCCCCCCTCTGGCCTATGGGCTTCAGATGACTTTCCACTTGTCATCTCATCCCTGAGGACCTTTTTACACCGCACTGTCTGATTTGAGTTGGACTGGAGTTACAATGCTGTGTATTACTGCTGAAATATGCATGCCTGTGGAAGTCCCTCTGCAAGCTGATACTCTTGACCTTGTTTTGAGGCTCAGCAGCAATATGGAATGATGAGCTTTGCAAGACTGTGTGTTGTATTGTCTTCAACATGTTTTTGTCGTAGACGTCTGGTAGACTGTGGAGACAGTTTAAAATCAGCTTTATTCATGTTGTATAAGGCTCTGATGCTGCTTTCCTCCTGTTCCTGTTAGAGCAATAAAAGCTTCAGCCAACTAGATTATGTATTATATATTCAACTGAAACATGGCTGACTCTAATTTCTGAGTGGTTTTCTCTCCAAGTGTTGGGGGGGGGGGGGGGGGGGGGGGGTGAGTTGTTACATAACCATAGATGCTACCGATCCAAATATAGCGGCCATTAGGGGATTAGCTCCAGGTCCGGTGGGCTTGGATAGGCTTGGCTTTACTGTGGCCCAGCATGATGTCTTTGACGCTGGTCGCCTCCTGCGCTCCACCCCAGTGTCCACTATTATCATGACAAATTGATAGGCCTCAAACTGACAGCAGCGATAACATCTTAGCTGGCCATTACATTACACAGACGCACCCCTTCCAATCACCAGAAGACTAGGATGAGGCTGGAGGACAGTTTAGTATCACAGCTTGTGATCTTACTTTACTGAGGGAAATTATTTGCAATAGTATTATTTTAATAGTATTACTTCTTATTTAAATAAATGATTTACCAAATGTTTTCCAGTAGAGTTTGTTCCATAATGTTTGCAGATGACACAATATTGGTTCCTCGCAGTAAAATTTTGACTAGTGCAGCACCAAAAGATTATTTTCATTAGTAATTCGTCTAGCCGGTTATTTTTTCAATTAATCAAATAATCATTTGACTTTCATCAACAGGCCAAAATACCAACAAAAATACTTTGGTTTACCTGCAAAATGGATGATATCTCAACCGTCAGACTCATGTGCTAATTAGCACAGCGTAGCATTTTAACACACTAAATGAAGATGGTGAACATGGTGAACATCAGCATGTCAGCATTGTCACTGTGAGCCTGCTGCTCCTTGGTACAGCCTCACAGACCTGCTAACATACCTGCAGACTCCTAGTCTGGTTTTTATATGTTAAGGTATATCTTCGACAGTTGATTTTAATTTACTGAGTTCATTGTTGAAGATGGATTATTCAGCGCCGAAAGGGTCAAAGCGCACTTGAATATTCGTCCACTGAAGAAGTATGTTTCCCTCGGTCTTTGCTACATTATTTTAGTCTTAGATACTTGTGTATGTTTTGACATTGATGCCTTGTGGTGCAGGCAAACTTTTCCTGTGTGTTGAGTGGGATGTGTTGATTGGACAGTGTTAAGCAGAAGGCGATAAACATCACCATCTCCTCTTTTCTCTTTATAGCTACCAGTCTGTGTGCCTCTCACTAAGGGTTTTTATACTTTTTAATGAAGCTTTTTGTCAAGTCCTAATCGGCCCAGTTAATTGGACTTTCTGGTCTCCTTTGCTGTCCCCACAGAGCAGACAGACACAGACACGCTGTGTTAAATAAATCAGACTTTTAATTCAGATGGGGCACAATACAAAGACCCTTACAGTTTCACTGTTAGACCACAGGTATCATACAGAATACCCTCTTTGACCTTGTGTGTTTGGTCTATAAATAGTGACAGACAACAGGACCACTGACACTGTAGCACACACAACATGAAATATTTAACAGGATAATGAATATTTCAGAGGCAGGTGCGTAGTTTCAAGGGAAAGATTAATATCATTGCAGACAGACGGGGGGAAACGCAGCAGTGAAGGCATTGTCCCTCCTCACTGTTTCTAGTTCTCACTGACGAACGCTTAACATCTCTGTTTTCCTCCATTGTTGTTAACAACCCTGTGTCCCGGTGTCCACTCACAGCCGTCCTTGTCCCAAGTCTTATTTTCAAGGACCATTCCCCTTCGTTTTCCTTCCTCGCCTTTCCATGACAACTGGGTTTGTGTAAAACGTGAGTCTCAAAAATGGCAACAATGGAGGGTATTAGCTGGTGTATGTGCTGATGGGCTCTCCACCTGAATGGTCCATTGTGTCTCAAGGCACAAACAGCCGCTGAGCTCAGACCTCTACTGTTGTGTAAAGGCGCACTCACAGAGGAACAACAAGCTTCTGCAGACTGTTTTGGACACTGTGAATTTATATGTTATAAGAACTCATGTAGTGAAAATATGATTTTCACGCTCATCATGAGCTACTTTATCTCATTCAGCTTTATTTCTAGCCCACTTTTTCCATGCTGGGTAAAAAGAGAAGACATTTGCTATTTTTATCAAGGTTGATAAGCTCATTGACAGTTAATAGGACGCAGCTGTTGCAAGCTAAACTGATTAATCATCTCTCTGAACTGAAATTAGTTGCTCTAACTTGACTTGTGTCATTAGAGGATACAGAGGCCTTGATGTGCCGTTCTTCATTTTTTAAGTCTCAGAAACAAAGCTTGCATTATTCCTTGATACCCACAGTCTCACTTCCCGATTTGATGACTTCTTGCCCTCTTTGCCCCCCTCTTTATCTCCAGTTGATCTCCGTGGTGCCCGCCACCTCCTCACTTCCCAGCATTCCTTGCCTGGGATCCCTGTGGCCTTGAAACAATCCATTGACCTGCGCACATCCATGGATGGGAAGTACAAGGAGATTGCAGAGGTCAGTGCTCAGCGACTGTGCTCAGTTATTAACCTAATAAAGTCACATTTACCTTGAACTTACTTGTGGATTTCATAATGTTTACTCTGTGTGCGTGTGTGTCTATGTGAAGGAGCTGTTCTCCCGCAGCCTGGCAGAGAGTGAGATGCGCAGCGCCCCCTATGAATTTCCAGAGGATAGCCCCATCGAACAGCTGGAGGAGAGACGTCAACGCCTTGAGCGGCAGATCAGCCAGGATGTCAAGTAAGTGAAGGAGGTGGATGGTTAATGTACAAATACGTGTGTCCATGGTTGCAGTCAGACTCTGCACTGATGATCCTACAGTGAGCTCTGTCCTCAGGTTTGAACCTGACATCCTCCTGCGAGCCAAACAGGAGTTCATGAAGACTGACAGCGCCACTGATCTCGAGTGAGTGTTGCCCCTGGCTGCAGTCAACAGTAATTAGTCATTAAACTACCAGAACAGACAATAGAAAAGTTATTTATTTATTTATTTATTGACCTATCATTAGATATATGAAGGAGCAGAGCCAAGTTCCTGACCTTCAGGAGAGAGAGCTGGTCCCAGAGAGAGAGTACCAGAGAGTCACTATTTCTGGAGAGGAGAAATGCGGGGTAAGTCACTGCAGTAACACAGGAAGAATTAGAAAAAACAAGCAGAAGTATTTCACACAGAATTTCTTTTGTGGTGTAAAAACATCTCTTCTCTCAAAAAGACACCTTCTGTTGTTTTATTTTTTTTTATTCTTTGATTCTGTTCTTCATTCCTTCTTGTTCAATTGTTGCTCTGTCAAGGTTCCCTTCACAGACCTGTTGGATGCCGCCAAATGTGTGGTGAAGGCTCTGTTCATCAGACAGAAGTACATGGGTCTGTCGCTGCAGAGCTTCTGCAGGACCACTTCTCGTTACCTGCAGGAGCTGAGTGAGAGACCCCTGGACCTGGATATTTATGAGGAGGAGATCCCAGACACCACAGTGACTGCAGGTATATACACATGTGCACGCCTACACCACCACACCAATGGCCTCATGTCCTGTGCACTCAAAAACAAACATATAGGAGGTCCTTATTTATATTCTGTATTATTATATTATTATATCGCAAATTTCCCCACTGTGGGACTAATAAAGGATAAAGGTCATCTTATTTGTCTTGAAATGATTAGTCAACTATTAAGATTAATAATTAATTTGAGAATTTGCTGCTTTTTTGTTTTCTAACATTGTAAATTTAGAAGAATTTGGATTAATTTGAATTCTTTGGGTTTTGGTGTGTTTGTTGGACAAAACAAGCAATTTGAAGACATCACTTTGTTGCTGTGGAACCTTGTGATAGACAATTTCATAGCAAAAAAGAAAATAATTTTGTCAATTTACTTGTGCAAAATCACAAATTTGCCGTGCTTCCTTTACAATCTTTACAACATCCTCTATTTGTAGACCCTCAGTTCAGATGAACTAAAATTCCCAAAACAAGAGAAGAAGAAACCTCAGAGCGTGACAGAAGTGGGACCCTTCCTCCAAAATAGACAAACATGCAATAGATGTTTTACAATGGAAAGAAACACCAATATATCAGACTGATAATAATACTCTAGCTCTGCTTACTCAAAAACAATTAGTAATCTGATGTTAATATGACAACAAGTCTTGCCCTGTGCCACGTGCGGGATCCTCACATTAAGACATAACTGGGCTCACCCACAGATTTCACAATCCATCTGCTTACACACCCCTGAACAGGCTGTCACAGCGGCAGCCTGTTAAAATCAGACCGCCGTTGCATGTGCGTTGTCACCTCGTTCAAGGCCGTGACACAGTGCGACATTCTGTCTCCTCTCAGACGCCACAGTGCACCCACCTGTCTCTGAAACGCACCCGTATGAGAACCAGGACCCTGCCAGCATGCCCCCTGACATGGGTTACGGCTGCAAGATGGTGGATGGTGTCATGCATGTGTATACGACACGGAACATGATGGAAAAGTGAGATGTTTATGATGAACCACTTGGTACATGCATGCTTTATCTTGTAGTCCTCTGTGTGGTAGAATGCTGGTCTGTTTTTAGACTCAGTTCACACATTTCGTTGGCAGCAGAGTCTTCAGTTTTTCTGTTGCTAACAGGAGCACAGAGCTGGACCTGCCATATCCAGACCTGCAGGAATACATCGCTGATATGAACGTCATGATGGCCCTCATCATCAACGGCCCAGTGTGAGTTTAAGTGTATACCATGCATGTTAGATTGAACTTTAAATAAGCATTCAAATGGGCAACCACCAGACATTTTTGGCATCTGTGTCCTGTTTGAACCATCTCGTAAACACAAAAAATATCTCAGAAAGCACCAACTATCTGTTTTTTGCTTCCCATTGCCACAGAAAGTCCTTCTGCTACCGTCGTCTGCAGTATCTGAGCTCCAAGTTCCAGATGCACATCCTGCTGAATGAGATGAAAGAGCTGGCAGCACAGAAGAAAGTCCCACATCGAGACTTTTACAATATCCGTAAGGTGAACTTCACAGCTGTTTCTACTTTGCCCAATCAGGATTATTTGTTGTAATCATGAACCAGGCTCCAATATATAATCTTTATACTGTTTGCCTCTACAGGTCGACACACATATCCACGCCTCGTCCTGTATGAACCAGAAGCACCTTCTGCGTTTTATCAAAAGGGCCATGAAGAAGTATCCTAAGGAGATTGTTCATGTGGAAAGAGGCAAGGGTCAGACGCTCATGGAGGTGTTTGAGAGCATGAACCTGACAGCCTTTGACCTGAGTGTGGACACTCTGGACATGCACGCAGTAAGTGACGTCCATGAGGCGTAGACGAAGAGCTAATCATTTCAGGAGCGCTGCCTGGTTAAAGCATGCACCACCATGGTGAAATGACAGTAATTCAACTAGATGGCAGCCTCAGCGGATGAGAGACCTGACATAGTGTTTCAACTGTTTTTGCAGGATCGTAACACTTTCCATCGATTTGATAAGTTCAATGCCAAATACAATCCCATTGGCGAGTCCATCCTGAGAGAGATCTTCATCAAAACAGACAACCACATCGAGGGGAAATACTTTGGTCACATCATCAAGGTGCTCACTGAATGTGTTAACAATCACTTGCACCTCTAAAGCTGTCAGTGTTCTCTGATGCCTGCAGAATGACTGTATAGGCGGCTGCGCCCTCTGCTGACAGCTTGTGTCGCTGCTTCCCAGGAGGTGATGGCTGATCTGGAGGAGAGCAAGTACCAGAACGTGGAGCTCAGGCTGTCGATCTACGGTCGATCCAGAGACGAGTGGGACAAACTGGCCAAGTGGGCCGTCAAACATCAAGTCTACTCCAACAACGTGCGCTGGCTCGTGCAAGTGCCACGACTCTTGTGAGTAACCCCAGTAGCAGAAAGTAATCAAATACATTTACTCAAGTACTGGACTTAAGTACAATATTTGGTTACTTATACTTTACTTGAGTATTATCATTTTATACTCCTACACTAGGAAATATTATAGTCTTTACTTCTTTACATTTACAGTATTTGACAGCTGTAGTTGTTACACATTTCTATTTCAAATACAAAACATACAATCCGTTTATAAATGACAAATTATAAATAAAATGCATTCGTTTAATCAAACTACACAGTAGAATATGTAGTTAAAACTAGCTCTTCTTCCAACAGGTACTACATTAAAATGCTGCACGTTAATGCAGTATTCCTTCATAATATTGGAATACATATTCAAATGTAATAGTCTTTAACAGACAAGGATTGAATTCAGAGGCTCTGTGTCTTTTGTAATGAGACAAGTGTCATTACACATTTAGTTTGAATGTTGCAATGTATGCAAGCATAATGAATTGCTTAAATAAAGGAGCTGACTATACTTCCATCTCTGAGTAATCCTTGCTGAGTTTTACAGACAGCCACATCAGTCACTAAGCATTTTGTAAATACCTCTGGCAGGCATGAGTAAGATAATCACTACAAATATAATGTTTCATCAATACATCCCACAACTGAGTTATTGATGCGTATTTATTCTGTTTTTAAAGTGATGTCTACCACACGAAGAAACAACTGTGCAACTTCCAAGAGATGCTGGAGAATATCTTTATGCCTCTGTTCGAGGTTACAGTCAACCCCGGCAGCCATCCAGAGCTGCACCTCTTCCTTCAGCATGTATGAAGTCTTTCCTGTGGATTTATGCAGATTTAATCTTTGACATTAGTGTCAGTGAACCCTCAGAGGGTTTCATGGATCTGTTCTGTTGGTCTCTCACACAGGTTGTGGGTTTTGACAGTGTGGATGATGAGTCAAAACCAGAGCAACATATCTTCAACCTGGACAGTCCGTTGCCAGTCAACTGGACCGAGGAGGACAACCCGCCCTATTCCTACTACCTCTACTATATGTATGCAAACATGACTGTGCTGAATCACCTGCGCAGGTTTGTAACCACCCCTGAGTTCAACTGGCTGCCATAACCTTCTTTTTGTTAATAATACATAAAAATAAAAATAACACACCTATGAGAGAATGAGAGAATATGTGTGATGTAAATAGTTGTGATTTACAGGGCAGTCATAGGACTCTGCCTCTTAAATTTTGTTTAAAATTTTACTGAATGGATTCGATAACATAATAGTATAATACTATTACTACATTATTATATCAATATTACAATAGTACACCTGACCTGAAAATCCACTCTTATGTTTAGGGATGCATCCTTTGCTCTTTATCTGTCATCTCTTTCATATTTGAGTCACTGGGGAACCACAGTGGATGTTCATTTATGGAGAATACACTTTCCTTGATTGTTCAAACAAAACCCCCACACAAAGCTAAAATTCAGTGTTATCTCCTGTAAGGCTGCTGAAGTCACCCAAACTTTTCTTTTCAGGCAGCGGGGGTTTCACACATTTGTCCTACGTCCTCATTGTGGGGAGGCGGGGCCAATCCATCACCTGGTGTCTGGGTTCATGCTGTCAGAGAACATCTCCCATGGGCTGCTGCTCAGGAAGGTGGGACCTCAATATCATTTCACACACACAGAGGAGAGTTTATCCTTCCAAGAGTTTGTGAGGAAATGTTGAATTTAAGGAAAGTGCCAGAATCATCTAGATCATCTGGTTTATGTTTGTCACATTTTTGTCATAATGTTGCTTCTTTAAATGTACTTGTGGTGTATTAGTTGTTTACTACTGCCACACACAGCATTATGCCTCATGTACCTCCAGGCTCCTGTGCTGCAGTATCTGTACTACTTGGCTCAGATAGGCATCGCCATGTCCCCCCTCAGCAACAACAGCCTGTTCCTCAGCTACCATCGCAACCCTCTGCCAGAGTACCTGTCGAGAGGCCTCATGGTGTCTCTGTCCACAGACGACCCTCTACAGTTTCACTTCACCAAGGTCAGTGTACACGCACATCCAATCAAACATTTGTAACTTCCTACATTTTAGAGTTTTTGATTTTTTTGAAAAGTTGTTGTTTATCCTTTTTAAATTTGAAAATCAGAAATATGGTGTACACAAAGGGAGGATCGGATATGGTCTAATCAGAAATGCCCTCCATTTTGATCTCTGTGATTAGGTATATGAAGCCAACCAACATGCTCCATAATTGTATAAGCTGCATGTTTTACACACAAGTATATTGGCTTAACTGGTTGACTTCTACCTGCACACCTGTTCTCAATAAAGCATTCATCATGAGTCTGAGAGCCGGACACTCAGTAGGTAATTTAACATGATCGATTGGAGCACTACTTGTTCGCTCATGTGGCAAAAATAGATTTTCTTGCACAGACAAAAAGATCAATCTCTCATCAAACCCTGCTGCCAAAATTACTAACCTTTCAAAATACACCATCCAACCCATGGGATGGCCTTAATCTTCACACTACCCTGACAAATTAGAAATTGTTTCAACAATCTGACTTCTGCTTCCAGTGGTCTTGTTATTATTAAAACAAACTTGCTATTACCAACAATAAACTTTAACTTTAAACTATACAAAGGCAACTAAAAGTAACTGAATCAAAAATGTCTAGCAGACATAAAAACTGTTCAGTTGCAGTATGTTGTCTGCTTATTTTGCTACAAGTCAAAATCTACAGGATTTCCAGCACAAAATGTCACAGACAGTCACTTTAAAGCTCCACCTTTCCTAAGTTGTGAATTTACTGTTACCAATTTTCAGGTATTTACAGTGAAATTAAAACTGATTTGCTTGAGGTTTGTCTAAAAATGCTGCATTGTCTCGAAAATCTGGCAGCAGTCAGTGTAAGTTTGATTGTGGTGTTTATTTCCTGCTCTGTGCAGGAGCCCCTGATGGAGGAGTACAGCATTGCTGCTCAAGTGTGGAAGCTGAGCTCTTGTGACATGTGTGAGCTGGCCAGAAACAGTGTGCTGATGAGCGGATTCTCTAATAAGGTATCAATTATCCTTACAGCACATTACACACATTATCCAGTTGTACTGTCTACAACTTTACCACTCCCTCCTCAGTTTGATGTTCTGCAGACAGTTTAATTTCACTCTTCCGGATCAGGTAAAGAGCTACTGGCTTGGCCCAAAATACATCAAGGAGGGACAGGAGAGCAATGACATCAGACGCACCAACGTTCCCGACATCCGTGTGGCATACCGTTACGAGACCATGTGTGAGGAGTTGAATCTAATCACGCAGGCCATCCGCACAGACGAGCTGGAGACCATCGAGGAGGAGGGCAGTCTGTGTATGGGAGCTGTGCAGGCAGAGAAGTGAACATGCAGCACAACACAAACAAAATTCTCGCTACATTCCCTGTTTTCACATCAGGACTTTGTACAGATTTGCATATCAACATATCACACCTGTAAAAAGAGAGAAGCTTTGTTATAAGACTGTGAGAGTTGCTACAGTGGCAATACAAGAGAGGACCTACAATCTGTGTACCCAAGGTGTTTACTTCCTTTACTTTCTTTTTTTAATTTGTCGTGGTGACCTCACAATGTCTCTTGGTGTATTTATTTTAGAACGATTATATTTTCATGGTTTGCAAACACATTTTGTCAGTTTTCTGTACAAAGTCTGCATTTCCTTTAATAAGCCCTCAATAATATTCACATCATTCAACCCAATAATAAAACATATACACTGGATCCAACACGGACCGATTGAAGTAAGAAGACAATTGGGGAAAACTCTTGACTATGTACCGGGCTATAGCTAACACTGAGGACACTGAGGTCATGTTTGTGCTATCTTTACTGGCAAACTGGGGGTTTTAGTGACCATAGGGGAGTTTGCATTCTACAACTAAAAACTTACACATAGTGATTACTTTTGTATATTCATTCCAGTATTTATAAAATTCACAAATTAAAACCTAGGCACTTTTAACCATAAACAAATGTGCAATGTGAAGAATGCTTTGAAACTGCATTTAGACCTTTATTTTGGGAGATGAAAATTCAATTTTAGAGATAAAATAGTATTTTTACAAATGACAAGTGACAAGTTGCCTGAAAAAAAAATATATAACCTGGCACTATACAGGAAATATAACCAGAGTTTTGACATCATCCTTTTCAGTTGGAGTTCAGTCATTCTTGGTTACACCAGCTATTATTTAGTTCAAACTTTACACATCACAAAATAAAACAGGTTACACACAAAAAAACTTCTATGTAGGAGATTAGTTGTCACTAAATATTCACACAGACTGTCATATGTAACTTTTGTCTTAACTAACTGGCAAAGCTAACGTTAGCTTGCTAATATTGGCTAGGTCAGTGTATTTGGACATTTTCCACTCATTCTGAACTATACGATTTCTGATACACATTCGCAAAGTTACAGTTACAGTATGTTTAAAATATTGTTGGAACAGTCGAATACATATGTTTCCTAGAACCTGATTTACACACTACTTAGTGAGCTGTGACATTTCTTAAATTGTAATTGTGCAACCTGACTGAGTAAAGAACTACTTTTAGGTCTTGAGGGGAGCGGTTGGTGAGGCAGACCACGACTGCTGACCTCAGTATTTTTACAGTCTTTGCTACATCCCTGACTAATTAGTACATCGTAAACTTTTGCAACAAAATCTGTTTGACATGCGATATAAAAAACTTTTAAAGAATAATCATAGTCAAATTAGGCTAGTGTTTCTAGTCAAATTAGAAACACTACATGATATTTTTTAGGTACGGTTGACATTTGCTACTGTAATCATCCACAGGACAATACCTCATGCTGTCTAACTGGCAGAAAGCTCCATATCTTCAGTATTCCTGCTACTGGCAATGATATTAACAACGTATTGCCCACAGCTGCTCCTTGTAATATTCTTGCTGTTTTTTTTACAGTCTTTACATTGATTCAGTAGAGTTGCATGAAGGCACGTCGATATTTGTTTCTGGTGTACAGTAACGCTACTCCTTTGTAACATGTTATTATACTAACTCTTTTGTGACATTGTTTCTACTGAACTGTAACTCTGATCTGATACCATCTGTCCTTTACACACAAATATTTAAAGTACAGACATTTCTGTCATAATCCAGTGAATGATGCATGATGATGATCCGTTCCTTCAGTTTTTGCTCCTTCCAGAAATTCAACCAGTGCCAAAATCCATGAATAATCAAATTTTTAGAGATCCGAAAGTGGATTAAGTTGATAAAACCGGTTTCAATCTCCTGCCTTCAGTTTGGGTCCTGATGTTATAGTAGGGCTATTTGTTGCTTTTCAAAGCACTCGATGTTCCCTCTGGAGAATTACATGTGCTGTTTGTGAAATATTATTTAATGACATTTGTGTCTATGTAGAATAAATGTTGTTCATGTTGGAGTTCTTGCTTCCCTTTACTTTGTATTATTCAGAAAGTGAATAAATGACACTGAAAAAGGATACAAAGGGTCATTTTGAGGTTCAGCAGTTGATCGTTAGTAGCAGGTCTGTCGAAATATGTGTGAGTTAGTGAGTGATTATGAGAAGTGAAACAATGAATGCATTGTGTAATGTGTCCATATTCAGCTCATTACTCTCCGATGTGGGTCAAAGTAAGCAGAAATTTCAACACAAAAATCTGACCACTTCAAATAAAGAACTGAGATTAGGCCCCAAAGATACATCCCTAGCTCACACAAACACTGTATTGTTAACCTTATAATATGACACAATATGTGTGTAAGGACTTAGTGTGTCTGTTAGTGCTAAAACAACAGGTCTAACAGTTGATCGGTTGATTGGCTAAAACATAATAGAGGAAATACACATATTTTCACTGCACAGCTTCAGTTGTTTTGTTTGGGGTTTTTTTTATTATTATTATTATTGTTAGGCTCAACTGTCAATATTGCATGTTACTCACTACAGCAGCTTTACTCAATACTGTACTGGTACTTTAACAAGTCAATCCTAACTCAAAGTCCACTTACCAGCTCTTTCCAGAGCTTTCAGCTGGGTCACACCCTGCTGAGCTGGCCTGTGAACAGCCACTGAGCAAACACTATCTGGACATGGCTGAAAGCTACAGAAAAAGCTAGTAACCTGAGTGTACCTTGAGTTGGTATTGTTTTATCATTTTTAATTGCAAATTGAACTTAAATTTGTATCATTATCAGTTTGTGTAACAAGTAATGGCACAACAGCCACCCACTTTTGTGTGCTGGGTACTCCCTATGTAAAAGCTTTATACAGTAATCCCTGCATAAATGGTAGTAGTCTACAGCTATTGCAGTTGCTAACTCCCATTGAGGCTTTTCTGTCATGTCTAGACTTGAAACCTCATCATGACTTTGCATTTGTTTCCATACACAATACTCGCTCACCTACATTTCTTTTGTCGGGTGGCTGTTGGGAGCATGGCTGCCTTTCAAGACTGTGCATTCACAAGTCACAGCATGTATATGTTTTTTTTTTTTTGTTTTTTTTTTATAAATAAATTACTGTTACGGAGCGACGGCGTGAGACCGCCGGGCTCGACTCCGCTCACCCCGCCCTCCGCCTCCTGCTGTCTGCTGACAGGCTCGCCGCTGCCCTCCCTCCCACCAGTGTCCCAGCTTGTTCAGTCGCGGTGGACCACAGCTGGACTCCGGCAGAAAGGGATTCAACATGACCATGAAACTGGTTTACTGGGATATTCGCGGGGTGAGTCCCGCCGTCGTCAGTGTCGATGAGCCGAGTGGCTCCCGCTGTTTGCGGCGCTGTGTGCGACCGGCTGCCGCTGCTGGACCTCCAGCAGACCCCGGTGCACACGACCGCCTCATCGACTTTCAAACTGTTTTTTTATCCTGCTGTACCTCACGTTTTGCTGGTTAATGTTTGTGTGTTCATAATTATCTATTATAAGCAACGCCTGAGCGTTACTCGATAAAATCGTTATGTAACACCGAAATAACCGGGGTGACCCGGGTCCATGTGCTCTGTACTATGTTGTTACCGGAGACTTCAGAGACTTTGGTGAGAATCAAACACGCTGGTCGTTAGCAAACATGTCAGATTTTGACTCAACAATATCAGGTTGAACAGCGTTTGTCTCTCTGGGTGAACAGTGTCAGCGGAATAGCGGGGGGGGGGGGGGCAGTTGCTGTTTAAGCGGTGAAGTTTTGCTTAATGGTTAACTGCAAGCCTCCAGGTAGGGCTGCAAACAGCAACACCATGTAGTAAAAATATCGATTAATCTGCTAAAAAAAAAAAAAAAAGACTGAAATCGATAATAGAAATAGTCGACAATGAATTCCACCGTCGACTATTGTCGCCAGACGTGTTTTTCCGACAGAGTGACGCATCTCACTTAATCACAATCTCTGCCGAGAGTCGCGGTAACGTGCACAGAAATGGCGGCGTCCAACACATCGGCTACGCGTAACAAAACCTCTCAAGTTTGGGAGCATTTTAGCCTGGGTACGGCGAATAAAAAGATCACTTGTAAGGTTTGCAAAGCAGACCTTGCGTATCACGGCAGCACCTCGGTGATGCACGAACATTTAAAGAGAAAGCGCGTCGGGCTTGCTCCAGACCTCTATTATGTAAAATTCATAAGTGGACTTAATAAATAAATAAGTTATTTTTGAATTGATCAATCCATCAATAAATAAATAAGTGTGTGCATTTGGTAACTAATTCTAGGCCATATCATCCCTTCTGGTCTTCACTGATAGCATTCATACTTTGGTTTAGTATGTTCGTGAAACAGGTTTAACAGTACCCTGAAACCCTGCGGGCAGTCAGTAGATACACACCCATACACTTTTTTCAGATACAGGGTAACAATAGGAAATACAAACAAAGTGACAAAAGTACCTGCATGCTGCTGTCTTGTTCCTGGTGTTTCAGTTCTGCGTGGACTTGACAACTTTTCAACCACATACCTGGGGAAGACTATTTGTGGTTGTCTAGTTCATGAAGAGTTAGAGATAGCGTGAAGGTACTTTGTCAAAACATAAAACCCAAATTATTAAAATTATGTTAAATTGTTAAAATGATGTAAAACAAAGTCAACCCAGCAAAACTTGAAATTTGAGAATCTGCAAAAAATGTGCACCTGATCATTTAACCTCATGTTTCAGCCTCTGAAAATTAGTGTTTGTGGATGCCTACTAGGTATTTAAGACAAGTTGCAGTGGCGGTTTTATAATCTGGAAATGTATAAATGGGAGAAAAATTATATCAATGTAACCTCTTTTCCATCTGATTTGTGGACATTTAGCTCGCCCAGCCTATCCGCCTGCTGCTGGAGTACACCGGCACCAATTATGAGGACAAGTTTTATGTCTGTGGTGAAGGTAACTAACCTGTTCAACTAACAGTTTTACCCAAAGAAGTGTCATACAACACACCCGCTTATTTGTGTAACATGATCTCTCACACAGCTCCAAACTATGACAAGAGCTGCTGGTTCGATGAAAAGCACAAACTTGGAATGGACTTTCCCAACGTGAGTGAGTTTCAAGTGGTGAATATTGATTTATTAGCAAAACAGGTAGGTTTAAAAACTCAATTAGTCATAATATTGTGATTAACTTTTCACCATAGCTCCCCTACCTGGAGGATGGAGACAGGAAGATCGTGCAGAGCAATGCTATCATGAGATACATTGCTCGTAAACACAATATGTGTAAGTATTGTGTGTTTATTGCACATATGAATATGTTGTTCAACAGAGTTTTACATCCATTTTCATTGATTTACTGTCAATATTTTAAACAAAGATAGTCACCATGAATAATTTATTTTGGAAAAACTCTTCAAATACATCACTCACACTGCTTTTAAAAGAAGGAATTATACAATTATAGATAATTAGATAGAAATTCCAGGGTTCAGGTGTAGCATCTCTGCCCTCATTCTCTCAGTGTCTCCCTAAAATCTGACCTGATAACAGGCGGAGAGACTGAGGATGAGAAGGTCCGTGTGGACATCTTGGAGAACCAGGCAATGGACTTCAGAAATGGCTTTGTGATGCTGTGCTACACTGACTTTGTGAGTGATACATTAAAAGTTAAATGACACTGAATATGTCATTCTACGCTTTTAAATCTCCACTAATGCTGATATCACCTCTTTGACATCAGGACAAGATGAAGCCAGGGTACCTTGAGATGCTGCCGGGCACCTTGAAGAAGTTCTCAGTTTTCTTGGGAGACAGGAAGTGGTTTGCTGGTGACAAGGTATTTCAGCTGTCAGACTGGAGGTTTCCTATGTTAGACCAAGTCAAATTATTAAAGCTGCAGAAATACATATTTTGGGCTAGTTGGGGCTTGAGTAACATGACAAGCTGAATCACATACGTTTGACATGCTATAAGGTTGGTTATGCGAACTTATTATCAGTGGCCTGCTTACCCATGTGGCCGACACAAAGCAACTACTATGTTTACGAGATAGTTATTTTTTCTGCTGTTTGGTGCATGGCAGGTAGCAGACAGTAGATTTTTTTTTTTTTTTTTGCTGTAAATGTTCCTGTTGTTGCTGGACAGATGAGAGCTGATGATGGTAAACAAACATTCTCGGCTGGAAAATCAAAACAATGAGCTTAATCAGGTTGTAAAGCCTGGTAGACCTGTGGGAGAACAGCAGAGTTTGGTGATAATTCTGAGTTTTTACTATTAGCTTTCACCTTTCAAATTACATGTAGCCATTGGACCATTCAGATAAAACTGGATTAGTGCAGTTTTAAAGTCTACTTTGTGCCTTTATCTTGCTTTCGACTTGTTTTATTAATATAACTTTTCTCTACAACAGATCACTTTTGTGGACTTCATCATGTACGAGCTGTTAGATCAACACAGGATGTTTCATCCTACGTGCCTGAATGACTTCAAGAACCTCAAAGATTTTTTAGACCATTTTGAGGTGAGGACTATTGTGTGTTTGTCAGATACAATCAGCAAATCCTACACTTACCACTGAAAGTTGCTGTCAAGAAATACGAAGTCCTGCACTCAAGCACCTTTTTATTCCTCTGTGTTGTTGAGACAGTCTCAGTATGATGTCTGTAGGTAAACTATGTATATGTGGAATGGCTGAATGGCTTAAGTGCCAGCCTTGCCATTCTCATAGTGAAATGCATCTCAAAGTGTTTTTTTTTTCTTAAGATGACTTAGCACAATATCATATCATCATAGGCTTTGGAGAAGATTGCTGCATACATGAAGTCTGACAGATTCATGAAGACTCCTGTCAACAACAAGATGGCCAAATGGGGAAACAAGAAAGAGTAAAGAACAATACATTAATGCCTTAGAGAAATAATGATGTTCAATAACCATAAATTCAGACCTAGAGAAACAAGAAAATCTGTACTATTTGTCTTTTTATAAGCTGTCAGCTATTAGCTATAATCCCAGATATTAACATGAACATGAATCAGAGTTTTGTAAAAAGGAAACCAAGTTTGTACCGAGATGGAGATAAGTAGAAACTTTAATTTGACTTCAAGCACTTAAATTCTTTGTTACATTTGAAATGGATTTCTTTTTGACAGAATAAAGTACATCTTGTATCAAGTGCTTCTTTCAGTTTGAATTTCAACATTACTTCCTGTACAATAAATTACATCTGAAGAAACATTAATTCAAAGAAAATATAAGTTAATGCAGCTGAAGAGTATGTAATGTATTTAGTGACTAAGAGGAGAAGTGTTTTATGGAACTTAAATGTCTACATACATTTTATTTTATCATTATGAAAACTATACACAACTTAATAAAAATCAGTAGAATTACATTGTAAGTAAAATTAATTAGAGTTAATTAATTGTTGCTGGTCATACATGTTACAGCACATAGAAATTTCATTCACTAAAAGCATTTTCGCTTGAAAAATCAGTATTTGATGCAGTTGCATTCAAGCTGAGGGTAGCCATCCACGCAAGATAATTTATGACATAAAAGGAAATTTGACACCATTAATTCCAGATGTTGGTCTGTGGATGAAAATTCGAAGAAAAGGAACTGAAGGTGCAGTGAAGTAGCTCACTAGTAGCGGCCGTAGGTCAGGCCTGATGGTTCACTGGCGAGCTGTGGGGAACAGGGTAAAACATCACCCATGTGTTGCAGTTGGATTTGAGTGTGTGTGCATATCATGTGAAACATTACTTACTGCAATGGCTGACTTAACGGCCTGAAGCTGGAAGAAGACCTTGGCTCCTTCCTCTGGACACACGGTCCTTATATCATCCTTGCTCATCCCCAGAAGCAGTCTACCAGTCAGCACCCCGAGGCTGGTCACGGTGCTGTTCATGCAAAGGCATAAAACATAGAATATCACACTCTTGTGAAATAAAAGCCTTATTTACAGTACAGACATCTTAAAATTCCCAGTGCGTCTGTGGATCATGTCACTCACATTTTGGAGAAACCTTTGTACTGCAGCCAGGCTTTCACCTCTGCGGCTGTTGAGGACATATCCAGGGTCACTGGGCCGCGTGTCTCCCGCTGTGCGTGAAGGGAGTAAAATGTCATTTGTGAAATCTATTAACTAGGTTAATAGATAAACCTGTCACTTGGCTCACCGGTAGATCTTCTGTGGGTCCAGCACCCTTCATCGGCTTCAAAACATTCTGAGGAACGTTCCCTTCCTCACCACGGGCATTACGAACAAGCCACCATTGCTTGGATTGCTGAATCACCTGTAAAAAAAAAAAAAAAAAAAAATTAAATATAGAATGATAATACAGACTTTTACGGCAGCTGTAACTGTGACTGAGGTGAATATATGAACAGATAAGTCAACATTTGAAAAGAATCAAGGCTCTATTGAGAATAGTCTACTTCATCAGTCCAGTATGTGAAGATTTAAACAGCCAAGATGTCAGCTGGATCTGATGCAGTTCCAGCGTCCTTTGGAAATGTTTCACAAACAGCCTGTTTCAAATGCCAGATTTTTGTTTTCTTTTCATTTTTCCTGCCTGTGACTGTACTGCAGCTCTGCACCTGCTTGCTGTGAGTGTGGACACATCTGTTGTATATTTTTCTTTCTTCTGAAGTTAAAAAGCTCTTGGATTTTTGTAATAAAATTTGCCCAAGAACATGCAAAAGTCAGGTGGATCTTTGGGCAGTGTTTTTTTTAACCATCCGGATGACGGATTTTGTCAGTGGAGGTGAGGCTCAAAAGCGAAATCTAACTCCAGCTAGTAACTTTGGGACCTGTTTTCACTGGGCATTTTTGGACTATTTTAATACAAGTCAGGATAATTGGATTACATTTTCCTAATGTAACATGATGGTTTGCGTGGCAGATCGGTTTCCAGGCATGCTTAAAATAATTACCCAACACTGGACCAAAGTTTCCAATGTTCACTATCATATTACTATGACTTTTATTTACAACAAGCAACATTTGCACTGTATTTGACGATAGAAGAATAATACATGTATTTCTGAGTAACAGGGTTATTGTACCATCATTTTTCATCTCACCTGAACCGTGTCACCCTTCAAAACACTCAGCTCTTGGTTGTTTCTGGCCATGAAGTCATAAATGACCTGCATGTACAGGGGTGACTCGCCGGAGCTGAAACAGCAGCAGACACACAGTTTATGAAAGCGTCACTGCATATGGTGAAAAAATAAAGCCCACTGAGTACTGTTTGCCACAGATGAGATCAAAAGTCACATTTACTGTGATGTAAATACACTTACCGTGATGGTGGTCGTGAATTCCAGGGGCTGTTAGTCATAGGCTGCAAAAGGCAGAAAGTACATGATGACACTGAATGTATTCAACCGTTGTGATAAAGGTTTCACTGGAGATGTAAGTTGTTGGAGATAATATAATTTTGGCTACTCCCAACTTCTCAAGCAGAGTGACAGTACTTCATCAAGTCAACCACTCAGCCAATGAATAACAACTACTGAGGCCCTGAAAACAAGGGTTAATCACTAGCACTGTAATCTGTCATATGAAGAAAAAAAGAACTATAAAACTAATTTATCAAAACATGCATGTGTAGTTATGATATATTTTTTGGAGAGTTTCAGTCTCCAACGTCAGAAATGAAGCAAGCATATCACTATCATCTCATAATGGAACAAGTTCTAGGCCACATTGTCCCTTCTGGTTTCCATCATACTGTCTTTTGCCGGATTGTGAAGCAGGTATTCAATTCTATTCTATGTTCTGCAGAAACCCTGAAAGGTGAGTAGTTGAATGAGTTCTACCTCTTCAGGCTGCATTGGTCTGGGTGAGTAGCTCCGGCTCTCATTTATTTGACTATTGGGTCGGCTGGGTAAGAAGCGCTGGCTGTTGCTCCTGCTCAATGGATCACTGCTATAAGGGGCTGGGGAGGGAATGCGTGAGGGGGCAGACGGCTGCCATCCATCGTAGAAGTCAGGGATGTAAGGTGCGACATCACCATCCGGCCATCTAGACCTGTGAGGTGAAAGGAAACTGTCAGCTATGTAAAAAAAACACAGGAACTGTCTAATGCTGAACTGACCTTAAGTAAGAGGGACCACCAGAATAAGTTGAGTTCATGATGCATTTTCTGTATCAATCTAGTTTGTAGTATCTCTTGATCTGTTAATGATGCGTTTGGGGTAAAAAGATGGCTAATGTAAAGTTGGGTGCTGAAATGCAGTTTTAGGAATGTGACAACCAAATGTTTTTGTAGTCTGTCTCATGTGTCACCCTTTGAAAGATGACATCAAGGGAATAGTTAGACATTTTTAGGATATATGCTTATTTTTCTTGCCAACAGTTAGATGAGAAAATCCACTCATGTCTGTACGCTAAATATGAAGCTACTGACTGTAGATGGGTAGCTTAGCTTAACATTAAGACAGGAAGCAGAGAGGAAACAGTGAGCCAGGCTCTAGCCAAAGTTAAAAAAACAAAAACAAAAAACAGCCTGCAAGCACAAGCAAAGCTCACTAATTAACATGTTTTATCTCATTTGTTTAATCCGTACACAAAACTAAGTGTGAAAGTGGAAATATGTGCCATATGTCTCTTGGTCGGGCACAGTCACTGTACATTCTCTGCCGGTTGCCTGGCATTGACTTCTTGATGGCAAGTGCATTTCTTTTTTTTACCTTCGAACTGAGGCAGACGAGTGTTTTCATATTTAACAGACAGGCATTTAAGTGATATTAATCTTTTCATCTAACTCTGTGAATAAGCGTTTCGCCCAAAGTGTCAAAGTGTTCTCTTAATAGATCATCAAGAAGCCCATAATAACTTAATAACAACTCTTGGGTTGCCATGGCTAATGTTTATCCCTTCTAATGCAGCTATAAATGTTGGTAGCACATTAACAAATAAAATTCCCTCTTTATGATAAGCCATCAAGATGTTAATAAATGGATTTTGATCCAGCAGCTCTTTACCACAAAGTGGGTGGTAAACTGGTCCCTTGGAGTGGTCTACCCGAATAACTACAGATATGTTTATCCTCCTCCAGCAGGAGGAGGATAAACACCAGCCAAAGGGTTTTTTCACAACCTGTAAACCGTAAAGTTGTTTTTTTTATATATAACTTATCAATAAACTATTAGTCAATTAATCCATCACATTATTTCATTGTTGCCAGCTGCCAAATTTTTAGTTGTCATGTAGAACTTCCTAAAACTGAAATTAATACTCATATCTACCATTTTTCCATAGACCATGAATGCAGCATTAACTCTGACCCATATTTACATATCACCAAAAAGACACCCTACGTTAGGGTGTGCTGGGGCAGGTAGGGGTGCACCTACATCAACTGTATGTGGGAATGTAACAAGCTGCATAAGACTTGCGCAAGTGTGTGAAGATTGTAAAGGTTGCCCCACCTGGGGATGTTCCAGGGGTCTCCCAGAGACCTCCACAGATGGTCCTCCTCTGGGCTGACAACCTCACTGAGCAGCCGCATGGCCGTCTCTGTCAGCAGGGGAGAGATCACAGTGGGAGGCAGGTCTGCTGGATACTGAGGCACTATCTGTAGAAAAATGGAGAAAGTATTTACTGTCACAACTAAGAGAGCGCCACGTCATTGTGAAGAAAATAGAAATAACAGCCAGTCGAAATTAAACAAGATTGAAGGAGCTCACCGTGCCTAAACTAGCGAAGAAGATGTGGACAAAGTCAGGAGCAGTGGGAGTGGTCAGTGATCCTTTCAGCTCGCCCTGTAATATAAGAAAGAGTGTTTCAGTCAGACTCCGCTGCTTTGTTCTGCAGTCACACCTTCCTGTGAACACATTAGCACTCAAATTCTTTCCAAAGCCACTATGGACAACATGACATGTGTGGAGACATTTAAAGACTTGAAAACAAGTTTACCAGCAGATTGAATCCATATTTGATTTTCTGAAGACAGGAGGTATATTCCTCCCAAGATGGCAGACTGACAGCCGGTGCTGCAGGAGAGATGCAATCGTGATAAATACAGTTTTTATTCAGTTCTGTACCTTTAGGAGGTTATTCTCCACTAATTACTTCCATAATGACATGAGCCTGTGGGGTCATGAACTGGAAATATTACCATATTTCTTCGATTTTTTCTTCTTGAACTTATTTTTCTTCTCACTCTGGTCCCTTTGCAGTGAAGGTGCATTTGCTGCAGCAGAAACTTTGGCCAAGAAGATCTCCAAATCACTTATAACGTGGTTTAATATGTCCTGTAGAAAGGAATAAAAGCAATAAATAAAACAGCAGCATGCAGAACCTTTCTAAAAAAAACAGTACATATGAGCATGTTTTTCTTGAGATAAAAAGGGTGAGGAGTCAATATTCATAACAGTTATGGTAGCACTGACCGTGTTCCTATCTGTGTCTGTTCGCTCAAGAGCCATTTCTGGGCCGCTCTGTAAAACTTGAAGATCAGGATGGTACAGCATTTCTTCTTGTGGGGTATTGACCCGCAGGGGAGGCATACTCTCTAATTCAAAATAAAGAAAAAGGTTTTGTAGGTAATGATATAACTGCACTCTAGGAGTTTATTGCTGAACCTGTCTTATTTGCACAGAACAAATCAATAAGAGAGGAAATTAAAAATGTCAGCTGTTAGTAAGCCCAACTGTTAGATTTGAAGGGAGTTTCACTTCTATGATTAAAGATGTTTTTCATATGCTTTCAATGTACCTGGTACTCTGTTACCCCACAGTGGGGTTGGGAGGTCTAGTGGTGGCGGGGTCATGTCTCGCTGCACAGGTCGAGGCCCAGCGTGCCGGAAACTTCCTGGAGCATGTTGCCCGATGATATTTTCAAGATTATTCCTGCAAACATCAGCAGACAGTAGTTAAGGGATTTGGCTGTTTGATTCCCAAATGTCTGCTTTCCTCTGCTTTCTCATGAAAGTGATTTTATCTTTGTCTAGACTTGATGTACCTTATGTCAAACCTCTCTTTGCGTGGATCCACATCAGCACCTCCTTTCTGGACTGCTTTGTCCAGATCACCCTTGAGGATCGCTGCCTGTTAAAACAGACCTGATTTAAATCAAACTCCTACATCAAACAAACAAACAAACAAAAAAAACAGCTGCATCCATGCTAATATGAAATACTGATAATGATTTCAAAGAGATCCCACACATCAACATGGCTAACACATCCTCTTTTCTCTGGAAGCCACCAGGAGGCCGAAGTTAAGTTCACTGATGGTTGTGGTGAGATGTGACTCACCCCAGTCTCCTCACACTGGAACATGAAGACCTGGGGGAAGCGCTTGCTGCGTTGCTTTACGGTTATTGTCAGCAGAGAGTTGTAGGCGCAGCTGTCCAATACAGCTTTGGTTTGCATGATGCTACTCAAAGGCAGCGCCTCCAGCTCTGTCTTTAAAATCAGATTGAAAAGGATAAAGATTGGGTCCACAGGTTAATGAAAAGTGAATATAAGAATGTACACAGTTAAAACACAATGTGGAAAAAATCAACATACAGGAAAAAGTGGGAAGATGAGACTCTGAGAACAAATGTCAGTGTCATGAGTCTCATGTGTATTTTTGCTCTGAGGCTCTTCGTCTTCATTCTTAATTCAATAAAGTTATATTTTTGACATTAGTGTGCTTCCAGCTTTGTGGATCACGCAGTTTTCTGTTTCAACAAGACAAGCCCCAAAGCAAGGTCCATGAATAAACTGTTTCCCCAGTTTGATGTGGAAGAACTTGACAGAAACCCGACCTCAACCCCTCAAACACCTTTGGGATAAACTGGAACAAGCATGCCTGACTTCACTAATGCTTGTCTGGCTGGATGGGAACAAATCCCTCCAGCCAGGCTCCAAACTCGTGGAAAGCCTTCACAGAATAGTGGAGGTTGTTATAGCTGCATATTGATGTTTGCAGTTTCATAACAGTTACGCAATTATGGGCCCATTGCTAAGGTGTCTGCATACTTTTGGCCATGTAAAGCACCTGTTTAGACTCTTGTCTATCCTGTTTAAAAGTGTGACTTTTGAGATCAAATCTTGCAAGACCTCCTAAATCACTCTTCTAGAAATTACTACCAACCTTGGTCTCAATGTCGCTGAGCAGTAGATATCCCCCCTGAACCTCCATGATCATCTCCTGGGGCCACAGACGACCTTTGGCATCCAGACTCTTGAGCTTGGCCACACAGTCGTTCACTTTCTTCACCTCCTGGCCGTCCAGCTCACAGGTGAACAGATGCTGTGGAGTCAATGTTGAGCTCATGAATGGGGACAGCTAAAGGTTGTATTGTACGCATTTGTATATCTTCATGCTGGTGGCGATTTCTCATTTACCTCCACTCTGACGTGAAAGTTGTCAGGTTGTTTGTTCAGCGACTCAGAGTATTCTTTTCTCTGGGCTGATGTAAAGAAAAGTTTGATTTAAAAAAGATGTCCAAAGCAATTTTTTCTCACAGAAGTAAAATATTATTACACAGCAGGTGTGTGGTATGATTTTTGTCTGAACATACTGTAGATGTGTCTTGCACTGGGTCTGGATATGCCATTTCTCTGCAGTGGAGAACTCTTGAGGTCATCTTGTTGGAGGGTCCGCCTCTGTTGAGGGAGGTCCTCCTGTGAGAAACCCCTGAAGGCCAATAAAAGATAACTTATCAAATGGGAGACATGGGGCCCCATTTATGAGCTGCTGCGATCCTGGCCTCCTTACATGTCAATAAAACCTTCACCGTCACCAGCAGAGCAACCTTAAGATAAATCACCTGCAGTGCACATTTCAAAAGGGCTGCAGTTACTGCAACACAGTAGTGTTTTATCATGAAAGGGCGTGAACAGGTGTGTATAGTGTTGTAAAGGTTTTGTGCACAAATAGCTTAACTAAAGTGATATTATTGACCAAATAGCAGTGAACCTGAAAGCAAAAATGACATGTTACTGACCTCGGGGAATAGGAGAAGGGGCCATTGTTTCCATACATTTTCAAACAACAGCGTCTGTCTTTTTTAGGAAGAGTTAAACCTTCAGTTTATAAGGAATCTTTCAGAAGCAACTCCAACCTGTAAGAAAAGATGCGATCTCAACCTCAAAATGTCGCACAATATAAGTTGTCCTGTTCTAGATTAAACCAGGACAGATGGTTGTGTAGATACGCTGTTCACAAATCACATGAGTATTTATCCTCTTTGGACATTTACAGATTTTTTACATCTCAAAGCATGATCAAACTGAGGCGTTTTATTGCTAAAGTCTTACTCGGTGTGGTATGACCAGTATTTTAGGGTGGGTAATTCAGCTACTTTATGTAACTGAACTGACATGACTAAGGTCAGTTTTTTTTCTTGTGCTGCTGCTCAACTACATTTTACAGTTCTGCCTTAAAGCTACGTTTTAATTTAAAATCAGAATCAATAATAAACCACTTACACTGAATAGTCCAGTTAATTAACCACAAGAACTGTTAATAACCTTCAGATTTAAATGAACAAAAACTGTTAATAATTTCTAAGCTGTCTTGACTTTACCACCAGACTGGACTTAGATCAGCAAAAATGGTAGATCAGTATAAACAATGTTTCTTATTCACTGATCTTTCACATATGAGGCTCTAGAAACAAATCTGCCACAATTTAGAAAAATGTAGAAAAAGTTTATTTTATATTCAGTGTGTAATGTCAAAACTGCTACATAGCTGCTAAATTGAATGTAGGATATGAGAAGTGCTTTTCTCTCAACAACCACCCACTTGATGCAAAAGCAAACACATTTCCCTTTCTAAACAAGACGTAACGCCACCATCTGTCGAGAATAATTTAACCTTATTTAAATAGAACCTCAAATCATAGTCTTTACATAATTTCTTAATCCAGTTATTACCTGTCAGTTTCAGCTCTGCTCCGGTGTCATTGTTCCTTTCTTTCAAATAGATTTTCTACCAACACCTTTCATAGCAGAAGGCATTTGTTCTTCACGCAGCTTGCTCAGAAAATTTTTCTTGACTTCCTGCTTTAAGGCACAAGGTTCAAAGTGCAATAATGTGATGGGAGTGACCGATCAAGAGGGGTGGCTTGCCGTGTAATTCAAAGGTAAGTATTTGAGGTATGATGGTAGGCAGCAAATCTCTGGCTCATTATGAGTCCAAAGGTTTTGAAATGCTTTACAACATTGCCTTAAGAGTGATCAAAGGTCTTAAATGCTCCAGAAATCTAGATTAAGTGCAATCTATTGTGATTGCAAAATGTTGACGTCAACCATGTTCCACACATCTAACGTCACTGAGAAAGTATATAAGCAAAGGTTAACCGAAGTGTTCAAAGCAAGTAAAAACCTACTGTTTGTAGAGGAAAAAAACAAATGGCCAGTTGAAGTTAAGAGAACCATTTATTATACCATCAGCTGACGTGTAAATACTGTACACACCCATAATATTGACAGAGACAATCTTTAAAGAGGAAATAGTTTATTCTGTAAAGAAAAGTGAAAGTCTCGTCTTAGGACATTGAGTTGGGGGTTAGAGCAGCCTTCTCTGAAGACTTGACAGTTTAAGCTGTAGCTTTGGCCTGAGTGGCCTTGGCCAGAGCCTTTAGGTCTGTGATGCACTTGGCGATGCTCTCCTTCTCCTGGAAAACAACAGAAACACAGGTGTGAGGCTCTGGAGAATAGCAGGGGCTTTTTTCACAATGAAGATCATTTTATTATTGTGCATCTTATCATTTACCAAGAACAGCAAAAACGTATTCATTGTTTTTTAAAAAGCTGGTTCTACTGTTCTTGACAATGGATCAATAATTAAGCAATGAATAAGGCTTTAAATTTTCTGGATTAGCGATGATAAAAGTATGTTTTTCTTTCAATACATAACTTTCTTTAGATCATACAAAAACTTTTTTCCCCCTATTTGGAAAATAATTTATTGAACATTAAAGAAGACCTTTGCCTAAGTGAGAGTCTAAAATGGTTAGAATTTAGATTTAATCAGAAACCATCTAAAGAGAGAATACTGTTTTGGTGTTTTCCTTTAAAGGAAATTATATCTGAAACCACGTGGGTTTTTACAATGTCAGAGATTGTATTATGGGTTGTATGTAGTCTTAATGTTGCTTGGCTATCTACCAGTCCTTATTTTAGAGTTAGTCTGCACTAAAAGTATTTTGTTAGCCCATTTTAACAGCTTCTAATGACTCGAGTAATGTGTTCTGCTGCAATACACATACAGCCCTGATAATGAAGTGCACAAGCATAAAAACATTGAACAAATCTAAATTGTGTATTAAAGTTAAGCCCAGAATAAAAAAAATTTGCAAACATGACAATTTCATAAACACAACTGCCCCGCAAAACAATATTTTCACATAATATCCACACTGAGAAACATCACTGAGCTGGAGGCCTCTGACAGTCTGACCAAAAGAACAAAAGACTGACCTGCTGAGGAGTGATGCTGCTGATAACGTTCTTCTCAACCCAGTTGACCATGTGCTCCTGCTCCATCTGGCGGTGGAGGTTCTGCAGGGCGATCTGGTAGTCCAGGCGCCTCTTCACCTCATTGGTCACCATGTGTAGCCTCTCTCTGTAGTTGATCTCCAACAGCGTGGCAACATTGTTCTGAGAGGGACAGAGGAGTCCATGCAGTCTTTGTTACAACACTACAGAAATATCTGTAGTCTAACCTTGGGTCACTTAAATATTTATTTTAAGCAGATTAAATTTAAAAAGATTAAATTAGTAAATTAGAAGGTTTTTTCATGATTTTTCAACTGTCTGGCTTTTGTAAAAGAAGCAATAATATTCAGAATATTACAAAATACGCCACATGCTGATGTGCAGCCAGAATTCAGGCAGTTATTTTTCAACAGATTGTCAACTTGATAACAAGAGGAGTAAATGTATCACTGCAATTCAGCTAGACAACTTCAATCATAGCAAATTTTGAATTAGTAGTTTTTATTTATTTATGGCCTCTTATTTTCTCCAGACATCATTTTGTTCCAGCTCACCACACACATAAGCCTTAGCTACTCGGTGATGGTGCTGCAATTTCAACTTGTCACCAGCAGAGGTCAATAAATGTCAAAAATTGCATAATGATGTCACTCCTAGAGCTCAAAGTAGAGGGCAAATACCTGCTATCATTATGTCTGGTGTAAACATAGGAGTGAGTTATGAACAGTGAAGACACTTAACAATAAAAAAGCAAACATCAAGGCTGCTCACCCTCTTAGCATCAAAGAGCATTGATCTCCCCTCTGCTCTCCACTGTTCCTTCTTCTCATCCTCAATGGCCTGAGCCAGGCCGGCCATGGCAATGTCCTTCACCTCCTGAGCCTTGGCCACTTTTTCCTGAAAGCACACACACAGCAGGTTTACAGAGGAATGTTTGCAAAGGTTTGCACAAAAGACAAGACCAATGATTTTTGACTGGAAGTCTGTAGCTTGACTATAGTAACATCTGTCTAACAGTAATCTCTCACTCTGTTTAAAAGGTGCTGAGGATAAGTATCCGCACAAACTTTACTCTACATCATGCGATTGGCCTGAAGAAAAGCTAAAACACAGATCTTCACGGTTGACAGCCTACCTCATTCAGTTTGTCGGCAAAAGCTGCAACACTGGGGCCAAATTTCTTGACACCATAGATGAAGACGGCACCAATGGAGGCGGCAGCAAAGGTCTCATGGTTGATGACGTAGATTTCCTTGGAAAGCATGTAGAGGAGGAGGCCAGTACCCAGCATGTAAGGTCCTGGTTGCAAAAGGGAAAATGCAGTTATTTTTCCATAGTCAGTGAAATTACGTTAATGCAACAGTGAGATACAAAGTATGAAAGCACGTGAAACACATCAGCAATAACCACACACAGCTCTGTCCCTGAGCTTTCGATGGTATTTTTTACAAAAGAGACACTGTCATCATGTGTAGTACAGGGTCATGTTGTACCAGAGTTATTTTTTCTATTTTAAATTTGACATTACACTATTACTACATGCAATAATATGCACAGAAGAATAGCAAACACAGTGTGTTACTGTCTGATGCACTGCTCTTGACAAAATGTTTTAACTTTTGACTGATAAGCCTTTTTACATTGCACTATCACCACAAGCCTTGTGTGCTTACTGTTCCAGAGTCACAACTAAATGGACAATGGATATAAATGTGGGACTATGTATTCCTGTCTTTCACTGCTCTGTCACTGCAACATAGTTTTTGGTCTCCTGTTAGATCAGTCTTTATTCAGCTCTATTTAATCTTATGTTTATCACCTTATCTTATTCTGTAAATATTGTCTTAATCCCTTTTCTGTTCTATGCAAAACACTTTGGATTACCTTGTTAAGGTGCTTAACAAATAAACTTGCCTTATGAAATCCTTTATGACTTATTTATTGAATCATCTCATCACCTAGCCCTGGGCCGAAGACTACAGACCTGTGACTCCAGTTTTGGGGTACAGGAGCTGGAAGAACTCCTCCGGGATGATGCCATGACGGACTTTGCCTCCTTTCTCTGGCAGAGGGGGAACTGGGGCCAGACTCTGGGATGATGTGTGCAGGGAGCGAGATGCCTGGACCAGGCTGTAGTGGAAAACACCGTCAGCTTTCAGGGATACAGCCCTCACAGGATATATATTTATGGTTGATCACTTTTATCACCATGCCAGTAACAAATACAGTTAATAATAACTATTTCTAAAGACACATACCCAGCTCCAAGGGGGCCACTGCCTTTCAGGGCACCGGCTGCGAAGGATAGAATAAACAAAGACATAAAGCAAATATCTGCAAATAGTGCATGTTTTCATTAATGTTTAATGTGTGTGTGTCATCATGTCTCTAAAACAGTTTCAACCACAGCTCAATATTACAACCTTCATGAGGATAGCACGGCTCTTGTATTAGACTCCATAGGTTTTAGCTAAGTGAACCTAATACACTGACAATGGGCTGTACATAACTTTACTGACGATAATAGTCAACAAAAACCATGTTAAATAATTAGGCTATTTCAATACCGACAGCACAATACCAACTTAATGTCAAACTTCAAAATAAAACTTGTGAAAACACACTTTTGTGTCTTGCATTAATAAGTCATTGTTGTTTCTCCTCACAAGAGACGTAAAAAAAGCACAAAACCGAGCAAGGCTTGCTGT
Organism: Trachinotus anak; assembly: GCF_046630095.1. Lineage (NCBI taxonomy): Eukaryota > Metazoa > Chordata > Actinopteri > Carangiformes > Carangidae > Trachinotus > Trachinotus anak. The sequence goes on along the minus strand of NW_027273855.1, from coordinate 12,573,518 downwards.
CAATAAGGTGACATTTGCAGGCGTGCAGAGCTAACGTTAGCCCGATGTAGCTTCTGTTTACTACTGTTAGGTACCGTCATATAATTTATCTTAAACCCATGGCTTTGACAAACTGGTCGTGATGTCTGCTAGAATTACAAAAAAAAAGCTGCAGTCTTCTCTAAGTACAAAGCAGCTAAAATTCAGAGCAGACATTTCACTTGTTACTTACAGCTAGCATTAGCATATATCTCATTCAATGTGCGGCCTTCACTTTACCCTTCACATTCACTTCAAACATTTACTTCTCCTGTTTGACTGTTTGGTTGTGTCAGAGCCGAATGAGTTTAATCTATATCTCAAAACGCTAGATTAGTGCATACCTGAAACAAAAACGATCCTGGACAGCATGTTTGAAGGAGGAAAGTGCCGAGTTCTAGCTCCACCGGGCAGCCTTGTCTCGGCCTCTCTGTGCCCTTCTGCAAAGAACCGCAAGGATGGCGGAAACACGCGAAATCCCCTTGAAATATCGCGAGAGTAGAGCAGAGCTCCTGTTTTAAAGGGGGCGACCAGCAGAGGGTGCACGCAAGGTTAAGTTCGGATCAATAGAGGTGTATTAGGTGTATTAATTAAGCCTTAATGGGTGGAATTTGAGATTATATATGCTAAGATCCACTGGTTTTGGGTGAAGCAATCTTGAAAATGCACGACTGTTATCAAAACTCAAAGCTCTCTCTCTCTCTCTCTCTCTCTCTCTCTCTCTGTCTGTGTGCGTGTGTATGTGTGTACTAGAGTCAAAAACTGGGAGCCCACTCTACTTGTGGGGTCTGGGAGCTTTGTGGGAAAATTATTTGGGTAGGATTAGGGTTAGGCATAGATATACTTTACTGAAATTGTCATGCTGCAACACACTTAGGATAACAAGACAATCGAGAGCCAGATCAGCTCAAAGCTAACCAGGGTCAGGGTTAACAGAGCAGGGTAGGTTTGACTCCAGAGGCATTCACTTGATTCAGTGTGGTCAAACAATCTTTAAATCACATATTAAACACATTATATTTATTGCAAGATACTGTTGTCTACTGTTAATTGTAGATACTGCATTTTCCCTTAGCCTTTTAGATGGTTCATATATTGTAGTTTATCTAAATGTATTTGAGATCTGGTCTGTGAAAGTGAATCATAAAATACCTAAAAGACATAAAATTAAGGTTTTACTTGAAATACTTTTCGTAAACTTCACAGTTTTTCAAGGTACAGTTTTCCTCCCGTAGTGTAGAGTCATTTACACCTTCATTAGATCTAAGTCATTAACCCACTTCAATGAGCAATGAGACTGCTGTAATAAAAAATTAAACCATCCAAGAAGCAACCACACACACAGCACAGAACTGTGTCCCGAGTGGTGTGTTTCATCCCAGACTGTATGCAGGGGGAATTGACTGGGTCTGTCTGTAATCTTGGGGCGCACCCGTGTATGGCATCAGTTTGGTACGGGTGGCTGGTGAGATAGAGGAACATATGACGCTGTGGTTCTCTTCACTTCCTGTAAAATTATGCTCAACAGAAACAGCTACATGTGAAACACAGACAAATCTCCCGGACATTATTTCAGCAGAGTGAGAAAATGGATTACTTCTCAACCAGCTCATGAAGAGTTTTCCACAACTGAATGAGATGACATAGTGGGTAAGCTTTATGTTACATTTCTGCTTATTTAGCAGTATATTGCTTTTACGTTATCTCGTGCATTTTCCCTCCACAGCTTCAATCTACTGTTGCCAGGGCCTAGTCTGTCTTTGATATGGTACTGTGATAATTAAAGGGGCTTTCTAAAAAAAATACACCAGCAATGCAACTACTGCAACATCTATCATAACCTATACTATTACTATAGCTACTAGTACAACTATGCTCAAATTTCTAGAGCTACTTCTGCAGCTGCTTCTGCTACAACAGACTCGCATGTGTCACAGAGAATTGCTGAGCTACACAAAGTATCCTTTACATTATTCTTTACATTATTTTATGCATACATCTCACATAAATATGGGGCACTACCTTTTGCTACAGATAACTAATTTTCTTTTCTTTTGGTGAAGCAGGTAAAAGATTCTAGAGATAGAAATGTCAGGGCTTTGTTTGAGAAACACAAATGTATACCACCCAAGTATGGGGCGCATTTCTAACTCTTTCGGTCTTCTATGAACTTGAATAGTCTCTTCAACAGCTGGAGAAACTAATAGTTTACAACTCTTAATAGCTTCTCCAGATGTAACATCTGAGCCATCATACTGCACCTGCAGCACTAAAACAATATACATGCATCAGTAAATGGTATGATTTAAACCAAATTGTCAATATTTTGTATGTTTAATCATTATAAATATTGGTAATACATTTTCTGATAAATTGTCATTGAAGGCACAAGGCAGTGTAACAGCCAGAGGAGCTGCCATGGACGCCCTGGCTGGAATACAGCTCTCCCCAGTGAAGGACTTTGACCATAAAGCGGAGGTCAGAGCAGAGAAACGTGAACACCTGCGAGGACGTAACAATGTGACTTCATGTCGCAGCCCTACGAGAGAGTTAGACACGAAACTGATAAAAAATGAATTGAAAGAAAAGAGGCATCTGGAGTTTCTGAGGAGGAGATCGGTTAGCCCAGAGCTGTGTGGAATGTCTACGAGGACGAAACCTTCACCAAAGACATTTACAGTGAAACCTCACAGTTCGAGCAGCAAGTTAAAGACATTTCATACAAATATCCAAACTACTCCCGCTGCTAATGGACATCCAAAGATGATCTTAACACCAGACAGCGGCAAAACTGATGGTCCAAGCACCAGCACATGGGTAAATAAAAGATTGTTATTTGGAGTTTTATATCACCAGATCCATGTTATAACACCTGCATCATCTTCCCTCTCCTCTCATTTCCTCAGGCTTCATTATGGTCAGAGCAGGTAACACTGATGAGGCAAGAGAAAGGCCATTCAAGGAAGCAAACATCTACCTCCACATCAGTGATTAAGGAGTCAAACCAGCACAGGATGAATAAAGAGAATAGTATTAATGGTGAAAGTCTTGCCAATCACAAAACATTTGACCAGTGACTTTCACATTATCTTCAACCTCTCATACTAATAAAGCTGTTTTTCTTCCTCCTCTCTAAAAGCTCAAAGGACAAGCATCAAAACATTCATTCGAACGGAAAATATTCACCAAAAATCCTCCCACCAAACTGAAAAAAATCTCCAAAAAAAGACACTTCGAGAGGCCGGTGTGCAGACAGAGTGAGTGTGACTTACTGTAAATCTCCCTGATACCTAATCTCATATCAAATACAGCTGTGATCAGTATTTTTGTTTGTCTGTAACGTGATATTTCCTTCTTCACAGGTCTGGCCTCATCACTGTCAAAGAATCAGTGAGTATCACAGTGCTGCTTTATACGTTAGAATTGTGGGTGTAAACTGCATATTAGAAAAATATTATTTAAATATTATAATATATTATTGACACATTCAACTGTTATTCTTGTCTCTCATCCCTCAAATAATAGGATGTCCAGCGGTTAGCTGACTACCTGCAGGTAAATTATGAGATCTTTTCCATTCAAGTCCATCCTGAGCTGTATTATGCTCATTCTTTAAGACTTTTCGGAGATTAAATAACAAACTCCTCCTCAGATAAGTGAAAGGTTGAATTTATATGCAATAAAGTATATGTTTTTCTCTGTCAAACACACTCAGGGCTTTTATTGCTACGGTAGGTGGCTTATGTTAACTAATGTTAGCAAACTTTAGCTAGATGTTGTTGTGTAACTGACATTATTGAGTTAAGCTTGTGCCTCTTCTCTACTTGTGCCACCGGTAAACTACATTTCACCATTTCTCACTTGTTGCCACATTGGCTGTTGTGTTTTGTTTATATGTTCTGAAGTTACTGTAAAAGTCATGCTGTGTGTAGTCAATTGCCTGGCTTTTCATGCAATAGAATATTACAGTCTTATTTTCAGCATCATTAGTTTAATTTTTTTTAAATTTGTAGCATCATTTAACTTAATTAGTAGCATAATTGATTTTGAGTACCAGGTTAAACCCTTGTGTATGTTGTTGTAGCGGTTTGTCTTCTGCTGTCTGTTTTCTAATCAGGAGGCTCTGTGGAGAGAGGAGGCCATGAAGAAGAAGCTGGCAGCCCTCCAGGAGAGCACGTCAAACCTTCTCAACTCCTCGAACATGATATGGACAGTAAGAGCCTCTCTGTCTGTGTGGACAGGCCATTTATTTCAATCGAACACACTCCCCAGTGTTTTACAGTTACAGTTTCCAAACACGTTGTTCTTATTTTAAAGCATCACAGTGTTGCTGATCACTGTTCTTTGGCTCCCTGGTTGATATTATACTCAACACGTCTTTGTCACAGTGGTGTACACAGTCTGTGTATGGCTGCTTCTGCCTCAGGAAGTTCCTATGCAGCCTGTGGTTTGGAGCTTCCTGCTTCCGCTCTAGTCTATACTACATAGGAGGAGTGCAAGCTGTCATTCTTATACAGGAAGGGTGTGGCAGTCAGTAGCTTCTATAGATGCCATCCATCCTCATCAGCTCTCTTTTATCTACTCTTTCTGTAATGAATGAAAGGGAAATATCAGTGTTTCCCTTTTTTAATTTTAATCTGGGTTTGAACAGCTGAGGATCTAGACGTTTAAAATCTTTATGCCTGTCATCTGTAAAATTGTTTTTCACTCAGGTTTGTTATCATTAGGCAACTTATTACATTTTCTTTTCACTCTTGTAAGTGTGTTGTGTTGCAGGACGTGCAGACATTGTGATCTTTCCTGTTCTCAGTTGCCTTTATGCACCAGTGAGCGCAGACTGTGAAAGAACATCCTATCACAAATTGTGCTACATGAATATTAATTTTCCATCTGCAGGTTACAGCGTGACACTCAGTCATTTCCTTTCTAACCCACACAGGCTCGCTGCAGTGAAGACCTGCTGAGAAACAAGATCAAGGCTCTAGAGTCACAGCTGCAAATCTGCCTGCAGGTAAGAACAGCAGCTTGTGGTAAGAGAAGCAGCCACTGTTTTTTTAAAACCATGCAATGGGTGTTTCAGACCATTTAGTCTTTTGTAAAAGAGACAGCCTGGCTCTACACTGTGACTCTGTCCTGTATTAGTCTAACTCAATAGTGTTGTGTCCTTACAGAAGTTTCCAAAAGATGGAGTGAAGAAACTAGTGGTACAGATGGAGAAGCAGAAGCTGATATATGAAGAGAAAGCCCTGGTCGCCCTGCAAAAGGCCACACAGGAGAAAACTGAGGCACTCAGCAAGGCTGAGACACTGCAGGTCAAATGTCTAACTCAAATATAAAAAAATCCCACACTCTTTCGGTTTGGCATAGGAGACAGACACAACACCAATGTCACTGACTTATCTTGGTTTTCTGGTGATTTATGTATTCTGTTGAATACTCTGTCAGAATTGCAGCTGAATCTTGAAGGCACTGTGTATTTTTGTTATCAGGGATCATTAATTACAGCCAAAGCAGAGGCACTGAAGTGGCAGAGCCTATATGAGGAGCTGAAGCTGAGCTCTGGACAACTCAGGGAGAACCAGCACCTCAGTAATGAGCAGCTACAACAGCTACACAGCCAAGTGGAGGTACGGTGTACTGTGGCATTGGGCACGGTCAGAAGTTAGAATGGCAGTGGTTGTGAAAAATGTGTGTGTCCCGTGCAGCTCTCCAGGGCCAGAGAAGCCGAGCTCAGGGAGGAAGTTGTGTTATTACAACAAGAGAAGAAGGAGCTACTGTACAACATTCGCCTGCTAGAACAGGACAACCAGATTTTAAGAGAGGAAATCGAGCAGCTTAGAGGTAAGACACTTAGAACCTACAGCTACTGTATGTTTTTTTTTTAAATCTACAAAACCATTCTCAGCCATCATCTGTGAGTAAAGGTGTGAGTTCTCTTTTTTTGTTTCCTAGAAGACGGCGACAATGAGAGCCAAGACTTCATGATGCAGGATTGTCTGACGTCAGAGGAGGCAGCGCCACAACTGACGCTGAGGAGAGACTCCCAGGTGGAGGAGCAGCTCCGTCACACTGAGGAGAAACTCCGGCTGAAGGAGAGAGAGGTAACGTGGGGATATCACAGTATACTGCAGTACATTCACAACATTCATGTTTTGTTTGATTCAGAGCTGCCACACAGTTGATAACTACAGTTACATGTTTCTCAATATAAGATATTCATGAATCCACAGTAGATGAGTCAAAAAGAATATAGCCATCGTTACAATTTGTAGTGCAGAGACTGATGCACAATGCCCCATGAGGAAAGAACATTTATATTTACAAAACATGTAAAGATGGTTTTAAAATATTCTTTAAAAAGTCATCATATATTTTTAGCAAATTATCTATATTTTGAGCATATTATAAACAAGTCTAATCGTCTCCTTTTTTTTTTCCAAATAACAATCTTAATAATTAACTCAGCTTCCACTTACCAGCTTTTTCAAAATGCATTCCAAAGGCATCACTTATGTATTTCAAATGTCTATCAAATCTATTTCAAAAATATTTGACAAAGAAAATATTTGCCAAATACAATCAACATGATTCCCTTTCATATGGTGTGTGTGTGTGTGTGTGTAGTGTGAGGAGCTGCAGACAGAGCTGCATGCCATGGAGCAGGAATGTCAATCCAGCCAGGCCCGGCTGTCGCAGTGCAGGGACGAACTCCGGCAACTCAGCCACCGACGCAGGAGCCCGGTGAGCAGTGTGTGTGTGTGTGTGTGTGTATGTGTGTGTGTGTGTGTGTGTGTATGCACATTTAGGGGAATGTAAGACTTAATGTCCTCGCTGTGCTTAAGTGCTCTTATTTGCCCTCAGGTTGTCAGCCAGCAAATATTAATTATTTTACACTTTCTGTACCACTACGTCTTTTACACTTCATGATATTTTGCTCCATCTTTGCTGCAGTGAAAACCAGAGCAGCTACAACAAAATATAATTTTGTGGTTTTCTTCTCTTTTTGTTTAGATGCAATCTGGCTCCTGGTGGAAGGTGTTTGTGTTCTTCCTTCTCCTCCTCACTGTGGCAGGGGTTGCCATGTTGTGGCTGTGGCATCCTCCTTTCAGGGAGCAAGTTGAAGACCTGTGCTCAGACATAGAGACACGCATCGAAGACTATCTCTTGGAAATGGCTTCTCCTCAACACTCAGGCTGTTTTAGACCAATATGATGATTTCATTGCTCAGGAATATTATTGGAATATTATTATTTTTTTGTTGTTTTAAAATAAGATTTTATTGGCTGTTGTTCATTTAGTTCATATTTCTATTTTATATTTCATAAAGTGTGTGTGATGTCAGATTGGCTGTGGATTGTGTTGACATGTGGAGTCTACATGTGTGCAGAAAGTTGAAATACACATGCAGTGCGAAAAAAGTCTCTGTGTTTTTGAGAAACTGTGAATTGATTATCTCAACAGAATAGTTAGGAGGAGAAAAATAGCAAGTATCCTTTGTACTGTAAACAGCATATTTGGTAAACAACACCACCTTGAAATATTAAAAAGATAAACATATAACATCCAAATAATCCTTTCAACTCCTTACATCAGTACTGTGGGCGTAAAGTAATAAAATATATGCTTACAAATGTTGTCATGTTTTCTTGAAATAATTATAGTCTAAGTGAGACTACAGGTTCATGATAAAGTAGGAAATATATCGTTTATATCAGATTGTGTCACTGGTTGGAGTTCATGGTGTTTTGGTTTAAGTTTAAGGCACGATACCCAAGTACTCAACTGGCAAGACAATACTAAGAAGGGCCACATCGAATCTGATGGACAGATGTAAGATGTAACTTGTTGCTCTCCAAAAACATGATTTGCATCCTCACCTTTACGACCTTCACAGCTTGTGACCACTTACAAAAAACTGTCTGGGTGGTGCCACTTGTCATGTTTCTGATGTCTGTGAGTTGTTAGCAGTTCCAGCAGAGAGAAGTCCCCTCTAACCTCTCAGATTGTCTCACTGGAGGTAAAATCAAAGGTTAAAAATATCCAATATTGCCCAAAAACCAAATATTAGAGAAAACTCTTTGGAAGCGAAATTCCCCCCTGATGACTCCAGTCATTTTGCTGAAAAAACTAAAACTAAAAAAACATGATAACATGTTTAACAAAAACATGATGATCACTTTTCATTTAATGTATAAAATCTTAATTTGCAAAGTGACTTTAGCTGTCAGATAAATGTACTAAAATGTCTGAAATTCGCTGAGTGAAAGTAGCAGAAAATGTAAATAAGTATAGTAATTAAAATATAAGTAGAAGTAAAACTGTCCTTAAAGTAAATGTACTTTGCTGCATTTCACCACACAGACTCATAAAATGCTTCTGTTTTTACACTTAAACACAACAAGCTTTTGTGTGTCGAATGTGTGTCAGTATAGATTTTTATTTCAATTAGTGCACTGTCTCGGTGATGTGTTGGCACTGTGCGGATCAGCCATTCATGTGTTTGATATGTGGTAAATTCTACACAAATGTTCATGAAGCTGACAGGCATGACACATGGTACCCACTATTGTCTGATTACACTCAAACTTAGAGACAAAACACACTCAAAGCTGAGTGCGATGGAGCTATTGTCCATTGTATTCAGGGGTTTTAACTGTTCCAGATAAAGTGCCATTCTCAGCAGGCACTGACACAGCACATCCACCACAGATCTGCAGCTCCTGTCTTTTCACCCACGTTTACCTGCATGTTCCCCAAATACACCACTGGTCATTGAAGAGATGGATCTTTGCTGGAATGAGGTCAGTCTCCTGGTGAAACTGGCACTGAAGGTCAGAGGCTGTGGTATAGGTACTGTGGCTGCACTGTTTTTGTAACATATTTCACCATATGTCAAAGGGGATCTCTCCAAACTCTCTTTTACTTACAGAGTGATAATCCTCCGTAAGATGAAGACTGCAGTTCTGCTGTTTGTCGTGGGGTTGTGTGTGTTGAACGCCACATCTTCCCTGAAAATCTGCGCCTTCAACATTCAGAGCTTTGGTGAAGCAAAGGCAAGCAACAAGAAGGTTATGGGGATTCTACTGAAGGTACTCTGCTGTATGTGTACAACGCCTAGATCAACATCCAAATAAATCTATATGGTTGCTTGACCTTTGTTTGTGTCTTTGTTCCCAAGATCCTCTCTCGGTGTGACTTGTGTCTTATTCAGGAGGTCCGAGACTCTAAAGGAGAAGCAATACAAGCTTTGGTGAAGGATCTCAACAGGTACAAGCATTTGCAAGTTTAAAACATGCATACATGTCACTCAGTAACACCAACTTTAATGTTACTGTATGTGACTCCGCAGATTTGACAAATCCAACTCATACTCCTTTGTGGAAAGTGAAAGGCTGGGCAGGAACACCTATAAGGAACAGTATGTCTACATTTACAGGTAACTCATGCTGTTTATCAAACATGACCCATTACTGTTAATGATCAGTTGAACATGATGTCCTCACGGACCTCTTTTTTCTCTCTTTTCTTCCAGGAGCAATGTGTTGACAGTCAAAGATCATTATCAGTATCCTAAACTGGAGGAAGGAACCAATGAAACTGATGTTTTCTCCAGAGAGCCTTTCATCATCCGCTTTAACTCCCCCACGACATGTAAGATTACATGAACTTTGAACTGTACAGAAAAAAAATTATTACCTTATTACATTCTAGTAATACAGTATTTCTGGAGTATCCATGATGTTTTGCAAATGTAAACATCATAAACTGGTTTAAGAAACCTGGAAATGCTGGATTAAAGTGATTTATCCAGGTTTCTAATCCTTCTCCGCCATGTGTACAGGTGAATCCGATCTGAGTCTATGTAGGAGTTAGTCGATAAAAAATTACATGATGATAAATATTGCAATGACATAAACAAAAATGACCAAATGAAAAGGGTAAATCAAGCAGAATGGTTAAGTTTAGCCTGCCAGAAACCAAACTGGACTCATCAGTTAATACAGAATTTGCTGAATTAAAAGAGGAATCTGCACCTGTTTGGACAATCAGAAACCCCTTAAAAATATGTATGCAGGGCTATGAATGACCAGATTTCCCTGTCTTTGATGTAAATGTAAAATGATGCATATGATAAAATCGGGATACTACTTCGCATGTAAACATTCACATAAAATGTGTCATAAACGTGTCTTGTTTTCTTTTTTTCCAGTGGTGAAGGATTTTGTCCTGATTGGTCACCATACCAGTCCAAAAACTGCCATGAAGGAGATGGATGAACTGTACACTGTCTTCAAAAGAATTTGCAAGAAGTGGATGACTGATGTAGGTCAAACCATATCATTATAATCATCATCATCATATGTTTTTTTAATCTATATCTTCTCTCACCCAGTGTCAGCTGGGATTGGCTCCAGCCCCCCCCCCCCCCCCCAAAAGGATAAGCAGTATAGCTAATGGGTGGATGGATCTATATTTTGGTCAGAGTACCTCAGCTTGGCCTCGCATTGGTTTCTCTCTTCCACACAGGATGAAATTTATGAGTAACCTTGACCTGTTGAACTTCCCTTTTTGCTTCCTCTTATTCACACCAGAATGTGATGATCCTGGGAGACCTCAACGCCGGCTGCAGCTACGTCACCATTAAGGGCTGGAGAGCCGTACGCTTGAGGACTGACCCCAAACTTCGTTGGCTAATTGGGGATGAACAAGACACCACTGTCCGGAAGAAGACGCATTGTGCCTATGACAGGTTAGTGACAGCTAAAAACTGAATTACACAAGTGTAGAACTTTTTCATACACAGGGCACATTACACAAAGTTATTTCTTACAATCATCTTTCCACATTTCCACAAACAGGATTATTGTCCATGGACGTGAAATTGTTTCCAGTATAGTTCCAGGTTCAGCTCAACCGTTCAACTTTAAAGAGAATTTCCATCTCACTGAGGGGGAGGTAAACTTGACTTTTTTTTTTTAGCTCAGTTTTATACATAATATGAACATTGATTGCTGATGTCTTGATGGCTCTTTAGGCTCTTGAGGTGAGTGACCATTTCCCAGTAGAAGTTGACCTCAAGCCCAATCATCGCTACCTCCTCCGCCATGAGCTGTAAACCACTCAACAATGAACCACAACAATCCAGGATTTCTTGATTATTACTGCAGTTTTACTTGATTTTAGCTGTTAAAATAAATTGAAATACCAAACAGAATACTTACTGACAAGAACTATTCTTTTATAATGACTCTAATTTATCTTGTGTCACTATACCCATCTCAGTACGTAAGACACCAATAAACATGAGCTATTTCAGCGTAACTGCATGTTTGACTGCTGGAGTTTATGTTGTGCATCTGAAACCACATCAAAGCTGACATCATTTCATGAGCTCATGAAGGTACGTTCCTGCAGCAACACAAAATATTACTTTTGTGACTTTACTTTTTAGAGAGGAACTTTTCCGACATCATTTTCTATCTTCGTACCTTATGACAGGCTCGCATAATGTAGTCATTTACTGTCATATATTCGACCAAATATTTTAGTTTTAATTTATGTTTGCACCGTCTGTTTGACAGGAAGCCGTTTGCAGCAACAACAGATGAGTTACTTCGCGCTCTCTTCCTTTCTGACAGAGGAGATTATCTGTGGCAATGCATTCATTTTTGTCTTGATATAACTCTTAATAAACCATTGATTTGTCTATTTTGGAAAGATGGAACAAAGATTTTCTGATCTACTCAGTGATGCATTTTCAGGTAAGGAACAAGTTTTTGTATTGTGTTTTGTTTAGTTTTTCTACTATTTACAAAAGAGTAATTTTCAAATGATAATTTTGTTACAGAGACAACCGTTCCATCGTTTACTGATGAAGATTTGGACTTTGAGAATTTTAATTTTGATGAAAAGTTTGAAGTAGAGAAGACAGCCAACTCTCAAGAAAATTTACTAACAAAGGAAGCCAGGGCTCTGCACCAGGAAGCAACTGGTGAATCTACATTTTTGTCTGCCATGGAAACCAAAAATATATACATGGCTGAAAATGTTGATAAAGAGCAGTCTGATGATAATCACGATGACAAGGATTTTCAAAGTGTCAGGGTCAGTCTCTTGAGCATGGACAGAATATCGGAGGAAAATTACACGAGCTCAGATGGAGATTCTGAACAGGAAGGTTCTGTCTCCAGAGAAGATGAGGAGGATGAGGAAGAGGACAGAGGCACAGGAGAGAAACAGGGGGATTTGTTGATGTCAGTGTGCTGCGGCGACGAGATCTGCTATGGCAATAAAGAGGACAGGATCTTTGCTGAGGGACAACCTCTGTCCCAGGACGGTGCTGAAAACCCTCAAGTTAGAAACGAGGAACAAGGTGAGAGTGAGAGCGATGAGGAGGTGTCCTATTTTGGGCGAATCCCTGAACGTGGCGACGAGATGATGATAAAAGGTGATGGGGTTGAAGAGGATGAGCAAGAAAGGGAAGAAAACAAGCAAGAGGACTCATCGGATTCTGAGGATGATGGCATGAAAGTTGAACAAGAAGAAAATGCTCTTGCTCAGTGCTTTGAGCAGGAGGTTGAAAATCCTTACAGAAGTGAGCCTGGCACAGTCACTTTGGATTTTCCAGAAATATCAGTGCAAAATCTGCAGGATCTCATTGCTGAAGTTGATAGAGAGGAATATGTAGAGAAAATTAAGGATTTCTCGGGGGAGGAGCATCAAGAGGCTGGTGAGAGCTTTGCAGATTATCCCTCAGACTTCTCTTCATGTGAATATGTAGAAGAGGGAGTCAAAAATCAAGAAAGTAACTGCCAGTCAAATACCTTGCCTCATACATCCGGTTCAAATGCAAAACAGACCATCTGCCTGGAAGGAGAGGTGACGGATATAACATGGATGGGAAGAGAGGAGGACACTGATGAGGAAGGAGATGGGTATCTGTACAGCATAGATCTGGAGATGGATGCTGATAGGTTAATGAGCTTCAATGTGGCAGCTAAAGAAAAAGACGGAGGAAAATGTGAGAATGTGTTGAGCGATGCTGCTGTGACAGGGCGTGATGATGAAGGTGAGACAAGTGAGAGTGACTCCTACAGCTCCAGTGATGATGAGGTCCAAGAGAGGAGAAGAGACGAGGACTTCTTGGATAATACATGTCTGCGAGATCTTGAATACTACAAGACACTGGAGGAAAGTCGGCTTCACAGGGCGGACACTTCTGCATTTTCCAGGTGGAGCACCTCTGATGATCATCACATACACAACAACAGAGCGGATCAAGCAGACCTCAGCAAAAGCTGGGATTTCAACGTGTCAAAAACTGCTTCCATTCTGTCTGAGGACCTGTTAACCGCAGAAGACACAGAGACACCGGAAGCATCTCTTTCGGATGTGAGTCAGCGTCCTGCAGAAAACAGCAACAGCTACTCAGTGGTACAGAGAGAGGATAGCAAAACCCCAAGCCCCTCTTACCAGGGCTCCCTGGATGACAGCTTCTTCTTCAATACTGATGTTGAGGCCTCAGAAGTCACTGAGCAGGGACAGTTGGGAGATGACGAGTATGAAGAGGATAGGAACTGGGAACAAGAGCAGGAGAGAATCAAGGCTTTCTACAAGTTTTACAATGACAGTGATGGGGAGAATGAAAGAGAAGGTGAGTGTAGATGAGATGGATATATAGTCTTTGCCACAGAATAATATTAACAAGTGTTGCATGTATCCCACCATTCATCAGTTTCCATTTGTGCATTTTTAGAGAGGCGTATTAAAGTTCAGTTTTGTACAGATCCATTGTCTCAAGTCATTCACTATGAAACTGACAGGTAAGCAGAATTTCTTGTCCGTGTTAAACACTTTTGAACAATAACTACAACCTGAGCTCAACGGATCCAACCAGCACCCTTGTTTTCTTCCCCTTTTCTCAGCAGTGACAGAGATTCGCTAAGCAGCTCCATAGACAGGGAGGAGGATGTGAGCTCTGCAGAAACATCTGAAGTGAGAATATGAGCATTTGCATGTGGTCACATATGAGAACACACAAAACATGTACACATGTACACATTGTCTCAACTGCTTTTTCTGTGCTCAGGAACTAAGGGAGCCTGACGACAACCTGCAAATGTCACCTGCTTATGATCCTCCAGACATAGAGAGCGTGCCAGAGAGCGTGCCAGAGAGCATGCCAGAGAGCGTGCCAGAGAGCGTGCCAGAGAGCGTGCCAGAGACCAACACAAAAATCTGTACCAGAAAACACAAGGTGTGTGTTCACTGGCCATTATTGAACATTGATTTTGTTCTTTGTTCCTTTATTGTTTGGTTATTTGTACACCTCTGTCCTGTTTTTTCCCCCTGCAGTGTCTCGGCATGCTGAAGCTGACACTGAAAATGGGTCTGGTGATTGGGATGGGATTGCTGATGTTCCGAATGGGCACAGGCCAACCAGACTGGCTCAGCTTAGCATCATTCTTTGAGGGCTAAATATGCTTCCACATGATAAAAAAAAAAAAAAAAAAAAATCAAAAATAAAATTATGAATTTGTAAAAATGCAGTGTAAAGTGCTACATATTGAAAATTATGAACCATTACCTGTAATATGCAATATTGTGCTTAATAAAGATCGATCTTTGTTTAAAATGATACTGATGTATTTGTATGAACTTCAGATAAGTTGTCCTCTCATCAGAGCTAAATAAGCCTAAAACTAAGGCCTCTAATTGTACTGTATTTTTGTTGAATTAGTGATGAATAAGGGGCTGAAACAAGCCCCTAATGACCAGGAACAACAGTAAAATGCTGCTGCATGTTAATGCATCAGTAACAATGATTTATTAGTTTCTCTTGTTAAACTGTATTACAATTATTAATAGAATTAATGTCATTAAAATATGAAGATAATTATAATTAAACACCAAACAATAATATAACCATCTGGAAGGGGTCTTTCTGTATAATATGGACTCTAATTTTATTAACAATATTGTTGTACTCTTACTTGTTACTCTTTACTTGAAATAGGCAATGTTTACACCGTGGTATTACTATTTTTTAGATAATAATATCAGGAACATATTAAACACAAGCACAGGAGCATAAAAGGAGGATGGATATTTGATTTAGCATTAGTATTAGTGAGTATTAATATCAGCCTTCCGGTAGCGCTGCTTCGTTTCTGAAAAAGAAACCAGAGCAAAAGTAAAAGACACCATGAAGAAGAATTTGCCAAACGGAAATGACGTACGAGCTCACTGAAGGTGCGAATGTTTTTAATATCCAGCACAACAGACGAGGGCGGGTTCAAGCGTCTGCATATTCCCAGGACACCGGAGGGTCCGTCCCTGCTACCCGCGTAGCAAACCGAGCTCCCGCTCATTATCGGTGGGCGGAGTTAGCAGTGGTGTCTTTTTGCGAACTGAAACTACAGCTCAACCGAAACGACACAAAAATAACTCAACACCGAAGTCTGACGGCAAAAAAAGCGAAATAAAACAATGTCTTCGCTAAGTGGTAAATCTGCGCAGGAAATTAGCGACCTGTTGGATGAATATGGGATAAAGCACGGACCTGTGGTCGGTGAGAGGCTCTTATTGTTTACTTGTGCCCGCTTTGAATCAACGTCTATGCCAGTAAAGTTCACAGGCCTCCCCCTGCCTGTGTGAGTTTGCTCCTGTACTGTATCTGTGGTCATGTGTGTACATTTATTCATTATTCTTCAAATGGACGTTGTCTGTGATTCTTTTGTACTCAGAATCCACCAGAAGTCTGTATGAGAAGAAGCTGAAGGAGGCCATGACCAAAGGGAAAAGAGCAAGCTATAAACCATCGCCTGACAAGACTTACTACAGAGAAGAGGGTAACTGTCCCTATGTAGTCTCTGTTCTTTTACTCATGCTGGGCTAAAGAGCTTTTCTCAGTTGTTGAGGTGGAGGATATGTTGTGTATCTTGAGGAATAATTTGTGTTCAAACTTTTACTGAAGTTTGAAGAAACATGGTTTTAAAATATCTTGTTAAAAATTAAGGAGATGTGTGTATGTCTGACATTTATTAGCACTTTATAAGAAGGTTTACTTGTAACATATCACCTGTACATGTGCTCATTTGTGTTAATGTTCATACATCAGGATGGGGGGGTGGTGACAGTGAAACTGATTGTGGCGTGGTTGTTGGTGCCTATCTGGCTGGTTTGGGTATTTCTGAAACTGCTGATCCCCTGGGAGTTTCACAGTCTCTAGAGTTTACTGTGAATGGAAAAAACCTTGTTGATGAGAGGCCAGAGGACAATGGCCAGGCTAGTTGGAGCTTACAGAAAGGGTACTGTAACTCAAATAACCACTCTTTACAACTGTAGTAAACAGGAAAGTATCTCAAAATACACAGCACATCAAACCTTAAGACATATGAGCTACAACCGGATGGCTGAAGACTGGAAAAATGTAGCCTGGTCTGATGAATCTTGATTTCTGCTAAGCCACGCACATGGCAGGGTCAGAATCTTTGCATCAACTGCATGAATCCATGGACCCAACCTGCCTTGCGTCAACAGTCCATATTATCTTACCATATACCAATATTATGTCAGACAAATTCTATATTTTTCTCCACCATAAGATAAATAAGATATGCAAAGCCAAGAAAAGCAACCGAAAACATCTGTGCTTCTCTTTCGTTTAAATTGACAAGCGAGGATGTTCATCGGGTGATGAACATCCTCCTAACCACTGGAGTCAAAATGTTATTGAGCGGCAGTAACTGTTCTCAGGTGGGCGTCTCAGGTATTTCAAATGTACACTTGCTTTGACATACAGTGTGATGTTTATGTCTTTATTTCAGAGGAGGAAGTCACCTATGTTCACAGGACACCAGTAAGTATCATCCCGATCGAAAAACCTGTCATCATTATCAGCCCTGAAATTCCATATCAGTGCATCTTTGTCACTGGCAAATGTCACTGAAGTCCTCTGTTAACGCCTCCGTCCTACAGGCTCCTCACCTTACAGTTTGAATAGCCAATTTCTTAGAGGTTTTGTTTCCAGAATTTATCAACAAAATGGTCAAGTCAGTTGTATTTTATATAGGCCAAAATCCCATATGTCTGAACTGAAATATGAGTTAATACTCTTCTTTAAAAATCTGATTGAGGAGGGCATCACATGATGCAGATATACCGGTACATGTTTATTAATTGCAACAGTTAAAGCTATCAACCTTATAGGAATGGATTGTTTACATCAACACTCTTGTCAAATTTCAGTGCTTATTATCTCCCTGATTCCAATTTTGCAGGTCAGAAGTGAGGGTGCAGGAGACTATAGAGACAGGTCTGTTCTCCTTATCCTCTCCTGTTAGGTTCAACACCGATTCTTCTGTTGTCATCCTTTTCCTCTTTAATGTAATTAGAGAAGCAATTACAAATCAGTCTGATTAATAATTACTGTTTTCACCTGTCTAGTGGGCCTGCCATGAGCTCAAGACCAGGGTGGCCTGAGAGAGAATTTGAATATGAGTAAGTTACAGTTTTAGTAATTTGTTGTTGTCATCAAAATCAATGAGGGGCATACAAAACCTTCACATGTATACCTTTTATGTCGCTCTCTACAGGACATCCTACTCAGCGTACTCGAGGTCAAAACCTGAATACAGAGGAAGGAATTTTGTCAATGAGTAAGTGTATTTACACAAAGTTAATTGGTGCCATCAGCCATTTAGGTTCAAATTTGAAAATTTGTTCACATCACTTTTTTCCTCCTGCAGATGGGCTATGATACAAATTAGTTTTATATTTATATATATATATATATATATATATATATATATATATATATATATATATATAATAACATAGACTGTGCGTTTGACATTTTAAGTATATTTTGCTAATAATATTTTGATTATTAATATTTTTTACCCATAACAAAGCATTTTTATTCTGCTACAGTCATGCTACAGGTAAAGGATCTTAATACTACCTCCACCACTGATTGTTTAGTCCATAAAGTCAGTTCAGATGTCTAATTTTTTCAGACAAACAGTCTAAAACACAAAGATACAAGTGTGTAAAACGGAGAAAAGCAGCAAATCTCCACATCAGAAAAGCTGAAAACAGAGCATATTTGACCCCTTTTTTCTTGAAAAACAGCTTCTTCAATCAATTGATTGATTGTCAGATTTGTTATTTCTGTCAAAATTACACTTACTGCCCCAAGGGGGGCAGCACTGCAATTACATTCAGTTAAATCGTGGTAAATAAGATTGAAACAGAATGACTTTGAGTTCATGATGAAATCAGTATCACATTAGCTGACACTAAAGGGAGTGTCTGTGTTTGAGGTCAGATCAGGCTGACATATGTTTACTGCTAGTTCATGAGGGAGACTGTTAATTACGCACTGTTGCATAATTCCTCTAATTATTTTCCAGGCCCTACATGTACGACACAATGTCCACTTACAGAAATGCCCCCTTGAAATCAACGCCGATGAAATCCACTCAAGATGCTCCGAAGGCACCAAAGTCATCTCGCCTCATCCCACTGTGGGTTCAGTTTGTGTTCTTCCTGGCTGTGGCAGTGTTCCTCTACTTAGTTTTTTCCAGTATGGAGACAAATGAATCCCTCAAAGGAATTGAATGATTTGTTCTTTTGTTCATGTTCTGTTTACAGGGCTGTCACTTTATTACACATTTTAATACAAGGAATGTATTTTGGTTAATGCCTTTATTTTAGACATTGCTGAAATTGTTGTTTATGCAATATTTGTGTGTGTTATAATTGTAGTTGATTTGCTTGCTTATGCCTAAAGGTAAAATACATGATTGTCAGCAAGTACTACTAGAATAGATGAATGCTACTTCAAAAACACAAAATCCCTCTTCCTCTTACCTAGACTGCATCACTCTGTCTGTCCAGATAGTTTCAGTGTCGTCTGTGAAATTTTGTAGATGATCAAACACAGCTCGGCCCAGCATACGTGCACTCAGTGGGCTTTGGTTTATGGTGCTAAATGTGCAAAGAAATTACATTTTAAAAAGTCTTCAACATTTGATATCTACAAAAACTGACTGCTATTAAGAGAATTTGTGATTTTCCCAGATTTTAACTAACTTTTAGTTTCTGTGTCAAACTGCAGTTCAGTATCAAAGGTACCAGGAGGTAAGGTACCACTTCTTAAGTATACCAAAATTTTCCTTATTTCATTATATTCGTTATGGTGCTTGGTAATAAGGGTCTTATACAGTATATAATTCTGTGTATATTGGTAATAAAAATACTAACCAAATCCTGGTGGTTTATACACCCCTATGGCCCAACAATGGCTTCTTTGGTCAGTTATCAGAAGTAATTTTTATTAAAGTTCAGTTTTCAGACCAGCTGTAATTAAAGTGCCTCAGCAGTTTTATAGGAATAATTGGGATATAATTGTTAATGTTTTTTCACCGTTTAATAAATGGTTGTGGAAAAGTTTCATCTTGGGTAAAATCTGAGGCTACTACTGTTTTTCACAAGCTGTAATGTCATGTTTATACTTTCACTAGAATTAATTTTGAAATATCACACTTGTACTTGTCCAACCTTTACATCCTGTCGAGGTCAATGTTGTGAATTGTTTTGAATTTTCCTGTCATAATCCCATATATAAGAGTTTTAATAAGTAAACGTGTTAAGTCATTTATTCAGGGGCAAAAACTAAATTTAAACATTTAAATAATTGGGGGTGTAAAAGTAAATAAACTGTATGATGCATTATTGATAAAAACCTTTCTCCTTTTATGTATCAGAATCAGAATCAGTTTTATTGCCAAGTATGTTTTCACATACAAGGAATTTTTTCTGGTGATTGGTGCAATTGATCAGCAACAGTGGGGCTCTCTAGCCTTGTTGATGAGGCTAATAGCAGATGGGAAGAAGCTATTTTTGTGGCGAGAGGTTTTGGTCCTGAAGGACCGCAGCCTCCTGCCAGAGGGGAGTGTCTCAAAGAGTTTGTGTCCAGGGTGGGAGGAGTCAGCTACAATCTGATAAGTTTGATCTGATACTATAAATTACACAGTTCATGCAGTAACACATGTAAAGATAAAAAAAATAACATTGAAACAAGAAGCTCCAACAACAGCAACATTTTAATCAACTCTAGTTTCTACTTACACACTAAGTGCAGTACATGTAGTTAATAGCATAAGATGCATAGTAGGGTTACACTTAAAATACAAAAACTTCTTGTAATCCTTTAAGGATCATTGATCTGTGGAAGCAAGTACATAATAAGCTAGTGGAGCCTTTTAATAAATATAAAACAATGTTTTTGAACTGGATAAACACAGAAACCTGAGGAACCTATGTCACAGTTTCCCCAGTTTAGCTCTTTGTAGCAGATTTCCACACTATACATCTGGAGTCATGGCAGCAGTTAAGTCTGCATGAATCTGAAGTCCAGCCTGAACTAGGGATGCAACGATTATAGATTTTGATGGTACGTTTATAGTCCGAGGAATAATCATGGTTTCACGATTATTATGCATTCATTAATTTAACAAGACCACTGATGTATTATGTCACATGGGAATTCTTTTGAGATTTTAATGTGTTATTTATTGCTGCCTTTTGAAATAGAGAAATAATCCAGCAACCAAATAATACAGTACAAAATAATAAATAAAGATACAAAAAGTCTATCTCTCCCTTTGGAATTAAATGTAAGCGACCTTTGCTCTGCAAACATCCTTGTTAGTATTTCCCTTTTAAACAAAACAGATGGTGTCAGCAGTAGAGGTAGTCTTAGGCTAAAATTAACAAAAAAATCATGCCAAAATGAGTTTTGGAATTGTAGTTAACACTTAAGTTAATTTCTAATAGTTGAAATATTTATTTCAATTATTTTCATAAATTATTAAGTTCACTGATCTCCATTTATATTTAATTCCCTACCAACTCAATGTTTTATTCACTAACTTGCCACAAATTTAATTTAACTCAGTTGTTAGTATTACCTTTACATGGGTGTGTAAAGCTGTGTGGTAATCCCGCAGATGCTACATCAAGTTTGACATGTTTGTTTATTCTGACAGGTTTTGCACATAGGTGAGCCGGCATCTTACATAACTCCCTGGTCATTCTTGGCGTATCCAAAACGCTCCCACACTAACATCAGGCGTTTCTTCGGTGGATATAAAGTTTTGCTGCTTGGTCCCTCTGCCATTGTTAAGATAATGTAACGTTAAAGTCTCCCTCTTCACTCTCTTGATAAGCGCAGCACTTTAAGCTGGTGCGCCACTAGTGTAACTTTGTTTTAGTTCAGTTGCGCCAAATGTCCTTTTGTGTAGCTGAGCCTTTACAATTTACATAAGCGTTTTAAAGTGTGGTTAATAGTGAAACCAGTTAATCGCTGCATCCCTAACCTGAACTACTACTGACTTTGAACTGGACATAGTTTCTACTGTCTATCAGTCCTCTGTGGCCATTATCTTACATCTCACCTTAACACAATGCTTAGTAGCCAATCATATCCATTGTTCCCTGCAGTGCCACAAACCTGAAGTTTGGTTAGAAAGAAAACTGCAGTACAGTCCTAGGTCTATGTTAGTGTCAAGTCAAAGCTGTGCCTCATCCAGACTGTACTGAACTGGGTTGAGCTGCTGCCTTTTCCAAAGGTGTGGTGGATGACCAACCAAGCTGTTTGGTTCTGTATTGCGTCCCCTGCCATCTCAATCCATTTAGGACATGGTGTGAGTCTTCTGGCTTTCCACTCACTAGTGATTCTGCTAGAAAGGAGAAACACAAAATGCTCTACTTTAATTCACTACTCTTGCACGATTAAGAATATGGATATAGACAAGTATTCATCCTTTTTAAACAAGACATGCAACAAGACAAAACTGGTGCACCCATTTGGTTTTAGAATTAGTTAAATGCAGACGACCCATGTGTAGTCAAGGAGTTTCATTTAATTTGAGATTAAATACACCTGAAACTAGAAGGAAACTTTTAGTGAGTCAATATCATGGCAAAACCTACACAATAAAAACAAAAGAACACTCCAAGCTACACACAAAAAGGTAATTGAAAAGCACAAGTCAGGAGATTGATACAAAATATTAAATCCCCTTGGATTTATTGTTGCAAAACCATAAAACATGAAAACTTACAAGTGTGGTAAATACTTTTTATATACTGTGCAAGAATCATGAACTTCGATACTTTTCTTACCTATCTGCTGCCTGCATATCCCGTCATAGCTTGTTAATTGATAAGGCAACATAAGTGTTGTCCACACCTGTAAAAAGAAGCACACTTAATAAAACATACAGTGTATGCCCAGCCTTATTATCATGGGTACACATACAGGATGCTGTCTAAAAATTACATCCCTTTCTACAGTATAAATGCAATATAAATAAAAAAAAGAGAAAAAAAAAGAAAACAAAGGAACTTACAGGTTCTGGTCTCTCGCTCCAGTTCAGAGGGCTTCTTCTCCTTGTTACACAGTACCTTGGCCACAATGATTATAATAATGACAGCTACGACAAATGTCAGGCCAGACACAAGCCAGCTGATCACCATTGGACTCAGTACTGGATCTGGGTCTGGGGGTCAGAGGAGTTATCTGTAAGTTTCCATAGATGGAATTTCATGTACTGCTGCAACTAACTATCAAGTTGAAGTACACTTGCAAACAAGTGAAACATAAAATCTGTACAGTGAACAACTGTCAGGAAACCCTACATAGAAGCTATCTGATGTAAAATTAATATTAATATTATGGTATCGTAATGTTTTTTAACCATTCGGATTTCCAGCACACACCACACACAACACTTTTCTTCATATCTCTATGGTCTATAATATTATCAGTTTTCACCTCTTATGGCTATAGGCAAGGGCTGGCTTTCTCTGGAGACAAAGGTTCGTCCACCCAGCTGGACCCGATACAGGCAGTAGTAGTAGCCCTCATTAGAGCTCTGGGCGTTGGGAAAGGTAAAAGTGACAGATGGGGTGAGGGCAGGCAGGGACTGGCGCACTGTGCCGTTGGAGCGAATCAGACGCAGCTGGAAGGAACCTCCAGGGTACTGCTGCGGGGTGGAGCAGGTGATATTAAAACTGTGGCCTTTGATGACGGAACCAGCCGGGGCCTCAGTGGACGTGTTGTACCAGTGCTGGGGAGTCAAAAGTTCCACTGTGATAAGACAAAAAAAAATAAAAAATAGAATTACAGCCTCGCGATTGTATGCCTCCACCACTCTAGTTTAAGATTACATCCCAGTCATACAAAATTTCAACCATTTGTGTGAAATTTTGTCATAATTGCTGTGTTAAGTCTTGAGTAATGGCTAAAAAGTGTTTTGTCAGGTCACACTGACCTTGACCTTTGACTTTTGACCACCAAAGTCTAATCAGTTCATCCTTGAGTCCAAGTGAATATTTGTGCCATATCTAAAGGGATTTCCTTGAGGTGTTCTCGAGATATTGCATTCAAAATGCCAAAATCATGTTTTGTAAGATCTCCTTGACCTTGACCTTTGACCACCAAAATCTAATCAGTTTGTTCTTAAGTCCTATGAAATGTTTTTACCAAGCTCCCTCAAGGGATTACGGAGATATTGTGTTCACAAGGCCAAAACCTTTTTTTGTAGTCACCGTGACCTTAACCTTTGACCACCAAGAGCTTATCAGTTCATCCTTGAGTCCAAGTGGACATTTGTACCAGATTTGAAGAAGTTCCTTGGAGGCGTTACTGAGATATCGTGTTCACAAGGCCAAAACCGTGTTTTGTGAGGTCGCCACAACCTCGACCTTTGACCAACAAAATCTAATCAGTTCATCTTTGAGTCCAATTGAACGTTTGTACCAAATGTCAAGAAGTTTTGTCAAGACGGTACTGAAATATATGGGTATGAATAAAAAGGAATTCCATAGGTTATTGAAGGTAATTCAGGACAGACTCAAAACGTGTTGATTCAGTTGTGACCTGATTTGGGTCTAAACCATATTATAACCACAATTTTCCTCAAAATCCACATTTTTTTATTATAAAATATTTTAAAATAAGACATCAGCCATCTCTGTTGACTCAAGATTTCTGCAAATCCAAAAGCAGTGACAATGGGCTCAGATGCAGACTGCCAGCTTTTTGGAAGTGTCACCCACATCTCACAGTCTTCTTCAGCAAATGAAGCTGGCAAAGGTGTCATCATGTGACATTCTTTGGCTCAAGAAGATAGTAAAATGCAATTGAAAACTAAATACACATTTAAGTGTAGATTAATTTTTTACACACACTATTCCCGAAGATCAACATTGAATTTCCAGTGCTCAAAACCAAAGTTTCAGATGTGCTCTAAGTTAAGAGTAAAGACATTTAGTAAAAATTGAACCAAACCAGATTCGAGAGACTTAAGAGAAATTAAAATCCAATGTGCTGCAAACCCATTATGCTGAGTCAGCCAGGGAATCAAATGTCTAATATAGCTTGCACAACAAAACCATGTGCAATGAGAATCGGGATTGGCACAATAAAGTTAAATGGTATGATAGAGTTACTGTGGATTAGAAAATGTGGTTATGACTCACCCACAGTGATGTTGATGGAGTTGCTGGGTGGAGAGCTGAGCAGCTGAGAAGGAAAGCCGCTCTTGATCCTATACCGACAACTGTAGCTGCCCTGGTGGAAAGTCTCTATGTCAGACAGGGTGAGCTCCACTCTGGTCTGGGTCTGGTCAGCCCTCTGTGTAACCAGCGGTGTGGACACTCCAGCCTTGTACAGGTGGAAGTCACTGAGGTGGTGACCAAGGAGAACACTGCAGCCAAAGCGAACAGCCTCCCCAGGTGAGAACACAGTGTGAGGTGACAGCAGGGTGAGTGTGGGCGTAAAAAGGGTACCTGTGAGAAAAGACAGGTTTATCACAAAATGTGAGGATGATCCAATGCGCCGTATTCTTCAGCTTATCAATAAATATGCTGACATGCAGGCTATTCTGAATACTAGCCTAGTGTTCCAGGTACCCAATGATCTCACTGTACAATCCTACTTCGGCATTTTGTTGTTATCCTGTTCCTTAAAAAATGTATTTCTCTGCCCTGCCCACCTATCACCATACCAAACAGAGGAAGGACATTTGCATTTATTCAGTTGGCATAAGCTTTTGTCCAAAATGACATACAATTGAAGTACAATCCAAGAGATGAAGGAGAAGCCATCAAGACAATTTTGAGAAGGAAAAACATACATAGCAAAGGAGAAAATTAGGTGTCTAAGCACTCTTGCGCGGGCATGTGGCTAGCCGTACATTCACCTGTCTTTGGATGGATGGATGGATGCTCTTGTGAGATAACAAATATACATACCTCAGTTTTCCAGATCATTTCTATGTATTCCAGACATTTGTCTGAATTATGATGTTTGGGATTTATAATGTTCAGGTTACTCTACACAGGATTTAGCGTTGACACGTACTAGCTGATCCTGATTGCTCAAGTGTCAGTGTAATTGGAGCCAATGGTAACATCAGCTGCCATGTCTTCTATGTACTAAGGTGAGCATTTCATAGCGTCTATGAATCAACACAATAGAAATCACTCAGTCAACCATCTGGCAGTACACCTTGGTAGAGACTAGAGTCTCACCTGAGCATTTCACCCCTGCATCATTCTCATGGGTGCAGTAGGAGTTGCTGTGGAGGACAACAGCACAGCGCGTCAAACTGAACTCATGCCCAGTGCACTGGACATGCCGTAGCCAGATCTCTCCTCTGCCTGCACCAAATGCTGCTCCATGAAGGGCAGATTCAGCTAAGCCACAGTCCAGCTCCGAGCACACCACATCAGCCTCCCGGAGGTCCCAGTCATGGTCGCAAACTGTCCCCCACTGGTCATGGCGGAGTACCTCAACTCTCCCAGAACACTTGTTTTCCCCATCTACTAGTCTGACCCCACCTGTGGACCAGTGAAAAATTATCTTAAGATGCATGGACTTACAATATACAAGTGGTGAGATTACTTTTGTTTTTATATTTCTCAATGGCTCCATCATAGTCATCTCTGTGAATTAAACATAAAACCACTGAGTCTGAATTTTAAAGAGTAGATGAAGTGCTTTGGCGTCAGGCTTCTGAACATGCCTCAATCAAGTGTGGAAAATGCTGAGAATGCAGCAGGTCTAAAGCAAACCAGACTTACCAAAGGCATTAACTCCATCCCATAGAGCACCTAACAGGCCTGTGAGGACATCATAAACATGAGATTATTTTCAAACAAAAACAGATAAAAATCCATTCAAAATGTCAACAATAGCAGCTATTTTCACTCAGTTGGCAGTCTTTGAGGTACACTTAACACTAGCCAAATTAATGCCATCTAATACAACAGTCCTGTAATTAATGAATCTTTATCTTTATGTTCAGATCAGTTGGAACAGCTGTATTGCATATCATTGAGAGATGTTTCTAATAGGTTGTTAACCACATTTAGCTTTACTTAGAAATTAGGCTGAACTGCATATTATAACACTTGTCAGTTTAACAAACTACAGCCTCCTAAATGACCATCCAGTTGATTCAGCGCCTTTCTAATCTTCATGAGTATCCTAGCTTATGCATTGCAGAGTGGTGTTATACTTCTATAACTTTAGCAAGGTATTCTAAAGTATGTTTACATGTAACCAACAGGTCTACATTTAAAGCTAACTAAAGAGAAGCGGTTCTCGTAATGTTAATTAACGATATAAAACAAAATTTAAGTCATAATTTCAAGATAATGTCTTGGAAGTCACACATGCCAGACACCACTGCTACTCTTTTCTGAAGGTGAATGTAATGTAGTAACCCTTACGGTTATTCTATTGCATAATAAGGTACCTAGCTGGTCCTGCCTCAGACCTAGCTAGCTGACAAACGAGCTGAGTTAACCGCTATTAGCTGCCTTGACTCACCTGTTAAAAGGATGTGGAGGAATCTCAGCATCGTCCCCCTCACCTTTCCATCAGACGGCCGGGGGGTAAGGTGGCCCGTTGTCCCGGTGATGGTGCCGACAGTCGTTCAAAGGCAGCGACCGCACAAGACATTAGCTGGCTTGTGTCGCGCTGGAAACACTTGGATTGGCTAACTGAACTAGGAGCTAACGGCTAAGCAACTTTGACCAACCTACACTTAACGGCGCGGGTGTAAGTTAGTTTTAGGCATTGTCAATAGCCAATAGTTTAGATTAAAAAAAATAATAATACTAAAATTGAATTCTTGTCTCGAAACCAAGTGAGGCTGTGGGGGACTCTCACAACGGCGAGACGTCCAGGGGACTGTTGGGACAGCGCAGGGTAAGCTACATGCCGTCAGGCCGCCGTTCTCACGTCAGTAGTCCAGCAGTTTATCCCATGAATCCCGGCGCTGAGACGTTCTCCCTGCGGCAGACAGAGGTCACTACACCGCCGCAGCGATGCATTTAACCCTCTAGCTTCCTCTCTATGGAGGATCACGACTTTACGCAGGGGCGTAGCCAAAAATCCTGGGACATACAAAGTCATGTACGTATCTTAAAATGATGCTGCGGTGGAGGACCATGAGGGGTGGAAACAACAGGAATTAACTGATAGAATTGGAAGAGATAAAAATGCGTGTGAACATTTTCATCACTTCCATGGGAATTTGCTCACTTCGCTTTGACTGGTTTGTAAGCCAGCCTTGGTTTCTGTTCTGTGGTATTGAAAGGCTTTTTATTTTATCTAACCTCAGACTGTCTTGAATTATTTATTTTTTGACCCTTTAATGTGTTAAATCAAATGACCGCACAGCAAATCTGAAGTCAAATAATATTTCACCACAGGATAACTGTATAGAGTACCACTTTCTTATAAATCAGCCTTTACAATAGGTTTTTAAGTTGTAACTGATGGCTGTATTAATGGCTAATACATCATTTACCAACACTTACCAATACAAACAGGCATTAAAGGAGAGATTTTCAAGTCTATCTTAATGCAATAATGACAAACCCATATGTAGGTTGAAAGCATTACTGGTCACTCTATTTGTTCCTCCTGTACACACTGGCTGCAAAGACACCCCCGCTTTAATCCACAGTCCTTGTTTTGTGTAAAATGCTTCCGAAAGTTCAGCTGAAGCTAATGATACAAGTCTGCACTCTGAGTTAGCTAAACCAAGTGGATGTCTTCTGCATAATCATTATGAATTTTGCAATTAATAGTTCTGTTTATATTTATGCATCATTTAGGTCTTTGTGTACAAATTTGCCTTTAATTTGGCATTGAACATAATATTTTTATGTTAATCATGGTCATAAAACCCTGATCACTGTGGGTTTACGATACCCTGTGCGCATTTCAGAGAGATTAAGATTAAAGTTCATCAAGTTATTGTTGACATTACTGTTCAGAAATTTAACACCAACACAAGATGTCTCATTTCCATGTAAAACCCTTTAGTCATGAGCGTGTTCTTCCTTGTTAGGGAGGACAATGTGGGTAAATCAACCAAAACCAGAGCAGGAGGAAGACATTTTTGCTGAATGATGCCTGACTGTTAAAATGGTTTCACACATCAAGTGACTTACTTACATATTTTCCTTTTCATATCATTTTCCTGTCATACATGACTTGGCTTTCCAGCAGCCCAGGGTGGCTTTTTTATTTTCCTCTTCCTGTATTATGACCAAATATGCTTACATACATATGCATCATATTATTGCTTTATTTATGTTCATGTCGTGGAAGGCCTGCGACATCAAAGGAATTTAGCAAAATACAGAAGAAATCTTCAAAACCTGCTTCAGTCTGAAAGAGACCTGCAGCTTGCTGGACTTATTTTCCATGTGAAACATAATGTTAAAACATAATGCCAAAGTTACAGGCATGGCTCCAAAACAACAATTTCACAGTACTGAAAATGGCCAAACCAGAGTCTAGACCTTAATCCAGTCCAGAAACAGTAATGCGATTTGAAAAACTTATATATTTTTATATTTGTAGTATTTATATCTCATTTAAGCCATTTTGGCATCAACGTTTTATGTTGCTCTGGGTCATAAAATACTAACTTGTTGTAAAACATTAAAGCATGAAACGCCCAAGAGGGTGATTATTTTTAGAGGCATATATGGAGACAGTGTGAGACTGTTTTCCAGATCTGTGACTGGAGGTGAGGTGAGTAGGTTTTACTGAAAAAAGTAACACATTGTCAGCAAATAACAGTATGTAGAAGAAAATGATTAGAAAACACATCTTGACATTCAGTCATAGTATGAACACCAGTAGCAAGCAAAAGGCAGGCATACTTATATGTAGAGACATTTAGTTGTAAAAGTGGAATGAAATTAAAATCCTTAAAGAAAGCTCTGACTCAAGACATTTTTTTTTCACCCAAGTTCTTCCTGTATTGTACTGCATTTTATCTTTTGGGTGTGGTTTTGATACGAGGCATTACAGGTTTCTACCACACCCTCACACATATACATTTCCTGCATGAGCTTTGTATTTAAGTGTGTGTAATAAACAAGATAAAATAATTTTATGTATTTTTAGCCAAATCCATATGGACAATGAAACAGCCCTGCTCTACTTTTGTGCTTGCTACAAACTAAATGTAGATTATTATTTAGAATTATTACGTCGGTACTAAAAGGTCAACAACCAGCTGATGTAGTTTCTTGATGCAGTTTATTGAGCCACTGGTCAAAACAGCATCCAAGTTCTCATTATATTGTAAAAGGTGACCATCTTTTTCACAAAGAAAAAAAATACAGAAAACCCTGTATTTTTGTATATATAGATATATATTAATGAAAAATATGATAAATTTCTCTGTAATTCCAACTTCAAAACCAGAACATTATTTTTGTGAAACAAAAATCTCAAAATGGTCTGTGGTCATTACACTGCAATGGACAGCAGTATTACTTGCACTTCATCTGAATAACCTCCTTTTGTTAACTAAATGTTTCAACCTGCACAATCATGTGTGATGGTACATTTACCACTGATAAAAAGAAACAAACACTTTCATAAAATAATAAAACAAAATAACTTAGTTAACTTAACACTAGTCCTCTAAGAAGATGACCTTTTTCACAGGTTTGGAGTTTCAATAAGTACCATGACTTCTTGAATTACTTTTGATAAACTCCTAATGACAAGCTTTCAATAAAATAATCTATTTAGCTCTTTGGATAACAGTACTACCTGCTTCAGTTCCATCATAAAAGTCTCCGTAGCACCACATCAAAATATGTACAGAATGTGTTGCACTTTCAAAAGTCTCTTGCCCAGTGTGTCTCGGGGTTTGTGTGGAAAACGCCAACTTTCAAACATGTCTTCACTTGGACTCTCCCAGCAGATGGACAATGAGTTCATAAGTGGAGAGGACGATGGCTGTGTTGGGGATTTGTCTAATTAGCTGTGGAATGAGTCCTCTATAAAAAGCTGCATAGCCTTCCTCCACAGCTATTAACCTCCCCGTCTGGAAGAAATACTTGTACTTGCTGCCTTCCTCTCGCAGCCTCGTCCGTATGACCTCTGTGGAGACAAACAACAAAAAGTATTAGTCATGTAAGTGAATATAAACACTTCTCTCTGACATTAGGTTTTCCCAAGAAAAAACAACAACAAGGCGTTTACCATGCGGGTATGCGATGCAGGACGCACAACCCTTTGAAAAAGCAGCTGCCATCATCAAACGCAGGAAGTCTGATGCTCCTTTCTCCTTTTCGCTATTGGGGGAGGCGAATTGGCTCTTGGCGAGGTGTTTCTTTAGTGTTTCATAGATGAGGAAGCAGATCATGGTCTCCGAGATGCCGGCATAAGATGCGGTCAGGCCTCGGTAGAAGCCCCGGATCCCTTCTGTTTTGTAAACATAGCGAGCACACTGCAGTGCGTTCATCTTTTTCTCTCCTCTGGCTCTGAAAGATCAGACAGGTCGGGCTCATTAGTGCCAAACAGAAAGAAAAAAATAAAAATAAAATAATAATAATAATAATAATAATAATAAAAAATATATATATTGAACACATATATAAATAAATAAATAAATAAATAAATAAATAAATACACACACATACACACACACTATGAGAAGGACTACAACTAACAACTATTTTAACTATTGCTGACCTTAGATCTTTTATATTTGTTTAATCAGTCTACAAAATGCCAAGTGTAATGAATGCCCATCACAAGGTGCCAGAGGCCAACAAGTCTGACAAACAGCTCAAGTCCTAATATGAAATTTGAGAAGTTTTCTCAATTGTAGCATTTCAATCTTATAAATGATAATACAATTTGAAACCTGCTAATTTTCTGTTTATCATCTAAGCATCTAAGATATAACATCCTACTGTTTCCTTATTGGGTGAATCAGTAACTAGTCAAACCTTAAGTTAATTTTGTTTGAAATCATTCACTCCTTTGTGCTCCTTCGTTCCTAAAGCCACCATTTTGTGTTGCAGGACAGGTCTTCTTTAAAGACCCGTTTCAGTGACCTCACATAATACTACTGCCCTGTACTTGATAATGTAAATATAGACTCTTCTTCTGGACGCAGGACAGTGCGTCAGCACTGTGTATTTATGGCGCCAGGTCACACGCTCGGTCTCATGCACTGCGTAATCCAAGGACAGTACCATGAAGGCAGACTCTGTTAAAGGTATCTGTCAAAGGTCACATTTATGTGAAAGACCTGCACACCAGTAGAGTCACTTAAATAAGTGAGATTGTTTTACACTGCAGTCTGCCAAGAGATAAATAATACAACTACACACAGAGCAGGTGAAATAAAGAGTGTACAAACTTTCTCTCCAGCTGCATCCTGGTCTTGACCATCCAGATGGGGTTCATCAGAGAGTTAGTAACGAAAGCTGAGGACAAGCGACAAAAGAATATTCAGTTTTACACAATAGGGTACCGAGATTATTATCCCCTCAGTGTAATTCTTAATAAAGTTGTGAAGATCATCATTTGTTTTCGTTGAATTCATTGAGGGAAATCACAGCATGAATACACAGCAACAGCATAAACCTCTGCAAAATGTACTGCAGTCAGATTATTGCCATGCAATAAAGATAACTCCAACCTATGAAGCTAATAATGTTCAATTTAGAGGCTTCAAAAAGGCCTTTATACAACAAAGGGGAATATGTAGACTGCTCACCTGCAACACCAGCAGACGACATGTGCACCACTCCACTATTAGGGACAAACAACCCATTGAACATTTCTTTAGATTTCGAGTATGCAGCAAAGTAAATGGCTCTGTAACACAGAGAACAAACTGGTAAGAATTCTACACAGAAGAAACAGCAACGATTAACACACAGTGCTTAAATATGAGTGCATTTTGAATATGTGAATGTGGTTTCATGTAAGCTGTGCAATTATGTAAATGATTCCATTTGGGCTGGTGTGAGCCTTTGACAGAGTGTATCCAGAGCAGTCTTTTTCCTGGTGCCTGCTCTCTGCTTGGTTTCTGGAACAAACTGTCACTGCACCAGAATAGGCTGAATAAGCACTGGGCACCACAGTTACCCACAGAGCCGCTCTGGCCATAGGAACGGAAGGACGGTGGAATTACTGAGCAAAGGCTGATGCTGTAGCTACTCATTAACCATGGGCAAATTATAGGTAACCCATGACCCCTTTCAATTTGACAAGGTTCTCAGCATTGTGTGACAAATGCATTAGAACTACTCACTTTATGATCATATTATTCCAAGATTATCATTCATGAGTCAACAGGACAAAGTTCTGACTATGTGTTTTACTAATAATAAAACAAGGGTGAAACTGAAACTTTACAAAAGGTGTACCCATACAAGACTCAGATTTAGTTACAACTTCTTGTCAAAGTGTTAGACACAAATTTAAAATAGATCAATCATTATCCAGTTATTCTCATGACCACATCAGTTAAATTCCCGAAACTCTGTCTGTGAAACTTTGAATGTAGTTCCTCATTTGTTCTTATCTCATCTTGTCACGACTAAAGAAAAAATTTAATTAAATGCAAATACAGAGGCCTAATCCTGTTGACAGACACTAACCTAAACAAACTAAGCGCCTGACTTGCAAAAATTCTGTAAGGGTGGAGAGGGGCTTGGAAGTTGTTGCCATGACAACAGCTTCCTGTTTACACAGCCAGTTAATGCTTTCAGTCATTTAAAAAAATAGAAACAATTTCCTTCTCTTTTGTTTTCTTTCCTTAGGAGCCAGGATGTGAGCTGTCCTGATAGACAGAAACAAGACTCTGCTGGGAAAACACTACTGCTTCCCTTTGTGGCCTTCTTTGCCTCTGCTTTGTTAGTTGTTTTTTAACAATTGTGTTTTATTGTTAACTTGCAGCAGCTTGCAATACACAGGTATCATTAACTCTGACTCTATTAAACAACACTGCAGTGGGTAAGAATGGTGGTGGAGATGGACGACACTGAGGCATTAGAGCAACAAAAGTGTGTGGTGTAGACACTGGTTCCACTGTACCTTGAGGGGGCCAC
The DNA here is from genome assembly GCF_046630095.1 of Trachinotus anak. Classification (NCBI taxonomy): domain Eukaryota; kingdom Metazoa; phylum Chordata; class Actinopteri; order Carangiformes; family Carangidae; genus Trachinotus; species Trachinotus anak. Next base: position 12,540,029 of record NW_027273855.1, on the reverse strand, counting down.
ACCAACAAGGTTCGGCCCCAGACCACGGAAAAGTGATCTTGGTCCCTCTTTTTCAAGAATTGATCTGAAATAAGAGCAAACAGCCATATACCATCAAACATAAATAAAGCAGAATAATACAATTGAGATAAGATAATTCAGATTTTTATTCATATATATTCATTGTAAATATTGAACTATCGCCACATTTGTTACAGCAATGGTCAGTAGGATTATCCTAGGCACTACTAAGGGTATGAGTATGATAGCTCAAGCCTGCAACCACCCAAAGAGTTACATCAGTCCTGTTCACTTGAGCTGGTTTTGCATAGGTTTCTACACTGAAGCCAGTACCCTCCTCAGTGTCTGGCTTGTCACGTCGGCCACATCCCCACAGAGTTTTTAACTCTTTGTGGGCAGTGACCTTCATTCTCCAGATGACAGTCAGGTCTGCCTGGGGCCAAGCAAAGGGGCAGTCACAACTGCAATGTCCACCACTTCTCTCACAGCTTCCCATGAATGGAGAAAGGGTTTAAATGTCTGTCTTGAATTTCTTGCACATTTTACACAAAGATACGCCTGTAAATGCAAAGACAACCCTCTAACAGGTCTGACAGACCTATTTGTATCAGCTAAAGTAATTTGAAAATCTAGCATAACACCTGAAATATTCTATATCCTAAGACAAAAATTGTCTTTAGGCATATGTAGTTTTTACAGCCTCCGCTGCAGCATACACCAGTCCAGACCGGTTCAGACTGTGGCCTTGGTCTTCTGAGTGTAATATAACACTTACACAGCACCCTGCTTAAAACCTTCCCTCGTTCCTCTTGGCTAACTGGGGCTCTTTCTCGTCTTCTCCTACCTCAGCTGACTCACACATCACAAAAACCTCTCATTATAAACACATCTTCAGGCCTCATGGGAAAGCATGTTTTTGTCACCCCTAACGGCTGGTTTAGGACACTAAATACAAGCAGAATAGTGTGTGCTTAATCTCCACTTTATGTAGGACAGGATTAGAGGCCTTCATTTTAAGACTATGAAAGCAGAAATTAAATGACAGGCTCTTCAAAGTATTTCCACGAACTAAATCACATGGACTGCACAGGACCTTATACAACTACACCAAAACACACCAAGCACTGTTTTTTTTTTTTTTGACAAATTAGTTACGTAGAAACATCAGAGAAGCCTAAACACTAAGGTCTTTGCAGGACAAAACTCAGTAGGTTGTCACACTTTAACTGCCAAATGTCAGCAGGTAATAATTATGCCTGTCCCTATATGGTAGCGCAGTCAAACCGTAAAGTGTACCAGCTGTGAGGAGGGAACATTTTGTTCCTTTGTTTTGCAGATAGAAAAACACGAATGCCTCAAGGGACAATCCATAAAAACATGCTTCAGCACTGTTTGCCTAACAACAACACAAACAAACATCTTACCGTAGGACCTGCAGCAGCCCAGGTGTAACAGTCCCTGGTCGAATAACTCCAGTGCCACTTAGGGTCCCCAGCTGGACCTGGAAGACGGGCCGGAGGGTGAGGCCAGAGGACTGCAACCGTGTCTTCAACACCTCGAGGGGGCAAGTCACAATGGCTCCCACTGTACCACTACACCTGCAGATCAATTACGTGAAAATCAGGATTATGGGCATTGGACAGGGAAGTAGGCAATTGGTCACTACATGTATTTTTTTCATGTTTCAAGACAATGGTTAGCTGCTTAGATTAATGTGGTGCTATTATTTGCATGGTTAGTCATAAGAGCCTTGACTGACAAGATATTTTTCAGTGATAACACAGCTGGGGACCAACTGGCCAGGTGCAATGAACAATTCCTGTCAAAGACCACTGTCTTGCTCTGCAATGGAAATATTCAGAGTTAACCCAATACAGGTGGTGCACTGTGTTTTCCAGCTCAGACGTTCTAATTGCACTTGGAAAGACTTGTTTGCCTGTTTTTAGATAACACTTTTCCAATTTCAGCACAAAAAGTTATTTCATTTTGGTACTTTACACGTCTCACTGCTCCATCCTTTCTTAGCTGTGTCTGCAACCTTGTCAGTGACAATCTTAGAAGTGTGGAACAGATTAGACTAAGCCTCTATACTGTGTCATGTCTGAAGGACAGAGTCAAACATCTTAGCAAAAGTAACACCTGACCTATTTGTCCATTCACTAATCATTAGCCATCTATCTCACTGTCTGATTGTTAGAAACTATATAGAAGACGTTACAGTGAATTGTCTTTGTTCATATTGCATAACTTCATCTGACAAACAAAAACATGTCATTATGTAAATATGTAATTATGTTGTTCCGCTGTGGAGCTGTTGTGGACACGACCACAAAACACAAAGATAACAAACCTTGGGCAATGGGTTCTTTTGTGAGTCCTCTGAAAATGACAAACATGTCCATTGTGTGCATCAGTTATTGATGTTATTCCACATGCACTCGATGGACCAAATGCTGTCATACAAGTACAGCTGGTTTTCTAAATAACAGTTTACTCCAGAGTTAAATGCAAAAATCTCCTTCCATCGTTTCGACATACTGCATATGATGGACCAGCAAGTGTTCTCATGACATCATCTTACGTTAGACTGATTTTGCATTTTTAAGATCAAACGTTCAGATCACATGCGAAGCTAAAATTGGGCTCGTCATAACATTTCAAGGGTAAAATGGCGTCATTTTTAAGAAGCCAGTGTTGTTTAAATGTGACCTTAACGTCCACTGGGTGCACCCAGCGCACAGACCTATACGGCATTACTCGAGGTTTACGAATAGTATTCTTCGGACAGTTATTGGCATCGGTACATGGAGCTGGTTGCTGGCGAAGTGTTACATAACAGCAGAGTACATCACACAGCTAGAGGCTAACTACTCCCGTGACTGCGCCACGTCCAGCCATGATTGCCAGGGGACACTTAGCTAATCGCCAACCCGCGGTCTCGAGTTACACATTTCAACCTCAGTTTCCACATACGGTATTACCTAAAACATCAGGTTGTTACACGCAGTTTGAACACGGTTCCCAAGACAGAATACAAACAGCTAAGTTTGATATTACTTGCTAGCTAACGGTAGCTACGAGGCATTAGCAAACTTCCACACGGCTGTAACGCGAGTTAGCTGATCAATGGAAATCGAAGATATTACCGGGTGGTTCATTAACCCATGACAACGTTAGCTAGGTTATTAGTCCAAGGTTCAAAACGTTAACAAAAATCATTTTACACGAGACATTTGTCCCCTGGCGTAGAACACGGTGAAAGAAATGCGTTTACAGTCCCAACGTTGTGCTATGCTAACACGAGCTAGCTCGCTTTTATATATTTTAGCATGCTGGGTGCCGACTCCGTAATCTGTAGATTAAAGAGTAAATTCTCTCTAGTTTGACACAGGCGTTTGGTGGACAACACCAGGTGGCCTAAACTCCAGTTACCTCTTCATGTTACATTAACCTTTGAGTTATTAATTACGTTCTCCGGTTGGAAGCAGTGTCGTTAACGTGACTTACCCCCCAGCGAAGAGATGTAGCAGCGTGTCTTTCTGCGCCATCTTTCTCTTCTTTTTCAAACAGCCACCATACTGGTATTATGCTTCTGTTAAAATTGTCCCCAGGTGAAATAACAGAGCGACGGTCTTGCGATCCCGGTGTGCCGCCTTTAGTCCGTGCCTCTGTGCCGGCTCTGTGGACCTGTCAGTGCGGGGCGGAGCGGCACGGTGGCCTGAAGAGTGGCTCGTTGTGACGTCAGTGGGACGGACGGGGGTGTTGTCCGTGACGTAGGCACATGTGCTCGCCACCTTCTGTCTTTGGTCTTTTTCAAGGGGTTACACAACTGCTACCCACAACAAACAGAGGTCCTAAAAACAACCCTTTGAACTTCTGAGTCCCTCTTGACCTTCACCAGTTTCAGTGTAAAATAGAAGACTTAATAATTTACAGCTATGTTCGCTTTATAACACAGGCCATGATTTAAAGTGTAACTGTGTTGCATGGGTAAGGACGTAATGGCCCCAGAAACCCCCGCTTTACTCCATGTCACTTCTGTGTACATAATCTGTTTAACTGCAAAATAGTCAGAAATTCGCACCATTTCATTTGAAGGGCAATATCAGCTCTCACCACTCCCCTATTCTGCATCTTGTTGTTTGTGTTGTGTCAAAATCTAGCTTTAAGACCTAAACTGTTTTAGTTCATATAGTATTCATTTGTTGTCATCAATACATGTTTTTTTCTTTGAAAATCGATTGATTGTTCAGTGTGTAAAATGTCAGCAAATTGTTGAAAATGTCAATCATTATTTCCAAGTTTGCATTTACAAAGGGCTTTTTTTGCTGGCCAATAGAACAAAACCAAAAGATTTGGCACTAAAAGGTGGCCCTAGAATAGTAGCTGTAATTTTGTGCACTTTTTTGAAATGATTAATCGGTTATCAAAATTCTTACCAATTATTTGTCTCTTAAATGTCTAATCAATTAATCTACTGGTCATTTCAGGTCTAGAATAATAGTTGGTGTCTGGATGCCTGGGGAAATAATGAAGTTGCCATGTGTTGTGGTTGTCAATAGATGCCCAAGAATTATTAGCTTCCATAGTTACATTTGTTTTGGTACAAAGTTCCCATTTTGTGTTATTTTTCCATTGTGGCTCAATAGGGAAGCAGTGTCCAGAGGAATATCTTTAATGAGGAACTGCATCATTATTATCTTAATTATCTTAATTCTTGTAATTACATAGTAAGAACAAGGCAGCCTATGCAGCTCGAACATCAAGTGTTTATGTGTGGTATGTTATGTAAAGGTTATCACATACTACGATGGTACATTTAGATCTGCATGCTTATCTCGCACCAGTTATATAATACTTCCTACCTCGTGTCGAATTACCTATAATTGCCCTGTTCCAATTCTGACAAAAAACAAAAACAGGGAAACTTAAAAAAATAAAGGTCAAGATCCTCATTATCTTCAGCAGGAAGAAAACATGACAACAGTGACCTTGATTTTAACTGGAGATAAAAAATAACACCATGACTGTTAAATGTGCTATAATGAACATGTGATGTTATGGTATGTGCTGCCCACCAAAGAGTGGTGTGTAATAAAAGTTGGAATTTAGATCCTGCTGCCACCCTGAGGATATCTAAGCTACAGAAAAATAAGTTACTCAGTCACCTTGATAACAGCCTGTTTGTCTGTATGTCTGCACCATAACATCTGTGCCATCTGTGTGTTTCGAAACATTCTTGTCAAACCAGTTGCACTTAATTATGCCCATATGAGAATCACAATAACATGTTTGTCATCCTGTATTCGCAGTGAATTCTGTGTTTACATTTGTTCCAATGTAATGTGTAGCAGCACTTTGTTTTATCTTCAACCCTGTCCCATTAATCATCTCATGTCCCTCTTACTAGACCAGTTCTATGCAGTAAAATGCTGCTTATGAACTGAGACATCAGTATTAACAATCTAGTAATGTCATATAATAATATATCAGTCACAGGGGGCAAATTTCCGCAGAATGAGTACTTTTACTTTGTTGCTTACTTTGCAGGATAAGAATTTTTATGCATGTTTGTTGATGGGCTCAACAATGGGGCTGGATGGCTGGATGTGCTTGACTTGTTTCATGTTTGTGTAAGTGTTGGAAATGCTGACACCAAGCGACCAAATATAAAGCCTGCAGCTACAGGACACTTCCTCGTAGCTCTAAGAAGTGAAATTCAGAAATCCTATGATTTTTTTCTTTTCTTTTCTTTTTCCTTTGTTTTATTTCACCAGTTGTATTTAGTTTAACTCCCCTTGTCACCTCATCTTCATTGTGTTGTTTTTGATCTAGCGGCCTTGTTAAGTTGCAGGTGCAGTTAAGATCCCATTGGGGTTACTTGGGGCTTTCATAAATCTCCCTGGGTTGCTTTGAATCTGCTGCTGAATACAGTGTGTGTTTGTGTGCATGTGTGTGTGCAGATAAACTTAATCCTGCTCCTTATGTAAAAAGCTAAACAATTACAGGGATTAAACTGGCAGTTTCTGTATCAGTGAAACTGTCACAGTAGTTGGAGACTGATGAAGCAGAAACAGAGGCACAAATCCCACCACACCCATCCCACCACTCCCTGCCCCCTCCATACTGGTTTCCCTCAATGTCTGGCCCATTTCAAGTGCTCAGACCTTGTTTGCTTTATCTTCAATAGTATTTCAGTGCAAACCTGCTCGTTTATTATTCACTCTGTGCCCAAATCTGAGTTTAAAGTGTAAGTCAAAGTGTAATTCACTTCTAGGCAACAGCCTTTAATTAGCTTATAATTAATTTATGTGTGTTTATATGTGTTACTCTGTGTCATTGTTCATGTTTTTAAGGTAACAGCAACAGCCTGATTTTTTTTTTTTTACCTGTAATCATTGTTCATTATCTCTAGGTTTTAGTTTAATAACATTTTCACAGTATATTGAATATATGCATGAAAATTCAAATAATACATATTGTGTGGCACATTCAATCAAGCTAAATGAGCCACATTTACACTATTTCAGACAGTTAAACTGTGTTAGAGTATGGATGTGACTGCACTCACTTCCATGTTCCAATCTAAATTTCATACCATTTTAGGGAACAAGACATTTCCCAGCACCTTGAATTTGAGGGCCCACATCTCAGTGACTTTCAGAAAGGAAGCAGTTTCATTTGGGAAACATTAAAACAGGGCCCGCTTCTATGTATGGACACAAAGTTCAGGGTCACAGGATTCAATTTTTCTAATGTTCAGCATGGTCTCTGTATTCTGCGGCTAAAATAGACTTTTTCATGGTAAAAAACTTTGTGTGTAGCCAGCATGCCTTCGTTTGTGCAAATCCATGGCCTATCCTAATCTTTTGTCACAGTTTCTACGTGCGTGGAAACTGATACAGCAGTCTGAGAGTGATGCAACAGGGACAGAAGGGGTCTAATCTCCATCACCCTCACTGATGGTAGATTCCTGTTTTGCCAATGAGATGATAAAAAAGCCCTAAGCATCCATATGTTGTCAACTATTCTGGCTAGATAGAACTCGGATCAGGTTTGGTGAGGTCAATTAACATGTACCAATATGTGCTGCCCCTAAGGATTTTTCACAGCAGTCATTTTGACTTGTCATAGTGCAAAAACCACGTGTTACTAACGTAATTAATGATGGCTCTGCTCTACTAAGCTTCCCAGTAAGCCTCGACTGTGATGGTGAGCTGGCATGCACCATGTCAGGACTATGAAACTGAAGCAGCTCAATGAAATTCAGCCCTAATTAATTTTAGTATTCATACGTTAGATGTTCCTACTGTGACATCGTCTGTGAAAAAGGCCTATGGGTGCATTAGAATCCAAAGGACAATGAGAGAGATATCAATCAAGCACAGACTGTATCTGCACTCCCACCGTCCTGAGAAGGGGTCCAATCAGGCAAAATAAGTGAAAACACTGGTACAGGCAGGCCACGGCTGCACAGGGACCTCAAACATTAAGAATACAGGTTCTATCCCTGTGAATTACAGAGCATAAATGAATATTCATCAAATGATATAGTATAAATAATATGCAAACTAATTTCCCCTCAAGGTACATGTGGTCTCTAATTGATTTATATGCCTCAAGTGTTGATTCTACTCTATAGTAGCTTTTTGAAGCATTTAAATGGATTGCCTTCACTTTTACCTTAGACTGTCGTACAAAGCACAATAGATAATTTGAAATAATCTTTAATAGATACTTACAAACAAATCTACGACAAGGAATACAAATAAAATGGAAGCTGCAAGCAAGGAAAAGTAAGGTGTGGTACAGTGTGTCCACATCCAGCTGTGTGCTGAATGTGTACAACATCTGCACATTTAAAAATACTACAGTCAACAGGTCTATGATATGGCATTTGACAGTATGTTGGCAATCTGACCTTGTTTTATTACATTTGTGCAGCTCTTTGTGGATTGTCTTTTTCTGTCATTACATTGTCTTAAATCTGAAGTATGTTGATTCAAGCACATCACCATTCACCTACATATTCTGTACCCCCCCACACCCCTGCATCTCATAAAACACAAACACTATATCAATGGTTCTCAGCTATGTGGCAGCAAGACCCTACAGATGGCAGGTTTTACCATCAACCACTGCTCTTCAGTGGCTGTTTCCCTGGTTGATTTCCATTTTCTGACTGTATATGTGCAAACCAGTGAATCAGCTGATGAGACTGGTTGAATTAATAAAAACAGCTCTCTTGGGCCTCAACAACATGTGGTTGAACACTACTGAACTACAAAAACCAGGAGTGACAAAAGATTTAAAAAAAAAAAGAAAAAGACACTGATTGTATTGAGAAAAATTTCCTGCAGGTGCATGCTACAAATAATCACAGTGGCATTATCCTTCCGTTACAATTTCTGCTGATGATGTTCCTCTCAGATGCCTGATGGTAAGCAATGGGGCACATATATATCACAGAGAGCACTGATAGTGCAGTGAGTGGTTGGAGCTGCTCTTCAGCTGCTCACAGCACATTCAACCACAATGCACTTCATACTCACAATGGAGTGGTCAGCATCTCATTTCTGTGTTGTGTGAATGGCAAAATTTATTAATTATCCATTTAAAAACTACATTTTCTAAAAGCAATTAGGATTTCATGTTATAATTCTCAATTTCACAGGACACATAGGCTGACAGGAGTATGTGATGCCACCTTGTGGTCAGATGCTGACAATGCACCCCTGCACCATGTTCAATTTCCATCACACAATTTTGTTTTTGCACAATAACATTTAAATTTAAAAAGGCTACGAGATAGAAATTTGTAATCATAAAGCCTGGAGGTCACAGCAGAGGTACTGACTACATATGCCACATCAACTTACAAACTGGAGGAGGTACACCAATATGGTGACTGTCATGGCATCATCTGGATCAGCATGTGCATAGTGCTCAGTGATTCCTGATTTTTTTATAAAGTTAGAGAATACAACTGCAAAGAGTCATAAAAACAGGATAAGAAACTCAAAAAACTGTCCACTGACAGAGAAAGCATACTTGTTGAATCATTCATGAGGCTTTGTCAGTCCTGGAGGTTTGAACAATGCTGTCAAACGGGTTCAACCCAAGAAGGATCCCAGAGAAACAGAAAGAGACGAGGGTGTGCTGTGTGTGACCGCCAGTCTGTCATTGGTAGAGCAGGTAGTTCTTGAGAGAGGCCGGCAGGGGCAGTCTATGGATTTCACTCAGACGGTCTCTTCCTAATGCCACCCTCACCGAACGCCTACACAGGTCCATCAGAGAGAGGGGTTCAGCTGGAGGGAGACAAGAGAGGGAGAGGCATGAGGAGGAGCCATTTTTTTATGTGTTTACAATGGCACAATGGCATTTCAGGAGTGTGTACAGTTGAAGTTGTACTGTAAATCTGAGAGGCTGTGGGGGGACAGACTGTACCGTAGTTTACATGGATCACATTGTAGGGTATAATACTTTTGTAATTTGTTGGCAAGTAAGGACTTCATAATTAGCTGCTTGAAAACACATTTTATTCTATGAGAGATTTGATAATCTGTTTTTCATTTGTATAATTTATCAAACAAAATATTTGGGGTTTTTTGCTTGTCAATTAATAATAAATCATTTAAATAAGGAAATATCTGATATCTGAAGGGAAGAATAAATGAACAAGAATGCGACTAAACATTCAGTGCCAAACTAAAGTACATCACAAATTTTTATACTATAAAACAGATTTCGCTCTGCCTTCAAAAAGCACTGTTCAACATACAGCTGTGTTTGCCAGTAGTTTGACTTTTTGTAGATGTAAAAAACTGAGCCACAATGAAGAAAAAAAAATATATATAAATTTTACTCAGCCACATTCTGCAGTACCAACACTGTGTACTGGAGCCACATAGCCACATCATTAACTACATATTGAGACTAACTGATATTAATATCAGTGTACAAGACAAGGGATTTCCCCGCTCCACATCTAGCAGCAGTAGCAATGTCATATCAAATTCAAACTGGTTTTTATGCCTACCACTGCATCTGCAGCACTTCTTACTCAAAGACCTAAAGTAGGTCGAGGGATCTGAGCTGAACATAAAAATCTAATGAGCACAGAGCACTTGGGACATGTGAGTAGTACAACATGTTTTGATAAGCACCTATGTTTCCTTATTGAAAGCTCATGACCCTTTTACCATAGAAGAATTAGGATTAATCCAATTAGAATCATTTTACATTTGTCTAGGGGGAAAACAAGCAGCTTGTTTTTTTGTACATGAACATTAAGTAACACTAACAACAGCCTACAGTCTACAGCCTAATTGAAAAACAAATTAAAAGTATAGCTAACAGGAAAAGGTATGACAGGTTATAGTGACATCATGTATCATAGTCTTAACTCCTTAGTAAAAGCATCATAAAAGTGACATCATTCTCATATGAAAGAAAGCGAGTCAGCGATCCAGTTAAATATTAATTCACATGTAATCTGGATGGCAAAGCAAGAATACAAATCACTCATGTTATCACATGAACTGCTTTACATAATAGCCAAGAGGCAGCCATACTGCTGCAAGTCACAGACAATAATGCTGCTCTATAGTAACCCCGTCTTCAGCAATATGTCCTGTTTAATATGACAAATCCTGAACTGTCACACCTTTGTTTATTGCTTCAATAACTGCTGTCTGTGGTTATGCAAGAGCTGAACACAAGGCATCATCACAGAGCACAAAACATGGTTGCCTATGAGAGAAAAGATTAACCAAAGAAGGTTTTAAAAAGGTTAAAAGTTTGTACTTACGATCAAGACCATTTATGTACCGGATTCGAATTTCACAGTGTCCCCACACGGCACTCACCACTGGGTACAGCTTCCTGCCCTTAAGTCCTCTGAATGCCACCCCTAGATAATGTCCATCCACTATGTAACCAAGAGTCCCCTCATCCATGTCCAAGACTACTAAGAGGGAATCTGGTATTATGAAGGTGTCGTCCGGCTCAAGGAAGGCTGGGTAGGTTTTTCCTGGGTGGTTCTTGCCATCATGGTAGAGTTTACTCCTGCACAGGTCCCAGCCCCACGACTCAGCGTTGCTTCCCACCAACGCTGTGTAGCCCACTGAGTGTAGCGGGGCGTCACTTGTAGCCACTCCAACCACCGCGTGCGTGCCCCTCTGACGCATGGCCCAGCTGATCTCCCACACATGCAATCCCCTTGTGTATCCAACACGGCCCCGGATGGCATCTGTGCTCTGCGCCACTGGGTGCCTGTGAAAGACCAGCTTGTTGTCGTCCTTGACGAAGATGTTGAGGGAACGGTCATCATTGTTCCATGAGTGCTGGACCTGGACGTCCACACTGGCAGGTGGCATGTCCAGCAGCAGGTCCAGTCGAGACGGTTTTGTGTGACTCAGGGCCTGTAGCTCCAGCTTCAGGGGGCTGAATGCCGGATCCCGCATATCAATGGTTTTGATGCCACCTGGGACTTTTTGCCCCATGCTCGGGGTCGTTATAGCAGCTCCTTCTTCCTCCTCCTCCTCCTCCTCCTCCTCCTCCTCCTCCCCCTCCTCCTCCCCCCTCCTCAAATACTAATGGGGGGAGTAATCACCCTCAAACCCTCGCCTCCACTGTGCTCCTGCAACCCTAAGAACAGGTCTGAGCTCCCTCTGCCACTAGATGGTAGACAGCCAAGTCCAGACCAGTTGTTGTTTGAAGCCTACCTGGAGAGATTAGAGGAGATGAGGGAAAAAAAAGACACAAGTTAATTATTCACTCATCTAATTAGCAATCTTCTGTTTGTAGCAGGACATATCAGGAAACATCAGAGCACATTGTAAGACCATCCTTATCTCGCCAGCACACCCTTTGACAACAAAATGGTACATCTGCTGTAATGACATCATACAGCATTAGTTGCAAATGTTTCAGTGCATATTTAAATTAAACGGGAAATTACCTCAATCTCTTAACTCTATTCATTTGGTAATCAGTGGACAACAACTGATATTAGCTGCAGAGCTGTTAAGTGGCCTCAAAAGTGGCTTTGTTTTCATGTGATACCCACAGTATAGAATGCAATGTCCCATGACCTAAGAAATCCAAGATGTAAAGCTTATTTAAACTGATAACATTATCATTACACAACAGCAGGGACCATGTATCTGCTGACCATGGCCTCATTTCCTACAGCCTTAGTGACAATGTACTATCATTGTCATGCATTTACCCACAGCAATCTCAACTTAATCTAAAATCCGGAGCAGTCAGACAGTAGATCAAGACTCTATAGTGTTGTGCTTCCTCCCTACCAGTTCACGATAATGTTAAGTCAGCATAACAGACAAGACCAGCAGGTTTCTGCCACTCAGTCACAAATGTATTTTCTAGACTGAAGAGGTTATGTTACTATTATTGTATTAGTGTAACTAGTATTGTGTGTCAATGTGATTAAAGTCTATTTTCTATAAGTGACCTGGCCAAGACAGCAGCATATACACCATTACATTAATACTCAATACAATAAACACAAACAATACAAAACAGACAAATACAACTGTCAGGCAATACACAAAAATCCAGTTACTATACAATACTAAAACGATTTCAGTGAAAATTTAGGAGCAATCACAATCACACAAGAGAACTAAGTTTCCCCATAGTAATCAGCTACCTGACAATGTCAGGTCCCTCTGTAGGTTATTCCAGGAAGAGGGCGCAGCATATTTAAAAGCTTTCTTTGCCTAATTCTGGCCTACCTCTGGGGACCAACTTTTTCTAAGTTCTATACAGTCAGAAAATGTAGAGCACAATAGAATACAGTATTCAGCTTCTTTAGATACTGTTCAGGTGCATTCATAAAGAGCAGATCATTGTGATCCAATACAGGTAAAAAGGTGCTGAAATCAAGAGTTTCCTTGCCTGAAGGGAGAAACAGGATTTATTCCTTGAAATGAAAATTTTCAGCTTTTCCAATGTGATTTGAATGACAAGTTCTGATAAGTAATAATACCTCAATACTTACATGTTGTGACCATTTCAATTTCAACTCCTTGTAGAGATGAGATCTTAGGAAGATGTCACCTCTTTGCCATTTGAAAATAGCATGACTTTGGATTTGTCTGCATTTAACTTAAGTAAAATAAGACTGAACATCAAAAGGCAGAATACAGGCATTCAAGGGTTTGGACTACTGAAGTGGATGAGTAGTAGACAACTGTATCATCTACATAAAATTTGAATTAAACAGTAAAAATTATCACAGAGATTATTTACATTTATGGAGAACAGCAGTGGTCCATGTATGACCTGTATACTGTACTGGACTATTAACTGTGAATTGACTGGCCTAGATTGAAAAGTTGCAGTTCAACATTTAATAACTGACAGGGTTTTGCTGCTGTGTACACAGTCTTTCCAGACAAATGACTAACTAGGGCTGGGCAGTGTGACAGTATATAGACAATATAAATTTGTCAACTGTCAGAGATTTCGCCATACACTTGTTACCATGGTACCTATCACTTGTAGGCATTCTGCAAATCAATAAGTAAGTTGGGTTTTTTATTATTTTTGCAGGTGCATGGTTAAGTACTTTGGTTTTCATTGAAATCACCAGATCAGCAAAAAAATATACATTTACATCTCGTGACTGTATCCATAAATAGTTTCTCAATCAATTTTCCAGGGAATGTAGTATGTAACACCCTTGCAATGTCAAATTACCTTATAACTCGGAAGGTGCCTGCTTAAATCCGCACTTGGAGACAACATGTTATCAAGAAATCAACTAAAAATAGTTATGACAAATTTTGAAATAACTGTAGACCAACAAAAGACACTGTGATATGTTTTCATATAAATCTTAATGTACCTGAACCATAGAAGATCAACATTCTCTCTTGATCCAGATATCCTTACAAGTTTCCATGGAGTTTATAAAAACATTGAGATTCATATAGTGTGCAGAGATCTGCTTGTCTAAACTGGCAGACACCCATGTTATTATGTGCTCCTTTTGCTAAGTGACTCATTCAGGATTATACCACACAAACAACTTGAAAAACATTGAAACCTTATTTGATTAGCTGTCCTCAATTTTACGCATTACTTCTCCGGCTTTTCCCGATAAACCAGAGTCAATCCAAGAATCTGTTATGCCATGATGTTGCCAATTTTGGCCACTTATTAAGCAACTCCAACAGAAGGAGCCTGACATCCTGACAGAGGCAACAACTGTTGGACTTTTTCTTTAGTGCCCCAAAATCTCCAAACCATAGTTCTGTGGCATTATGACTGTTTTAAATCTAATAGTGTTGGTTTTAGAAAAGCTAACACACATGAAACGCAGCACTAAGCATCAAAAAAGTAGATACATGACCCTCAATGGGCTTTAACATTACTCAGATATTCTGAAAGTGAAATATTCCCACAAACTCCAAAAATAGGAAAAAAGAGGGGGGAAAACTCCAGCCATTTCCTATTATATGGTTGTCTAGTCAGAGGGCAACAGGAAAAGCAGTAATAAAACGTCTGGCTTAAAAAAAAAAAAAAAAAGCCAGTTCTGTTGTATTTGAAGGACACAGCTCCTTTCAGGCAGAAAGAGTTTCAGGAGGATAGAAAGTTGACATTAAAAGCCTGATTAATACCTGCTGTGCTTTACTTTACTGACTCCATTACAACAGACCACGGCTGTGACAGGGCACTTACAGTTTACTACTAAGAGGCCTGTATCGAACTGCTAAACAACATCTCATACCTAATTTTTACATTCTTCATTTCATTTGAAACTTTAGAAAGGCAACTGATGCCAAAGGTACTATTTTAGGTCAATAGTCAGGCCATTCTTTTATATTGAAAACCCAATTTGGCCTGATACCCCACACACCGCGTTAAGGATCAGTATCCCAAAGACATGACGTGACTTTTTGTGCGTGCAGGTGTGACTACTGCCGCTCTTTGGTCTTCGTGTTTTGGCCTGTGTTGCAGTGAGGCTGTGGCGAGCATTGTATAATGTGGAAAACTCTGCTGCTGGGAAGGCCACTCTAATTGAATTGTAGACAAGAGTTCATTGAGAAGTGCTTTGGCTCTTCTTCTAATGCAAGTAAACAACCATTTAAATGGGTCATGTCTCTTCAGTGATCGGAAAACAGGAGGGAAGAAAAAGCAAGCAGCGGGTGGCCAGCATCTGAATGTAAACAATCTCTTTTTCAATGCCTGTCCAGCATTCAGGGAGAGAGAAACATGTTAATTTGCACACTCTTTGAGCCAGGAGTTTACCATTCCCTTTCCATGTGGCAAAGGGCCATCTTGCAACGTGCGCAATATGCAAATCATAACTAACAGAACAATAAAAAGTCTTCCCACATTTACCTTGGACTTCAAAACAAACATGTCCATTAGTAGCATAAAAGGTGGCTTGTGGAGGGATATATTTGGGCTGGGATGCTGGCGTGGGCTTTTTGGGGTCCTGGGCCCCTGGGTTGGTTTGGAACTGATTAAAATGCAAGAGGAAGGGCTCTCTGGATTTGCCGGGCCAAGGAAACACTTGTGTCTATTGTAAGGCCCAATTTAGACTGGGCCCACCTGAACGTAAGTCCTAGTCTGTTTGTTGACCTGTTGAGTATATAAAGCTCATGATTTACCAAAGACAAAGTCATCCATTGTATGGATAAAATGTTTGAATGTATTGTATATTATAGAGTTGCTAAATATTATTAGTCTATCACTTTGCTATGACTTGTCCTCTGATGAAATTTAAACTGTAGTGTTTTAGCTGCGAAACCGGTTTAGCATTCTTTTTCTACTTTTCTTTGATCACTTACTTTTTCTTCAGTGCAGTTCTGTTCCAGTTTATTAGGTTCACCTAACTAAAACAAATGCAGTCCAACATAACAACTCTGCAACAAATCATAACATCATGAAGTTTACAGAGTTCAGGTTTGTTGATTCAACTTAATTGTCCGTCTGGTCATTTTGGAGGCTGCGGTTTGTGATGCTATTAAGCCGTAAAATGTAATACCGAGATGTGTTTCTAACATTTAGTCTACTTCCACTGGCATTATGGGGGTGGACAACTTGTTATGAAATACCAACATCCCATTTATATCAATTAGGGGAGCCCAGATATTCCGATCATCGATAGTATAGTGAGTCTCCCCACAGCCCGCTGAAAGCCGAACCAACACTTCTTCTACAACAGCTTGAACAGAGCCTGAACTCCCGGTCACGACCTGGAAAAGTGGATGTATCGGCAGCTCTACTGGAGCGCGCTACTTCAAAGCAGGAATCCCTAATAAAGTGGCAACCGAGTGTACGTGGGCCTTGTGGACACTTACACCACAACAGCTCGTCACGCTAGCTGAGATAAAAGCAGCCTGGTCTGCAAACAAGCTCTCGTGGGCCGTGGGGCCGTCCACGCGTGACCACGGGCTGTAGCAGCGCGTGGGTCCAACGTTCGGAGCCGTTGGTTTTTAAATGTAAAATTTTTAAAAAATCGTTTGTTCACCTGAAGCGCGACCGTTTGTTACACAACAAGAAACCGTCGGTGTTAGCATAAACAGCAACACAACATGGCTCATGTTAACCGGGGGGGTGGTGGTGGTGGTGGTGGGGGGGGGGCACACAAAACATCTCATTATTCCCTCCTGAAATTGGACGTTCGGGGGGTGACAGCTCGCTTACGGGTCTTGTTTTCGACAACAAACGCGCAAATGTGATGGAAAGAGGAACACTGAAACCGAAACAAGCGCTCCGGCAGCCGCCGTACGAGCAGAAAGACAGGGGAGAAGGGGAAGAAAAGGCGCCCAGCAGACAGACCTTTGCGAGGCAGCGAAGCAGCAGCAGAGCGGACGGCACCGGGTAAGGCTGCAGGGTCCGCACTTACTCCATCGTAGTTTTCTGCGTCCTTGTCGTCTAAGCTTTGACCATATCGGGCAGGACATGAATTAGCTGAATGATGGCTGCTCTCTAACATCCCTCGCATCACGTGGTAAAATGCTCCCAGCTGCTGTGCTAGATTAGGACCTCCCCGCTGACGGGCCGCACTCCCAGCAAAGTTGGTTGCATATTGGTATTGCAGTTTATGCGGCTTTTCTGTGGTTATGTAAATGTATTTATAAAAACATGGGCAAATGCAATGATGAGCACATCTGAGATTAACTGAGGTAAAACTATACACGGATGAGTGAACACGAGTTTTACACTAAACTACATTCGTCGATTAATCGATTCTGACAGGTCTTTTTTTTTTTTTACTCAAAATATTTGATAGATGTTTTGGTTCTTCAGAGGAAAGAATTTGCTGCTTTAATTGACTTGGACTGTTGGTCAGGCAAAACAAGACATTTGAAGACATCGCCTGGGACTCTGAGAAACAGTAATCAACATTTTCACTGATTTTTTTCATTAAAAAAAATTAAAAAACGAATCAATAATGAAATAATTCTTAGTTGCAACCATACAATAAACACATTGAAATTTCATTGTTGAAATATAGCTTTAACTTGTATTCTGTCATTTTGAAACAAGCACTTTAATTTTCATTCATGAGTCTTCATATTGACATGCTTAGGTCACATTCACAAAAGGTCTCACACTATAATTCATGTATTTTATGTTTAAGTACTGAATTGTCAAATATTGTTTCTTAGTATTTTTCAATGTATATTGTTTCTTGAGTGAATTTATCATCCTAAAAACCCTTGTGGCAGCTAAGTGGTATTAATACTAATATATTATTAATTATATAGCTGTAATTAATAATAAAGTCTTATTATTATACAATCAAGTCAGACTGCAAAAGATGCTCATGTATCATGCTCAAGTATCAAACAGAATTGCACATTTATATTTACATTGGAAAAAGACAAGCGCAAGAACAAGCACGAAAAATTACAGGAGGAAACATGAAAAATCTGGCCTCACAGCTGCACGTCATAAGGAAAAGTATTATTACATTTCAAATATGTGGTTGTAGGTACATGAAAACATTGAATAATTAAATGTCATATTCTTTTCAAAACTATTGCATAGATTTGACAAAAATATACAGTGGTGTCCAAAACTCAGGCTTTTGGACCTTACTGTTGGCACATACAAAATTGCACAAACAATCTTGACATATATAAAACAAAACAAAAAACCTGAGATATATATTTGTTGGTTGTAATTCATTCACCTATGACTGAAATTAAACACGTTTTACGAAAATATCCACTTACCAAGGGCTCACCAATATAAAACTAACTTCAGGCCATTACCACCACAGGATCTTTTTATGTGTAATCTCAACTGCAGACACTGCTCTACACTACACTGGGCTCACATGCTGTGCAAGTCAGGTAGGACATCACAAAGCCCCTGTTCATTCACATCTTTGTTAGTTTTACAGTAAGGTAGGAAATTAGACCTTAATTGATAGTGAAACTATAAAAAGCTGCTTTGCGCTTAAACCTAGTCTGTGGTACATTCTCTGTGAGGGGTATCCACCATGAGAATTTGGTATCTTTCTAATATATGCTGATATGCTGTGTACTTATACGTCTTTTAAATGCATTCTTGGACACAATTATGCTATTATGGTCTGCTCTGGGGGTATGCATGTGATGTGTGTTGATGACAGGAACCATAATTGATAATCCACACTCCAGTCTGTCAAGTACACACACACACACACACACACACACACACACACACACACACACACACACACACCATATGACCAACTTCAGTAGGAGCGTGATACTATCGACAGCACCAGTGAACCATGATTGCTCACACACTGAAACACTGGTGCATCTTGTCGTTAAACTTGTTCCTCAGGCCATTCACTTGTGCACTGACATAGTTTAAAAAAAACAGAGAATGATGTTAAAACGAGTGGAGATCTTTGACATCAGTTACCGTTGCTCAGTAAGTCAGAATCATACTCCACGGACTGACACACTGACCCATGGGGAATGTCAAATATGGTGACTTACGATTTGGACTGACAAGGATGATGCACCCTGCACATGACCTTCATGTGCTGGACATCTGATGCAGTCACTTCTAATCTTTCAAACAAATATCTTGAGTAACAGAGCTCCTTTACAACAACAAGGTCCATTCATAAAGAGATGAGCACAGTCTTTTTTTTTCCATAGTAGTGACTATAAGCATCTATTTATTTCACTTACTGTATCAGACACAGTGTAGTGTAAAAGCTTGCTCAGAATTAACTCAAAATCTGCAACCTTGTGTGAGCCAGAGCATACACATGCACCATATTTCACCTGAGTATTGGAAAATCCTAGGACACTGTCGCCATCTAGTGGTGTCTCTGGAATAGACACACCCTTGAGGTTCAGAGCCTTGCACTCAGTCTGCAAGAAACTCACACACTTCATTAATTTATCACTTATCCAGATTATCATTTAATTCCTTGCAGAATCACAAGGAACACAAGATACAAGTTGCATGTGGTGGCACATTAGGAACAAGTGCTAAAGGCTGCAAAAGATGAATGGTTGAGTGAACAGTGAACATCTTCCTCCTCTTCACTTCCTTCTTAACTTCAGCACTCATGCATATTTTCACATTTGGTATCTGATTTCTTTGTGACTGGAATTAATAGGAGATTTAAAATGACCTTATTTGTCCACTGTGTGAGGCATCTGAAGGTAACAGGGCTCATTTTACATCCTTGGTGGGGAACATAGCTTGGCGACTTGAATTACCTTCCCCTCAGCTCATCTCACAGTGAAAATCCCATTTTCCCATGCCGTGATGGTGCAATGTGCTGAGCTTGGTGATATCTCAGGGCCCCTCCACAGTGGAGGAGGGGAGTGCAGACATGCTTACTGCCTCCCTTTTAGAAACCATCATTTCAGCAGGATCGATAGTACGTCCCACTCCATGGCTGGCAGAGCGCACTGCCTCTATAGGGGGGGTGGGGGGGTAGTGGGTAATGGTGGTGGTGGTGGGGGGTGTGTGTGTGTGTGTGTGTGTGTGTGTGTGGACAGCTGCACCAAGTCCGAGCAGCACACACAGCCAAGGTGAATGATCGCATGCTGCGTCAGACACTCAGCTCCTCGCTTGCGCTGAGATGCAGTTTCTGAGGAGGACCAGTGGGTGGATGCTGTCCTCAAGTGGTGGCTGCAGTTGCAGGCTCCATACTGATGAAGCATGAGAACTAGTTCAGCTGTCAGGTGCTTCATGTTCTGAGTTTTTTTTTTTTTTTTTATCTGACTCACAAACATGCCTTGGGATGAGTAAAGATCTGCAACCGTTGCAGCTTGCATAAAACCCTCCTGATATCTTTTTTGAATCGTCCTACACCTCTTTGACTGTATTGGAGGTTGAGCACTCAAATAGATTCATGCTGTAGGTGAGAAGACATCTCATGTTTCAGTGGATGGCTTGCAATATAAGACCTGCACAGCCCAGATTCGTATAGCAGAAATCCTTAGACAGCGATAAAAATAATCTTTACCACTTATTAGAGTTGTGTGCATGGACAGTGAGGTTTAAAAATTCATTCACTCTGGGAATACAGAGCTCTGCTTGGTTATTTATAATAACATAGTGCTGTGTATTGTTCAAGAAGCCCAGCAAGAAAATATAGCACACCGTTCTTTCAATTTACTTATTTTTGAGAAAATGCTTCAAAAACTATTAATCACAATGATTTTGACAGATATGGACACACTAAATTTACAAGTACAGATGCAACAAATTATTATTTGTTATCATTGATTAACCTATTATTCATATTAAATTATTTTTTCAATTAATTAATTAAACGTTTAGTCTATACAGTGTCATGGCATAATAAAAAAAGCCTGTCACAGTTTTTCAGAACCAAAGGTGAAGAATTCCAGTTTCTTGTTTTGTCAAACAGAAGATATCCCATATACAATGACATAAAAACAGAGGAAAGCAGCATATCCTCATACTGGAGAAACTAAAACAAACACATGTGTGGCTTTTTGCTGCAAAAGTGACTTATGATGTACTGCTTATCAATATAGCAGCTGATTAATTTCCTGTAAACTGACTAATCAATACGCTAATTGATTAATTGGTCTATTTACACGTTTACTGACATACAGTTAACATAATTCATGACATTCCAAAATAAAACCTGAAACACTGACTCACTAAAATTATTTTACACATTAAAATGATATAATATGGTAATTTGAACAACTTTGTATAAATGTACACTAAAGATCAACATTTCTATGCTGACGTGTCTTTGTGTGTGCATGTGTCAGCAAACATGTATTTAGCATGTACTGTACTTGTGTGACTTTGAGAAAAGTGCCTGCTGGTTTCGAGTAAGGAAAGGGCATCAGTTAAGAGAGGTGCACCACTGCGGGACAGGGGGCTGTGGATGGGACAGGATGTGTGGTGCAGTACGAGCATCCCCTCTGCTCAGACCGCTGCTCATTTGTCAAGTTGCCTGCAGACTTGAATGGTGCATTGCTGCTAAAACACAGATAGGCAATCAGCAACGGAACAGCACACCTCCAGGGAGGGGTCCCAGGTGGATGCAAGTCTCCTTGGATGATCTGCAGATTAGGGGGGTCTTTTCTTCAAGAATAGCCGCTCAGCACACACCAGAGAATCAAACTGAAGACAGATTTGTGTGTTGTCCTTATATAATTATTTCATGCTGAGGGACATTTGTATACCTTTTTTATTTTTATTTTTTTTACAGTGAACAAAAAGGAGCAGCATAGCTGGCATATTCCTCCATTTAACCTGAACACCACAGAAAATGTTATTTTGAGTTTGCTATGAGAAATTGATTAAACTGTGCAGCATCTTTTGAGCAGGGAAACAAATCATAGAACAAGGAGAGACGTTGTTAAATTTTCCACTTTCACAATAAAACATCAGTTTTCCAGTGTGCTTTCACTCATCTGACAGACGTTATTGTCATTAGTTGGGTTTACTCAGACTCTGTCCTTGCATATGAGCAGCACTGAGATCTTCTCCATACTGGGACATGCAGAGAAGCCCAGTGAGGTCAAAGCATTAATGACGGCCTGGTTATGCTGGCTAACGTGGCAGTAGACGGGCAGACCCAGAGAGCTCATCCTGCGGATCAAAGACAGAGACAAGGCCAGGAGGTGACCGGCTCGTCTGTACTTTGGGAGGGTGTAGGCCATCCTCAGCTCACACAGCTCATCAGACAGCACCCAGCTCACGGGACGGCCCTTCTCATCCATCACACAGTGGTTTGGCAGATGGCGGATACAGGCTCTCACGTGGTTGAGGCTATCCTGGTTGCCTCCATAAAGCAAGTGTGTGTCCACGAGCTCAGCGTGGGACTCATCCAGAATGGAAACTGGCAGCAGCAACACCTTCCTGGACCGCAGAGAAAAATATGAACAGAAATTATGAACATAAATCAGTGAAATGCGCATCGTATTTTCTAATCTCACTCATCGACTTCAAAAAATAATAGAGCTGTCCTAAATTGAGGTCATGAATAAATCTGAGGAACTCACTCTTGCTCGTCAGTATTCTCCAGGCTGTGGTGTATGAAGGTGTTATAACCCCCATATTCTGTGATATCTAGCCCACTGAGAGTGGCAAGTTCTTTGATGAGATCACAGCGTGAGCTTGGTATACCTTTCAGAGGCACAAAAGCAAATTTGTTTTAATTTACCTTCATCATTATGCCAGGGATGCAACAATCTTCAACTCTAGGTATCTACCATTAGAATATCAGTCCAACACCAGAACTCTCTTTTTCCCATATTTAATATCTGTATTGTGCACTGCATGAAACTCATTGGAATCATTTTCACTGTATATAAAGTAATTACTGGGATTATTGCGGCACCATAAGCGGAGTTAGTGGACCTCGATGACTGAATGAGTGTACCTGATAGCAGAAACACAAAAAGACGACATTGACGAAGACACTGTGTTTAGTGGTAGATCAGTCACATTGTGGCTGCAATCTGCTGAATAAGGTCAATATCGGCACAGATGTCATTTCAGCATATCACATCAGTGCCCTAATCATGGCATGGACAAACAGAATTATATGTTAAGGAACCATCTGGCTTAGAAAAAAATGTTATGCCATGCAGTTGTTTAAAACTACAGACAATAATTGCTTAAAAATATATGAATGATATAAATATTTCTGTTATTAATCTCCAATTCTAAAAAGTGAAAAAAATTTACTGCTCTCAAGTGTACAAATATATGAGAATGACAAATCAGTATGTGTATCCACACTTAAGTTTGATCATATTCTATATGTTTCTTATTGTCAACAGATTACGTGAAAAGACCAAAACCACCATTGACTTGATCCTACTAACAAGTATTTACTGTGTATCTAAGTGATATAGCTTATTCCTCTGTGCTATAGACCTCCATTGTTGTCCAAAGACTCTTAAAACACATGAGTGAAACACACTGTTGCACTGGGTGACATGTTCCTTCATTACAATGAAAACACACAGTGTAGTTTATTTTGAGTTGATCCCACACACACTGTGCTGCTGCCAGAAATACTCACTATATCGCACCAAGTGTTTCAGTCTGCAGGTGAAAAGAGTTCCCAATAAATGCACCATTTACTCCTAGTAATATTTGCTAAAAACGTACAGTGCCCAGCTGTTTTAAAAAAACGCTGAGCCCTTCTTTTAAATTAAAGTATATATTTGTGAGTAAGTTTTCAATCTTCTCAAGCGACCAATGGGCCTAGGGCAGAGAGCAGAGGCTGTACACACAGGCTGGAGACATTGATTTCTGTATTTGCACAGAATGTTTTGACACAAAAATGACAAAATAACAAAAATACAGAATATTGCAGCCTTATCCCTTAAGTACTTTACTCATCTCCTCAGTGAATAAAAGACATTAAACTCAAAAATAGTTTTGTAATAAATCAGGAAGGTTAACAGTTACATCCAAAAAGCGGTGCTGTTGGATGTCTTCATCATGCACCACAGTTGCAGTATAATCACAAGTATACTTCACAGATGAAAACTAGACATATTACAAATGCACCGTAATAAAAATACTGTATTTTGCTATGACTACTGATAAAAAATAACAAATTGCAGCCCTAAGTTATTCTAATACATCAGTTAAGGAAATGTTATGCCTTCATTCTTTCACTCTACCTCTGAATATGAGTCCGTTCCTCCAGTTTATGACCCTCTTATTAAGCAGCAGACTTCTCAGAGTTTCTGGGTTCTTGGTGAAGACGGTGCATATGTCAGGAATCACACTGGAGCTGCTGCCGCTGCTGCTGAGATACTTCACAGGCAGATTCAGACATCAACGGGCCACTCTGGAGGAGCCTATAAGTCATCTATCTTTGTCCCTGTGTGCCATACCTTTTTTTGACGGTAACAAATGGCAGTGGTGAATGTAGGCCAGGAGTCAACACACATCTCCAGATGACACAAGTTGTTGTGGAGTATATGCAACACTCCTCCAAGAACCTGGAATGCAGAATACAATACAGCAGGGAAAAAGACCAAAATAACAAGTGGCTTTCCATGACTGCAGTTGAAAATGGCACAGAAGTAACACCGGAGACTGAATTCAGCAGAGTGGAGTTTGGTCTACAATCATCAACCGATATTCACTTTTTCTATTAAACAAAATTGTTTTCTGCCTCACTACCACACAAACATTAATGTTTCATCACAAAAAACAGCAGCATTACGGTGATGGAGTGTGGCAGTTCCCTGTAAAGGATATTTTTCATCAAAGTGAGGTCCTTGACTGCTTTCAAGATGATCATTTCGGTTTTTGCAGAGTAGACTGGCCACCGTCTTGAATTCTTGAAGTCTTGACTGAAGATGTGCAATTTAGCCGTGAAACATTAATATTTACAGGTGTAGTTCAGCTGTTTTACAGCTCATTGGGCACGTACATGCTACTGCCACCAGATAAGATAAACACAAAGTCCAAAGTCTTTATTCTTTATACAAGAAATATTTATTTTACCTGCCCTTGAAAGTGTACATTTAACTGCAGTCATCATAAATGTACAAAATACTGAAAAGAAATTCAGACAAAAACATCTGTTACAGATTTCTTACACTGTTTAACTTAAAATTTTAAATACTGACGGTTGACAATGATATTATATGTTTGTAAAAGCCTAATCAAGACTTCTCTGCTGCAGTCTCCCTCAGTTAAGGCTGAACTGTGTGTAGAAAGCAGACTGGCTGCTGCTGACAGTGACAGCTGACAGAGTCGCAGCTCGTTCACCACAACAGAG
This sequence comes from Trachinotus anak, assembly GCF_046630095.1. Classification (NCBI taxonomy): domain Eukaryota; kingdom Metazoa; phylum Chordata; class Actinopteri; order Carangiformes; family Carangidae; genus Trachinotus; species Trachinotus anak. The sequence goes on along the minus strand of NW_027273855.1, from coordinate 12,514,777 downwards.
CAGCCAGCTGTCAGAAGTTCAGCCACTCACCGTTATGTCAATCTCTCATAGACCTCTTACCATTATCTCTCATATTGAGGGAGAAACTGATGACTCCTCGCGCTTCATATGTTTTGCATATCCAGCTCATCCTTTCACAACAGGGTATTTAATGTCACAGTGAGTAATGCCATAAGCGATTCTTTGATAAAATCAAAAAGAGAATGCCCTTGTTAGTGACATAAAAGCTGCTACTTCATCCGTTGTGATTTCAAAATGGTGAAGTGTTTGTACTTCTGTGTGCTCACAGTCATTCCTGCGCAACCACATTTGACCTGTTTTGGAGTTGACAGTGTGTCTTTTTCACTCCACTTGGCCTTGGGAGGAATCTGCTCAGCTTTACAAAATGAGGTCAGCAAAGAAGCCTTGGTGCAGTGAAACACACCACACACCTTCTTCTACAAAGTCAGGATCCCATCATTCACTCTATCTTTACGCCAGACCGACTGAACTGAGTGGGGAGAGAAAGCTTTCTGTAAGTTAATTTATTGCCAGCTAGCCTCAATTATCTCCTCTCTGATTCTATTTTTCATTGCTTTAATTCATTTACTCACCCGAATCTTCTTCTTTTTTTTAACATCATCAGATTTTCAGGAATAAATTCTGCTTTTCTGAGACAGTAAATCTTCACAGCATGTCTTTTGAATCTAGATTTTCAAAGACCCAGGAGTCGGTCATCAGTTAAGGCAATTCTCCTCCTTGACTAAGGACTACTGAGAATTAGTCTGAATTGATGTTTAAACCAAGCAAGCTGCTGAGCTTGTGAATCAATGTGTCTATTATCTTTTCCGGACAGATCAATGGAGCCGGGGAATTGGCTGTGAATGGCAAAAAAAAAGACATGCAAACTCACCTGCCAATGGTTAGACTTAACTCCATTATCTGCGTGTGTCAAGACTGTCCATACCTAGCCGATAACCTTTTTTTTCCCTAAGATGAGCATTGCCTCAGTATTGTTAGAGCTCATGTCTGATAAGGTGTAAGTCAATGATGATGCCCTGTTATGACACCTACTGACAAAAACACCTTCTGAGTTAAACATTTCCTATCAACCGCAAAATCACTAATAGTGAGGCAGTTTTCCCGGACCTTAATGTGAATCATAAACATGAGTGACTGGCCGTGTATGTGCACATTCAATCAACTGCACAGATGACTCAACTCCAAATCTCTACACTCATATGATCTGTGAGCTTTAACACATGTTTATACATTCTGCCCTTGGCTGGGCTAACAAGAGAGAATATTAAGAAGAGTGGAGGGCCAGAGGCGATGAGGTGACAGCAGCCAGGTAAAGCACAGGGAGGTAATCTAATAGGACATGTAAAAGGGCCCCTCCTCATGGCTTATTCATCACAGGGGATGCTATTACTGAGAATGGCATGGGCTATGTGAGGGATATGCTGGCGGGGGCATTTTCCCTGGTGTTACAGAGTACAGGAGAGAGGACAGATGCTGTGAGGCTCAGCAGACTGATGCAGTAGCAGCACTGCATGCAGATCTTTCATGCAGGGAGTGATGCTTCACTCTCAGCTGATTACAATTTTCGCATGATACATAACCTATGATTCATGCTGACACTGACTGATATAGACAGCCTAGCTCCCCAATAGTCAGATATGCTCCATTATGTGAGTTTGCTGATTCAGTAATTTGTACCAGCAGTGGCATATCTTATAAGAGCAGAGATACAAGCTTATTAGGGAGAGAAGCCCTCATGTAATACACTAAGTCCAATTTGTGTAAAATAGGTAAGCGTACACCTTGTCTGGTGGGATTGGGTTAATGTGAGATGCATGCAGCTCCTAATTTTGCACTAGAGGACGAAAGATCCCAGGGTTCAACTGGGGGCCCAGGCAGAACAAAGTCATGTTAAAAAAAAAACAAAAAAAAACTGCTTCGCTCCTGCAGTGAGAAGCAGAGAGCGCTGCACTGCTGCAGAGAACAGCCAAGATGCTGATACCTCAAACGCACAGGTTTTAAAATGGAGAAACCATTATCCATACAAAGCCCATGTAGTGCATTGCAAACGTCATCACTGAAAGCTGGGAAGTGTACCACCTTGTGCGTTTTTGTGAAGTAAAGCCATTGCAGAAAGAGAAGTTCAACCTTATTGGCTGACTAAATGATGGATGATCTCACTCTCACAGAGTTGTGCAACACGCAAAAGACAAATTTGGTTGGTCAAGATATTCTATATTTTAGCGCACTGCAGAATAGCACCAGTAGAGCAGTGCATCTTGGGTAATGAAAGGTAGGCAGATTAAGTGCATTTTACATTATGAGGCAGCTTTAAGATAGTGACATTCACTCACTGATTGCATGATTATTGCTCATGATGTGTGCAGTGCTCTTGTGGTGTGCCTTGTGCTTTGTACTTTGTTGTTGATGTACTTGTTTGAAATACAGTTCCTAATAATTAACAGTATAACAGTATAAATAACAGTCTAATAAACCAACCAGATTTTTTTTAGGTACAATATCACCTGGTGACAAATGATCATCTTGATTTAGAAGTGGTGACTGAGTCTTGACACAGTGTCACATCTTCTGATCTTATGTGAACATTTTTTAATTAAATGGTCGTAAATGCAGCTTTTTGCAACTCATTCCTGAAAAAATCCATCCAGGAATTTTCACTGGAAATTAGATTTAAGAGATATTGAGGCAAGTTTCAAAGCACACCAGAGGAGATGGCCTCTCTGAGGAGCAAATTATTCCTCATTGAGGTCTGAGCACACTCACTTCTCAAAGCAGCTTTTGCTGTGGTGTGAAAATTATTAAAGGGGATGGAGGGTTATGTGTGCATGGAGGGGGTCTCTCTTCTGAGGAGTCCTTTACACTGATGATTCTCAGCAGTGTTAGGAGAGCAGGGGGGGGTGGGGGTGGGGTGGGGGGGTTACTGAGGAGGACAGGGAGGAGAGGAGGGCGGACCGAGGATGTGCACACACTGACCCTGGAGGTTGCGTTCCCCTTTAAAAGTCCCATCCCACTCAGATACGCAGAGCTCATGCAGGATCTGCTGCGGCAGTGGGGGAACACTGCTGAGCTGTGCAGTTTATGCTGCCAGCAAGCGTGCAAAGAAGAGGAGGGGGAGTGAGCGCGCACAGGAGGAGGAGGAGGACTGAGGGAGAGAGGGAGAGGGAGAGAGAGAGTGCAAACAATGTCATTCTGTTCAGGAGGCAATGCTGCAGTCAACTTTGCCGCGCCATGAAAGCACATCACCAGCAACCAAGAGGCTCAGAGTGAGTGCAGAGAAGTTTTCCTCCTCTCCTCCCGGTGTGTGATGCGGTCCAAGACTCATCAGTAGGTATACATTTATTTCCTATCTAGTCTTATTTACCTTGTATGTTGTCTCCTTACATGTCTACCTCTGTGCAAAGGATAGTATACTTCTTAGCCTTACAGGAGTTGATATATGTATCATTGTGCATGCCTGCAGTGTTAGAGCTCCTGGCTGCTTCTGTCTCATCAGTTTCAGCCTCCTCTGCACCAGTAATAACCAGGCAGCAGCCAGCTAGACAGCCAGTCAGTTAGCAGTCAGGCTCCTCTGCTCCCTCATCCATGTTTAACACATGGTACAGGCTGGAAATAGCAGCCGGCGTGTCAGATAGCGGCTGCTTAAGAGACTATTTGACACAAGGACAAAAAAAACTAACCGAGATGCAGAGAGTTCCCTCCACTAGAGGAGACTTTTATCTGCTGACTTTGCTGTTAGGAGAGTACAGATAGTCCCAGCTCTCTACTTTTCTCATCTAGTTATGGGTTTATATTTAGCAGCATGTTTTAGTTGTGAATATGATTCTGGAAACTGGTGGGAAGGATCTATTGTGTCAGTGGTCCTGTGCTGACAGTGTCTGAGTGCTGAGATGAGGAAATGAGAATGAGGCTACTGTGGCCTGTATGGGACAGGGGAGCTGTGGTGCAGTCATGAAGTTGTGCTCTAGCTACTATGACTTTTTCTGCTGTCCTATAAGTGGATACCAGGGCAGAGTGCAGCTCTGTAAGATTTTTCTTGGCGGGTTTGGCACAAACAGTGTGAAAGAAAGAGTATTCGGCGATTGGTGTTTGCATTTGTAGAAGATTTATTTTTCCTTTGGATAAAAGCGGAGAGGAAAAGGTCTCTCTGAGCAGAACCACTCTTACACTGGCCAATATCTCTGCAGCAGCGACAGCACTATCTCAGCAACTCTAAAAGTCAGTATTGCTACTTTTGTCTTTTATGCTTTATTACATTGTCTATGTTCAACTCCAAGCCTTTTCAAAGGCCATCTAAGAATAGTTGTTGTTTTTTTTAAGCGTCATATAAAAGTTAGTCAGTATTTTAATTGTGCTCTGAAACCAGTTTTGGTGGATTGGACCGTGAATCCAGCCAGGACAGTTTGCTTGTATGCAGGAACGGTCAGCACTGAGTTCACCTCAGGTAACTGTGCTAAGACCTTGAAAAAGCCGGCCCTGCATCGACAGCTGGCGCTTTGTGAGGCTCAAGTCTCGAGCATCTCTCTGGCCTTTGAATTTCTCCCCACTGCAGGCAGGCGAGTGCAAGGGAATAGAGTGATAGCAAACTGCACTAAAGGTCCGTGCCACATCCGGGGCCTGACATCATCTCTGAACATCTGCAGTTCTCCTGCTTACACTCTTACTGAGGGTGGGTGCTGCACTGCCAGCAAAGGAAATTGCCGCACTCACCTGATGTTCCTTGCACCTCATTTCTGCCCTCCCCCACCTCCCACCCTCTTCTTCCCTCCTCCTCCTGCCTCGTCTCCAATTTCTCTACTGTAGTCTCTCTCAGAGGTACAGTTGCCCAGCACAGTGCCTCACCGGCATGCTTTGCACCTCTGTGATTCTGCAACCCCCCATCCCTCCTCCTCCTCCTCCTTTCTCCTCCACTCACCCCTCCTCTCCCCTGCTGAAAAAGTATGCAGCACATGCTCTCACCATCCTCCTTGAGCAATTTGCCTGAGTGAATAGAGAGAGGAGAGACAGAGAGAGAAAAAAAAGCAAGAGCCAGTGAGCCAGCAGCAGAACAGCAATCCTGCAGTGTCCTGCAGCAGCTGAGTTCCTGCAGTGCTGGCCTCTAATAGCACACATGCACAAGAGTGCACACACACACACACACACACACACACACACACACACGCTCTGAGGCACACAGACACACACACAAGCATGGGGATGCACATCAAAGATGACCATTCTTTCTCACACACAGACTGTCCTTCAGTCACGTGACACAGTGGTGGTAAATGTGAGGGAGAGCAGGCTGTCTCACTCTGGGCTGGACTAAGCTGAGTTTGGAGACAGAGAAAGAGAAAGACACACACACATATACACACACACTCTGCCCATGGAGCTCCACAGGGAGGCAATGGTGAGATTAGCCGTTTGTCCCCCCCACCCCCTCTGATGGTGCATTGTCCCATTCCAGCACTCCAGTTCCGATGATGTAATCAATGCAGCAAGCTTTGAACTTGCTGGGCTAGGGGTTCCTCCCCCCCCCCATTCTCCCCTGATTGACACAGATGCAAGTGTGAGGCCTCAGCTACAGTATGTGTCCCAGGTAGGAAGACAAATGAATTACAATTTTATGTGATGATTTCGCTATTAAAGTGCAGAACATAATTTCCACTGAGTGGGCTATCTCATTGCCCATATTTCGCTCAGATAGTTCATGCTTCCATATATTAAGAACCAACTCAGTTGGCGAAACTACTGCTGGCTCTTTGTCAAAACGTTGCTGTGCAGTGCAGTGCCGCATCTCCACTTCCAATAAATTAGAGCAACTATCTGCAGGCGAATACGCCTCTTCTGCTCTTTTACAAAGTTGCTCTGCTTTTCTACTTGCTGTCAGCAGGGAAAAGAAAAACCTCCAAGCAGAGCTCAGAGCGCTTTGAGTTCTTTCTGGTCATAACATCATGGTGACTTTGCTCTTTCATTGATAAGGTCATCAGTGTGTCGGTAGGCTGCAGTGGAGAGCAGCACCAGTGATGCACAGTATGGTGCGTTAGAGATGCTCAGGCAGCCAGACTCAGACCATATTGTAGCAGGTGAGATTTGCTGAGCTGGTTCCTGCTGCTGCACCCAGAATCTGCCTAGTGATCAACTTCCACTACAGCAGTGATGAACTGGCATCACCCCTCCTCTAGTAAAAAAAAACAAAAAAAAAACCCGGCTAGCATTAGAACAGCTCTGCATAATTAGCACTCATGGATGGTGATGATTCTGCACATTTGATGCAGTTTAATGTGTCTAGCTGAACAGCAGACATTGTACATCTGTATATACATCAGCTCTGACATTAAACGTCACTGCTCCAGGAAAATATACATTTTTCAAAAATGTTCTATATCTTTCTTTCAGACTTTCACAGCCATGTAATTCACATTTCATTTGTAATTGAAGTGACCTACTGTGACCATACTGTACAAGATGATTTGATGAATCAGCAGCTTTCATTAGTATGCTGCCCTGGTGCCCAGTTACCGCTTCTATAAACTATTCATTCTGTTGTGTTAAAGATTAAGTAAGACTGCTGACTAATAAGAGTATGAATGAATAGCAACACTGTAGTTGAAGATATTAAATGTACTTTAATCCTTTCAGCTTCAACCAGTAAGAACTGAGGTTTTAGCATTAACCAAGAAAGACAGACAACAGTTTCCACCAGCTGGATAGAAAGGGTGAAAAGGGAGAGAAGTCACTGCCTGCAGGGAAACTGGACTTCTTTATTATCTATGACATAACAACGATGATCTGGCAAGTCAGCGCAATTGAAAAATACTCTTAACTTAACAATTTTTCAGTCAGTTGCCACTGGCCCTCACATCATCTCATCAGCTCCGCTTTTGTAAAGAAATCTACTTAACTCCTTCATGTGTTAAAATGTTCAAAGTAAAAGCTGTGCTTGCTAACTGATTGAAGCAGGCTGAGTCATGCTGGGTCTTTTCTGGGTTTCCCCCCTCTCTGATCCTCTGCTCCTCCCCCTCTGGTCTAGGAGCAGGCTCATACACCGGGTCCGGCTGTTGGTGGCGTGTTGGAACATGCCTTGACTTGTTGTGCTGACTGAGTGAGGCAGAGATAGCCTCAGAGAGAGAGAGAGAGAGAGAGAGCAAGAGAGTGAGAGAGAGAGAGAGAGAGAAGACACCCTTGGTCAACAGTTTGCCAGAGTGAAGTGACCCACACACACGAGAGAGACAGACTCCTGTTGATGTCAACACTCACTGGGGACGAGCATGAATGGAGGAGCGCCACTGCCGCCTTGCTGCTTGGTGAGTGTCAAAACTCTGTGTGACTAAAAGCCTCTGACATAGAATATTACAACTGAGCATGTCTGTGAATGTCTAGATTAATTGTCACTGCACAGAGGGGCACAGCACACCGCCACTCCAGAAACACTAATTAATGTGGAGAAGTAAAAAGATGCTAAAATGAGACCTTCAAATCAGCTTAACAAGGCCTTGTAGTTGACTGAAGTATAAATGAAAAAATGGTAATTTGAAGTGTACAGCTCTCAGTGTCGTGAAAGCGTCCAAGCCGAGTCTTGATGCTAACATGATGCCATGGTAACTATACAAAAGGTTACACTCAAACACACAGTTACCAATCACACAGTGGCCCACTAACCTCCGCACAGACAGAGCACCACCAGTGACCCTTTCACAAGTCCACTGGGACTCAGCGATCATTGTCTGACCAGGGTCTGATCCTCACAGAGAAGGACAGCTGATTTTGTTATTGTTTTCCAAATGAAAGCCTGTTTCCATCAGGAGACCCAGCAGGCCACCTCTCCTTCCTGAAAAGCAGAGACCACAGAGATAAAGAGCTCAGAGTTCCTCGTTTCTCATAACTGATTTGTATCTGGTTAAATGCAGACGAGAGACAGAGCTGATTTGAGTTTCTGTTCATAAAGCGACAATCTGTCGTGACCGATGGTGCGGCAGAAGATTCAACAGAGAAGTGTTGGAGACAGGAAGCGTCGTTTGATTACACTGAAAAGCAGATAAAGACAACGTTAACTGTAGCAGACTGCCCACGTTGTGACACATGGTCGCGACACGCTACTGATTAGCTCTACGGTAAAAACTCATGTGGGCCTGTCAAAACTCAAATACATTAATCATTCAAGTGAATTAAAGGATAGTCATTTAGTGTCCTGTGCACTATGATCTGTGTATTTTACCTGTGTGTGACCAAGCAAGCAGATAGTTACTGGGGCAACTCTTGTTTTCTGGTAACCAGGGGTAGTGTGCACTGTGTGTAAGACTCACAACCATTAAATTATTAACACACAGCAGGATGACATACAATACTCATATCTGAATATTAATTAAACCAATACACATTCACAAAAAATGTTTTGTCATTACATTAATTTTACTACTTCATTTTATACCAAGTTAAAATGCTCCCAGTGTTGATTTTGCTGATTAGAAATGAAAACATCTTCAAATCAAGAGACATACTTGTGGTATATAAACCTCACAAAACACTAAGCTCCAGCGGCAGGCATGCCATCAGTTTGTGTGTCATGTGTAGCATCGTGTAGAAACATGGCCTTACAGTAAATACTAATGTCATTGTTAGCCATAAGATGATTAGGTCTGTGGAATGGGACCGGAGCAGGAAAGCATGACTGTTTGAGCATTGTTAGCTGACACTAGAACAACCAAGACATGCACAGTGGTGAGGAGCGAGGAGGGGCGAGGATATACAGAAAAGTGCACAGGGTTGGTGATGCTCGGTAGCAGGGGTTTTTTTTCTTTTTTTTTTTTTTTTTGTCTTACCATCTGAGGCCTGACAGCAGGAATCCAGCATATTCAGGAAGTGTAGGTGGGTCTGGCATTGGGGTGTACGTGTAAATGTTTGTGTGTTTGTGATCGGTTGAGGTGATGGGAAATACACATGGTTGCTGAGGAGTAGGTTGAACATGTCATGAAATGTAGACTTGTGAAAGACGTGTATCGTTGTAACAGCAGAGACCAACGATAACTGGAACAAATACCAATCTAAGACAAACACTACGTGCATCATGTGAACATTTCACATTTCACAGCTGAAACAATAAGTCGATCTGCCCAAATAACCCACAACTATTTTGATAAGTGATTGTGTCAGTCATTTAAAAAAAAAAAAAAGTCAAATATTCTCATATTCCTCTGCTTGTCTTTTTCAAATATCATTAACTTCTTATTTAACAAAACTGTCTCACAAAACATTTAAAGACATCACATTTGGATGTGATGGACATTTTTAATGATTTAAATAAAATAAAAATCAATAAGCAGATTAATTGATAATAAAAATAAATAAATACAGGCCTACAAAGATTTCATTTTGATTAAGCTGTTTCATCACATTTTGAATAGAGGCTGGTATGGATAATGGTACCAAGACACTTAAGTTGCCAAATTCAATAACTGAAATGATGCTTGTTCTGATATCTTGCTTTGGTCTTTAACAAGCTGTCTGATAAAAAAATAAATAAACATTCTTAAAAGTTTTAAAGCAAACACTTTGGTTAATAAAATAACATACATGTAAAAATAATCATTCTAATATTAGAAAATAACTAAAGTAAAATTTCAATCGGGAAAATAAGAAATATCAAATCAAAGCTAAGGACAAATTTTTGGTGCCACTTTTGCTATTTGAGTAAACAAGGTTTTTCATTGTGTATTATTAACTCAGAATCTGTAAACTATGACTTCGAATATACTGTCACTTTGATGATGCTTCGAGTAGAGACAGCAGATTATTTGATTTGTAAATCAACAGAAAATTCATTTGAAATTATTTTGATAATCAATCATTAAATGCATTTTTCAAGCAAACATACAAAACATTTCGTACACCACGGATCACTGACGACCGTTTTCCACTATTTTCTGATATGTTACATCAATTTTAGACCAGAAGAAAATGGCCCCACTCACGTTGTTTCGTCTGTCTATCTCTCTAGCACTTCATCATATTTGCAACAGTAATCCAGCACAAGACATTGATATAATTAATATAATTAATATAATTTAATCCTATATCTATGTCATATAAGTATAACTAAAAAGAACTGTATAAATGAAGGCCTATTTAACATGAATTTAACCTGGCAAACCTTAAAATATGTTCCTCTAGATCCCCTACTAAAATAATTTGTGCAGTGTTAATCCACACCTCACATTAATTTTTGTAAACACATTTTTTCATAACATTTTTTGGACAATTGTACAGAAAAAGAGAGACCAACAAATCTGTCTGCAAATCTGAACCCAGCCTGAGGCCTGAACCATATTTGTGGACAGGTTTGTGAGTCGAGGCTCGTTGCTGCTCCTGCTGCTGCTGTTTGCTGCGTGAGGCGGTGAGGCAGCCGCTCATTCATTTAGCAAACTGGGTGTTGTTTTCACTGGCATTCCTCAATCCTGTATTAGGGATTATATCAAGCCCTGAGCAGGAAGGAATTCCTGTCATCATGTGCTCAGTGAAGGCAGCGTCTGGCTGGCCACAAAGACACGACGAGACTCGGACACAGCTGTTTGGCAACTGAAAGCAGGTCAAGAGGCGTCTCTTTGTTTGTCCGTGGACATCACTTGTATCCACATGTGTGTGAGGCAGGGGCAGACAAATAAACATTTAGTGTTAGTATTAGCGGGCATGTTGTGCCAAAACTTGTGCCAGAGCATCACAAACATCTTTCTTAGAAATGCCTCTGTTTTGTCTTTGACATCAGATACGGTCAAAATGCTCCAACCACCAATCAAGCGAGGAATTTCCAGTTACACAACCAAAAAAATGCGTCATAAAACACAGCAAAAGCAGACATGGAGGGCCACAAATAGCCTCACTGCAGATTTCAACTCTAAAGCTACACCAGACAGAGGAGATTCAGCCAACTGTATGTTTTCCAAGCATCCCTCCTGACACATCTCTGTCTCAATCACGATTCCCTCTCTTCCCTCCTTTGCTAGTGACTGCAGATCGCTCTCGTAACCATGTTGTCCCGTCAGCAAAGCAGAGTCCACAGGGAGAGGACAGTATGGAATGGTCAGCCGGCTCAAAATAGCACTGCAGCGAGCAAACGCAAGTGATCGCGAGGGGGATTTTAGTTGTTGTCCCTTAGGAACATAAACACACACAGGGCCATGCATTATATGGCATTCATGTGAACAGGGAGACACACACAAATAGATGAGAGCTAAATCAAACTGAGCTTTTTGTTGCAAAATCATGAGTCATGGCAAGTCTATTCTTAGTTCGGGGGTGTTTGTGTTTGCCCAAGTTGTGTGCACTTAAAGTGATGCTGCACAAAAGGCTAGAGGAGTATCGAGGATATGTTTGGGAACAAGCTTTGGGTCACTTTGGGCAGCAGAGTGCACACTCATGAATGTATCACAGTTATATAAAGCTGAGGAAGGTGGGGCAGAGTGCCTCGTAAAATCTTAATTTAAGATTTCTAAGATTTATTTTGAAGTTTTCATGGAAATGTATCTGGCCACATTAAGTTGATTCCATGAACCAGTTGTTGCTCAATCATTATTTCCTACTTCCCTTATAGAGCTTCTGGCTGTTGGCATAGGACCACACCACCCCCAGGGGCTTTCAGTGTGAGGCTGTTGCCTTCCAACAACCGCCACCATGAAGCTGGGCATTAAAGGCGTGAGAGTCCGGAGTGTCAGACTCTCATGTGGGAAGTGCACGGCAAACAGCAGTCAGGATCCTGCCGGGGGAGAGGCGGGCAGAGGTACGGAACTGTCGGACACGGGTGCTGTGGGTGTTTCTCTGGCAGTGTCTTAGCTGGTTGTTGTGAGGAGTGAGAACGAAGCAATCAGCAAGTATACTGCCGCAGAAATTCTTCGCAATAAGAGGCCCAGGGATTGCAGCTGGCACAAGGAGAAAAACGAGAGGAAGGAAAAACACAAATCGGCATTGTATGAAAACAAGGATCCTGCTGCTAAGTTTTTACATGTGTGCTGACACAGTAGAACTTAACAAGCGCTGAGGACCTGATACAGAATTCATTGAAGATAGATCTACTGAGGGCATGACCTTTGTGTGTACAGCCTCTACAATATTTGCAATTGGATCAGATCATCCAACTACTCTTTGTCTTGTACTTTTATGACCCTCTGCTGCCATCTCGTGACTGAAGCTCCCAGCATGCTTTTGTTCATCAAACACAGCAGCAATTTGTAAAACCTACATTGTACATTTTTTTCCATTGACACAGCTTCAAAATCCCTTTCATTCAGAAAATATGGCTTGGTTCACCATGATTTGTGATCACTTATTTTTCAGTTTTAAACGCATGTTGTTTTTGTGTACAAATATATTTTTGCTTTCTGCATTTCCCTCTGGTTTTCTATAGTGATTGTATTCACTAATTTCTTATTTATTAGTTTCAGCCTAAATTTTTTTTTCATCCCTCATCTCTCATAAATTAAAACTGTAAAATAAAGGGGACAATAATAAAGGGCAAATAAAAGCTACTTAAGGACTGATTCAGTAATTTGCCTTGTTTGTTTTCACAATTCCCATGCATTTTGTAATTATGGAAAACTTGTGTTGTATAAACCACTTAGCACTGTGTAAAACCTCTGTGAGACCCTTGAAAAAATTACGTTGCCATGCGAACACAGTAGACCTAATGAGTGCAGATGAGCCAGAATGGCCTGGATGTCAGGTGCACACTAATTTAGGTTTACACACCCATACACACACACACACCCATACACACACACACACACACACGCACTCACATATACACATACACAGCAAACACAGATTCAACTGAATATATGGTGTGCTCCTGATTTAAGATCCAAAAAAAAAATTTTGCCGACACAATATATTGTTATAATAATATATTAATATAGATTGTTTTGCCAACACTATATTTTTTCATTTAGTTAACATTTGATGCAAGCTTTGTGTGTTGTAAAACTGATTGTTGGTTATGGGTGATTCTGATGGTAAAGGCAGATGTGTCTGCAGCAGGCTGCTGGAAAAAGACCAGCCTGCCACTGCATTGCTGTAAACACAAAAAGGGGTTGCAGTTTTTTCTGAGCTGCAGCAATGCAGAAGCAGTGAAGTCCTGCTCCCACACAAGGTCACTGCTTTATGGCTTTAAATCTTCCTACACTTCAGCTCTTTGGTAAACCACAATCACAAAGACACCAAAGAATTAACAGCTACTCTACACAATGTACAACAGACAACCCTCATTACTCAAAAATGTCACAACAATTTAATACTTTATTACTGCCTGTGGGCCCAATGATCTGTTTGATAACGAGGAAATGTACTTTGATGCAAAATGTAACCATCAGCCGAAAATTTTAATTAAATGTGTGTTTTCCATTTAAAAATTCCTTTATAACCAGAGAAAGCTGAGATGCTCAGCGTGTGCTGAGGGTGATTGTCTCAGTCCTAGACTGGAAAGCTTAAATGTTGGGTGGGTGATGCAGTGTGCTACTGTGAACTGCCTTTTAAAATTGAAATATGTGCAATTGTTTTCCAGCTGTGTAAATGTGATGTTTCAGCATGTTCACCAGTTTGCAGTATAACACAGGGCTGGGGAATATATGTCCAGCTGCAGACCATAATGTTGATAATCCTGTAAATTAGTGCTGAAATGATGAGTCAATTAATTCAGAATTAACTGACAACAATTTAATACTTGATCAATCATTTTTATCAGTCACAAGTTCCAGATCTCAAACTTTCTGTGTTTTATATAGATGAACAATGGATTTTATATCTTGAGATTTGGAGTATTGGTTGGACAAAACAAGCAGATATTACCTCGGGCTCTGAGAGAAGCTGCCTTTCACTTTTTTGTGACATTTTATTGAGCAAACAATTATTTCACTTATCTAAAAGAATGAAATTAAATTGAAAAATAATTTTAAAAAATATAGCAGTTGCAGTCCTAATGATGACATTTTGGGTATGACTAAAACTTATAAGTGTAGTTTACAGCATTAGTAAACAGTCAACAGCTGAAATTTCTGCTGCTTTTAGACCCTTGTGTCAGATGCACTTTAAAGTGATTATTTGATCTTATCATTACCTTAACTTATCTTACATAAAGTTTTTATAAACTCTGATTATCTATGTGTTGTTATTATTTTTAACTATTGTTATGATTTCTTTTGCCTTACTTTGGGTATTTTGTAAAGCACTTTGTAAACATGTACTGAAAGTTGCACCATAAAGAAACTGTATTGTCATTACTTCCATGCGTTAATAAGGAGTGGGGCAGTCTTTATAAGGTTACAAGGGAATTATTTAATTTACATGTGGTTATTAAATAACAACAACAATAATCATGATAATAATAACAATATCAGATGTAGTATACTTCCCTCTTAAATGATCTGACAGGTGCTCTCTGCTTCACATGCTTGACGTGTGGCATCATTTCTTTTTAAATCTTCTTTTACATTCACCATGGTCTAGATATAAGAATTGATATGTACATAGTATGGAATGGGAAAGACTTTTTTAACATGCTGCCATCCGTTCCCATGTGACAAATCCTAATGCAATAGCTTTACTAAGGTCACACCAGTTAACATCACCAGAGCCAAATATAGTCCCATATGAGTCCGCTCGTTACCAGCTGACTGTGACTTCTGCTTTGGGTTCCGGGTTACAGCGGGGAGGGAGGGGTTAAATCCTGAGAGAAAAGTTTTGCTTGGCCGCCTGTAAAGCGGAGAAGTGACTCTCGGTCTCACGGCTCGACTCGGGGCCCCACCGCCGTGCCCTGGCTGCGAGGGCGCGCACCGTGGCGACACCCAACATGCGCAACAGCGTGACGGACTAGTCCGTCTGCAAACCCCGCAGCGCGTCGGACACGGAACAAGTCTCCTCATGAGGTGACAGCGGCTCGGGTCTGAATCACACCGAGCGATGGCGAGCGGGAATCAGACCGTCGTCTACTTGTCTGAGCAGGTGGTCGTGTTGTTTTCGTGCGCCCTGTCGTTCGTGGGCTCGTCTCTGATCGTCCTCACCTACATTGTGTGGTCCGACCTGAGGACGACTCCGCGGAGACTCCTGGTTTACCTCTCGGTGTCCGACTGGCTGTCCGCCGTCTCCTACGCCTTCGGAGTCTGGAGAGTTTTCCAAACCGACTCGGTGGACTGCATCGTTCAAGGAGCCGTGTCCACTTTCGCGAACACCAGCTCTTTTTTCTGGACCGTGGCCATCGCCGTTTACCTGTACGTTTTCATCGTGAGGTCCAGTCAAAGAGTCGCCGACAGCCTGGAGTTGATTTTCCACCTCGTCAGGTGAGTGGACGTGGGCGGCCGTGAGATCCTCCTCTTTCTGCCTGCGCCTGTGGGGAAGATGTTTCGGTGTCAATAATGAACGAGCGAGGTCATAAATCCGCCCCAGGCTCGGTGTTGAGCTGGAGCTCAGCAGGGAAATGACAAACTAAAGTTAGGACCCGTCTCTAAAGTGTCTGCAGCGAGGCCAACGGGGCTTAGAAGATTTTCCTTAAATATTTCCTCTCAAGTTGTTCTCCAGATATTTAACACCAACTTAATGTTTCTCTTGGAGTCTTGAACCTTACTTTTTTTTTTTTTTTTAAGAAAAAGAAATCATGTAGCCTAATATGGACTAATAATCCTTTTCCCCCATTTTTCTCATATTTTTTCTGAATCACTTCAAAGCAGTTTTGTTTTTGCTCAACGTCCAGGTTTTTCAGAGCCGTGCAAAGTGTCTGCCAGACATAGTGCTTGTAGTTCTGCCCCAAAAAAATTCAATTATTGTCCCATCGCACCAGAGAATCTTTTCCCTCATACTCTCATTGTCCTGTTACTGTCAGAGGCACTCTACTCTTGTAAAGCCCTGATGGATGGAGTGCCGCTGAAATGGTCAACCTTCCTGCAGGTTCTCCCATCTCTGCACTTCTGAAGCTTCGTTAGAGCGACTGTTTGGTCCTTTATCGCCCCTCTGAACAGGGCCCTTCTTGGTTTGGTTAGTCAGTTTGGCTGTACTATTTCACTAGTTATTCAGGCTACTGTGCTCCTGGGAACACTCAAAGCTTTAGAGATGGTTTGATATACCCCTGCCCTGACCTATGCCCCGCACAGTTTTATCGCAGAGGTCTACAGAGAGTTCCTTACATTTCAAGCCTTTTTTTTTCTGTCCTGACATGCAGTGTGAATTGTGGGACCTTCTATATAAACGGGTATGTGCCTTTCTTAACTGAGTCCAGTCAGTTCAGTTAGTCACATGTGGACTCCAGTGAAGCTCTAGGCCCATCTCAAGGATAATTAAAGAGGATGCTCCCGACCACGGTTTGACACCACCAGCACGAAGACATTTGTAAATACAAGAGATTTTCTTTTTTATTTTTAATAAATTAGCAAAAAAATGTCTAAAAACTGCTTGTAATGGAGATGAGCACAATTGATGTAACCCAAATGCAGAAAGAATATGTATCATTTATTTTAACGTCACATTTTCACTTGGATAATTCTTGCTCTTGTATTAGTTCCACGGTGGGTGGATTCTTGAGAGCATCCCACTAAGATGCAGTCACGGGGAAAACAAGTTTTTAAAATGCACCGAAATGTAGACATTAAGACTATACCTTCAATTTAAATTTGTCACATTTAAACAGATTGAAATTGTCACTGTAATCATGACTGATGTTCCACAAAATGTTAGGCAGAATTTTGTAGGAACCTTAGTTATGATGTATTTCCTTATTTTCAATCATGTTAAAGCAATTATCACCCAGTACTGATTAGCTGATGGTTTATATCATGCATGTCTTTTAGTTACATTTGTTATTAGGTACCCCAACTGTAAAAACAGTTAAAAAATCACAGCGACATAATTTTTTTTCAGTGGGGTTTCCCAGGATAACATATATTAACAAATATATGCAGCGTTGTTAAAAGGTTTAGCAATCCACTTGTTTTATTCTAAGCCAGACTTTAATTTTAATGCTCTGAATCACATGGGTTTGATCCGTTGTGTCGGTTTTCCTTCGGCACATTAATGAGCTGTCCATGTTGATTGTGAGGATGTAAGGAAGGAGTTCATTCACCGTGGTGGAGCGCTGTATAATTGATCTATTTTTGGACACAGAACATTTTCACCCCTGGGTGCGCCTCACCACGGCGTCTGTGGTTGTCGTTCCCATTTTGTTTTTGTGAATTCTCAGATGCTCCATTGAAATGGAGCTCACACAGCAGAGCCATTCATAGAGGCTTGTATACATAACACAGACAGCTAGTCATTGAGGATTGGTGGTGTTTATAATGATCAGCCATGTATTGCCGTGAAAATGTAGTGTCATTTCAAGTGTTGTAAGAAGAGAGGTGCTGCTTCAGGGGGAAACATGGCGAACACTGCTTCCTAACGTGCTGAAATCAGTTTGTTATTTTTATAACTGACCCTGCAGCCTGTACTATGTAACACACAAAACCGTTAAGCACAAGATAATCTATCACATGGTGTCACATGTCTTTGTAATATTTGTGGCAGTTGAACCAACAAAACATTTGCATAACAAACTGTGTGGAGACGTTTAAAAATAGAAAGGTGACCTTTGTGGAAGTTGTGTTCAGTCCTCTAAACCCCCTGTTTTTGTCCAGCTGGGGTGTTCCTCTTATCATCACTATTGCAGCGGTGTCCCTGAACAAGATTGGCTACAATGCATCAGAGATGTCCGTGGGCTGGTGCTGGGTCAGGATCCACGCTCCTGACCGGGTCCTGTGGATGCTGCTGACCGGAAAGATCTGGGAGTTCCTGGCTTACCTCACGCTGCCTGTCCTCTACATCCTGATCAAGAGGCACATCCACATAGCGGTGAGGTCCGAACCAGGCATAGTAGATTCACTGCTGGCTGTTATGACACCAGCAGCAATCTGCATCAACAGCAGAATCATGTACATATTTTATTTTCCATGTTTAATTAATTAATTCCAACATTAATTTATGTACATAATTTGTTTCTCCGTCCACAAAAAACCTTTCCAGAATTGAAGATACTCATTTTTAATTCTCAATTTTAAATGGATAATATTAAATATGTATACAATACATAAATATTCTATACCAATTTTTATTTTTTGACTGATATAAAAGCTAACAAAAAAAAGCTTTTCCTACAGCTCCAGGTCTGCTTCAAATAGCTGCCATGTAGTGAGAAGATTATCTGTTATCTTCAATGACACATCTCATTTTTTTCATTTTTATTCTTATTTGTGTGTCTGTGTCATCTTTTCATCTTTTATAAATATTTTAATCATAACCTGTGGTCTCACCCTGTGTACTCTGTCTGATGCAGCATGCTGCCCTGTCCGAGTACCGTCCCATTTTGGCCCACAGGGCTCCGGCCCACTCCTTCTCCTCCATGGCTGATAGGAAGCTAACACTTATTCCTGTCATCTTTATCGTGCTGCGCATTTGGAGCACAGTGCGCTTCATATTGCTGCTAGCGGGCTCTCCAGCCAGACAGAACCCGGTGCTGGTCACCCTGCATGTGAGTGTTTTTTTTTTTTATAGCAATGACAGCCAATTTTGAGGATGTCTGCTAATTCCCTTTAATATGAACTCTTATTCTACAATTTACTTTTCTTGTTATTGCTGCTTCTTCCTTTAGCATTTGTTTGTCATTTTGTGCATCTGACGCCATCATACATGTGTACATGTGTACTGGTCATTGGTTTATGTGTTGTTAAAGTTATGATGCTGTGACTTGCATGCTGTTGAGCCTGTGAATCATCACACATTCGTCATGAAAATTGCTACATCAGAAGAATAGCACAATAGCTTTTAAAATGTACAAACTGCCCTTTTAAATGGGTTAAAATTGTGATAAAAAACCATTATGATGTAAAAAGTTCCCAGACAGTTTATTACATCATATTGTTACTTGAAGTGTGCGTAAAATATTTTATTTGTTGATATAATAATGCAATAATTCATTAGAAAATATGTTTTATTTTATTATCAAGTATTCAATATCTCTTCATCAAATAATGATAGTAAGAGGTTTTGTTACACTTCCAATCCATTGAGGGACATTTTATTCCTATGTAATAATCTGTTACTGCTACTCTGCTCTCAAAGACTTTTGTTTGGACTCAACAGGGTATTGGCAACACCTCGCAGGGAGCAGCCAACTGCATCATGTTTGTACTGTTCACTCGGCCACTCCGCACACGCCTGTGCTCCGCGCTCTGCTGCTGCTCCAAGTGTCGAGCAGAGGTGCAGCACTCGCACGACAACCCTCACAGGCTGCTGCCAGGACAGGACACCGCCACACACAGAGAGGAAGACAGCACCAGCCGAGCCGGCCCCGACAGATGATACTTGAGTCTGTGGATGAGAGGAGAGACAAAGGCTGACATTAAGGGATGGGTGGGTTGGCCTCTGCTTCGCACTGAACCTCGTTACAGCCAGTGCCTGCACAGAGAGGGTTGGAGAATGTGCGGATGCATGTGCATGTGTGTCACAGGAAAAGTCACATGCCTGCACTCTGGACGATGAGGATGAATCTGCCTGATTGTTCGCCAGCATTTGGTAAAGCGTTTTTGAATGTGACATAAATTGCACATACAGATCACTTTTGTACTGTAGTTTTTTAAATGTGCTGTACATCAGACTTTAAAGTACCATTTCACTTTGAGTTGATCTTTTTACATGTTTTCTGTTTGGTTTATTCTGTGATGGACAGTTTTGTAGCTTTATTTTTGATGTACTGTGTGGACTCATTCACATTCTGAGGTTGTCACTGTGAAAGGAATAGTCAGTTTTCATCTTGTTCCAGTGAGTATTTAAGTTCTGTATTTATGGGGGGGAAATACCTACATTTTACTTAAGGAAAGTAAAAACAGCTATAGCTTTCTCACTTCGGGTTATAAACATACTGTATCTTTCTTTAAACTTTTTATTGTCACTGATTGAATTTTTGTGTGCACTCAGTAATTTTCTGTGATATGACTAAATGCTCTTCTTCTGCCAGAGCTTCAGAGTGCATATATTTTTTATCTGAAAGATACAAGTATCAGATGAACAGTAGAAGAAAATGATGCCGGTGGTGTGATTTAACAAGTTTCCTTGAATGTTTTGACGCTTACTTTCCAAAGTGAGAATCAGTCACTATTAGAATCCGTTACAACTGGCATTAACTCAAGCTAAACACAGCTGCAGTTCTGTTAGTCAGGAAGCTGCAATGTTTTCACAGTCATGTTTCAAGCAACATGTTATAGCAATATGTCTTCATTTTTGGATAGATTATCAGTTTAACATATTCTGCTATGTAACTTTAATATTTTTCAATATGACTTTGGGTGTGTTCAAAAGGTCTGTGTGCAAGAAACTGACCATCTTTTTAAAATACCATAAATGAAATAATGATATGGGCACAGTTTTCTGTCATTGTTCAGTTCACTTAAATACATACACCAGAGTTGCATTAAAATTTAAAACATTCTCCATTTGTCCTTTATTTCTTCAGACCTATTCATTCTTGCCTAATGTGGTGTTTTGTTTTTTTTTTTGTTTTTTTTTTCAGGCAGTAATTGCAAAAGCCCAGCATCATTTTACGTGTGACCAAAATGAACTCGAGATCATTACTGTCATTGTGGTCAGGAGGATGCATGAACTATCATCACATGCCATCCTTCCTCCTCGAAACCCGAGCCTTTCTCATGAGCCTCACTTCTCTTTTGACCCCTGCTGCTTTTGGCTCCCGTTTGCCGGACTTAGCTACAGGCTGAATGCATACCAACAAGGAGTGAATGAACCCACTGAACCGCACAGGGCTCATCATGGGCCCGATCTGCCTTACAACCACAACGCCACCTCCTATAGTTCCTTCAGCTCTTTTATATATTGTCTCATGATCATTGAGTTTTAATGAGCCTGTCTGAGCCGATGAGCTACACTGAAATAAGATTCATTACTGCAGTGATTGTTGGCAAAAATGAGGAAGGAGAAATTCCACCATGTTGACAGTCAATTTTCTCTTATCCTCAAGTGATTATTGTTTGTTTGACTCAGAGGGCAAACGCTTATTTAGGAAGTCTTGTGTTGGTGGCATCGTGGTAAGTGGATTTATGGTTTTTGAATGGCCTCTGTGACGCTGTTGAATTAGTCAGTGCAGACGTGGTTGATGTTGTTGTAACAATCCTTTATAACACATCAGGCGGACTTTTCATTACACTGCAACAACACCATGGAAGAATTACTGAATGGGCCCACTAGACTCATTCAGTAAGCCCAGGGACCAAGGGGTCAGGGGGCCCCTGAGGCAAAGCCTCCACTTTAAATGACTGTTAACATTTCTAGCAGGAAACTTAGTTGAGCAACTACAAAGAGACATGAAACCACCAGAAAGGGAAAATTGCCAAAAAGGGGGAACTGCAAAAAACCATAAATATAAGAAAAAAATTACAACAAAGAGATGCGAAATGGCCACTAAGCAACTCAAAACAACTATAAAGAGATGCAGTATGACCATAAAGAGAGACAGAACAGTCACAAAGAGATGCAGAACGACTACAAAGAGACACAAAATGCCGTCTTAGAGAGTTTGTATTCACGTCTCTTAAAGCCTGGGTGTAGGATGGGTGGAGGACCTTTTAGATGTCTGTGCCCAGAGGCCCATTGTCTCACAGTCCGTCCATAAACAACACTGTGCTCTTATGAGGGCAGTCAGTTCCCATCTATCACCAGAACATGGGGACTTTATGCTGTTTTTACTGAAAATATTAAAAGCATAAGTACACAGTTTACTTTGAGATAAAGAGTTTTCCTTCAGTCTAATTTTACCTCCGGTCTAAAGTAATGGGACACAGTGTAGAGTTCATTCTCTCAGGACCATCAGTAACAGTGACAGAACACCAGATACCATGTCTGGGAAAATGGAGGAAGTGAGTCCTGTTAAATGCTGATGACATCAAAAACAACCAGTGAATAGTTTTTTGTCCTTGAGGCTGGTCGAGGTCTCTCATAGGCTGTATTTCCTGCAGGAATTAATCTACTGTGTCATTTCTGAGATTTGGCTGACATTGAAGTAACTGGAGCCGATGGAAACACTTAAGGGGTTTCTGTTTGCTCCTCTGCTGGCTCTCTGCCCACTTAATTCATTTAGTTAAAGAGTACCACAAGACTGTACTATAGTGCATGAGGTGACCATTCACCAGTCAAGTCAATGGACAACATTTTTTTTAACAACACTGGCTGTTCATTTGGCTGCATCAGTGATTCTAGGAGCCAATTCTCAAACACATTGCCCACCAAAGGTAATAGGCAATAGGTCAGAGCTGCAGTCTGACATTAAGATTAGAAGTGACAGAACAATTTTACACATGTAACAGAAAACATCAGAAACACTACAAGCAATAAGAAAGAGGTCTCTGGTTGGTTTCCAGAGTTGTTCAGTTTGTGAATAAGTACACAGTAAGCCATTAAAGTTAGAGTGATGCTGCACTTTGCGCTTGCACTTTACATGTGACATGTCTTCCTTCTCCTGTGATGCTAACACCAACCACAACATCAGCTCCACCAGCTGTTTGCTGGCAATATTACAACCACTGCACATATTCTGCTTAAGGTCCTTTTTCACATGAGCTCAGCAGGGCTGGCCAAAGCCTTTAATGGGGCCCTAAGCAGAATTTGATTTGGGGGCCTAATGTCAATACTTGACCATTCACACACCTACTGTACATTTAACACATCCATTATGAAGTTGTAGCTGTGTCTCTTTGTCAGAGGTGGCAGGAATTGATTAAACCATTAGTATTAGGTACTGCTATACATGGTGCATGCATTTTTGTGTGATTACCAATGATATAAAATATCAAAAACAAAAATTCAAGCTCTCTTGTGGGACATTTCAAATGCTCTTGGGGGCTCTCTGGTGGCCACAGAGGCTCTTTACAGGGGCATAGTTTGCTTAAGCCTCGGACCGGCCCAGGAGCTAAGAAAATAAAGATGTTTTGAAAAAACTGCCTCTCCTGAGTTCATTGTTTGATTTTTTTTTTTTTTAAATTCAGATTTTTAATGAAACCCAGCTGGCTCTGTAATGTCTGTCTTGAATAACAGGATCACATAATGACAATGATGATTTTCAGCACGCTTTCTGTGGTAGCAAAAATCATAGTTTCCATTTATTTTCCCATGAGATGCAACATGAAATGCAGGGTTGTATATCAGCCATTCTAGTGGCACAAGCATCAGAGTTGGTCATTTGTTCACTGTCAGTCGGTCCACCACTTCCAGATTGAAATATCTCAACAACCTTCACTAGTAAGTCGCTCTGGATAAAAGCATCTGCCAAATGAGTAAATGTATTTAGTCAAATCTAATTCTGTGTTTAGTGCCAATTACCGATGGTTAGCATACTAAAATGCTAAACTAACACAGTGAACATGGTTAACATTATACCTGCTTCCCATTAGCATGTTAGCATTGTCATTGTGAGCATTTTAGGATGCTGACGTTAGCATTCAGTTCAAAGCGCTGCCGTGCTAAATAATTAAAGTGAAACTGCACTTTGTACTTTACATTTAACATGTGACATGTTTTTGTTCTCCGTCTTTGAATGGTGAGATGTGACCACTAATGGCATTAGCTCCACCAGCTGCTGACTTCCTCAGATTTTATTTAAAGATCCCATCACATAAACTAAAAAAAGGGGAGAATGTAATCTATTCAGACAATGGAGAAGACCACCAGGCAAAAACCACAAACTCAAATTGCTGTGGCCCAGTTTGCACTGTAATAATACCTGTCTCTGAATGAATATCATCCTTTGATGGCAGAAGTCCCAGTTCCATTCTGGATGCTTCCCCATTAGATGCAACATTGAATTAAATTTAGTATGTCCCTGTCTCAGTCTTGTTTTAGTAATCAATTTCTTTTTTTCAAAAGCACTGTAGGTGCATGGTGTGACATGGTGTGCAAAAAGGAAACTGTGATAATCTTAATGTGACTTTACGTGTATTATCCTAATCAGGGATTCTGCAAATTAGCTCTGTCATTTGGACCAAAACTCTTGTTACAAGGTCTCACTGAAGTATAATTGTTCTGCAGTTGTTCCTGTTGTACAAAGGAAAATCATGCACAGACCCCTAAACTGGCAGTTTTCTTGGTACAACCAGAACAACTGCAGAATAATTATACCTCATGCATGGACCTCACTCCGCTGAATAGCTGATGTTAATTTTACTGCTAAGTCAAGTAAAAACAGCCCCAGGAAGAAATTCAACAAAAATGACTGCCAGTTGGGATTTCACTGTCTTTCATACTGTATGTATTCAACTGGATTTTTCTTTGCATCTATTCAGATCTAAAACTAGGTTTTAGGTTTAGGTTTAGTCCAGTATATTTCAAAACACAACATATCAGATTTTGTCAGAGGCAGAACAATAAATTCAAAGACTTATTTCCATTGTTGTCTCTGCTGTTTTCAGTCCAACAACCTTTGTACCAGAGTTCATTGTCTGACATGAAGAAATATTACAATTATTATAAGCACCAAACATAGACTACTGAATCTCAAGAACAGTCAACTGATGAAATATTGAACACTTACGTACTTAACACTGCATCTTTTCTGGCATTTTGCTGTGAGCATACATAGCTATGAATTCCAGTTATTCCACCAATATTATCTACTTAAACACATACTGTACTTGTAAGCCTGGTTTTTACAGTGAGGCATCCTCGAAGCCAATAACAACCAGTTTTGAGAGCAAACAGCCTGAGAGCTGTCATATTGACAAACAGACTCAGCTTTAGAGATAAGAGGCAAAGCAGTACATGACAAATTGAGGGCAAAAGCAAACATACGAAGAGATTCGCAGCTGTGGTGTTTCTGCAGGAAATTAGTCTATTCCGTAATCAGCTTGAGATGACTTGTCACCCGTGTGACAGCAGATAAATCCTTCAAATATATATAAATATATACAAGGATCAAGATTGAAGACTTTGCCAGCTGTTTGTGATTTCAGCATTGTGTCGTCATTTTGTAATAAAACCTGTTGTGTAATCCAGCCTGTCAGTGGATAAGCAATAAAGATGTTCATCTAGCTTTATCATTTTGATGATAACATAACTCCAGCCTTTAATGACAGCTGCGGATCTCATCAGTTGAACCAACTGAATTGAAGGTGCAGTGCAATAAAAGGTACCACATATCAACATTCAGCCCAAGGCAGCTTTTTAATATCAGGAGTGCACTGCATACAAAACTTCCTGAACCTGAGAGCACAGTCAGCAACATAAAAACGATAACTTAAGCCAAGCTGTAAACTACTGCTACGCTCTCTGATCTCGTGTCCAAAGGGCATGCAGAATCCAGTGGTGCAGTAACAACAAAGTGTGCTGTTATTATTGCTGAACGTGACTACAAGTCCAAGCACAACCATGGCAGTGGATGAGGAATGGAGAAAGCCTGTGGAGAGGAGAGGGGTGAGTTACAATCCAGGTGATTATCACCACGATCACATTTCAAGTCTTGTTTTGTCTGCTCGGTGTAAAACAGTGGGAAGAGGTTTCACATAGCGCACTGATGTCCCCTGACAGAGATTAACTGCAGTCCTGGCACTGGCAACACTCATATCTGCGTTTGGTTCATCCTTCCAGTATGGATACAATGTTGCTGTGGTCAACTCTCCATCACCGGTAACCTGAGCAAAGAAACTAAATCGTTACTGTAACACACAATTGCACCAAGGCCAGTGTCAGAGATGTAATGATGTGTTTCTATCAGTACTGCTCTGCTCTCTTTAGTTCATGCAGCAGTTCTATAACACCACCTACCTGGAGCGTTATGGTCGGCCAATGGAGGAGAACTTCTTGACTCTGCTCTGGTCTCTGTCTGTGTCCATGTACCCGCTAGGAGGCTTCTTTGGCTCTCTGATGGTGGCTCCCCTGGTTAACAGGCTAGGGAGGTAATACAGCATCTCTTGACCCATTGGACAGTAGATATGTCACATTTCTCATGCACAATAAAAACTGTATTCTTGTCTAATGACTTTAAATGGCAGGAAGGGTACCCTCCTCTTCAACAACATCTTCTCCATTGTCCCTGCCGTGATGATGGGAGTCAGTGAGATTGCCAAATCTTATGAGATTATCATTGTGGCTAGGTTTATCGTGGGAATCTGTGCAGGTCAGATGCTGCATTTTTTTTTTAAACTATGCAAGTCTTCAACATGGAGTAGGGAAAAGTAGAAGTCGCCTGATTTCATTCATCCATCCATCATTCCTGTCTGCAGGTCTGTCATCCAACGTGGTGCCCATGTATCTGGGGGAACTCTCCCCAAAAAACCTGAGGGGAGCCCTTGGCATCATACCACAGCTCTTCATCACCATTGGCATCCTCAGTGCGCAAGTACTGGGGATCAGAAACATACTGGGCAACAGCACAGGTACTGACTACCATAGTAGTAAATGTTACTCACCCTTTTTTGGTTAGATGTTGTAGAAGTACATCCCTGAAAGCTCGTTTATGAGACTTGGGAGAGCTTTTTGATTTAAATATGTGTCTCTGTATCCAGGTTGGACCCTCATGCTGGGTTTGACTGGTATTCCTGCCCTGATAGAGCTCCTGCTGCTGCCTTTCTTCCCAGAGAGCCCCAGGTACATGCTCATCCAGAAGGGAGATGAGAAGACAGCAAGGAAAGGTGTGATAATACAAAAGCTGCTTTCACATGGTTAAGAGACAGAGGGACAAGCTGGTAAATAAAAACCAGCGACAGAAAACGTTACATTGTTCTGAATGCTCTGTCGGCCTTAGCACTGCAGCGTCTGCGTGGCTGGGATGATGTGGATGAAGAGATGTCAGAGATGCACCTGGAGGACCAGTCAGAGAGGGCCGAGGGCCACCTGTCTGTGCTCTCCCTGCTGTCCCAGCGCTCTCTTCGCTGGCAGCTGATCTCCATTATTATCATGAACATGGGCCAGCAGCTGTCGGGGGTGAATGCGGTGAGATGTTCCCGTCCAGTTGTCCACGTCCTTATTCTTTGTCCCTAACCCACTGATGCCCACACTACCTCTGTTACAGATTTAACACTAGATGGTTGTGTTGTTTAAACAGCGACTTGTTCTGTTCTAGCAGCAGATTAAATTGTCTTTCAGTGATTTGAACTACTGGCTAATTCTTTAACCATAATGCATTTCTCTCTCCCTCTTTAGATCTATTACTATGCAGACAGCATATATGCCACTGCAGGAGTCAGGCAGAATGACATCCAGTACGTCACTGTGGGAACAGGAGCAGTGAATGTCTTCATGACCATAGCTGCTGTAGGTACCCTGTTCATTGCAACTTTGAAAAGACGTAATAGTGAAACATCTGAGGGGAGGAGATGAATTTCAAAGCATGTTGTATGATCATATTAGCGTGAGACAATAGGTTCTAACAGGGAATTTGTTACACCAGGTGTTCATCGTGGAGGCCTCAGGGCGACGGCTGCTCCTCCTCTGTGGTTTTGGGATCTGCTGTGGAGCCTGTGTGCTGCTCACTGTGGCTCTCAATATCCAGGTACCATAACAGTGTCAGTGTCAGTGTAACTCATTCCTTCAACGTGTTACTCTGCTGCCCTCTAGTGGTTCAGCATTCAAAAAAATAATCTGCTGTGTGTCAGTTTATCAACCTTGAGCTTAGGTGATTTGTTGCAGAGACTTGAGTCACAGGAGATTTGTAAGACAGATTTATTACAGGGTTGTTTATTTACTTTGATAATGGAACATTGATCTGCACAGTGGAAAAGTTGGGAATATAGAGTCCAGACTGTAAGTCAAGCCAAGGACACTCCTTGGTATTCTAGCACGTTGTATTTGAAATGAAACAGTGACTACAAAGTTAAGATAGTGACTTTCAGCTTTGAATTGAAGGTGTTTACATCCAAATGAAAAGTGTAGGCTTTTTTTATTTATGATCCCACAATTTTCAGCGAACAAAATGTACAGGACAAATGAAAATAAACTTAAATAAAGTCAGAGTATTTAATAAATGGTTTAAAGCAGAACACCAGGTCAATTTGTATTTTCCATGGTGATGTTCTGCTGGGCCTATACTGTCGGCGGCAGGGGTTCTGCCTTCATTCTATACTTCAAATGTTCTGTAAATTAGATTTTAAACAATAATATAGCAGTAAGTATAGCAATTATTTCCTGTGTAAAGATGTAGTGGAGTAATGGCATCCTGAGCAGAGAACAAGTCACACCCCCCTCTGTAGGTGTTGTAATCTGAGTTTCTGTTTACTTTATTTTAGTGTCAGTCTTGCTCTGTTGGTCCTCCTCACGTTTATGAACACACAGGCACCGCTAACACGCAAGATGGCACAGTGCAGTATGCAGCAGCATTCAGGTGAAAGTAACAGAATTTCTCCCACTGAAGAAACCATGTTTGCGTCTAAGAAGGCCTCCAGCAAAGAAAGAGATAAAACCAGGTCACAGGTGGACTGCCCATGGGGAGCACTGCCAATTGCCCATCAAAACAGCCATAAAGTTTAAAGTTTTTACCAGCTCTGTCAATGTCATACATGCAGCCTGGTCCCAGCAGGGAAGTCCAAGGCTGAATTTCTTTCCCAGTCCAACCGTGGAACTAATACTGCTCTGGTTGGAGATGAAGAAGCATATGCGCAGCTAAAGGGTTCCAACTTGACTCAGAACTGGCTTTTCTTCTCCTCATACATAGGTAACTGGGCACATAATGTTACATGTCTATTTTCATTAGTAACTGGCTACAGTAGCATGATAGCGTTAGCTAATTTGCTGTTACCCATATTATAAATGTTTGGCAAATGTTGCTATGGCTAGCTGGCTAACTGTCAGCATTGCTGTGGAGCATATCACGGAGGCCAGTGGTGTGGCCGACGAAGCATTTGTTTTGGTCTGAGATGCTGGTG
The DNA here is from genome assembly GCF_046630095.1 of Trachinotus anak. NCBI lineage: Eukaryota > Metazoa > Chordata > Actinopteri > Carangiformes > Carangidae > Trachinotus > Trachinotus anak. The sequence goes on along the minus strand of NW_027273855.1, from coordinate 12,485,858 downwards.
GTCTAATGCAGACATTGAGTGGCAGTGACAACCGTTTACACAACCTCAAAGCAGCCATGAACATGATCAGTTGTACTGAGGTCATGAGATTGATTTGTTTGTATGTTAATGATAATTGTTCTGCTGAATCTTAATATTTAGGGGGTTGCTTCATAAAACATATAACACCTATAGTGTTCAGTCAATATGGATAAAAACACTCAAACGTCCCTAAAGGGCATTGAATGTTTTTTGTTTAGTTTTGTTATGTTTTGCTTTAACATTTTCTATCTTTGGATTAGTTTCTGCAATTTGGGTGTGTAACAGCTAGTCTGCATTGGTCCGAAAATATTTGTCAAAAAGCAAGGTAGACGTCAGCAACATGCTGACAAGTCCAAAAAGGCAAAAGCAAACAGGCAAAATTTCAAGGCAGGCAGCACAACACGGGAAGGAAGATGTAATATTATGACATCAATGTTGCAATAGACAACACAGAGCAATACTGTGACTAATGATGCATTCACAGACTGTATGGTAGAGATTGAAAAATGATTGTGTAATAACAGAGTAGGGTCATATGAGGATTGTATAACTGTGTATTGACAATTTAACACCATATCCACTACATTTAGGTTTACTTATGTCTTTGGCTGATGTGAGACATCTACATTTCATTCCATTTCATTTAGTGCAGAGTTTCCAAAAAATGGAAAAAAGTTTCCCAATTGTAATTATGACTTGGATTTTGACACAAATGCTACTTACAAGTCTGAGACCTGTAATTAGGAAGTTTACTGAATGCAGCATAATGGGTATTGTTTATATAGAGGGAAGCTGGTGGGGGAATTTGGAGCAGGTGTGCAGGTATGTGTGGAGATCAGGTGATGTTGAAAGATAGGAAAACACTAAGGACTACTACAGAACCAGGAAATAAATTGCAGGTTCTGAAATGACACGGTGCATTGGGCTGCCAAAACAGCTGCTGATGAACTTGTACCACTGCACCACAGAGACCATCTTGACATACTGATGTACAGTGTGGTATTCCAGCTGCACCGCTAAAGACAGGAAGAACCTGCAGCAAGTAATTAAAACAGCACAGTGGATCTTCAGATCTCCTTTCCCCAACTTAGAGGATATCCACTCAGCAAGCCTACAGAGATGTGCAAAAAGCATCCTCAGAGACCCAACTCACCCTGGACAGTCGCTCTTCTCCACTCTCCCCTCAGGCAGACTGAGAACCATCCGAGCACACACAAACAGACCGAGAAACAGTTTTTTCCCTGTGGTGGACTTCTGCCTTCTGAAGCTCCAAAGCTCTCAGCAACGCAACAATGCACTTTGAATTTTTTATGTGACAATGTCTATCTTATTATTACTACTTTAGGCTTAGCGATTATATCATTTATTTTATGATTATACTATTTATTTTAGCATATATTATTTAGTGCTTAGTACTTTAGTGATTATAACTATTTATTATTTTGGGATATTATATTATTATTTTAGGATGCAGCTATATGGAGTGCTGCTGAACTAAGACAATGCAAAGACAATAAAAATATCTATCTATCTATCTATCTATCTATCTATCTATCTAAGATTAGGGACTGGCCAGCTGGCAAAGGGCCAGAACAGTGCAAAAATGATAATGAGTTACCTGTCGCTATTACAGAGAGAACCCACCATTTAAAACTGAAAGTCAGCACTTTGACCTCATGGCCACTCTTTCAGTCATTTTCAGGAAAGTGCAGCATACAGCCGAAACAACAGAAAATGTGTCCCTGTGCTACAATGCACTTCTCTGTAATGGCATATATGATACACTTAGAGCTTGATCTGTATAATAAAATAATGACTTCACATTTTTTACTGTGAGACATAAAAATAGTCACCCGCCACTAAAGCATGGGTGACAGTGACCATTAGACAAAACCACAAAACCAGTGCTGCCCTCCTGAAACCCTGTAATCTCACCTGGATCAAATACTTTCAGACAGGCATAATTTTGAACAGCAGTAAAGGCACAATTTAAAGAAACAAAAAGAGCAGACAACAGGCAGTTTAATCATCTACTCAGTGAAACCTTTAACATGGACTCCCACACAGGGCAGCTAATTGTTACTGTTTCAAAGCATCAATATGACTGGTATTGTAGTACTGATGTGACAACACCAGCTGCTGGTTTGTGTTTACAGGAGACAGTGACGTGGATGCCATACATCAGCATCACCTGTGTCATCACCTACGTCATAGGACATGCCATAGGACCCAGTGAGTCTGACCCCGCCAGTGGTTATTTACACACGCACTGATTACAGCAGGGTCATCCATTAGCTGAAGTGTTGTTTGGATGTGACCAGACATGTAATGACACATGATGTAAATCTGCACTCAGTTGTTTGAGACATCAGCATCCTCCACCCTGAAGAGTGGTGGTGTGTCTCAAGTGTTTTGGTTGTGGTTTGGTTGACCACATCTGTGCTCTGCAGGTCCCATCCCTTATGTGGTGACCACTGAGATTTTCAGGCAGTCAGCCAGGCCCGCTGCCTTCATGGTCGCGGGATCCGTCCACTGGCTCTCCAACTTCACTGTCGGCCTCGTCTTCCCCTTCCTTGAGGTCAGTTACACAATTTCTAAGAACTCTTACATTGAGGGAGCAAAAGTTTATAATTTCAAAACATAATTAATTACAGATGTTTTAAGAGTAACAAACAAGACAATTCACTAAATTACTAAATCCTTATTGCACTGTGATCATTTATACTTTATTTTGAATTATTTCACTTCAGTATGTGCTGTCGGTCTGTCTGTCTGTTTGCAGCTTTCCATGCAAACTTTAAATTTAACCCAAAAAAAGAAAGTTTGTATTCCATAACACTGTTTGCACTAAGTTGGTTGAAAAAGCAATGTTTTGGTCATAGACTATTGTCAGGTATCAAACTAGTAACGTGAAACATCACATTACTATAAACAGTATACTGGGGCCACAGGCCGCAACAACCAATCAAGAAGGAGACAAATCATATGACACAAAAACACCATCAATAATTGATTATAAATGCACTTAAAATGAGAAAAACTATTTACCTTTCATCATATTACAATATATATATATGGACATATTTGAGTAGTATCAGACTATCAGACAGTAGTATCAGAAAGCCGATAAGTGTATTTCCCAAAATGTCTAACTGCTCCTTTTGGATCAAAATTTGGAAAAACACTGAATGGGCAATGCAAAATAAGTGATGTTTTAACAACAAAAGAAATTTAAATAGGTGGAGGGAGGTGGAGGAGAAGAAAGGTTTGACAACTAATGCAAATGTCAGAACCAAAAATTCTACACAGCCTTGAAGAACAGGGAATCATACTTAGAAACCACTTAATTTAACCCAACAAGCCGTTTTTTTTAATAAATATCTTCAGAGGTTATTTGTAAACACATTACAAAGTTTGAGATTTACTTCACAGTTTTTCCAGTCTCACTGCACTCAAAAAGGTGTTTTAGTTATTGTAACTTCGCTTGAAAGTGTGTTGAATGTTGTAGTTTGACACTAGAAAGCTGTTTAAACATTCATAGGCAAAAGAAACAGCTTTCCTGGTCCCTGTGCTCCATGTGCTCACCCTGATTCTTTCTTCTAGCAGCAATATCATCAGTCCCCGTTAATCGGGGGCAGTTTTGTCATTGCATCTTTTCCAGTCAACTAAGTGACGTCATTTCAAGAGATAAATATAAACATTATGCTTGTGTTTTGTTTACTTCCTTTTAAGTCTTAAACTTCAGACCAAAAAGCAAACAAGCGAGGAATCTGTCCTCAATACAGAAACCAAAACAGAGCATTTCAACAAAAGTTGCCTGCAAATCTCATGTCACCTCAGCTCACCTCAGCTCACCACTGCTGTTCATGTCCAACCAGCTGTTCCTGGTCAACATGTACTGGACTATACACAAAGCCCTTTCTGTTATTTGTGAAACACCTGGTCTTAAAATGCAAAACAATTCAACACAAACAGCAACCTCCAAAATGAACATAAAGTTTAAGCAACACCTTTGTAAAATAGTTTCGGGTAAAAACTGAACTTTATAACTTTCATGGAGGAGGATTTATTGCAGGCCTTTTGTATTAAGGCTAAATTAGTTTTAGCTTGGTGTTCCTAATAAACTGAAAAGTAAATGTATTAACAATCATTCATCTTGAGTAGACACTGATCACATTTCCTCTCCTCCCTGTCCCACAGAGAGGCCTCGGCCCTTACAGCTTTATCATTTTTTCCTTCATCTGTCTGGTCACGCTAGTCTACATCTGGCTGGTGGTCCCAGAAACCAAGAATAAGACCTTCCTGGAGGTCTGCCAGATGTTCGCCAAGAGGAACAAAGTAGAGATTAAACTGGGAGATGGGGATCTGCCACTGAAAGAAAGCAAAGAAAGCCTGGAGGATGCAATCAAGGTCACAGCCTTCTGAAGAAAAATGATAGCATTCAGAGAAGAGGAAGTCTTCACTCTGGGGGGGGGGGGGGGGGGGGGTAATAGACTGGAAATGTTTAATTTAGCTTTATTTTTTTTTATTCTTTTTTTTTTATTTTACAAGAAGTCTTTACACAGTCTCTTTTTGTTTGTGCCGACTGTAAAAATATAACAAAGATCTTTGTGCATTTCAAGGCTGTGCAGGCTGTGAAGCTTATAGACGTGTGAATGGGTGTTTGAGTCATTAAACCAACAAGTCACTTGTAAGCCTTTATTGATGATGCAAAGATATTAATACAATACACAGCTGAAGTTATGAAATATCGTTTGTATTAAATATTGACTTACAGGTGCTTGAAAGACATTTTATACTTCATCACATATGCCGCAAACATGTTAAATCCCCATCATCAGCAGTGATATTTTTGGTTTATTGCAACATTTTGAAGCTCATACAAACAGAGGCAGCTGAGCCTTTTCAGGAACATCTGTACTGACTGTCCAGCTGCACCCCCCCATACAGACTAAGTCCAGTGGTTCCCCAGCTGAACACATTTCCCACAGCAGTGCTGTTCCTCTCACATAACATCTGGTCCCGGATATCGGCTGTGGTCAGCACATAGTCCCAGATGTTGACATCAGTCATTTTACCCACAAAGGCGTCTGCGTTAGAGATACCTAGTAATCCATCCTGGTCTTTGCCCAGGATGAAGACACCCCCAGGGCTGATCGTGTAACCGCTTTTCAGGTACCGCTGCTCCCCCACCATGCCATTGATCCACAGCTCCGCACCGCCGGTGTGAGACGACCAAGTGATGCAATAGTTGGACCAGTCTTGGGACTTGAAGTTGTGCGGCAGGTTGACAAACTCGTTGCCAATCCAGAGACCCACCTCTCTTGCATCTCTGTCTTCACCGATGGAGATCATCAGCTCATTGTCGTTGCCATTACTGGAGTAGGACATGACAGTGTGGATGCCCTCAACCCTAGGCAGGACATGCATGCAGACAGTGAAGGAGTTGAGGTCCATAGGATGGCTGATGCTGGCCAAAGCATAACTACCAGAATCTTTCTCTGGGAAGTTGAGCACAAGAGGAAACAGACCACGAGGTTCTGAGGAAGACAGAAAAGCTAGAATCAGACTGTAGACCAAGAAATATCCATCTACTGTCCTCATAGATCCACATTTACAAACAACAGTTAAATCTCAAATTCAGTCAGAGTAAAAAACAAAGCACTCACTGTATCTGGAAGGCCTTGAGGTGCGGTGTCCACCTAGAGAGAACAAATAAGAGAAAGACAGACACAGGAATGTAAATATTAGAGCTTCCCTGTCACATTTAGCCATCTCAAGGAGGTTTTACAACTATTAGCAACAACTACCTGAATGTATGTGCTTTCCAAGAGACGTTATCAGACCCTCGATCTTCAGGAGCCTGGATTCAATTTCATCTTGCCGACAAAACGCTAAAAAACAAAAAGTGAATGAGAATGACAGACTAGACTCAGGCCTTGGTCGTATCCTATATAAATTCTGAGGAATAAAAGACATTTCCCTTTTGTGCAATCACAATGTTACAACATGCTACATACTTCCTTTCCCAAGGCGTGGGAGGAAAGAAGACTCCACCACACGGTCGTTGAGAGGCTGAGCCATGCGGTAGTCATTCCACAGGGTCTTGTTGTCCATATCCATCAGAGTACTCTCCAGTTTCCTGATCTAAACACACCAGAGAGAGGAAGAGAAACTTATGACATAGCAAGACATAATATTCAAAATAAGTCTGTTTCTTTCAAATTGAGAAAGTGTGGTTCCAAACATGACTAAAAAGTTGGATTTTTTACTTTTTTTATTAACTGGCTTTTTTTCCCCCTCAATTGTGAAGCAAAGCAGCTTCTGTCTGCTATACCTGGTTATGTGAAAGAGTGATGGGTGTATCAAACACAGTCCAGAGGATGCTCTCATAGCAAGGTGGAGTGGTGAGGGAGCCCTGGTATCTGAAGAAATGGTTGAGGTTCTCGGGGAGCATGGAGCGCACATCGATACTTGATATGTTCATGGACTGGCCTGTCGGGGTCACATCAGAGTCACATTATTGAACTCAATTCAAGGTCACCCTCTGAAGATTTTGACCACTAGTAGTGCTACAGAGTTTATTTTTAATGAATAGTTCGCCGTTTTGATGGGCTTGTATATGAGGGTGCACATATACGTGTACGTGGGCTGATGCACTATTTCACAGATCTACAGATACCATAATGCAGCAAGATTTGCAGCAAAGTGCCAAAAAATACACAGTAGAAGAAGACTACTAGCAAATAAACATAGATGCAAACTATTTAGGTTTTAATATGTTCAAAAAATCTGTGTGGTGCAGCAGTAACTCACCTGCATATTTGATTTTGTCCAGGTTGGAGATAAAATCACTGTAGTAAGTGTTCTCAAAATGCCCATCCTGGAAATAAACCAAAGCTGTGTCAAACTTAAAGCTTAAAGTTACATCCAAAACAGAAGAATTTAACTTGTACCACGACTAAGCTTTTAGCTGTAAAGGATTATTCCAGTTCATTATTACTTAAGTCTTACTTTCGTAGATTTGGCCATTGTATATTTTCTATATGTAATGATAACATTGTATTCACCAAGGTACTTTGTAAGATCTGAGAACAAGGCAACATCGTTACAGCAAAGACAGACACATTGGGCAGATGATCAGGCAGGTTTTAAACAGTGAAAAGGTCAGATAGATAATCATAACCTCTTTATTGGAAAGCAGAAGTGAGCACATACAGTAGAAGTGTTAATAATTCCTCATTGCACAGGAAAACTGTGGTATGGTATGTTAGGTTAATGTTTTTTTGTTTTTTTTCAATTAGACTTTATTTAAAAAACATGCATCAAAGATTAAAAAACATGAAATGAAAACAAAAAAGCAATCAATAATAACCAATAGAATATAACATAAGTAATGAATTCTCAATAAACAAACTAAATAGCAAGATGTCTGGAAATGAGCAGGAGGAAGTTAATACTTAAAATTTCCTCCCCCATCTCTAATGGTCAATTTGTAAATTTAAATAATATACTTAGTGAACTAGGGAGTCAGTTTGTAAACTGTAAAGGATGTTTACAATGGAAAGTTTGGGCAATAATTTGAATGTTCACCTTTATTATTTCCAATAAGTTATATCTTGTCTGATCATCTGACTGCTTGTGTTTCTTGTCCTTGTTTGTTAGACTTCTTTTAGCAACGTTACACATTGCCAGATATCAGCAATCAGCTTTAGTCTTATTATGAACAAAGGAAGGGATGGACACATCGTCCACCCAAAGACCCAAGTTACTAACTACTAATAACCCAGAATTTTCCTTTTAACTGATCACCGCAGCAATGACCTCCCACAGCTGAGTGCCGCTGACTGTCTCAGACCCAGAGCATTCCTCTGGAAACAAGCACTCATTCAATATGTCAGCATGTAGCTGAATACTCAATAGAGCTTTTACCCCGGCAGGATGACTGAAACAAAGTATCACATACTTCAAAGGACACTGGGTTTGGCAAATGATAATTTTTCATTGCAGACTTTTTTATTTTCAAAAGTTTCTATGAAAGAACTGATGGTCATATATCTGAAAAAGTGTTGGCAATGTGCATAGTTGTTGAACAACTTGGCGTTCACACAAAGAAGAACATAGAGGAAGGGGAACAAAAGTACTTGTTGCTTACGTACATCATAGAAAAAGGCGAGTACAGCCAGCCCGTCTGGCTTATCTCTGGCTTCAGTAAAGCTCTTGTACTTGTCAGAGTTGTAATGGACAACATGGAGCTGGAAGACAATGCAGAGCAGATTAGATACCAAAATGTGCCCAATGACCTGCTATTCAAATGCAAAGCTCTTTACTAAGAAGCAACAATAAAAAAATGTTGATTAACTTTATATGAAGTCACATATTAAATCATAGAATGAGCAAACTAAGGCTGGTAGATAGACAGCATAGAGATACTGGGAAATAAACCTGCATGTGGGTGGCTCAGAAATGGAATCACAGAAGAGGGCGAGTATTAATTTCCAAATTAAAAGATCTTCAAGAGGGCTGCTTCCTTAATAATAAAATGCAATACAGGCAATACATACTTTCATGATCTGTTTTCACAATTCATTGCACTACACTCTGGGAATGACTTGAAGAAGTGCAATATTTTCTGTACAAATGCGGTTTTCTCACTTAGTTGTAATTCATGATCACTTTAGCATTTCATAGCTGAACAAATCTGTACATACAAACTGCATCTGTTTGCTTCAGTACAGACTTTAATGTAAGGAGGGTGTTTGCATTGCGTATTAAAGGCCTGTTGTCACTGCAGTGGTGCGCCAGCTTGTGTTGCACAGCTGGTTTCTACCCTCTTTGTTCATCTCCAAATTTTTCAAAGCCAACCTCTGCCATGTAACGGATGCCGTCTATGGTGTGTTCTGCTCCACTGGCCTCCAGGTCCCAGCCGCCCCAGTGCAGGTGCATCTGGACAGCTGTGTATTTTCCTGGGAGGCCTTTGGTGATGATCATTGTGGGAGGCAGGTCGATTTGCACTGATGGAAACATAAAGATGTTGATGTGTTTAAGTGTTTTATCAAAAAAAAACCATAAATGAGGCATCACACAAATCACAAATACTTTACTGTTGTAGTATTTCAGATTTTTTTTTTTTTTTAACATGTTACCATCTTCTAGGCAGCCATTGGTTTAGCATGCAACAATGATCAGTCAGCAGTCACACTAAGTCTAACTTATAACTCAGTGGTCCTTTGACACAAAGGAAATATTGAGGTTGGGAAATTCATACATTTTCATATTGCTGGCTTCTCTTACCTGAGTGCCCGTTGTTGGACATGAGAAAATTCCCTCTCTGGGCATCATATCCGCTGAGCTCCAGCTGTAACATGTCCGGGTTGTGCCTCACGCTGCGCCGCTGGATATCAATTGGGGACTGCTTCTTGCCGCCACACGCAGGGTACTTGGTTGGCCAGTGCATCTGGTCCAAAGCTCCCTCTGTGCCACGAAAGAAACTATTATCACACTCATTGTAAAAAAAAAAAAAAAAAAAAAAAAAAAAAAAAAGCTACTGTTTACATTAGCCCTTGTTTGTGGAGGATTTAAACACAGGTTGTTGGTTATACTGGCACGCACAGGGCTTGTTCAGCTGGATATTGTTGCAAGTGATGTGTATTTTCCTATATTATTCACTCTCAAATTATTTACTACAGCCGCGCTGTAAACACCTTATAATTTGCTCCTTTGACTGCCAGAGTCTGACAGCGGTTACCCAGGTATTTGGCACCCAGGAGACCCAGTGGCAAAATGGCTTGGTTGAATGTCAACTTATAATAATGACAATAGCCGAAAATAACCTTTAAACAACTTGGAAAAACTGCGTTTTATTTGCCGCTTCTTTTATTTCTTATGTGCCGAGACGAGTGCGCGTCGGATTGGTTGTCACGCAAGTTTTACGCATCCAACACCTTTAAATTCAATCCAGTTTCCCGTCACTGTCAGCGTTTCTTTGATTGAAACAAAATGAAAATATGCGACAATGTGAAATCAAATAGCCTACCTGTGTATGTCCAGTGTATTCCATCATGAGGAATTCCAGCACTAACAACACAGACCAAAACAGCGGAGAGGAACACAGGGAAAATCTCCATCGCTGCGCCTCTGCTCCTTCACCCAGGACACTGACACCTCAGAGGTTTTTCTCCCTGGATTTAAACTGCGAGTGAAGGGAGGCGTCGAAACCTCTGGTGAAAACGCCCAGAGCTCTTCCGAGCAGCCCCAAAGTGTCATCAAAGCAGCTCTTACTGACTATCAGACAGTGTAATCTGCGATGTATTTTTAAATAGAGCTTGAGCTGAAAATGTATCTCAGTGTTTAATCAAAAAAAACAAAAAAAAAAACAAAAAAAAAACCACACATCATTGTCTGCATGCTGTTTTGCTCTCATTGCCAAATTAAGGCTGCAGGTAATCACTTCGGATCAATATCCAGAAAGATATCATTTCTCCTGAAGGACAAAAGTTGCCATCTCATTTTGGATTTATATATATTTACTTATATATACTGTATGTGTGTAGACAAAGACATAAGGACCATCTATCTTGTTACCTTTCTCTACAGCATCACAATTACCTGACTCTATATCTAACATTTTGTGATATCAGCATTGCAGCCTGGCATTTTCTTTCAACATCAGAAACAACTGTTGACTGACTTGTTATTGGGAAAATTCATCAGAATTATTTCACAGGATACCTTGGCACACTGATGAAAACATGTGTCAGCTAAAAACACAAGAGCCAGTGGTAAATATGAGGATATTATGAGGTGTATCACACCAGTTGCAACATGTCCAACACCTCAACTTTAAATGCCAGAGCTGTCAAACTCAGGGGTGTGTGAGTGTGGGATTGCCCAGTTTGCCTTGGAGGAGCACATGTCCTCACAAGGACATACAAATCAGTGAAAGTGAAAATATTTTTTGCTGGGTATTTTATAGTTAGGACAAAATCACAGTCAGGATTTTAAAGGAACAGCCGAGAGTTAGATACCGTCCTTATATCTGGACGACTAATATGAGGCTTTACCCAGCATCCAGTTAACTCACTGTATGTTGTTTGTTTAGCTTAGCATTACCTGTTTCCAGTCTATATGCTAAGCTAAGCTACCTGATTTTCTGGTTTAAGGCTTATATTTACTGGACAGACAAGAGAGAGGATTAGCATGTTTCCCGAAAAATTGAATGACTCCTTTAATTTAAGGTTAGATTTGTAATTTGGGTTAAGTTTGAGATGGTCAAGGATTGCAATTTGTTTTGTGCACTATCGTTAAAAGGAAGGTCTAAGGTGGGTTAAGTTTGGAATTCAGAAATGAATTTAGTCAGAGAGAGTAGGCCACTGCAAATCTGTGTGAGTGTGTGTTTGTGTGTGTGCAAAGACCTGATTAAATTACAAAGTGATCAAAGGACTCACCTTGATTTAAGACTTTCATTGTTCCTTCCGCTCTGAACTGGAGTTTACAGCCTCTCTATGACCTGCACTTGATTGATGCCAGTTGTTTTTGTGTTTGGCTATCAACGCCTAAAGGCCAATGGAAACTGTGTTAAACAAATCCAGGTGGAGAGGACAGAGATGATTTCTATAGGTAAAGTAACAGGACAGGGTGTTCGACATGCACAAACTCTGAGCTCATTAGGGGGCCAACAGGTCCCCTTGGCAGTTAACTTGCAAACACTGGCACTTGGGAATTATCTGAAGCTGTCTTCTTCTTTAGTAAATCACCAGGTTTACTGTTGCCTTGAGGACAATCATAGTTTTTAAAGTCTTAGGAACTTTAACGATGTAATTGTACCAGCCATGCCTAGTAATTTAAAGGTCACATATGGTGAGGTTGACATATATGATTCAGCCGCAGATTGTATATACAGTGTCCTGCAATGGAATAAGTAAAGAGGAAACAAAAGAGTATTACAAAAACAACAACAGCTAGATGTCATTATAAAGTTACAAAATTACATTTATCTCGGGTACAACTGCTCAAATACTCAAATATAGGATGATATTAACAACAGGTCCAAGCCTCCTAGATAGGACAAATTTGACCTTTACACTGGCTTCTTGTATTTTTAAGAGCCAGATGAGAATTAATTACATCAAAGGTCTAAGTGTGTCATCAGGATAAAAGCCAGACCTACTGGTTATTAAGCTAACCTTTGTTGATGTGCGATGGCAATACAGTTAACAGGCCAATTTAAACCATATGACTGCTAGTACCTTGACTTTTCAGCCAGTTGCTTCCACCAGCAATGAGAATAAGTAATTGTTGCCCGACTACAGTTTGATCCAGCAGCGATTGGGGGGGGGACTGTTGAATCTTATAATAAAATCAGCAACAGTTTTTCTTTGGAACAGAAAATGGAAAAGATCAAAATCAACAAAAACAGTAATGTACTTCTTGGATTTTGACTGTATCAACATCAAATTTGGTGTGTAGCACTGCAGGACTGAGATAGCCTGCAGAATTATATTATACATGAGCAAGATCTACCCAAAAAACATTGAGCAGAAATGTCACCAAGGGCAGGGCTTAAGAGAAAATTGGCCATAACTCATTAACGATCTGTCCAGTCATCATAAATTTTGGTAGATATCTTCAGTTTGTGTTTGGGAATAGTCCTACCAAAGAATTTTGAGCCCAACCCATAGGGAGTCACCAAAAGTTGGTGGACAGATTTCACATTCTCATGTGCTCTGGGGGCTAGTGTTAACCAAAATCTGACATATTGATTGATGAATATGGGCGTGGCCTATTCAAGCAACCACCACTCTTGTGTGATATTTCTGTGTTTTGTCCACCCCACCTTCCTGCTAATGCGGATTTCATTGCTCTTTGTAATTATGCTCCCATCATAAATACAAATGTCGCTTGATGTTGCATAACAACAAAATGTACCTATGGGTCATAATATGGGTCACAGACGACCTATGTGCTCGTTTTTCACAGTGTTCAAGTGTTTATTTAATGAGCACCAGGTAATATAATTTAATATGCAATTTGTTATTAAAATTGCATATGATTATGCACGTTCTGCAGTGGTTGCACAGATAATGACAACACGAGAAGATTCTTAACAGAAAAGTTGAAAAGCCTCAACTGCGAAACAGGAACTTAAGTTTGCTGGCACACCTAGATAATGGTTGGGTGAATTCAATTTATTTTTTGTCTCTACACATTGTGATGATGAAACAAATGTGTGATTGTTCTCACTTCCTCTTTAAACAGAATTAAACTAGCTAAAGAGACTTTATCTTTGTCAAGCCTGAAACCCTCAAATTGCTGCTTGTGACTATATTTTATATCAAGGTGGCAATCGGATTAAACATAAATGGAACGATAGCGCTGGAGTACTTGTTAATCTTTTAAATTACTTTTGGTATATGCATGCATGTCATTGAAGCCTCTTTTTCTGCACCAGCACCAAAAAGGCCCTGAAGTGAGCAGGATGCAAAAACCTTGTTTATTTCTGTATGACAGTCAAATGGCTTTAATGTTGCAATTGAACTGTTTGTAACATTGCTTGATTTAAGTTATTGTGCAAATAAGTCAAAGTGATACATTATTACAATTGTCAATTTTCTTCTTTCTGTAATGATAAGACAAAGTTTCCTTCTAGACATTATCACACATTTTATGCTAACTCAGATAACTGGGGAAGTTGTGTTACTTGGAACCATGTGTGTGTGTGTGTTAAAAAAAAAAGTTATCTGTTCACAGTGACCCCAGTTATTTTATATGCATGAAAACATACTGGTTGTTGGATTAGCCTTCTGGATCAGTAAATACCACTGTACAAAAAAGAATTGATGGATTTTAAGTCTTTATTTACCTTTTTAACAAGGGTCCACTGAGCATGAAGGATTTTTTCAGGAACGCCCTGCATGCACATTTGTGCACATTCACACCTGGAAGCTGCCCAGTAAAACCACAGTCTGAGTCACTGAGCAGCTGCAGTGGAGCAAATTGGTCATGTTGCTGGACATATTGTATGAAAGGGCGTCTCTAAAGAATTAAGGCAATTAAGAATTACGCAAAGAAAATTCTGATTTACGTTGTTACATTTTCTCCTGAGCTGAAGATTTTTAGTGTCAGGGGGCAAAGAGGGTGGCACTCATATTTAGCCAGTTCCTCTAAAATATGCAGCAGGGTGAGGCCAGTAAATCAGCAAACCAACTTTCACATCTCCTCCTCCTAGTCTACCTCATTTTATAATGCAATGTAACTGAGGGCTGGGGCTTTGCTCATGGGAAAATATTTTACATAGTCTGACAGCAACATGCTACAGATCACCAACTCTTTTAACGTGCTTCCTTATATCTCACTGCAGTCTTCTCCAACAGCTTAGCAAAGTGCCAGTGCAGTTGCCTCCAACCATTTCACAGGTAGATGGCAGGGGAGGGGGCAGAGAGTGGCTCTCACACAGGTGGTAGACACTCTGGTTACCACCAGCTGACAGATGGGAGGACAATTCAGTAAATGTGTGACTTAGGTAAAGGAAGTACAACATATTGGAAAATTCGCTTATACACTTGGGAAATACTCATCTTGGGAAATAAGCTTGGCTCTTTGTAGTAACCAGGCAACCAGGCAAGATAATGGAGGAAGTAACTGTCTCTGGTCAAGAAATAGTGCGTCACATAACCACCCATTAAAAAGCAAATTTCAGTCTTTACACTGCAAGTGGATTATGAAACCAAGATATAAAGTGTTCATTAGTCAGCTTTGGAAGTGCTGGTATGCAGATTTTGTTTCTTGCGGGCACAGACAGGCTAGCTGTGTCTGTTTCCAGTCTTTGTGGTAAGCTAATTGGCTGCTGGCTGCTCTATATCAGTTACAAGCCATCCATAAGAACAACTTTTGGGTCATTGCTATGACAAATCCCCCATGCTGTTGGTTTTCCTCTGTGCCCACATTTGTAGCCATGTGGTGATGTCAGACTGTTGGTTGGTGAAGACTGAACTATCTCAACAGCCATTGGATTGATTACCATTAAAATTTTGTACAGACGTCCATGGACTTTGGTGATCGCCTGAGTTTTCCTCTAGCGCCACCTCTAGGTTGATTTGTGGCTCAGATTGAAATGTCTGACAAAGATATTGGATGGATTTCTTTCCAATTTTGTGACAGATAATCAAGGTCCCTAGAAGAAACAGTACTTTGTGCTCAGTGTTGACTCCACTGAGCACCAAAATGAGATTGTAAGTGCCCTGCTGCTGGGCCTAAACAGCAGCGAGGGGTATTTTCCACAACCTACCAAGCCTAAAAGTTGTTCTGATGAATGGATAATACTAGTCTAAACAGCATTACTGAATTATTCATTAAACCTGATAACCATTATTATTGATTTACCACAAACCTGCTCTAGGACGAGCGCTTAAAGACTGAGCACATTTTCTTATTTCTCAGTATAGCCACTCTCAAATAAATGTAGGTAGTCATAGCATGTTGGTTGTAAGTGCTCCAAATAGGCCTCTTTCCTGCTCAAAGAAGCCATGATAGAAGGCAAAAAATGTGCAGCTATGTGAGGTTCAGTTTGTGGTCAAGTTCATTGGAAAGCTGCTGAATAAGAGCTTAGATTTCTGCCAGGGCCTCCAAAATCCTCTGCCCATAAATGGGCTGTGCAGAGAAGCAGGTATCAGGGTGTGCTCTTTTTTTTTTTTTTTTTTTTGGTATTTTATGGACAGTTTTGTCAAGGCCACTTTATCCCTTAATTGGTGGCAGAAAGTAACAAATTTACTTGAGTACTGCACTTAGGTACAATATGAACTCTACTTTACTTTCCACTTTATTTTCTTTATACTTCAACTCCACACATTTCAGAGTGAAATATTGTACTTTTTACTGCTTTACATTTCATTTACCTGTTAGCTGGGGATTAGACAGCAGATTAGACATTTATATACCAAACATAATCAGTTTATAAAATATGATGTATTATTATATATTACCCAACAGTATATGAAATTGTTAAAATAGCCCCCCACAACCAACTAAACGTCAAAATACTGCTTAAATATCAATAAATCAGTAATAATGACCCAGTAGTATAACACTATAACACTGAAAGGGACCAGTCTGCATAATTTTACTTTTGATACTTTAAGTGCATTTTAAGATTTTAAATGCAGGACTTTTATTGGTAAATGAAAACTTTTATAGTCCGGTATAGCTATTTTTTACTATAGTCAGTGGTTTGAATATTAATTCCACCACTGTCCTTGAATCATAGTTTCTTTACAAATCCCCTATGCACATGTGAGGACCCATTGCAAAAATATCAAAGATGTTTTTGTATTTAGGCTATGACTGAGAGTCCGAGGTCCTCTTGAATAATATGGAGTCAATAAACTCCTCTGTCTTTGTATGGTTAATGAATTCCATCCTTCCATGGAAATGTCAGCCGGAGGCACTTGTGTCATTTTTAGTGAGAGCATCCAGCCAGCAGATGGCGCAGTTGTATGTAACACAGACAGAGTCTCAAGGTCACTGCAGCAGGCTTTCATCACACAGCTCTGATCCGCCATGGATGCTGCACTGCACTGCGCAGCCGCATGAAACCCATGTCCTGTAATGATGAGATGTCAGACATCTGTAGGAAACCCAGTATTCATGTTGCGATTCATCACTACAAAGTCTCCAAATGAATTACTGGTGCAGTCCCTGTTTTAAGACATAACTGTCGCACCCACTCATGCAAATGTGAGTAGTTTGATTCTGACTCTTACTTACTCAGAATGGAAAAAACACTAGGCCTACACACCACTGTCTTAGGTTTGATTATCACAGTGGTCTTCTACACATGGGTAGCTAAAGGGTAAAGTTACTACTTCCAACAGCTTTCACTGGTAAAAGCACCACTGTATGAAAATAATACTAAAATAATAATAATACTAAATATAGTAAAAGTACACAAGATTTAGAATGCCCCCTCTCAGTGAATTACATTATTGTATCATTATTACTGATGTATTCATGTGTAAACTGTACTTTACTGTTGTAGTTAGTCAGGCTGAGGCTAATTTTAACTGCTTTCTACACTGTTGATGCATCAGTACTCTATAGCCTGTAGGATCATATACTTTGCTTTTAGTAACCAGTAACTAAAGCTGCTGCCTAAATGAGGTGGAGTAAAATGTAATTATTTGGAGTAGATGTCTAATGAAACCAATCAAGTAAGAAAACAAGTAGACTACCTCAAACTTGAAGTAGTCAAGGAGGCCTACATGCACTGACTTACTTTTCATCACTGATGTTAATTTGTAATTTTTTGAAATTCTGTTCAAACAACGGCTCTATTCATTTTCAACCAGTTTCATTTTCAACGTCTTGGCATCTT
The DNA here is from genome assembly GCF_046630095.1 of Trachinotus anak. Taxonomy (NCBI): domain Eukaryota; kingdom Metazoa; phylum Chordata; class Actinopteri; order Carangiformes; family Carangidae; genus Trachinotus; species Trachinotus anak. Next base: position 12,468,469 of record NW_027273855.1, on the reverse strand, counting down.
TTAGCCTGCAAACCATTACATCAGTGCTTACTATGGATTGGACCTAATGAGAAAATTAAATACGTCCCCGGAGGCATAAGTTTAGTGGTATTCATGATGGGAAAAGAAAAGTCAGTGCCAGGAAACGTGACCAGCAGTGACATGTGACCAAGCACGAACCACCGCATCGGAGCTCCTGCCTGCTGCTCAGCACGTACTCATCTCTGCGTCATCTTTCCGCATACTGCCTCTTTCATCCTCACACCAACAAAAAAAAATACATTTCCCATAATCCACCCCAAATTAAAAAAAAAAAAAAAAAGCACCATTGCTCTCTGAACATTTATATGCAGTCTTTACTACGAGTGATGCTCCAGCTCAGACACAAAATCCGCATCCTCTCCGTCCTTACCGGGGATGTGTGACTCCTTAGTGCGACGGTGGACGTGCATCCCCCCTCGCACTCATCTGGCCGGTGAGTCAGCTCCAGCCAATCACATCGCTCCGTTACCCCGGTACTTCCTGATGACGTGCACTTATCATCGACACAGGGGCGTCGCGAACGCCTTCTCTGCCTGCCCGCACGACAGACACAGCACCGTCCTTGCACACAGTTGGGCCGGAAAGGTAACTTTAACTCCCTTTTCTCTGCTTTTTTTTATCTCCAAACTCTGGGCGGGACAATAACCATTACGGTTTAAAGAGCCAATTCTAAGACAGTTTGTACTGATATTCACTATTTCTCTTGTTATTTAAATATGTACATGGGGGTCTTCATGCTCGACGAGAACGTCAAAGTCTTGTCCTTGTGATAGCTGGAGATACTTTGTGTCAGATTTTTATACGCGTCAGTTGAATCCTCAGTTGATGGCTGTGCGACTTGTAGGATGGAGTAGTTTGTAGCCCACCCGTCTATTTTTAAACCAGGCCGTCAGCTGTCTCTCCATTTACAGCTGCAGTGTGTGTGTGTGTGGGAAAAGGGCGTCAAGTTGCAGCTCCCAACTTCCAGCAGACAGTCTTTTCCATTTGTCAAAGAACAGCTTTTTAAGACTTAAAGGATGTGATGGGATGTCAGACACTGCCACAGGCTACACATGCTGGGGTCAGGCAGTGACTGAGCTACCAGTTGCTTGCAGCAGACATGGGGGTGTGTCCAACGAATAAAGGAAAAGTACTGCATGTAGGGAGATTACACAAGTCTCAGTGTTCAGTGATTGTTAGTCATCTCTCTACCTAACAGGCCTCCAGAGGATGTATGTGGTTTTAACTCAGTCTCTCAGAAGTTTATCACTGCAGTTTTAAAGGTGTTATTATTCTTATGGATAATTATTAGTCTGATTATTAATACACAGTAATGGCCTGCTGGTACACTCTTATGCAGCCCAACAAAGGATTAATCCCATTTTACCTGCGCACAGTTTACAAAAGATATCAGGTGTCAATCCTTAATTATTTATTTATCTGTGGGTGCCATTTTGTGCTGCCAGGTTACCTCCTTGCTTTCCAGTGGTTGCAGTAATCTGGCAGCAAAAACCTTGAAATGGGACAGAATTTACTGTAGTATGTGTACGAGTCAGCCACAACAGAAATATAGTGTATATGCAGTGCATTGTTGATTAGACTGTCGATTACCTTTGCCATGACTTGTTTTCTTGAAAACATGTCAGAAAATGGTGAGAAACACACATCACAGTTTCATAAAGTCTTTCATTAACCCTGTTAATGGGTTAATCAACTAATCTATCTACCTTTCTATTTAAGTTCAATGGGGGTGGTCATTAGCTTAAATTTCTGTGTTCCTGTTCCAATACCAAAGTGGTACCTTGAGAAATATTGACATATTAACAGAGAAGCCAGAATTCTTAAATGTTGTATAAACGTTACCAAAAAAAAGATAAAACTGAACTTTTTCCTAAATGAGGAAACAGGATAGATTAAATTTCTGTCTGATCAAAGAATAATGTAAGATTATGATTCTTACCAGACATTCAATGCAGATTTTTCCATCTAGACTGTTTTTAATACTCAGGGACACATTTTGGTCGGTATCAATAAAATATTGAGGTTCAATACCCAGCTCCAGTAAAGTGTAAAATATTTCCATTTAGCTAAAGAACGGGGCGTTTTTGTGTTTTAGTGATTTTGCCTCCTGGCAGTAGCCAGTGGTGAGTTTCCACGCAGACTTTTAAGGACAAAGAATTTTCCATTAGTTCTAATGTACTTTCACTCTAGCTTAGCTTTGGAGACTGTACTCAAAGTTCACCCATGCATTTAGAGTGGGTACATGAGTGAGCTAGTCCATGGATTCAGGTTGGATAAAACAAATGAAAATCAATAGCACAGCAGGCGTCATGGCCAGACAGTCTGGCTTAAAACCTTCTCTGACCTCCCCTACTGGAATTTGGAGAGATAACGAAGGCTTCATGAGATTAGACCACTACTGAATCCTGTAACACACAACAGCACAGTGATATTTGGACAAAAAGAGGCCAAACATGCACTGGAACGAGTCGCTCGTTTATCATTTCTTATGGTTACTTTTCACTATTGTTATCAAGAGTTCTTGCTTAACTGTTTAACAGTAGTGCTGTCAACTCCGTTTTGCAAGCATTTTGAAATGCGGTTTTGTAATCTGATAGATTAAGTAAACTGAAGGGACCTGCAGGGATTTTTTTTTTTTTTGCTGCATAAGCCACGCCTTTCTGTGACTAATATCCCTGCAATCCTGCCCACCCCACATCACTTGGTTCAGGTGGTGTGCCTAGCCAAGATATATATATCTTTAATTAGAGAATCCAACAGATGGTTTATTGCTCTGTCTCCAAACTTCAGCTATAAATTAGATTACATTTTGTCCCGACTTTGTCATTGGGCATTTCAATTTTTGCCCAGTCACTGTTTTGGCTTGAAGCTTTAATTCAGTAAGTAACAGTGCAAGGTAACCAGTGTCTGTCTGCTTGGCCTGTGGAACAGCACTATACTGATGTCTGTTTCCTGTCGTTTCATCTGCAGATCCAGAACCATGTCCATCCTGAAGATCCACGCACGTGAGATTTTTGACTCCCGTGGCAACCCCACTGTGGAAGTTGATCTTTACACCAAGAAAGGTACTGTATGCCTAATATATATGTTTTTATGTACTGTTTAAATTTAGAAATTGTGGTCAAGGATGGCACAACTAGGACCTTAGTTTCAAATCAATCTTTATTGTATGTACAACCGTTGTTCAACAGGTAATTCAGACTCATCCATGACTTAGCATAAAAGCATAAAACTGTGTGGATAATACTGCTATACGAACATATCTGTTTCATAAATTATTATTCTTTTGTGTCTGTAGCCAAATTTCTTAGCTGGTGGAAACTAGTTAAGTTGTAGATTATGATGGTCAAGCCAGTGTGGCTGCTCTGTTGTGAGCTCCAGGCCCAGATTGGATCAGATCAGATGGTGAATGTGTGAAAATAGCTCCTGTAATAGCACACTGCCTCTACAGCATTCTGTTACTGTAATGGTTCCTGTTTGGGAGCACAAATAGCTTATACAGTAGGTGCCTCTAACAAACCTATGAGTTGAGTTGAGATATTGCATGCAAGGTAGAGATGACAGTATGCTGATGATCTACAGTATGCTTCCCTCACCTGGCTGTAAACTAGATTAGATTATGTAATGAAGCTGCAGGGCATAAAAGATCTAAGCCCTGCACTGTTTAGCATGTATACCTTAGGTTGAGATCAGCTCATTCAATTAACTAATGGCCGGACTGAAAGTTTTTTGGCAAGCTGTTCACTTCTTAGAGTTAAAACAAAGGAACAGCTCAACCCAATGAAATGTTCTGAGAATGTTAATGAAGCAACCTGAATGACCATTGACATGGAAGCGAGTGGGACTGGCCACACTGCCTTTAACACTGGCTGGAATTCGACTGCCCTGTTCTGCAGCCCTGTGTTGCGATGGTTGCTAAGTGCCCCAGTTTACTGTAAATAGCACCTTTATTCCTTTTTTTGGACAAGATTCCCTTTTAAGTCCACCAGGCATGTTTTGGCATCATTAATAGCACAGACCAAAGAGAGTGCAGCACCCAGAGTATGTCTGTCATAGTAGCTGTAATGTGTTTTGCTGTGTTATGTAACCAGCTCGCCTCACGATCACAGGCATACTAGAAAACCTCCTATGCCTGTTGTAAGAATGATGTAACTTCAGTAGCTCTAGTAATCTAGAGACACATTTATGCTTACTCTTGTTGTAATATCCTCTGCATAGTGGCACAAATAGACATTTATTTAAGTGTATGTATTTTTAAATTGCTGCATGCATCACGTCCACGTAAGGATAATCTTGGAAAGGTCAGTAAATTTATACTACCCGTGACTCTTGATTGTATTTTGCCAGGTAAAATATAAAGCTGATATAACGTGACAGCTCTACGTCTCAGTTTATAGCCTGATGGGCTGTTGCCAGCACCCCCCAGCTGCACTTCTTGATGCAGATGATGTGTTAAGCCTGAGCTCATGGCTGAGACAGCAGCTCTGTCCTCCTGTCCTAAATCCCTTCAGACTTGCACCATCCCTGCCGGTCCACTGAGCAAATTGAATAGATTTTTGCTCATCCTGAATTTCTCTTTGCTTGGCTGAATCCAAAATGGATGCCCTCTTATGAATGGGTGTGGCTTGGCATTCTTCCACAGATGCACTGCACATGCTCAGTTGGCAGCCCGTCCTCCCCTGTTGCATCACAGCCTTCCGCAGCGAAGCCAGTACCACTTCCTCTACACATGCTTTATTTCTCTGTCCACACAGAAAAACAATAGACAACTTTACCGGGGCAGGAGATGCCAGTAGCTGAACATTGAGCGCATTTTACTTGTTGTTGCTCCTGTGAATACCAAGCATCCCCTCCTACACTCAATGTCCTAACAAACATGTTCTTGTATTCAGTCTCTGTGCTGTATAAATGCCACATCGTAGTCACAGACGTTTAAGTGAGAGAGTTGGTTGTCATGATGAAGACTTGTATAGTAAAATTACATGGCAACGTTTATCAAACTATAGTCAGTCCTTTGCTGTCTTTCTTGGACATGACACAGCACTTTAGGAAATGACGATTGCAAAATGTCCTCTGTGTCTCCAAGGTCTTTTCAGAGCTGCAGTGCCCAGTGGTGCTTCCACAGGCATCTATGAGGCTCTGGAGCTCCGTGACAATGACAAAACACGCTACATGGGCAAAGGTAAGGCATCTTCCTTAAATTCCTCCTCTAAACTATCTGGTTATTTCTGTCACTTTAATTTCTTTTCCACACTATCACATTCAGTTGTCTGTCCTCATCTCTCACTTCTTCATTTCCGGTTCCTCCATCTCTTCTCCTTCTGTTAGGAGTCAAAAGAGCAGTTAAATATATAAATGAATTCTTGGCCCCTGCATTGTGTAACCAGGTAAATAAAGTGTGAAATAACAGGATGACTCCTTTACATATCGCTATTCACAGCAGCATGAAGAATGGGTTTGCCTTTGGAAACTAACCTTTGCAGGCATTAACAGATGTTCACAGATCTAAAAAGAAAAAAACTAATAAGAGCACCGTCACAGATCATACCAGATAACTTACCACAGTCCTCATAATGATTGCAAAATAATACTTTGCCTTTCAAAATTACATCCTGATAAGATTGGACGGTGCGCTGTGGTCATCTGTCTCGCCTGCGCTGCATGGTCTTCTTCTGTCTGGGTCAGTCATGGTCTGCTTGTCCCTTGCAGGTGTCTCAAAAGCTGTTGAGCATATCAATAAAACAATTGCACCTGCACTGGTTAGCAAGGTAGGACCATTTATTGTTTGACTAATAAATACTGTTAAATGTCTAATTTCAGGAGAAAGTATGTGAAAATATCAGTAACATTGGCAGCATTACAGACAGTCTCCAAATGACAACCTGTACAATTTTGGTGTAAGAAGTGGTAAGAAACTGCATCAAACTGACATGTTGAGCAGCTGTTTGTTGTTCCTTTCTCTGAGTATTTAACATCAACCTCATTTATAAATCTTTGCATTTATAAACGTGATACACCTAAAGTATCTATAAACCACTGTATTAGCAGAGCTTCAGTGGTATTATTCGGAGATGCTGTGATTCCTCTAACATTATTGGAGTGTGTTCTTCTGAACTAATAAGTTAGAATTAAACCTAACTATTATTTTACCTCTAAATGTACAGTATAACAAATGATAATATGTCTAATCCAGGATGTGAGTGTTGTGGACCAGGAGAAGATCGACAAGCTGATGCTGGACATGGATGGCACAGAAAACAAGTGTAAGTTGCTACTTAATGTTCTGAAACTCTCTTGGCAAAATCAGTGCAGAGTATTGGGAGCAAAATTTTATAACATTATGTCTACTGACAACATAAGTATATTATGGGACACTATCAATTTATCAACCTAGATTTTTTTTCCCTATATATTTATTCATAGTAACGCAGTGTATTCTTTAATTGTGGGCAATGTTGCAAATACAGCGAACAAAACTGTTTTATGGCAGTGTTTTGCATTAATATGATGACGTATTTCCTGAATGTTTACCATATCTTGATATATGTTGATATTGCAACATGAAATTAAATATACAGTGTGAGGGGTTTTTATTCATATTGCCCCCTCCTACATAGGGTAGTTTTGAGTTATTGTCTGAAATCTATCCCTATGTTTATCCTCTGCCATTTTATTGTGAAATTTATCCAATAAAAATCTGTCCACTGTATGTACAGTACACTGTCTGCTAACGACCCCACAAAGTAATGCTTTGAAAGCTTGATATTTTACAACTGTACAGCAGTGATGTTATAAAATGACAATGATTAAGTTTCAGGAATGCCAGTGTCCTGCCCACTCCAGAGTAAACAGTGCAGTGACTGTGGGAAGAGAGAGAAGCATTTTGGACACTGAGTTTTATTTTCAATATTCATGGGGGTTAATAAATATGGGTTTTTTAAAATAATGACATCAGGAGCCATTCTTAAAAAAAAAGATACACACACACACATACACACACAAAAAACACACAAACATCAACAGGCACTCATACTGTGTTTTTGCCACAGAAAATTTATTCTATACCTTGTTATTTAAAGTTCATGCATGGAAATACTCAAACTGTTCAAACAATGAACAATATAGACATCAGAGTACAATTCATATTTTGTAAATGTAGTCTTGAAAGTACTACAGACAATGTATTAATATATTTGTACCTGTCCTCCCTTAGCTAAGTTTGGTGCTAATGCCATCCTGGGCGTCTCCCTGGCTGTGTGCAAGGCTGGTGCAGCAGAGAAGGGCGTCCCCCTCTACCGCCACATTGCTGACCTGGCTGGCAACCCTGAAGTCATCCTCCCAGTCCCTGTGAGCATGATAGTTGAATTGCCTAAGTCATGTACCACAGGCTTTTTAAAGACTCTTAACGCTAATAGGCCTAACAGACTTGTACCATTAACGTTTGATTATTATATTCAGCTGTGATTCCATTAAGCTGAAAGTGGATCCTCTCTGCTTCCCTTTAGGCTTTCAACGTCATCAACGGCGGCTCTCATGCCGGCAACAAGCTGGCCATGCAGGAGTTCATGATCCTCCCTGTAGGAGCCAGCAGCTTCAAGGAAGCCATGCGTATTGGTGCTGAGGTCTACCACAACCTGAAGAATGTTATCAAGGAGAAATACGGCAAGGACGCCACCAATGTAGGAGACGAAGGAGGCTTCGCCCCCAACATCTTGGAGAACAAGGAAGGTGAGAGCAAACACTCAGAAAGCTGTTTATTTGTAAGAGTTTCATCACAAGCCAACAGAGTAAAGATCCAGCTGAACAAATCACTCATCATTTTATTAAACATTTAGGAGGTTATCAGTTGTTACTGTTTGCCTTAACTAGTCCAAAGGGAGTGTCTTGAAAGCAGTGCATTCTTGGGCCTTCCCTGGAAAGTACTTCACTTATCATTTCACTCTTGAGCTGACATATGGTTTCTAAATTAAGGCCTCAGCTCAGTACTGAGTCCCGCCTCTGACTCTAGTGTCAGGTCAAGGTGCTGATATGGCAAATGCCCCAGTGGAGCAGAGTCTTTAGAGGTGACTCATTTGCAAAAAGCAAATGCTTTGATTTTATTAGCATCATCTCTGTTCACATTTTTACTGTAGTATGTTGTTTTTGTTTCAGCTCTGGAGCTGCTGAAGAATGCCATCGCCAAGGCCGGCTACACTGATAAGATTGTTATTGGCATGGATGTGGCTGCCTCAGAGTTCTACAAGGGTGGAAAGTACGACCTGGACTTCAAGTCACCTGACGACCCTAACCGCTACATTTCCTCTGACAAGCTGGCTGACCTCTACAGGAGCTTTGTCAAAGATTACCCTGGTGGGTTTTAAATGCTTGGTCTCTGATTTACAGCCTGAAAACTCTCTTTCAGTCCACGCTTGCTGCTCCCCAAGAGTGAGAGATTTCAAGATATCGTAGACATCCATTTAGTAAAGGCAAAGCATGAAGGACAGACTCAAGTAACCAGACTAGAGTCTTGTCAAGTTACTTTATCTTACATAAAATGTAATCTAGTACACTACAGTATGCTATAAATCCAGTATAGCTGCTCTAAAAACCCACTGTTCACTACATTCAAAGTTAGCAGCTAGCTGGTGAACATAGTGGAGCACTTAGCAGCTTGTTTCTGCTGCCCCCAAGTGGCCAACAACATCAAGTAATCCAAATTCAAGGTTTCTGTACATGGTGACGATTAACCAATGACTTCTTAAACAGCTCTAATGTGTTTTATTTAAAAACATTCATTAACATTCCTCCATCTATCTATCCTAACAGTTGTGTCCATTGAGGACCCCTTTGACCAGGATGACTGGGAGGGATGGTCCAAATTCACAGCCAGCACCAGTATCCAGGTGGTGGGTGATGACCTCACGGTCACCAACCCCAAACGCATCGCCAAGGGCGTGACCGAAAAGGCCTGCAACTGCCTGCTGCTTAAAGTCAACCAGATCGGCTCTGTCACAGAGTCCCTGCAGGCGTGAGTGTCCACAATATTCACAGCGGTGTAATCACTCTTGTTGCCAAAATCCAAGAAAGTAAATAAAGTGTCAGCTGACTCACAGGGTTAACCCGTGTCTCTTCTTTTAGCTGCAAGATGGCCCAGAGCAGTGGCTGGGGTGTGATGGTCAGCCATCGCTCCGGAGAGACAGAGGATACCTTCATTGCTGACCTGGTGGTCGGTCTCTGCACTGGACAGGTAAAAAGCTTAACTGTCAAGTCAATTAAAGTTCATTGGCTTTGTGTCATTAATCTTGAAAAAAGTTAAAGCTAACAATACAAATCTTACCACGGGTGTAGCTTTTACATCACCGATTTGTTCTTACATTCATTGTCCTCTCCAGATCAAGACAGGTGCACCTTGCCGATCCGAGCGCTTGGCCAAGTACAACCAGCTGCTCAGGTAGGTCCAGTCCAAAAACATATGCATACTTATTATGGCTAAATAAAAGCTTGGTCACACAGAACTTTATTAACAGTATGAGTTTTACATTTCTTGCGCCCTAAAGGCACAATATTGCTGATATTTTGGGCTATACATGCATCCACCTTAACAAACTGTCATCACTCTTACTCAGGATTGAAGAGGAGCTTGGCGACAAGGCCCGTTTTGCTGGCCAGAACTTCAGGCACCCCATCTGAGCAGGTCTTCTTCCACGGGCCTCTATATGTTCATTGCTCATAAATAACTCCCACACATATACGCCACGCTAGGTCGCCTGCCCTGTCTGGAGAGAAGATGGAGAGAACACCGCTGAAATCCAAGGTCCAAGTCTGTGGTCTGTGGCGTGGAGAAGCTACAGTATGTCTTAGCACAACCACAGTTCAGCTCATCCTCAAACTATGCTTTAGCTCCTGATTAGTGTTGGTCCCTATATTTGTGTCAGTGTATCTGTGTGAGAGATTTTTCTTTAGCTTCTCGTAAGTTGTTGTGATTCTTGGTCCTCTACTGAGTATTTGAGCTACTGTAACTTTAGTATGGCTCTGCCTCGAGCAGTGGTAAGAGTACTGTACGTGCAATGTGTCGCATCTGACAAGGTCTCGTGTTGCTGTAAGCGTCGGCAGAAATATGTAATAAACAATACAGTTTGAAGTGTTTTGTGCTTTCTTTTCATCCTCATGTTCTCATGCTGAAGCTTCAATTATATGTACTTTAATTCTTATAATGTTACAATTCCTATATCAAGTTAGTTTTAATTTAATCAGTGACAAGACCTAAGGGACAAAGCAAAGAAAATCTAATCTACTATTATACTATTTTATACTATTATACTATTTTACTATTATATTACTACAAATACTACTATTTGTTTACTGCAGCACATACATTTTACACTCAAAGTTATATTCACAAATCATTTCAAGCTTTCTTGCAGGTAAAGTGAGAGTATCTGCAGTAAAGGGGGTCCTCCTCAGTTACTGCTCCTGTCTGAAGTGTGTGATGTAATCTGAGTGCCACAGAGAGGCAGAAACATGAGCTCTGTGCTCTGGGACGCCATTTCTGTCCCTCCCCTGGGTAAAGGAATCCAGGAGCTCTATGCAAGCTCTTTTTGTACTGAGCCTTGCCAAGATTACTGAAGGTCTATTCACCAGTGGTATGGTACCAGAGGGGATTGCCAGCTGGGTCTGTGCCACGCCAATTCACTTTGTGTGAGCCCTGTCTGAACCCGCCTCCATTGTTCAACCTTCACCAAGGAAATGTATTACAAATCACTGGTACAAAAACACAACATACCACATATTCCAGAATCTGGAAATTCCTCCATCAGCTGTTGCAGATTTCATTTCGCAACAAATGAGTGAGCAAAATCTTTTTTCACACCTAAATGAATTAAATGGTTTTCACATAAAGTTAAGCCTCTCAGAGAGAAAATCTGGTATCACTTGTAAAATGATACCAACGTGGATTATATTTGTCTTCATGGGGTTCTCGCTGCAATGCTGAATTTCTTTTCTTTGAGACCTGTGCCATCTAGTGGTCAGATCCATGTAGTAAATAGCAGCACGGGAACCACCAACATGCTTTACCCCCCAGACATGTGGAAGTTCACCTGACTGGGCTTCATCGGAACATTTTGGCATGTTTCGTGAATTTTACTGTTGATGTAACTATGAACATGTAAAGCCCATGAAAGTGACACGACTTTGCAACCTCAAATCGACAGCCAACCGGTACTTATTTATCTATTAATCTGTCATACTAGCTCCTGCTGAGATGAGGTGTAAATGTGCCGCAACTGCAAAAGGCGAAATAGTAAACCATTTGAAATTATTCATGAATTCAGTTTTGCGTCTTTCACTATGTCAGAGGTCCCGCTGTCTTTAATTACAACTTAATTTAACGGAATTCACTAATCGATCAAACAGATAATGTCCGATCCCGGGCGCCTCTCATTAAGTCTGTTACAGGGGCTGAAGGTGTAAGTAGAGTTACTGCGCCGGGCATAACTTACACTCCATGACAGTTTAATTATTACTATTATTTAAAGTTTATATAAGCAAATCATTCAAAACGTAGAGGCACTGGTTTCACTGTAACTATATATTCCTACCTAATCAAAAGTGCCGAAAGAAAAGGTGAGACTAATTCACCAACCTTTGATACCGCAAATAGGCATATGTAATGCGCATGCGCGAGCAAACAGAAGAAGGCATATATATCTGTATATCTATCTTCTATCTTATTTGTTTTTTTATTTAAGTTATTGTATGCAATTTATAATATAATGCAATTTATAATACACACACACACACACATATATATATATATATATGTGTGTGTGTGTGTGTGTGTGTGTGTGTGTGTGTGTGTGTATATATATATATATATATATATATATATATATATTTACAAAATAAAAATACAGCAATACAGCAGGGAGTGCTAATCTCTATTTTTTTCTGTGCTCACTGACAGTCCAAATATAGTCCAGATACAGTCTGGCAGAGTCACAGGTTTTTAAGGATGAAGATAAACCAAGTGTTGCTACAGAACAGACACTCTGAGGACTCTCTTGGTGGATGTTCCCAGCTTTGACCAGTGGGTGACGATATTTTACCGGTTGAACTTTGAGAACCCCCCAACTGTTCTCACCCCAAGATGAAGAAGGATGCTGTCATGCTGAGTGCCTCTCACACACACTAGTCTGAGCATCCCGGCAGTGATTACTCCCTCTTTATTCTCAAGTCCATCATTTATGCATTTATGACAGCATTATATCAAACGTGGTCCGTTCCGTTATAGCTGCATAAGAAAAGATATACAGGTGGCATTGCAGCTGCTGTGCTACTCTCTGTAGTGGCGACTTGGCTAACTAACGTTGGCTAATTGCCCCTGCTGCTGCTGCTATTGTTTGTTGTTGCAGTCTCTCATCAAACAAATCACAGATGTTGTAGATCAAGCTCTTTAAGGTAAGTGCTATGAGCTTCATCCAGCCGTCTTCTTTGCTTTTGACGTTCATCAGCAAACGAGGAAGAAATGGCAAATATATGAGGGGATACTTTGTAAACGCTGGACTGTTAACGTACACTCCTGCTTGCTAGCTATTTGGCTAATATGCCTATTAGCATCAGCTAGCTCGTTAGCTGATAGACTTCTTTGCCCCTTGCTGTTGCTGGTTACCATGAACTACCGTTAGCTGCTAGCGCCAGTGACTAGCACTGATTGGGAATGCCAGGAGCAGTGTAATGTCTGGATACAAACAGTCGTTGACACCGGTTAGCACAGGGAACATGCGATGCACACAACATGGCTTAATTTTATTGAACGCTTTGTGGTTTTAATGTGCACTTATTCTTACAATACCCCAAAACAAGCGTTTTCCTATTTTGGATTACCCAGCGTAGTATCTCTTTTGCAGGGAGTAGTCTGGTCCCATTCAGCTATTGTCATTAGCTCATGGAAACGTTAGCTGGCGAAGCTAACTTGCTGTCTTTGTGTGCTTGACTTGTGCTCAATTATTGTTATCTAGCGTACACCTTGAGAGTATTTACGAGTGTGCTCTGGGCTGGTTTTATTCAAAGCTAAAACCGGTTAACGACCCACTCGTGGAGAGTTTTGAAAACAAAGATGCAAGTCCTGTAAAATCCTCATGGGAGAAATTTGTCAACAAATAGAACCAGCAGAATTGGCATTAACACTTTTCACCTCTGGCAGGCTGAGTGGTTCAAAGCATTTTGAGGAGTAGTGACTCTGCAAGGTACAGTTACAGTGGTGCTTGCTGGGTTTGCGCTTTCATCAGTGGAGTGGATTTTTTTTTGCATGAGGTTAGTCAAAGTTATCATGAATTGTAAGTTTCGAAAATAGTAAACAGAAAAGACAGTTCGTTGGCTTTCTTTGCCGTGTGTAATCTGTTCTTTAAAAATGAGCTTCCAGCGACGGTCTATGTACATTTTAATAACTCTGTCTTAAGAGGAGGGCCATTACACACAAGTGATTTATTTTTATTGAAGGCATATGACTCACTTCTGACTACTTCACTTTCTTGTGCCTTACAGACTACATAGCCCTGCACTATGTGGTGGGCTTCACCATAACTAATGAATATACACTATGTTCAATGATCGAAGGAGTGAGAAACATTTTTGTTGCTGCATAAATGCCAAACTATTTTCAGTTCGCTGAACGAATCTAATTTAATGTTGACAACAAAGCTTGTATTTTCTTACTTGTCAAAGTGCCACAACATGAAACTGGGTATAAGGAAATGTTAAATAAATGATCTGGGATCTTGACAGTGTTGCGTTATAAAACATGGATATGCTCAGCACCACATTATCCTTTATTTCTGTAAACAAACTAACAAGGACATGTTTTGTTACTTTATCCAGTCTCATTGTTACCTGTTTAGGCCTCCTGCTAATGACATGGCACTGAAGGGAGAGATCGCTGACCTGAAAAACAAAGTTCATATACACATTACACATATGTGTAAAGTCTGTTACACGCTAGTTTTTGGTAACAGAGCGTTACTACACACACACACACACACACACACACACACACACACACACACATACTCCCATATGGTCAGAAATATTTTGTGAGGAATACTGCAGCAATGTTTTTGTCTTTTTGTCTGTGAAAAAAATACACCTGTTAAACCACAACCTATTCAATCGGACTTTAGAGTTCACTGGACATATCAGTTCATTGTACTTCTGACTAAAGCAGCACCTTGATCAAACTTTTTAGCTCCATACATCTTGCATATGGCACATCTGATGTTTTAGTGGCTCTTACGTCTGCCAGTAGCTTAGTGGTTGTGATTTAGATTTTCTTTAACTGCCACTTAGACTGTAAACTTGCTAGGTTAGGTTACAGAGGTCTGCCATTACAGGCTATACGTTGATTACTACTTTAGCACAACTCAGACAGAAAAGCACCTCGTTGTTTGGTTTTGGTTGAAGGAGAATTCTTTATTTTCAGCCAAGAGGATAATTTAAAATAACTTAAAACGGAACGTTTGTGGTATTTTTTCTTTCATGTTATTCTGAGGTCCTTTATTTGGCCTTTTTGTTGTCTAAGTGTGCAAAGTCCTTTTTAATCCGCATTAACTGGTTACGTTAGAGGAAGTCAGGCTGTTTTATAGTGTTTCAATTTGAGTCTCAAGAGTGGCTGTAGGTAAAATTACTTTGAATCACATATCCAGTGACACACCCATGTCCATCAAATGTTAATCTAGCTCAGTGGCTGTAGTAGCAGTGGAGTAATAAGAGAAGTGTAATAACCCTGCTATTTTCCTTTAATGACGAATGTGTGTTTGAGCAATGGCAGCTCTCTGTGAGTAATAGGTGGAAAATGGTAGGCTACACAATGTTAAGGAAAATCCCTTTTCACCGAGCCCTGAGACCTCTTTGTTGGATGATTTGTCAATACACATGCTCAGGAATTCAGTGTTTACACGCTGCGCTCGAATGGCATCTTGCTGTTTTTCACCTAGATGCCGTCACTGCATTCTTATTTCATCATGAATTGTCATGAAAGATGATTCCCCATTATAATGCCTGGGTCTAGTCTCAGAGCTACTTCATACTGTACAATAAGGCATTGTGGCATTTTGTTGCCACAGTGTATGAGATGGTGCGTTAAAGTCGAGGCTAGCCTATATTTTATAAAAGACATTTTACCTTCAGCAAGGCTATTGTGTTTCAAAGAAAGGTGATTAGGCTGATGTATTGTTTTGTTCAGGGGCTGTTTTGCTCAGGGACTTCATATACAGTGTGAAATTATGTTGGCAGGAGAAACAGATAAGCAGGGAAAAGTCTGCTTTCCAACAACGCAGGAGATTATGTGAAAGGCAGTACCTTTAGACATCAGGTGACATCGAGACATCAAGAAAGTGTGCTGCCTTGTATTTATGTCCTAATGACTGTGCACAGTTGCTGCAAAGAGGAGACAGTGGACAATAAGAAAGAAAGTAGATAAACTGGCTTTTTCCTTTACAGTGCTTGATATCAATTTCATTGCAAGATATCTGGCTGTTACATAGAAAATTAATGCTCTGAACAAAGGAGCAATGTTCACTCAAAGACCTCTTGATGGGCCATTCAAGTGCTGTATATTCATTAAAAATAACAATCTGTCAGCACTTACTGACAGCACGCACAGTGAGCCAAGCTCCCTTTATTGTTCTCCGAAGATGTTTTTCAGTTCCTGTGCCAAGAGCTGGGTAATTGGCTGTAGCAAAGCCTTGCATGTGTTGTTTTAAGATATTGGACTGACACGCACAGGGCACCCTGGCAGAATCGAGGCGGCCCCCACCACCACCACCTTGTTCCTCTTCCTGGCTTGTCCCAGCAACTCAGAGGAGGCAAGATGCTGGATGTGTTTTGTGTTCTTTGACAGCTTCCCTTCACCTCTCATAAGAGGAGATCCAAGTGTGCTGCATCATATCTCATCGTTGTTTGATTCGGGCCTAGCTCTGCGGCTCCACAATTGTGCCAAGGAGATAGTATCGGCAAACGCTATCCGTGTTAACAATTGTGAGCTGTCTTGCTACATATTGCTGGTGGTATTTGATGTACTAGATGTGATCAAATCTGCTCCCTCTGTGAGTTCAGTCATGGTGAAGGCGGTCTCACTTCATACTGCATATGACTTTGTGTCTCACTGGGCTGGCTTGGCATGGATTCACATCTTAACTAATCGGACACATTGTGCTTTGTGTTATTGCCCACCTCTCGGCAGGTCCTCAGCAGGTACAGCAAAAAAAAAAAAAAAAGTTCTCTCCATATTTTCCATATTAACCTTGTTCAGTTGTGTATGTGGGTTTGGGGCCACGAGAGTGCAAAGTGTTGCAACTCACCACATTTTAGGGTCCTCTGTGTTTTATGTGCAGGAAAGATTGTACAATGGAGTGTGGAAACTGGAAATGGAGGCTTGGCTTGGGTTTGTAAGACTTGCGAAGCAACAGCTAACGATGAACAATGAATTGCTTAAGTGGCTGTCATATTTTTTTATTTCAATTTTTTTTCCTGTCTCCAGTATCTGGGAGTCTTTCACATTGCTAGAGTGCTCATGCATCTCATTAATTATTAGTGAGAACACACCTTAGCATGCATAGGATAGCCTATTTTTCAGTATTTGGGCATGATAGGCTAATAATAGCACTTAGTCAATCACAGTGCCAAAAAGCATGAATTGGAAGTGTTCAAAAATAACAGTCAGCCATTTGCCATCTCAGTAAAAGAGGAAAATGAAATGGTGTAGGATCAGCTGGCTGGCCCCTGAGGAGAGGGAGAGAAAGGGGGAAGAGAGATGAGGAGGAGGAGGAGTGCTTTGCCGCTGTGTGTGTCAGTGCTGATTAGGTAAGAGATTGCCTCATGTAATGACACGGCATGGCGCTAGTGGTGCAGAAACACAAACAATGCATGCCAGTGTTTTACTGTGCGCACCCCCTGCAGCTGCCTGCCTGAAGATGTTTATATAGACCCCCAGAATATTTCAGCATCTTTAGATGGGGCCCTTTTTCTACAACGATACACAAATTTACGCAGTCCGTAAGCCAATAGCCCTTTTCTCTGTGCGCTCTTTTTCGTCTGTAGCACAGATGAAAGATGGAGGTGATTAAAGGAAAGGGGCACAATAGAGTCTGTGCACTGTTCTGTCAGCGCTCATTGTTGCTATTGACAGCAGTGTTTTTCAACACACGTACATATTGTTAAATAGGCTACATAACCTGCCAAACCCTCCGCTCTGTGTGCTGAACCTTAAACATGAGGGAACATGTCATTTTCTGTTCCTGCTTGTGACAGTTAGGGTTTCCATCGATGTATTGGACCCGTGATACACAGCAATGGTGACTGAGTTTTCACTCATGAGCTTGGCTAATAATAGACCTGTTTCAGGGTGAGCTCCATAATGTTGGAACTTATGGGAGCGTAAAGATCCAATGTGCTTTCTCACGCCTTGATTAAGGTGAGTAGTCGCTGTGTTATAATTATCAGAGAGCCACCTTGATTAGAAAGTCTAAATGAAGCAGTTGATTTAATTGATTGTTTCATGGAGAGATGTGTCAATAACGGCTGTCTATTATCCAGACAAAGCTGTCTTTAATGAAAGTGGCCGTAATAGCTTGTTATGGTGTATTTTTTCTGTACAATAGTGGGTATGCAGGACATTGATTTTTAATACCGCGGATGAGACTAATCATCCATACATCCTTTTACAATCTGCTGCTTGTGCTCTGTGGCCTCTGTGACTGATACGGGTATTGCGCTGATGTTGTGACCATGCACATGAGGCAGTTTGTTTGCAGAGCACAGACGTGTGACTGAAGTTTTAATGGAGACAGCACGCAACCCAAGCGCTGAGCTCAGGGTTCATGCAGCCGTAAGGAAATGACCCTGGTGACATTGGGGATCTTTCCACTCTCCTTTTCACCAGGTGCCTCCGGAAAACTCTGTCCTTGCTCGCCCTTGTAGGTTAGGCACACCTCAGTTTAGGCTCTTGGACTAAGAGCTGGATCGACTAGGTTTAAGGATGGACATCTTGTCTCTGTACCACTGTTCCAGCAGCCAGCGCAGAGAAAATGAGTTCTGAGGATTGGGTTTAGATTTGCCACTGTAGCACTTCCACTCTGATACACTGTAGCTACCATCAGGGGAAGGCTGTCAGAAAGAGAGAGCGAGAGGGAGGGAGAGAGAGAAAGAGAGAAAACAGCGAAGCACAGCAGTGCTATCTAATAGATCAATTTGTAATAAATCTGTTGCCTCAAGCTGTTGTTGTTCGCTTCTACTCAGTAAAAGGTGTCTGCGTTTCTCAGGCAAGAAAATGCTTGTCAGGCCAGGCATACAGAGCTATCAGTGAACGAGACGCGCGTAAAGCACAGTAAATCATTTTCTCTGTGTTCACTTTACATAGGTCGAACACATTGCTCTCTTATCAGCACATTCCATTGGTCAAAAAGGGAGGTTATAACCAATCGATGGGGCTGAGCGCTGAAATGAGGAAGTAACGCTCCCCTCACATTAAATTTCCCCATTGTCCAATATGAGCCATTAATCATGATGAAGGAGCTATTGATCAGGCTATCAGCCAAGGTTGGTCAATTTATTTGCCAAGAGTCATTCCACAGCGTGAGGATCTGTTGAAGTAGTGCTGCTCTACGAAAACCAAGTGGCAAGAATTGAGATGGCCCCATTATTATGACAACAGTTTGATCTTAAAGGTAACAAAAGAGCGGGCCTCTATAAAGACCACATGGGACCTCTCCTGCTCCTCCTCCACTAGCAGCCATATGGACCGTACTAATTGTGTTTTACGCCAACCATTTTCACCGATCCATTGGGGACTTGTGGAAGTGCTGTAGCTATAATGTCACCAGCAGTGGGCTGGCTCATGAAAGAAACATTAGCAAGCGAGATGAGAAGACAGGAAGGCAATACACTGCAAGTCAACACAATTATTGATTTCATTCAAATGAAATCTGTGGTTCTCTGTTCTGAATCTGATGTTGGTTGCCTTTAAAGCATGATTTCTGTTATTTCTTTTCCCAGTTGTAGCTGTTGTCTGAGACCAGCATTCAGTTTGGTCTCACGCACATGTACCTTGTCAACCATTAAAATCTTTTTCTAGGCTTGATGCCAGAGTGCAAAGATATAGCTAATAAAAGGATTTATTCTTGTAATCCCATAGATCTCCAAAGATGTTTTATCCTGTTAATTCACTTAATGATTTTTAGTACTGTTGATTCTGATTCTGACCAGTACCACATTTAGCCAGCTGTAAATCGTCTTTCATCTGTTTTGTTTTGTGACAACACAAATTCCAAGGTTTGAATGTTGAATGTAAATGTGACATTCACGGCATTTGCTTTGCCCTTCAGGCCAGGGATTAGTCGTTGAGTGTTTGAAGTGCTGAGTGTGACTGAGGCAAATCAGTGTGTGTTTTAACGTCTTTATAATACACAATCATGAAAAGGGCACATCTATGGAAATTAGATCCTGTGAAGGAGGGGAGGGGCGTCGGAATGGTGACGATGGAGAGGGAAAAAAAAAAGTGTAAGTGTGCATTTCATTGTTTCCCCGCAAACAGTTTTCTTGTAATTATTGAAACTGATGTTTGCTGCGGAGCTGTAAATCTGCATGATCTCCTGTTAATAAAGCAGCAGAGGCAGCCGAGCCGCTAGACTGGGAAATAAAAGGCAATCAAGTCTCCAACATCCTGTCCCTCGCCCCAAAATGAAGCAGCAGAAATCCTAATTAACTGAGAGGATGGGCAGCTCTTACTAAAGTGCTTGGCTAGTCGGCTCCAGAACTAGCTGCTATACTCTAATGAAGACACTCTGCTAGCCGCCTGCAACCTCTCTCTCTCTCTC
Source organism: Trachinotus anak (assembly GCF_046630095.1). Taxonomy (NCBI): domain Eukaryota; kingdom Metazoa; phylum Chordata; class Actinopteri; order Carangiformes; family Carangidae; genus Trachinotus; species Trachinotus anak. The sequence continues at coordinate 12,448,601 of NW_027273855.1, read as the reverse complement.
TTTCTCTCTCTCTCTCTCTCCCCCTCCCTCCCTTCCTCCCTTCCAGCCATCTCTATCTGCCTCTGACTTGCCTGAGGTATTTTCTCCCCCTCAGCTTCTCTCCTTCTCTATCTCCACCTTCCTTGTGTGTGAAGTTGTGGATGTGACCGTTGCACTGATGGAGTGAGAGAAGCTTTGTTGCCTTGAGGTGTCTGGGAGTCCTGCACAGGAAATCGGTGAGCTTAGATGAGCCTCTGTGATGGTTATTGCTGCCTATGTAAAGTACTGTGAGAGAGAGGGAGAGACAGCATTGATCTCCTCCCATTGATTTCATAGATCCTCTTTAAGATGACAATAAAGTTGTCTTTCTTTGTCATCTTCAAGTGTTCCTTTTCAAATCAGTGATGTGGCAAATTAGTCCTGTCATCAGCTGCCCATATTCAAACAGCACTGTGTGATCATTTGCAAAGTTCGGTCAGGTTAAATCTTGCTTTGCACACTTGTTTGTGTTTGTGCGTGTGTCTGTGCAGCAACAAGGCAAGTGTCTGAACATGACACTGAGTAATACATTGGTTATGTGTTACTGTTTTGGTGCTAACTAAAGCTCGTATAGGCCTGCAAAGTAGCCTTAATACAGAATAAGATATGCTCCGTGAGGTGAATACTGTGCCATAAGCCACATCTTTGTTGTTGTGGAGGAGTCAGTGATGATTGATTTTTTTTTTTTTGAAACCTGAGCTTGCCTCGGCTCACAGCCAGCTGCTCCTCACTATTTACCTGTAAACTTGTCCTTTCTGCTTTTGTCTGAGGATGGCTGCAGAGACCCCCCCCTACCCCCCCACCTCCCCACCCCCCCACCCCCCCTTTGTTGTACTAAGCAGCGCAAAAGCCTCCAGGGATGAACAGACAAATAGAAGACAGCAAGAGGTGAGGCTCAGTCCCCACATTCTCCCATCTATCTTTCTCCCTTGCGAGCACTCTGCCAGACAAGTTTCCGGGCACTCAAAAGCAGCAAATCGACTCACTGTAGGATTCACTGTCACTTAGCTGAGCTGGGGCATAGCAGCGCACTAGGAGGCCAAATCCTCCTCCTCCTCCTCCTCCTCTCCCCATTTCACCGCCTTCTGATTTGAAGAAAATGCTATTTGGCATGGCATTGCTTAGGCCTGGTTCTCTGTATAGATGAGCTTATTCTAGTCCAGCCTCCAAAAGCTCTTTCTTTGGTGGAGTGCTACTGATGACGACTTGATGAAGTGCTTGTCACATTTCAGATTATTCCAACAGTAGTCCAGTGAGCAGCGTTCCATGTTGATTTGCTCCAGTTAATTTCTAAACAACACAATCGGCAGGCGAGATTGTGCGGTGCTATTGCATGAATCTCTCATCAAGGTTGGGGATGTTTTGTTTGTGCACAGATTCCATGATTGTGATTGAGCGCATGGAGAACGCTGTCAGACTTTCAGTCTTTTCTTTTATTCCTGGCACAAAGCAAACGATCGGCTCGGCACAAAGCCAGTACTCGCTGCAAACACCAAATGTAGTAAGTAGAGGAAGGTGGTGTCTGGCTTCACATCACACTCATGCACAAGCACTCAGATGCACGCACAAGTGCATGGACAAGACAACATGCACGCGGTGTAACGAAAGCCAAAAAATTCTCCTGACAGCAGGAGTTTAAATTTTGCTCCTCAGTGCGACAGCTCTATCACAAGGAGGAGATTCACCACCACCCCTGGCAGCCCTCAGAGACCCTTCCTGGGAGAACCAGCAGTCCTCCCTGTCTTCTCCCTGTTTCCCTCTCTATTTAGCACACAAGCCTTTTCCTCTAATCAACGACAGGCTTGTGTAAATCTCTACATGAAACAATGCACAATGCTGCTTTTTTCTCTTTCCCTCTGCCTGACTCTTCCCCAGAGTTTTTTTTGTCTTGCCTGTGCAGCTGCTGCTGTGAAGAGGATGACAACAAGCAGAGAAAAGTAAAAGGACACGTCGTCTTTACCCCCCTCCCTCCTCATTTCTCTGCTCTTTCTCTATCATCCTGCCTTCCTAACGTAGCTGCTTACATTACACAGAGCTTGTCCACCTTGTATTAGCTGTCGCTAAGAAATCAAGATGATAAAAAAAGTGAGAAATATGTGTGATGAATTTAGCCTAGGAGGTGTGTGTCTGGATGTATGGGGGAGGATGGAAGTCAGAGGATGTTTTTTTTTTTTTCAGATTTGTGTACATTTTAGTTCACAAGCAAATGGAGAATAAGGGAGCTCATGGGGCACAGAAGTCGACAGGCGTGTTTTAATTGTTTGTGACACGTGAAATGAGGAACAATAATGTGTGACTAGTGGGCCCAGGAGATTACAATCTGGTCAGCCGCTTAAAGGAGTGTCAGAGAGATGCATTACCACATCTCTGTCTCCCTCTCTGCCCCTCTGAGCCATAAACCACTCACGAGCATTTAGCCAGCAGTGATTTCTCCTCTGTTCACCTCCTCGCCCTGTTCATGATCCTGTGGAGCTGCTGGTGGAAAACCTCCCAGGCTTCTTGAAAGAATTCTCTAATGTGTGTGTGTGTGTGTGTGTGTGTGTGTGTGTGTGTGTGTGTGTGTGTGTGTGTGTGTGTGTGTGTGTGTGTGTGTGTCTGCTCGCAACCCTGGTTCTCGGCAAATCTCTGCAGCACCACCTGATTTGACTTGGTAATGGGGCATTGATGAGTCTTGGGGGAAATCGGGAAAGGAGCACAAAACTGTACAGCAAAAACCCACTACTGTGAGGCAGCAGTAATGACAGCGTCAGGCTTCTCAATAGCAATTGACAAAAGAGGAAAAAAGGGAGAGTGAGGTAAAAATGGAGGACTGTGGAGATATAGCAGTCATCTGTTGATGCCTACAGCCACCTGGTTTTCCTACAGGGGGAGAAAGAAGATTAGAGGTGGAGATGGGCTTCAGCACCCAGGCTTCAACTCGATTTGTATTTTTACTCCACTGTACTGAAAAAGCAAGTTCTCTCCCCAGGACAGCAGATTATTTACATCTTTAGTGAAGCTCATTGCTCACAGAATATTGAGTTCAGTGTGGAGGACATAAAAGGTAGCCAAGCCAGGAGTAGTAGGAGAGATAAAAGCAGGATTGCTTAAGCACTCTGTGTTATTTGGAGCACATTTCTACTGCTGTTGATGTAGCCACTAGCCTAATAATTCATCTTGCCTAGTTTTTATCACTCGGCGCACGCCCACGCTCATGCGCATGCACACACACACAAACACCTACACACAGTAACTACTCACAAACACAAATTCCCCTTGCCGGCAAGGGTAGACCCCTTCTAATATAAAACAAGCGATTCAATTCGATGCTGCTAACAAAAAGCAGGGGCTGCCTGCACCCAGCTCCCTCACAGGGGCATCTTGTCTGTGTTATCACTCCAGCTAGTGCAATTAATATTAATGTGCTTTAAAGCACGCTCCAGCAGCCCTGCTTCCCTCTCTCTGTTGCTTTGTGTGCATATGTGCGTGTGTGTGTGTGTGTGTGTGTGTGTGTGTGTGTGTGTGTGTGTGTGTGTGTGTGTGTGTGTGTGTGTGTGTGTGTGTGTGTGTTCGTGTGCTTATGACTCAGGAGGAAGAGAGCAATAAAGCCAGCAGGGGATAAGAATCTAGGCAGGATATGACAGTCCTCATGTCAGCTGTCTTAGAGCTGGAGGGATATGTGGATAAAGACAAGGGATGAAGCTGAATCCCAACCAGCCAGACAGACAGGTAGTACGTCGTGTAGGTAGAGACGTCCAGCACCCACAGCGGCTTGGCCGGGGGCTGTGCACAGCCTGTTTATTTAGTCATGTTGTAATAATGCTTGACCTTTTCTTTCAAGTCCACGGCCTGACCTTTAGCACCTTACTCCTGTGCAAATCAATGTGTGTGAATGTGTGTGAATGTGTGTGAATGTGTGTGAATGTGTGTGAATGTGTGTGTGTGTGTGTGTGTGTGTGTGTGTGTGTGTGTGTGTGTGTGTGTGTGTGTGTGTGCGCGTTTCTCACACACATACGCACACATGGAGAGAGAGAAACGAGCACCTCCTTTGCAGGGAGCTTCATGGTCTGCCAACTCCAGGAGTGGATTGTTCCAAATTAGTATGCATTAGGTGGTTAGTGCAAAGCATTTAATTATGCGAGATGGCACTAAACTGTCTATGTTATGATTAGCCCAACACGTTACAACCTTAATCTCTTAATTTTTTTCCTCTCACTTTCCATGGGTGAGAGGAAGGTACAAGGTGGGGTGGGGGTGATAGGCTGGTGAAGGAGGACTAGGCGGGGGGGTTGTTAGGAATGCTACCATATTCCCATTAGATGTTACAAGTATCCCCAGTATCTCTTCAGGCAGTGTGTTCTCCCTAGAAGGATTTTGATATTTTCTTGTCTTCCATCCTTCACTCCCCCTCTGCAGGCGCCCAGATACTTTGTCAGGCGATATTGAATCACGTCGCTTCCTTTTATGCGTCTATGTGCACATCCCCGCTCTCTGTTTTCACTGAGCCGCTTTTCATGGTTAGGCAAGGCTTTTTTAATCTCAGGCAGCAGGCAGCGGTGGCAGAAGCAGCCTGGGCAGAGTCAGTGCGAGCCAGGCAGCCATCCAGCCATCCAGCCATCCAGCCAGGCAGCCAGTCGCTGCAGTGGAGCCCCAGCAACTCCCCGGAGGAGCCCATTATACAGGAGAGATATCAAACCATGAATCATTTACGCCAGTCCTCCCCTCCCCTCCCTTCTCCTACCCTCGCACGCAGCCCTGACGCCCGGCCGGCCGGCCGCTTGCCGCTGTCGACATCTTTAATGAATGATTATTGCATTTCATAAACATGGACTGCAGTAATTAAAGTATTATTGATCCTTTTTATGTTAGTCGACAAAAATGTTTTTTTTGCCCTCTTCACACATCTTTTTTTTTTTTATCACTACAGTGGACAGAAAGAGTCCCTCCAGGAAAAGCAGAAGGTGATTTATTTAGCCTGACAAGATTTTTTTTCTTCTCCGGTTTAGGCATTTCAAGAATAGGCTTCATTCAGGGAGGGAGGTGATAATACAGTAGGGTGGGGTTTGGGGGTCTTTCTAATTGGGCAGTGTGTCGTGAGGATTGTGTTGGAGTGTTTCCCTGTGTTGGTGTTTTGTGTTTTGCGTTAAAGGTGTAGGGGCACGGGGGTTAATGTGCTGGAAAAGAGTGATTTAGGTCAGTGGTCGTGTCTGCATCTGTCACTCTGACAAGCTGGCGCTCTAGGAGGCTGTGCAGCGTTGAATAAAGGAGAGAGTGAGAGACAAGTGAGGAGAGAACTGGCTCTTTCAAATGGAAAAAAAGGAAAACCTGACTTGACTGTGATTTGTGCTCTCAGCGACAGGCACCCTGTTACAAGCGGCCGTGTGATATAAACCTAATCAGTTTCACCTCTTTATTGAGGATCAAGACAGTTAAAGCCTCTGCAAATAAGTGCACGTCTCCCTGCCTTCTTCCATCTGTTTTTTCCTTCTCTCGCCCTCCTCCTCAGCTCTTCCTGCTGTCGTTTCTCCCAGTCATTTCCCCCCCTCTTTTCTCACTTTCACCACGTTTGTCTTTCTCTCTCTCAACATCTTTCCTGTGTTTCCTCATCCACCCTCACCCCAGTTTCAATCAGGCAGGGCACTGCAGTTTCTGTGTATATATCACAATAATTGATGAGGAAAAAGTGCTGGCATTTCCACAAGGGGATAGAGGAGCCATTTTGTATATCATTTATTAATACGTCTATGTCTTTTTTTGGGATATCTTCCCAGAAGTTGTAGGGATTGTTTCCTGTCATACGGGCAGAAATATACCTCCATAATTGTCCGAAAATTTTGCAGTAAAATTTCCAGAGGATTTATTTATATATATTATGTTATGATAGTTGGATAAAACTAATCGTATTTATTCACAGCTGTTGTTTGTCTTCACAAAAACTGCTCAATAATCATCACAAAAACAGTGTTGCTAAACACGACATAGAAATGTGACAATCAGATTGATCCTACCACTAAAAGTACGAGAGAGCCTGTTTGAACTAGCCTGTGCTGATTGCTAGCCTTTTCTCCCTGCCCTGTGCCTCGTCCCTTTTGTTAGAGAGCCACATGGCTCTCTACAGGGCTTAGTCTAATCAGTGCTAAATATTCAGCGGTAGCCCATAGCCTAATCAGCCTGAGCATAATCATTGTCAACCAATTGCATTCCTCTTGACCTCCCAGATGGAGGTAAACTGCGCAGCCTCTCCATAGCGCCGCCTCAATTACTGCAGCAGTAACGGTGATAAAGAAGACCACAGGCTCAAATGAAAATGGCTGATTGATGTGGACACACATGGCTCATAATTGGATTTAAAGGAAGGATGTTAATGGTGTTAGAGGCGCCGTGGCAGAGCGGGACTCTAAACACTGACCAGGTATTTAGTGATTTACCCCTCCTGCCTTCTCGTCTAATGCAGTTGTGCATCACAACAGTATCCTCAGGGGTCTTGGCACCTAAAGCAAAACCCTGCTGCAATGTCAAGGCGTGTGTGTGTGTGTGTGTGTGTGTGTGTGTGTGTGTGTGTGTGTGTGTGTGTGTTGTGTGTAAGTAAAATGCTTATGTGTGCTGCCTGTGACTGGCTCTCTTATGCAAGTGACAGCTGTGGGGTCAGAACAAAAAGCTGTCTATTTCCAAAGCGGCAGCTCTCCTCATCCTCCTGTCCAACACACACACACACACACACACACACACACACACACACACACACAGAATGAGTCAGTGGGAGAATTTGGGGAGATGGGAACTGTCAGTCCTATCTGCTGTCACTGAAACTTATTTTCATTACTGATCAATCTATCCATTAGTTTTCCAATTAATCAATTAGTAATTTCATCTCATCTCATCTCACACAGCTCAAAGTATTGTCTTGAAATGTCAAATTTTGTCCAACAGTAAAAACAAGAACAAATGTATTCAGTTTATCCATTTACATGGTAAATGTTGCAAATCCTCACATTTGAGAAACTGGTTTATCAGCGGGAGGAGGAGGAGCAGGACAGCCATGTTGCTTGGGGGCATTTCTGAGCCCTCCTTGTTGTCAGACCAGTCTTCATTTATTTCTGTTTATCCTAATGGAGAGCGTTAAGGGAGGGATGTAATTAATTGACCCTGGCAGCTCAGAGGGGCTGTGGATGAGTCTGGGAGCAGGTGCTGACTGGGCTGCCCACCATCCCTTACTCTAGTCCTCATGTCGGTGTGCATATCTCTGCCGAGTGCCCAGCACTCCCCGCTGACCGATTGGCTCAGACGGCTCTCGGTAAGTGCAATGATGCTGGATGCCTGAGCGCCATAATACCGTCTAATGCCTGAAGGAGCGCTCTCCCCATTTCTGTCTCTCCTCTCCCCTCAGCTGCTGCTTAGCGAAGCCTGGCCAGTGTAAAGCAGAGCTGACTGCCTCCTTTTCTACCCTCACTCTGCTCTGCCTGGCAGTTTATTAAAGGGAATACTAGCTTTTTCCTCGCGCCCAGGCGTTTGATTTCGACAGCAGCAGAAGCTGTCATGGCAGATAAAAGGCAGCGGGGCCCAGAATTACGGTGCACACAGCATCTGTATTTACTGCGTCATTCTCCCTGCCTCTGACAAGGGAGGAGGAGGAGAGGAGGAGAAAATGGAGGACAGGCTGCTGCATTCATGTGTCTTTACATTGACACGTCTCATCAGGGAGAGAGGTGGACAGACAGGCTACAGTGAAGCCATCAATCAGCCCTTTTCAATACGCCTGTCCAGTACACTGTAATGCTCACACATAAAGACTGACAAAGGAAGGCATTAAAGCTGCGGTTGACATATTTATATAAACCCCTTTTTTCGTCTGGCTTTAGTGGGGTGATTGTGGCGTGTTGGCAAAAAATGTCAAGAAAGCAGTTTCACTTTTGAACCGAGACAAAATCAATTGATGTGATTTGAAATAATAAATGATACAGTCATCATGTAGAAATATAATCATAGGTGATTTGTTCTCATCATGAGTGTAATTGATTCCTCAGATATTTGCCACTTTTAGTTAATCAGATAATTGGTTCAACTGATTCATTTTGAATCCAATTTTCTAAAAAGTGTGTTCTCTCTAAGCCTTGCCTTGAATCCAACTTAACAGAGGAGACCCATTTTCCTGGCAGTATCCCAGGCTATCTGAGGCTGTGGGTCATGCTAATTTTTCATCGGCATCATTTCATTGAGCTTTAATTAACACAACAAGGATTCGGTGTCCTCCAGTGTCATCCACTCAGACAGCTAATACAAACTCATTAGCCTAACTCCCAGTAAGTCTAGAACAAAATTATATTACACTGTTTACTCTTTTGGTACATATTAGAATTGATTATATGGATGTATTCACCAATATAAATCAAGGTTTTCAGATCATATCCTGTAGGCCATTTCATTTGCTTGGTGTCAAATGTGGAACCAGCCTTTTCCTTTTTTTTTCAGTCCTGTTGCTAGTTTGTTTACCCTGCCTCAGTTGCGTTTGCGGCGACCAGCTGTCTGTCTTTGTGCATTTTGATGCTCTAGCCTATGGTGACAGCAAGACTAATGTATTCATGGCGCTGCCACGGTGAGAGGCATTACTTTACCTTTGCTTAATTGAGGGGAAACTCCCCTGACACCCGCTTAGCACAGCACTCGCCTCGCAGAGCGGCCAAACTCAACCCTAGTAGCTGAGGCCACTGAACCCTGACTGAGAAATAACACAACCCGAGACCACCCAGGGACTGCCGAGGGGAGAAATGATTTAATAATGTTGATGAGATATTACACCAACCCTTCCTCTGCTGTCTGTCTCTCGTTACTTCTTACCTGGGGAGGGAGACAGCTCTGACTCAGTGCCTGAAGGTGTAGTTAGATGGGGCTGCTAAATATTTCATACCCTAAAGACAGAGACTCTGAGTAAAAGAAGAAGAAGGAAAAAGGGGAGCAAGGGGGGCAAAAAAAAAAAATCAGTGCATAGGGTTTTGACATGGATTGTGGAGGGAGGTTAGGGAGTGTAGTCAAGGGCAGTCAGGGCAGGCTTGTAATTGGCTGACACCAGAATATATCAGTGGAATTGTGAGTGTGTGTGTGTGTGTATGTCTCTGAGTGAGTGTGTGTGTGTGTGCAGTCAGGCAATGTCTGAATACTCTAAGGCCAAATATATCGCTCCAGCCAGACTGCATTGCTCTCAGGGTGTTGATATGCTGCCATCACCTTTCACTAGAGCGAATGTTGATCTCAAGTACAACAGACATAGTATATTATTTTCTTTGGGCTCCAATCCCAGACTCCCCCCTCCTACCTTTGCAGCGATACAGGCAAGGTCCCGTCTGAGACTTAGCATGACAGCTCGACTGAGCGCCTGCCTCGTTTTTAATTGTCCCATGCCCCAGGGGCTGCTGGGAGCTAGCAGGGCGGGGCTGAACATTTTCTCCAGGGGGGTGAGGAGAGGTGGGTGACAGAACACTCGCAATGTCAGGTGCAGGTGTGGAGAAAGGAGATGGAGAGGGGGCTGACAAGCTAACCATGGGGAGCCGAGTAGTGGGAAGCCATTCACTCAGATGGGAGAGGATAGAGCTTTATGTAAGAGGAAAGCGCACAGAAGGCATCCGTCTCCCTGCTCCAGCACCACTGCACTCACTGATAGATATTATGCAGCTGTTATCAGCTTGACTATTAACAGACACCGCTGCTAGAAATGAATGAGAGCACAGTGTGGCCTGAGTGGCACAAGAGCGATTGATTTTTGCACGGTGACTGATAATATCCTCTGTCTTTTTATTCAGAAAAAGTTTCATCAATGCAGGACTTGAAGAGTGTCGTGCTTTCCCTTTGTCTAGTTAATTAGTTAATTCATAGCCCAACACGACAACATGTCTGCTGGACAAAACATCATCCTGGTCAAATTTTAAATCATAACAGTCTGCTCCCCAAGTTTTGATGAGAGTTGAAATGATCAGTCGATCAACAGGAAATACATCACCAACTCTTTTGATAGTAAATTAACCATTTAACACATTTTTGAGCAAAAACGAGAAACCTTGAACAAGTCTCTTTGGGCTTAAGGTAATGAAGATGAGCAATGATGATGAGCATATTTCACATTTTTCTCACAAATGATTGATTAATTGAGAGAATAATCAGCGCCTCAATCGTTAATGAGATGACTCTGTAGTTGCACTGCTATCAGCTGCATTTACATGGACTGCAACTATCTCACAACTGACCTTATTCTATATGTATTTCTGTTTATGTGGGTTACTGCTTCTCATGCATATGCTACACGGGATAGCCCAATTAATCTTAAGCTACCTAGTCCACGTCATGTTGCAATATCAGCTTCCTTCCAGTATTCACTCTCATACCGTAGCTCACTATCATGTTGCTGCTGTGTTGTAACCTTTGTACAGATTCTGCAATAACACTGTGCTTTGTACTATACATCTTGCAGCTACATGAAAACTACATGAGTCAGATGGTAGAGCCTGTTTTATCAAGCTGTTGGATTCCTGCAAAAATAGAAACCAAAGGTCTAAAGCATTCCATTAAGGTGTACACATTTTTAAAATGCTGTTCAAAAGGGCAGTTGGAATATGTGTCTAATGTGATTATGCTTTCTCTGGCTATGACCAATATTCAGGTTTGGGTAATTGGAAAAGTATTTTTACATGGCAATTTATTATTCATAATATTGTCTCATTTGGGTAAATTATTGAGAAATTGTAGTCCTTGTAAACACGGTCATTGAGTCTTTTTTAGTAAAAGGTCTGAACAATAGCAGAGCTGTTCAAGGCTGCTGGAATGAAATGTTGTGCAGCTGAGAGGAAGCAGCAGCGTGGTTTTGGGTCTTGCTCTTCCTGTGTTGCTGGCACAGAGACGTCATCCAGCCAGTCATGCTGGGGTCAGAGGCTCTGAAAATAGCTTTAAGGGGATTGGGGCTGCGCTGATAGCATACCTGCCGTTACCCTGAGATGTTATCCAACTGCAAGCCAGCCCAGTCTCCCTCCCAGCCACTGTGCTCTGCTCTGGATTGTTCTGCAATACCTCACACAAAGATGGAGTGGGGCCATTATACCTCTGGCTCTGTAACACTCCCTGCAGACACACAAACATACACACTCATGCTTATTTAACACCTGCACAAACATACATGCACCTACCTGAAACCATGCACATCGCCACTGCATCTAGGTCTGTATATGTTTGTCTTTGCATGTACAGATCACACACACACACACACACACACACACACACACACACACACACACATCAAACCAGATTGCGCTGTCACCACAAAAAGCTTCGCAGCGGCAGCACAGGCAGGCTGGCTTTTTTGCAAAGGGTCAGAGTTGACTGCAAATTACAGCTGGTGGCCGACCAAGGCCAGTGATGGATCTCAATGCACTCAGTGTTTACCCGCACCTGCCCCCCCCCCCCACCCCCCCACGGATAGGAGAGACGGCAGCACAGCCGAGAGCACACAGCCATTTTGTAACACCTCAAGGAACTCTCCCTCTTGTCTCCCTCCTCTCCCTGTATGAGGAATAGATGAGGTGGTGCCATTAAGTGAATTTGCTGTTATTTCCCCAGGCTCTTAGCTGAAGATGTCAAACCTCAGCCAGTGAGGCAGCCAAGGATGACTGCCGACTCAGTCAGAGGCAAACACACACACCGCACTCTCTGCTACGCACATGATCAGCTTTCATGCTCCTGTGTAATTTATCAAATTGCTTGGGCATGTGATGAATGGGCCCAGATCTCAAAAGGAACAAAGGCATTAGGTTTGCATTAGGTCGCTGTTATGCCCATGTAACAGCTTAGAATTTAATTACAGTAAATGGTAAACATTGTATTCACATTTTCTGAAACAATAATTCAGTAGCCCTAATTGCTTTGTAGTTTCACAGACTACACTTGAGCAATTAAACAAGTGGAATCAGCTCGTTAAACAAAAACTGTTCAATCCAATTACTTATACTGCAGACTGCTATATTCGCTTGGTGTGGAATGAGCAACTACACTTAATGTTCTCTAGGTTTTCTCACAAATGCCCACACTCACACATCTTTACTGTAGAAGAGGCTAGCACTCTCCTAGTGGTTTGTCACAGTTCCCCATTGTATTACACACTGACTCACCCTCATACTCCAAACCCCCCCCCCCCCCCTTTTCTTTTGCTCCCTCCCCTTCTTTGCCTCCTAAATCATTTCTTTACATGTGTGTGGGTGCCCCCTCTCGCTGTGATTCTGATACTTCATAACGGCAGGAGGAAATTGAGCTGACCTTGAGGCTGCCGAGCTCCTTTATAATGCTGATGTATGGGGCTGTGGGCGCAGGCAGCCAGTAAGTGAGAGGCATGTTTTTATTTGCCGGGGAGCAGGGCCCAGTGTCAGGACACATAACAAGGTTCATTTCTCGCCCACTCAAGCTAGCTAGTATAGCAGGAAGCTTAGTGTCAAGCATTCAAGTCCACTAGGTGTGATTTAGCTGCATTAGCCTTTGTATACTGGAATAAGTTGCATCATGCTGCCTAAAGGATGATGATAGGGCAAAGCCACAAACAGGGTTAAGCCTGTGGATAGAATGGGTTCACTAAAATGTGATTAAATGGTGCTGCCGCATTGCAAAAGTGTTACTGTTTGCAAGGCTCAACGCTGTACTAGAGATGAATTCATACAGGATTGTTTCTGGCGAGTTTGCATTTTGTAGAGCGAGCGTCAGGGCTGTCATTTTAAAAACCACACAGTCTCTTTGACAACCTTATATCACCCTGGCTGTTATTGGTGTCATTATTTGTTCAGCGTAGATGGCCCACTTTCTTCTCTTCAGCAGCTCTCTGCTCATCAGAGCAATCAGCTACCTCCTAACACAATCAGGCCGCTCTCAAATTACAGTCATGATTGAGACCAAGTCGGTGGCAGGAAAAGAAGAGAGGGCTTATGATTCAAGCACGAATGCTGTTCAGGAGGTTGTAGTGATAAATTTATATTTGTAAAATATAATGCAATCATAGGCAATAGCCCTGCAATGAATGGAACCTTTGTAATGTTGAAAGATGCACTTTAAGAGACGTAAACTCTGTAGCAATTTTGTGTCCATATTCTCTCGTTTTGTTATATTTATTAGTATGATATTGGCAGCTGATGGTTTGTTATTTTGTCCACTAATGGCAACAACAATGGAGTTTAATTAAAATCTGTACCACAGCCAAAATTGAACCAGAGCTGCAACTAAAGTCTACTGATCTACCGATTTTCTTGATTAATCATTCAATTGTTTGGTTGCCAATGCCAGGAAATCATTAAAAATGGTCACTAACATGTTCCCAGAGCTGCATGGGGCTGTTTAGAAATGTATCAGTCAAACCCAAAAATATTCAGTTTACTAGTATAGCATAGCTAGAGCAGAATAGCACAGCATCATAGCAAAATAAGAAAACTTTTACAATTGAGAGGGTAGCACCAGTGTTTTTTTTGGAGTTGTTTAATCATTAGTTAAATTATTAATCAATTATGAAAATTCTGTCAGATAATTTTGTAGATCAATGGTTGCAGCTCTAAATTAAACATTAAGCTTCACAGAGTGTTTTTTTTTTTTAGGACCACAGTTAATAAAAGTGATTCAGAATGTTGTATTCACCCCTCAGTTTTATCTATTTTAACAATCCTGCTATTTAAACATTCATACAAACACTTTAAAAATACAAATGTTGATTTTCAGTGATCGTATAAATCAGAACATAAATTCAAATTAACTCTAATCTAAACTCATGCTGATGAAGAAAAATGTCGGGAAGTGCTTAGTGCCCTTAAGGTTTTACCGTCACTTCTGGTGATACAAACTCAAACTCATACTGTCACAACAACAACATCTACTCATTTATTTTAGCCCTGTATGGGCTGCACTGTAGTTGTGTTGCAGATACTTTTGTCAACAACTTCAGACTGTTGATCTAAATGTAGATATCATGTGTCCTACAATCCTAATACTACATCAATGCAGTGTTACTGGAGTCAAATTTACTGTGACGATACATTTCAGTCTTTCAAACAAGAACATTTTTTTCTTCAAATCTTTGACCATCCATGTTGAACAAAACCAATCTGCCTTCGCACAGAACATAAGTCAGAGCGCATTCTCTCTCATTGCTGGTTACATGGTTTTCAAATTAAAACCACCTTGACGTAGTAGTTGAGCGACTATTCACAATGGCAAAGGGACAATAGAAATATTATACAAGCGCTCATTTGTTTTGACTATGTCGGGGAATGTTAAATAGTAATTTAAGCCCTAATTTGGAGCTTTGTTTGTAATGGTTGTGGTTGACATTAAGATGAGCGGAGGAAGCTCATCAGCCCTGCCAATTCGGCTCACTTCTCATATGGCACAGATCCACTTGCCTAACCCCATGTCTGGATGCTGCACTCTGAAAGCAGGCAAGGACCCAATTCATTCACAACCCATCCAACAACACATTGACTGTGCACAAAATATGTTTTAGCAGCTTAACAGCAGCAGACTAATCAATTGATCCAAATTTTGCTGTCCATTGATCTTGGCACAGCCTGGGTCCAGACAATTACAGTGCATGTATGATAATGATATCATTAGCAGCCCATGGCCGATCTATCAGAGCAGGGGAGATGCTAGTAAAAACCACCTGAACCATGCATAGAAATATTTGCACTGCCAAATGCTGCGGAGAGTGGTCCAAATCTGCTTTGCAAATGCCTCCCTATCACTCCCCCCCTCCCCACCTCACCACAGTAACAGTAGCTTGGTGGAAAAGCAGGCAGGCCTGCTGGTGCTGCTGACTGGCATTCTGTGTGTTGATGAATGTGCCGGCCTGACGGCTCAATGTGCTTACCTAATAGGAGCTGCTCCACTGTCACACGGAGTTTCTCTGTCTCTTTCTCTCTCACTCACCTCACTCATGTCTTTTTCAGACGTAGTCAGGAGAGCGTTCCACTTGGCTAGCCACCGCAGCCTCCATACTCTGTTTGTCAAAGGTTAATGGAGCTGCCTCACAGTTCACACTAATCACCAGGTAATCGCTTTTGTTTGGCTTGATAGGTGGTTAAGGTCAGCCATGATGACCAACTCAGCCATTTTGGATGAGGGAGTCTGCTTGCTGCTGGTTTCTAAATATGGTTACTAAGCTGACTTGAGATGAAAACTGCGGTCCATGAGCTTGCAGGGTTTACACATTTTTTCCATATAGAAGAACAGGTGTAATTATTTATGTTGGACTAAGACTCTTGCAGCAGTGTGTTGTCTCCTCTTTGGAAGCTCCTTTTGGATCATTGCTCATATCCTAACACACTTGACACCCGCCTCTGAGTGTGGAAATTGTGAAGATGCAGAACAGGCTATCTTTAGTTTCTCCGTGCTGTGTTGTGGAGGTGTTTGAAATGGTTAGTATGAGCCTGGTGTTAAGATAGTGGACAGCCAGAGACATTGACAGACTGAGAGACGGAATAAAGTCTTTGATGTCATCAAGCTTCAGGACATGGTGGTCTGAGGGGATTGGGGTTTCAGCACAGGATTTTGGGATTGTCGTGTCAAAAAGGTCTCACTGAGGCAGAGTGAATTTTAGCATGAGTGAATGCATATTCAGATAGTGAGGACTAGGCAGCTAAAGAAGGAAAGGCCAGTTTGTCATCATCCACATCACCCCATGGTGCTCACATATAATAACCCTCCGCTCTGAGGGAGCGGGTGTGATCTTGCACTCACGTAAGCACATATACTAGAATATAGGAATGGACATTTCTAGGCCTCTTGAACTTTTTTTTAGTTGTGAAATTGAGACTGAATAGGCAGTTAGTTAAAGGAATGATGCTGCGTGGATTGTGCTATTTGAATCCAGCCTCTAGGCTGAGATATGAGCAGATTAAAATGGAGAAAGGTTAGTCTCAGACTATGATTTTAGAGGGTTTTTAAAAACCAGGAGACAGATGAGTCCCTGTATGTGTGTGCTTGATGGCCACATTGTCTGTCACTGTGGTAATCCCAGAGTTACCGAGGGGATTGCAAAATCAATGTGAGCTATTCATACACGGATCTAATCCTCAGCATTACTGCCATTTAATCTGTGGTTATGTCGTGGCTCTGATGGCTCTAATGCTGTCAAACAGATGTCCCTGCTCAGCCACCCAGGTAAGGCTGCACCTGGTGACACCATTGAGCCCTGGCACTAGGTGGCCCACTGCACATTTCATCTTGTCCTCAGGTGGAATCTATTGTATGAAAACATGCATTATAGTGTCATGGTGCATCTAAAACAAAATCGAGCCAAATGTTTAAATCAGACAACCTCTAAATCTTCTCTGATCAGGGAGTCAAAATAGATATTACACGATTATCTGGGTGGTTGTTGTGTTTATTTGTGCTACTTCTGTCCTCCAAGTGTCAGAGAACAGTATACCCTGCTCGCTGTGCCGTCAAGCAGTGCTGAAATTGCATCTATAGAAATACTTAGATTTTATTCACTGCACACCTGGTGTTATTTTGAAAGCCAAACAGACCATTTCACTTCACAGTACAGGCTGAATTCAGGAGGTGTACTACATCAGAAGCAGGGAATGAATAATAACAAACGGTATAATTTTGTACATCTGGTAAATATCTCGGGATGTTGCTTTGTTTTGTACTGCTAACAGATATTTGGTTAAGACATCAGCCATACCCTCCTTTTTAAAGTAAATTAACACAGACAAATCCTTTACATATTCATCGTACACTTCCCTACATATTCATCAGATGTTTATCTTATCTTGTCTGTAAGATGTCCTTGATTTTCTGATCCTCATAATATTCAGAACTACATATAATGGTAGTCCACAAACACATTCAATGTCCTGTATAAATTCTAAACCATCTGGACAGGATTTCTGAAAATTTTCCTCATTGTCTCTTTTGTTTGCAAAAACTTAATCTACCAAAAGGAGTAGCTAACCACTGAGGCATATTCATAGATTTTAGTGATATAACAATATAAGTAATAGATTGATGACAATTGACTACAATGTACAGGTTTCACAAAGAGAATGAGACAACTGTGCAAGAATCACAAATTATTTGTCAAAATCAAGATATGTATCTTACAGTTATTTTGATTGTTACATCTCATACGTGACTGCAGGCACGCACGCAGAATAGAAGTGCACACACGCACACATTCCCAGTCTGTGCAGTATTCAAATGCTGACATTGAAATGTAGCAGATTGTGGCGTGTGTGTGCACGTCTGTGTGAGTGTGTGTGTGTGTGTGTGTGTGTGTTGCATTTCTGGGTGTTAAAGAGAGTAAATGCAGGGAATCTCTCAGTGTGCGGATGCTGAATGTGAAATGTCAATGTTATTGAACAGGTGCTGCGAGGCAGAGCTGTGATGTTTTTATTTCCAAGCTCTTGTCGAGCGAGGCAGAGAAGAGAGGGCTCATGGGATAATGGGGGAGGTTCGGGGGTGGGGGGACTGTGTGAGAGCGTGCTTCTTTGTATATGTGTGTGTGTGTGTTTTACAGTGTGTAGCAGGTATGAGTGCCTAGATCTGTGTGTATCCAGAGTTTATTCCAGGGTTTATTGAGAAGAGGGAAATGAATACTGGCTTAGAATAAATGCTCTCAATCTCCTCATTGAAAATGTTAACTGCACTGTGAATGGTATTATTTTTTGTTCACCCTCATGTCTTTCAGTGGCTACATTCACCATGTGTTCCACATGATGCCAAATATGGCAGCCGTCTTCACCCATGCACACACCTCTACTGTCAAGCTGTTATCACCTCATTTGTTCCATTTACACATCATTCATGGTTTTTTCCCTTCTCCTCTGTGTGTGTCTGTTTTTTTTCCTTCCGTTTTTCTCTTGCAGACTGTCGTTGTGTCAATACTTGTTGAGAAGCAGTGGCAGTGAACTAGGAGGTGAATGCAGTCAAGGTTAGTCAACAATGTTTCACGACACTGGAGCGCTGACTAACGCAGCATTTTCCTCTGCCCTAACCCCCCCCCCCCCCTCCCCCTGAAAATGTTTCTATTCCTGCCCCACCCTATGGACTGCGATCATGTTTTCTACTTGCCTATTTTGTTCTCAAGCTTTTTCCTCTCCACCATCATCCTCACCCCTTGTTGTGCTTCATCCTCTCCACCATACTCCTCCTTCCCCTCTCAGCCATCACCCCTGATACTTTCTGTTCCGCTGGAGAGAGCAGCTCAAGCCTGTCAGCGCTCATTCGTCCCTTAACTGCTAACTCATGCTAACCCACTCTTGTGTTTGTGTCTGGATGCATTATTTTCCTATTTTATGTGCAGGCCATTGTCTTTCCTTTGCAGCTGTGCAATACTGTCTTTTGGCGATGTTATGACTTCAAGCCACCAATCTACCCATCCTCCTTTACTGCAGTTTCACTTGTGATTCTGCGTTGCACTTTTAATTCCAATGGGCACATATGAAAGTGCGATTACTGTCTTTCCATTTCCACTCCCCTCTCCAGCCGTTAAAAAAAAAAAAAAGAGGTGCGAGAGTGAGAGAATGTTCACAACAGTGGCAGAGAATCCAGCCACGATATGGAGGGGGCTGCAGTTCAAAGCCGACTAACAGGTTACTTAATGAGTTTAGTAATTGGCTTGCTTTGGCCTCCGCGCATCCCTGCCCTCCTGCTGCTGACGTGTGCAGGAATAGAGAGAGCTACGGATTGCACTCTTTCCCTTGCTACATCTTTCCTTCCCTCGCTCAACCCATCCATCTTTCCCTCCACCCATCCCTCTTCCATGAGCTGACTTAAGGAGCCAATGCTGCATCGAGCCTCCTCTGTCTTTTCCCTCCTGTTCCTATTGTGAAAACAGTTAGTATGCTGCATGTTAGGTTTCCACTCTGCTCAATATCGAATATCACCAGTGTTACCCTATCTCTCATCCCCTCAGTCTCTCCCTCTCGATCGCTATCTCTTACACGCACACTCACTTTCTACCACTCACACACACACACACACACACACACACACACACACACACACACACACACACACACACCTATTATATGTTAGATGCTTCATGCATTATGCAGAATATGTGCATCCAAACAAGCAATTTGCAGAATTTCCAGTTCACCACTTCTGAGTAGTAATTCTCTGTGTGTCCACAACAGCATAATGAGAAACACAGTTCCATGCTTAGTTGATTTATAAGTCATAATAATAAAGACAAAGAGTAGCAGGCTTGCCATGTAATCATAAATGACACTTAACATATTATTCTCAGATTTCAGCACATTATCTTCTCACCAGAGACATCAAAGGGACAGCTATTCTTTGTGTCTCATTGCCGTTTCAATAATGTGTAGTGAGTAAAAAAAAAAGGCAGTGTCACATCTGGTGTAAATCCCGTTTACCCACATGTTGAATTATAGTGATAATAGTTGTAATTGATAGAGGTATGGTTTTTAGTCTGGATTGTTTATTACCATGTTTGTTTATAAAAAAGGTTTTGTGCCTTTGGGGATCTGCACTAGTGAGGCTAACCTAATATGTATTCTGGCTAATGAGTAAGCTTCCCACCTTCTTGCCTATTCCCATTAATTTCCATTTTGTACCTTTAAAAATCCATAAATAAAGCCTGCATGCATTAGTAAATGTAGCTGTCTCCAGTTGCGAGACTGCTGCCAAGCTTTTTATCTACTCCCACAGTCGAACGGTTGATTCTGAACGCTGCAGGGGTTGGAAGGCCAAAGCACAGCTAAGTGGCTCCTCTTGACCTCAGCAGTGATCTCCAAACTGTCTGTTCTGACTGCACACAGACTGATTTTTACCCATTCGCCTCACAAAAACAGTCTAATCTCATAACACAGCCTCAACACCCTCTCTGTGTGCTGTCTCTTTGAATAACACATCCTTTTTTCACCACACCCAGTACAGACATACTGACCGTACATTTGCCTTTGAGATGACTTCTCTCTGCTATTATTCATGCCAAATAATTAAAAAAAAAGGGAATGTGAGGAGAGTGAGGTGGAAAAATCCAAGATGTGAAAAATTAGCTTGAATGACTTGAGAAATCTGGTTCCTGTGACCTACAATGGATGTGCTTATTCTAGTTATCGCTATCTATCTGTAAACTAGATGGCTGAATCATTAGCTTACACACTGAGAGCAGCCATGCGTGACCAGAGGAGAATAATTGATTTCTGAATAAGCATTGGTACTGGAGGGGGAAAAAAAAAAAAAAAGATACAGCTTTGTGGGCCATTGCGCCATATTGAGCATCTTAATACGCATGTCATGAATTATCGTGTGCGGAGTTAATTTTTTTGTTTTACACGTTATGAGCCTCAGCTCCCCCGCCCCCTCTTTTTTAGCACAGCAACAGCACGAAGCTGCACCTCTGCTCACTGTCCATAGGGTGGCAGTGTATGGAGGTGAGACAGCCATGTGCTCTGTGTGGAATGGAGCAGTCACTGGCTATCTGAGCAGATTAGCTTGGAGACAGTAACCACACAGGAATCACACACCCCAACTGCCACTCTCTTTTTGCTCTCGTGATCACGCAACCCATTTGCTTTCCAGGACTACTGATCACTTTTAAACACAGTTTCACTTTACTTGAATAGGATTTTCCTAACTGGAACCAGAGCTTAGCACCAGACACATGTACTGTTTGTTTATCTTGCTGTGTCTTTGTTCACAAAAGGATTTGCCTGAAATGTAAACTTCCTCTTTTACACCACAGCCTGCACTCTGTCTCTTTGTGGCCCTCTTGGAAATACAGTCTCATTCCTCAGAGCCTGTTCTCAGTGCAGCCATGGCAGGCTGAACTACTCTTTTATTCAGATGAATGAGGCCCTGTTTTGCCTGGAGAATCAGACAGACACAGACAGTCCATGTGAGAGCTTGAAGAATGTCTGTGGAAAATCAGGGATTCATTGAAGTATCATCTAAGGTATTACACGTGTGCATTTCTTTGTGTCTGTTTTCACTTTCTGTGTGTGTGATTTCATGGCCACACAGATTTGGCTGATTACTTTCTGGTTCTCAAGCATTTCACAACCTGATTCTTAGCTTTTTCTTTTCTTCATTTCAGCAACCTGTGATCTAGTGGAAACGGTACACCTCTCTGTGTGACAGACATAGTGTCAGATTCTGTTCAAAATGTGTTGCTTTTGTTCGTATATATCAACGTTTACAGCTGAGCAACCGGGTTTTGCTGTATTTCATAAAAAAGCTGTGCTTCCTCTCACTAACATTGAATTGGTTTGTTTGCCAGGTAGCAGCTATCTCCATCTGGAATAAGATTTACCTACATTCATTTTTTTTTTATAAGCAATAGCTTTACCAAATGGCTGCTGCAAGTAAGTTTCACTCTCTTGAGTAGCTTGTGTAGCTTGGCAAAGGGATTAGACATATGTAGCCTACAAGTGTCTTGGTTTTCAGAGTGTTGCGAGGCTGCCAAATGTGACTGTGAATAGCTATGTAAACAAGATAGCTATGTGAGGCTAGACCTTGCACTGATTGCCTAAAGTGAAATACCATTCTTTGGCTCCCCTCACATTTTTACAACTGTGTTAATGATCTCAAATAAGGGCTTGCTAGGTAGCAGCCTAATTACTATCTGTCTGTTTGGGTTGTCTCCAAGGGACAGCTTTATTTTCAGTTAGTCTTTTGTCACCTTGATATGGCTTGTTGTATAGAGAAAAGGGTAACGTCTATTTTTTAAAGGTACTTTTCCTTTTTTTGGTTAATTAACGGAATATTACTCTGTTGAGCAATGTTCTTTTTAGCTGAAGCAGTAGTCCTTGAAAAGCTTGAATCTTCATATCCACAAGCGAGTGGTTAAACCATATTTAGCTGAGTAATTTCCTTGAGTTACTTTGTTGGGAGATTGGAGAGGATTGTTTTATTGCTTCCCCTTCTCCCAAGCCCCTCCAGGCAAAGTCTGTGTTTTAATTAGTCATGTAAGACCCTATTTTCCCTTTGGATTCCCCAACTTGTAAAGTGCTCTCTTAAGAATCCATGAAGGCTAAAAGGGGCAATGAATGATTTGAAGTCAGCTTTTTTTTTTTTTGCTTGCCTACCAACAGAGAAGAGCGGGGGGGGGGCTATCAGTACTTGCCGTCAGAATGAGGAACAGTAACTTCAAGCAGCAGTCACACAGAGTCTTTGTTCTTTATGGATATAGTACGTGTGGCGAAGAGAGAGTCACTGCTTTAAAGCCCCATCTGGAATAGCACTGTTCAAGATTCTAATACGTGAAGAACGACTCCTGTAGATAATACCTGCCTGTGGATGGTAAAATGGTCTCAAGGTTCAATCTAGCACATCTGTTCTTCCTCACTGTGTTATGTTTTGGCAGCAGGGAAGTTAGCTTGTTACACTGCAGAGATTTAGTCGTGTGTTAAAATTGAGCTTCTGAAGTACACCCCCACCACCGCCACAACCTAACCCTCCCCTTGGTTTACAAGTCTGTTTTCTTCTCTCGATCCCTTTTTCCTTCAACTTGTCTGCTCATCCCTGGTGAATGTATTAAATGAAGTTACTAGATATGAGTGCTTAAGAGGCCAGGGCCTCTGAGGCTTGCCAAGTCTCTCACAGGCTTGGCTCAGTCATCCATGTCACTTTTTTCTGTTGTTTCAGCTACTGGCTGACTTATTTGTATTGCTGAGCACTTTCTCTCCCTCACTTGCTCTCTGTGTTTGCTGCCTCTGAGTGGCTTGTTTTTCTCCGGCGTGGAGAAATCAGGCTAAAGCAAACAGTGTGTGTCAGCCACAGCTTTTGTTAAGTATTCATTTTTAATGAGCGTAAGTGGCTACAGAATCCTATAAACCATAAATGGAGTAGTCAGGCTGGGGAGGAAGGAGGGAGGGGCCATGTTGGCCTTTGATTCAGTGGCACTCTTGCAGTCTTTTTGTTTAGTAACACTTGTACTAATTATGTTTGATGTGAATGGAACAAAAAACATTTTCCAAAATGATAGTTTGTGTTGCTGTATTGTGCCATTTTTTTTTTTCTCATACGCCCCCTCTGGTTCTGTTAGCTCTTACAAAGAATTGTTCTCCTTTAATAATCTTTAGGAAAAAGTGTCGCAGAAAAGTGTCATTTTTCTCTTTGGAGCGGTGCGCAGCTCTGCTAGATTTCATTTCCTCTGAATTCACAAAGACGCATCAAGTAACCAGTTTTTGTTCTGTCGGGATTGAAGGCACTGTAGCTGTGGAAGGGGGTGCTGAGGGAAAAGGTATTGTGGTGGGCCGTTTGAATGCTGAACAGAATTGAATAGACACAGTCAGCTTCCCAGATACATGCTTAGGCCTGTAGAATGTGGAGTGCTTTGCTTGTAACTGCACCGGTTGTCTCCTTTCATTATCGGTTAATGGTGCCCAACTTGACAGAGCCATGTGATAAACAGAGGAGCTGTGAAATCCTGGAGGTGGAGTTCTCGTCTGCTTGATAATGGGATCTCATCTGCCAGAGAGGGGAGCCTGCCCCGCCAGCCAATCCAGCTTTGCATTGCACTGCCTTCAGACAGGATTCACCGCACTCAACCTCCACTGCTTTCTTGGGCCAACTTAAGCCTGACAAACCTACTGAGAGAGGTTGGCATTTCACTGGTTTCTTCTCTGAACACATGATGGAATCATTTTTGGAGCCTTTGTATTCCTTGTGAGCTTTGACTGTGACGTGCATTTCTGCCCCCTTATCAATCTTGGATCCTTTGAATGTTAACGTCACTCAGGAAAGGAACCAGACTGTGTGTGTGCGTGTGTAAATATCATAAATATTGACCTTGTGAAATGTATACATATGGTGATAAGGGAGGAGCTGTGGCTGCTGTGGTGTAAGGTTACTATGTGGAGCGGGAGTACAACTTCTCACAACAGTTGCCTCAGGAGCTGGAAAAGGTTTTACCAGCAATTTGTTGCTCAGTAGACCCACCCCCCACCCCCACCCCTACCCCTACCCCTTCTGAAACGAAGACGACAAACATGGTTTGGAGCACAATGAAGGACCCCCTGCACACCACCCTCAACTCAGTGTCTTTACTGCCTGTCTCTCCTGCTGCCCGTGTTTGGCTGCAGTGCAAAAAGAGCCCAATGCACAGACTATTTGCTGTAGTTAATTGGATTTTGACAGTGATCCAATATCATATTTAAGACAATGAAAATGTGTCAGGATACTCTACTGAAATGGAAATCATCCTATTAATTTATAACTTACTGTCCATCTTTGTTTTTCCGCTCCTGAGACCTTGGAAAATAACCAGGATCACATTTGATATGATGTGCAGGCTAACCATTAAAATCAGCCTCCCAAATACTGCTAATGGACTATTCACATTATCAACCCTGCTTGTTTCTGCCTTTTTAATGGGTGGGGTGACTAATTAATTCATTATCCAAAAATGCAAATGAGCTGCACAAGCCTGAAAAGCATTCAGCCGCCTCCCTCTTGTGTATTATCCAGCAGATGCATATACACTAATGTTTTCAGATATAAATCAGCGACCTGCACATAAGAACGTCATTTTGCTAATTCATCTATTTAACCATTAAAACGTGTCACTGCCGCACGGCATTGTGCAGAGAGAGAGAGAGAGAAAAAAAGAAAATAGGCTAGAGCCATTATTTACAAGGCAACACCACCACTGTTACCAGGTTTCGCGGCTTTCATTGTCTTGCTTCAGTGTTTCACTCACATTCTCATCAGCGTTACCATTGATCGGTTGATGATGGTCGGTCGGGCCGCTTTGGCTGCCGTGCACCTCGCTTCCTGATGCAGTTGCAAGCAAACACACACACGCACACGCACACAGTGCACGCAGCGTGTCCCTACGGGGCCGCCATCAATCATCAGCCCCATTGGCGTCCCTCCAACCACCACCGCCACCCTTTTGTCCCTGATGATTATTTGAATCCAGTCCATGTTTTTGTTTCGCTCGGGTTTTTTTTTTTTTTTTTTTTCCTCTTTTTTGAGTGTGGTCGGGGTAATTCTCCTTCACTAGTGTCTGGATAAAGAAAGACTAGGTCAGCCATGTGGATGCGTCTGTTGAACAGCTGAAGAGGAGGAGGAGGGGGGGGGGGGGTTTACAGAGACGGAGGGAGCGATAGGGAGAGCGTGGAGTGTGTGTGTGTGCATAGGAAAGAGAGAGAGAAGAGGGGGAGAGCGTGTGTGAGTGTAAGTGTGTGTGTGTGTGTGTGTGTGAGAGAGAGTGTGTGTGGAAAAGGAAGCGGAGCCTGTAAACGGCGAACTCACTGGTTTCCTACCCCTCGAAATAACTATTACAGCGCTGTGTTACTTTTCATGTGGACACTATCATCGACAGCAACAACAACACGGCCAAAGGGAATAGGAGCAGTTTCGAGGGGGGGGGGGGGGACTAGCTAACGTTATAGTGCCTTTCCTCGGAGATTTCGGACGTGAAGAGTCTGTCAGTAAAGTGAAACCGTCTTTTGTTGAAGCAAGTGCTCGCCTGAGCCCCTCCGTGCAGCGGCGGGTTTTAAAGCTCGAGGGGGCAGAAAGTGTCCGCGTTCGCCTCGCTTTGTCCCGGCTCTTGGATTTGGCCCAGCTCGCTTGCCTTTTTTTTTTTTTTTTTTTTTAAGTTCGGCGGGTCATCTCGGGCAAGGCTCGCGTTTTCAACTTGTTTGCAGCAGGCTCCGGGACTCCGAGAATCACCAGACTGGCGGGTGAGTAGTTGAATACAAAAAAAGATCGCAGGCTGGTTGTGGTTGGTGGAGGAGGGCGCAGGCAGGGGGAGCAACGTGTGGGTGAGTAAAGAAGCGGAATTTGGGCAACGGTGATGACTAAAGCCGAGTGGCACACTAAAAGTGGCTCGATTTTGTTTATATCCGAGGTAGGAAGCGTGTGTGACCTCCAGTCAAATGTTTGTGAGTGCTCCGGCGAGCCGAAAGTTGGCTGCATTGTTGTAAAACTTGGCTCTCTCCCTGGACTGTGTAGCAGACCCTCAAGCAACTTCCATGACCTGGCCAGATTGTAACAGGGTTTCAGCGGCTAATGGTTTTAAAGTGAGAGCAATAATAAAATAAAATGTAAAAAAAAAAAAAAAAAAGTAAACAAGAGGAGAGCTTAAATGGCGACGTCGCTGCCCAGGAAACACACATCAAAGCTGTAAAAACTACTTAAGCGTGTGTATCTGAGCAATCAGTCAGTTTCGAGGAAAGGAAGGAAAGTTGCCTCTTGACAGGGAAAATGTTGAAATAAATCTTGATGAGTCAGTGACACATAAATTTGACGGGTGGGATTTCCCCATGTTTCGCTGAAAGGATTGACTTGGATTTACGGCCTTGCTCTTGTCATAAATTGATTATTGAATGTAATAGCGGAAAGTAGCTGAGTGTTTTTGAAAGAAGAGTGGGAGACCGTGTGTGAACCGGTTGCAAACTGTTGAAGGACCACCAAATTAACTTGACTTCCCCCCTTCAGCACCCCAGAGGCTATGAACTCTGGCCCAAGCACATGCAGCCCTCACTGTGGGGTGAGTGGGGGGGGGGGGGGGGGGGGCTGTTGTTGAAAAGAGCAAGGGGGGGCCTGCTGGTGGGGTGTGTGTGTGTGTGTGTTTAGGAGAGAGCAGCTTAGGATCTGAAAGCAGACTACAGTTATTTGTCTGAGAGGCAGCTTATCCAATGTTTTCCAGTTATAGTAAAAGAGGGAGGAGGGCCTGTTTACTGCAATCACTGTAATATTGCTCATAGTAAGTCTTCATGTGACTCCAGTCAGAAGTGGAATCCACAGGGTCTGTGGCCACATAAGCACAAAGGCTTCAGCCCTGAAACAAGATTCACATCATGGATGGGGGAGAGCAGTGATTGCCTTCAGTCTGTGCCATATAAAACCAATCCCTTGCTGAAATCCCTTACCTACTGCTGTGTTTTTCACAGACCTATTACATGGACTCAGATGTTGCATCGCTAATTGTGAGGAGCTAATCTCCACTGTGCGCAGCTTCCTGTGGCATTATTTTGTCCCCTTGCTAGTTGAGAAGTGACCTCTAGCTTAATGATTCAGATGTGATTAATCCACTTGAGTGGGATGACACTGCATAGGCTAATGTATGACACAAGCACTGTAGATAATGGATGATTGTTGAAACATAAAGGGCATTTATCGCACCTAAAAATTGTTTGAAGGTTTGAGGCTCAGTCGGTTTTAAAAAGCAATGTGAATATGTGACATTGTATAAGTCATGAGGTGCAATCATGGTTAAAAATGTAACAATGGTTGTCTTTCATGGTACTCCAGTCACTCTGAACAATGCTGAACTGTCAGTCAGTGCTCACTACTCTTACATTGGAGTGATCTTTGATTTCAGTGCCATTAACAGATGGAGTGTAAAGGTTTTTGCCTTACTTCCTTTTTACTTGTGATATTCAGATGATGTCACTTGCCATGTGATTTTTAATTGTGCTATTAAAAATATAGCAGTGTGAGTAAGGCGGGGTTTGAGTTTTCCAGTCATATGTAGGTGACACTGTGGCTTTTACAGAAACTCTGACCATGTAATTCACGAGATGTGTCTTTTGTTTTTGACCACTGTTTGTTTTTTCTATTTCATGGTCCCTGAACTGGGCTAGGTTTAGTCCTTTATTAAAGAGATAGGCCTGTTTCTGAAAAGATAACCAGCAGTGAGACAGAAATCATTATGGTTAGGCAGTGTCATAGGGGTAACATGCAATCACAATCTCAGCCTACACTGTCATGTGGGAAAACTTGTATAGCTTGTATTTCTGAACAGATTTTTAAATGGCATCCTCCTCACTTCCCAGGAGGTTAGGATATCCATTTAGTTTCACTACTCGTGAATTGAATGGAAGAGGAAGTGGTGGTCAGCCCTCTTAATGGAGTTGTACACAAGAGCTTGAGTTGGTCTGCAGTGTGGGATTTGTATGGGAAGAGAGCACTGAGCGTCTCACAGTAAGGCTGCCATCGGATGAGAATATAGCAGCCTAAATCTTAATTATGTACACACTGCCATACAGCTGCCTGTATCAGTTCACGCCATCTCTATTTGCAGTGTTCATACCAGTGTTTGTGGGAAATTAAATCTGATGTGCAATTTGATCTGGGTCTGAGTCCGCAGTCTGTTGTTGATTCATGTAAACCAAGGGAAGCATAGTAGCAGTGTGAGTCACCCCCCTTCACAAACACAAGTCTCACCGCTGACACGGTACAGAGAGCTAGTAAACATTCAGCTCGCATACAGGCGCATGTATGAGTGTCACCTCTGAGGAATCTGAGGGGCGATATCCGGATCAAAGAGGCTGTTTCTGACCATACAGAGAGAGAGAGCGATGCTTCATAGAGTGAGGCTGTAACGGCTGTCTAGCTGCTCAGAGGCGGCTGAATGTTTGACAGGGCATTGGAAAAACGTTATTTAATCTGCTCGCATGATGGCCCTCACTGGGATTGCACCATGCTGCGTCTCTGCCCCCTTTTTTCCTCCCTGTGTCAGGATGATGGCAGTTCCTGGCTGGTAGAAAAATACTGTCAGTGTGTTGTTTTTTTTAACGGTATGATGTAATGCATAAAGAATCAGAGAAAGGTGAGTTGTAACTGATGCAGTGTTAGCAGCCCGCTCATTTTCTTTCTAACGAGTGTGTCTGCTGGGGTCTTGATATCGTTTCCATTTGGGTAATAGGCTGAATGACTCAACTATATTCCATTGTAATTACAACGAAACAACCCTGTTGTTATGATAATAAGCTGCATGAATGAAAACAGATGTGACAGTTGACCCATTAAAAATAAACTGCAAGATACCGATCAGGTAAATGAAGGTAGATTACAACTCTAGCTTTTTGGCCGCCTGAACGTGGCTTAACCGCGTATGTCTCAGCCACATAAAAGGTATTGCTTGCAGTTACCCTCCCACTTTTGACCCCAACAATACAGAAATGCAAGAGCAGCCTTGTCATAAAGCCAGGCGGAAAATCAATGAGAAGTCATGGCTTCCATGCCATTGTTGGTATCAGTTCCATCCCCCAACAAAGAGGCAGACTCATGGTTTTGTGGAGCGATGATAAATCTCTTCAGATCTTGTTGATTCTTTAGGGTTTCATTTCTAAATGGAATGAGCTAGCAGGGCATTTCTTGACCTATTGTCCATACAGATAGCAGTGTACCAGTGACTCATTTAGAATACATTAACCACAAATTGACATAGTACACATGAAACAGTCGTAACACTGCTAAGGAGGCAGTACCCTCTGGTGGGTGACTACTGAAATAGAGATGAAGGACTGGAGAGGTGCTTTGATTGTTCATAGAAAATTCCTTCTAATTTGTTGTGTGCACAGAGGAAGGGCCGATATCTTTAATTAACACAAACCTCTGGAGCCAGCGATGAGTGAGAAATTGGTATAATTGAAAATAGGCCCTATCTCCTTTTCCCCCTCTCTGTCTGTACATCCTTAAAGCAGCTGAGCCCATCGGAGGGCACTTTCACACATGTTAAGTGGGGGGACATCTGGCCTCGTTAATTCAGTGCATGGTCATAAAGTGGAATGGCGATTCCCCACAGGGCCGCCTGCTCTGAACACCGTCAGATGGAGCCTGTGTGTCCTCAATGCTTCCTCAACCTCCCTGTTGACTGTCCCTCTGACACCAACTTTGACACTTCAACAAGAACGTCCTCGCAATCTCGGCACAATGTTTAAACACAGGTGCAGATGTCTAGGGAAGATAGAATTGGCAGTGACAGTACATAAATCTTCATGTGCCAGAAAATAAAACTGCGCTACTGTAAAGCTGTAATGTGTGATTTTGACCAACCCTAGTTTTCATTCACTTAGTGCAACAAAGAAACGAGATGCTCTTTGGGATTCTAGCAATTTACTGCACCTAAACAGCCTTTTTTCCCCTCACCATATGTTAAATCAGTAGCCAGTGTTCATTAAGTGTATGTGATATGATGAGTGGGCTGTCGGTCTATATTCCAGTATCCACCTCACGTCCCTGCATCCTCAAGAATGGTAGCAAATAATCAAGTGACAGCGGCGGGGTGAAGCATTCATGTGGCGCATTCATATCCTATTTTAGCGAGTAAACATTTAATGTGTTTAAATGTATCACATCTTTATTTATGCATAGAATCTGCTGTTAAGTCTGAATTATACATTAGCCAATGAATAATGCATCAGTGCCATTCCTTAATGATTACTTGCCAGGCAGCGAATGGTGATATTTGCTGATAAATTTACCCATTGATCTTGCTTGTGTTTAACCAGGCTTGTAGAGATGATTTCTGCTGCTGCTGAAATTTGCGTTTAGGGAGGGGGGGGGGTTTGTGTCAAGGATGTAATCAAAAACAAGCTAATTGTCTGGGTTTTTTTTTTTGTAAGATATCTTTTAAAAATGACAAGCGAGCCCTGAGGAAATAAATGAAATGGATAAAATCTGAATTTTCTGAGCACACTACTCAGTAGTTGTTATATCTCAATTCTACTATTTTCTCCAATATCTCAGCGAGGTTGGTGTGTTTACATATTGTTCCCTTCATGGCTGCTCTTGGGATGAGTGGTTCGTCCTCAGACCTCGACAGATCAATGTGCAATTACAGTGTTGCCTTGTAGTCATTACACAACAGAGTGTGTTTGTCTGTTTGCTTGAAGTACAGCGTGTAGACGATGTCTGTTGGGCTGGTAATTTGGCCCATACTTTGTGAAGGTTGTCTTTTGATACTGCGTCTTTATTGGCGCTGCTCTTAACAGCTGCACTGAGCCAGATTATTGACACATTATCCGTATAATGCTCTGAGTCTTGCATTGCCTAAGCCTTGAAGCACAGCCCGTTACTGTGCAGATATATTGCTGTCCACACAATGAGAAAATATTGACTTGTTGTCACTCACTCATTTGATTAGTTGTGCTGGCGATTCTGCTTTTCATTTGTCACCCTGGCAACGCAAATGGGAAAACACAGCAACAGCCTCTTTCTATCCAGAAATGAAACACTGGAGCATTGCAGACTATCACATCTGGAAAACCTCTCTCTAAGCAGGAACGAATGTCTTTATCACTCACGGTGTATCATTGGCACTTGTCAGCTCAGCTAGTATCCACCAAAAGCCAATGTTTGACAGCTTTTCTCACTGCAGAATGTGCAGCTGCGTGGGAGCGATGTACTCCAACAATTCCACTTTGATTTTACAGCTCAGTTGAGTGAGATTCATCCGTATATTTACAGTGTTGGCGAGTTACTCCATTTTCTTTTGTCTGTGAGAAGAGCAGCTTAAAGCAGTCTGCTGCTGTGTGTAAGCCAGGTCATAACAAGAGCACCTTACATTTAATCCAACAGGATTCATCAGTGCCCTTGTTCCTCCAAAAATAATGAGGTAGACAGTAAGGGCTGCCCCAGGCTGCATGTAGGGAGATGATCTCTCTGAACCGGCAAATCATTCCTGTTTTTTATGCTAAAAAGACAGGCTAATGACTATTCTTGATGTGTGTCAGTGCTTTAAGTTAACTAGCGTTAATTCAGAGAAAGATCTAATGGGCTTGATTGTCAAGCTGAGTTGAGGCAGTCAGCGAGAGGCTTGTGCTCGGGTGGGGGGAGTGTAATTGTTTTTGCTGGCGGTGATTCTCTCTGGAAGGGATGACTGCACAATCCAGATATGTAAACAAGAAGAAACTGAAAGGCAATATGCTGATACCTTGTCTGTTTCCTCTTGATCAACCTAGCTTTTGAAATGCAATTTCTAAGCTTTGCCCAAACACTCCTTGGATTCAGCTTGGCAGTAATGGTTGCTTTACAAACCTGCGTCTGCTCAACTAAGCATTTGAAACATGTAAATCATATGTGGAAATTAGAGATCTTGAGGAAATCATTAACTGTGACGGCGCACCGTAAAACAAAGAGAGGGAGAGTTAAAGACAACAGATGCTCAGAGGGTTTGATTCTGCTTATTGGTGTGTGACACTTATTTGTGCAGCGGAGATCCTCAATGCTTTCATAGTAGACAATGAAGCCAATGCCCTGCCAGTCATCTGTCCTCCAGAGGCATTTGCAGCCTTCTTTTAATGTTTATGCTTTTATCCAAACCTCACATTTCTTTGCTTGCTCACGCCTGGTGTCATTTTTACACACTTTGAATCAGGTTGCTGGTTTGTCTGCACAAGACATCTTGTAATGTTTATCACACTGTAGCAGAGTAGACTTCCACCTCTTATGTTTCATAAATAACAAAGCTGCTCAGCCCTGCGCCAGTAAAAGAGGAAGGTTGCTATGATAAAGTGAGCTGACTCTATTGGTCTGATAAAGATCAACTTAAGACCCACCAGGAAGCAGTCCAGTTTGCAAACACACAGTTTTTGGGGTTAGTGTTTGAGTCAGCGTCGGGGCAAGACCGGACATCTGTCTCCTAGTGATCTATAATGCCCACAATCCCTCCCACAGACTGTCGGCTTTGGCACTCAAGCAGTACACCGGTTGCTGTAGTACACCCAGCCACCCACAACAGTGACTTATCTCGCTAGCATAACAAACAGCGGGCTAACAAAGAGGATGGAAAGCAATAGGACACATAGCAACAGAGGACCTTAAGAGCCCCGTGCCATCATAACTCCACTTCAAAATGGAGGCCTTTGTTCTGAGATTGTTGGAGAGGACATCATAGCAAGGTAGCAGCACATCTTTTCATCCTCAAATACACTCACTCCCACTTGCTCAGTCTGCTGTCGGTGAGGGAGATCCTCTGCCTGATAGAGCTTCAGAGAAAGGTATTCCTCTGGGACTGTTGTTGAGGGTTCTTCCGTGCACTGATTAAAGGGACACTTGTAGATAATCCTTTTAAAAATAGGTCTTTATTGTGGCAGTGGTGGAGTGAGGTGGGGTGTGAGGGGCAGAAAAAGCCCCAGATTGGGATTTTTAAATGGTTATCACCTTGGTATGATCCGCCACTCTGCTAACATAAATATTTAATTACAGGGTGGCTGAAATAGAGCTGTTACAGACTGCTGGTGAGAAATGGAGCTTCTATTTAGAGCCCATACTGTTCCATAAAGTCATGGCATTGGTAGGCAGCCCAAGGTTATTAGTGTGGTATGAGAGTAGTGTGTGTTTGCAGTGTGTCTGTGGGTTGCTGAAGAGTTCTCACTCTTTTCTTGCTGCAGTGATATGAAGGAGAGAAATGCACTCAGTCTGTTATTGAGCATTCACTCATGAATCCTTGATGGATTACGGGTGTGTGTATGTGTGTAAGAAAGAGCGCTGTTGTGGCAGCAGCAGCAGCACTATAGTTAATGCACGGCAGCGATGTTCAGGCGCACTTCACTTCAACTATTTTTATAAGCAAAGCAGCTGCATGTTTTACCCCTTACTACCTTAGGTTTGCTCTGTTTCATTTCACATGGTCCTTGTCCTCTGGGCTCTTGTTCGATGTCATTCATTTCATGCAAAATTGATCACGGAGGCTCGCATCAATGCTTGCTGCGATGAAGTTATCACAGTGTTAAGACAGATTGCCTGACACAGACTCCCATAACCTTACCCTTTCACACTTGAGAGAATAGCACCTTTAAATTGATATCAACCACGCTTTTGGATTTTTGGCTACATTTATTAAGTGAATCCTGTATTAGGACTTGAAAGTAACTGCCACCTCATTTAAACACTGATCTAGGCCTTGTTTGATTTATCCTGTTTACTCATTACATGATAGCTGTGGTGAAAGCAATTACTTTCAGCTTTCAAGTACCTTGCGTTTGGTCACAGCGCGGCTCTTATTCATTTTACTGAAGCTTCCAAGGCCCCGTGGCTTCCAATCAGTCCAGTGAGTGGCATGCGCTAACATCTTGCCTCTCTGTGTAGGAAATAGGTGGGTAAACACAGCAGAGTCCTTGAAGCACTTCCCATTCCTGCTATTGGATTACCGGCTGCCTTTCCGGGCCTCATCTGCACAGATGAGTGCCAAGATCAATGGAGCTCTTAGTGCAAAGCTAATTCGATCAGGACTGGCTTTGCTACTGCTGATCAGAGATTTATTTTTTTTTGACGTGAAACAAAAACTTAATCAAGTCAAGCCCATGTCCAATAGCCCCGTATTTTCAGCCGCTCCAACTCCCATAGACATCAATTAGGAGGCATTTCATATTCATTATTGAATTGTTGGGTTGGCCTGCTGAGAAGAGGTGTGGAGATGAAAGTAGTGAACTGCTGTGTAAAGTGATCTGGCCAGTTTTGCTGAGGGTAGCAGGAATGCTGCCTTTTCTCCAGCAGAGCAACTGGCATCATAAATAAGCTAAGAGCATGTTTTTAGAGGGATGAGGCGTCTTCTGCTTTGACGTTGAGCAGAGAGAAAG
Organism: Trachinotus anak; assembly: GCF_046630095.1. Classification (NCBI taxonomy): domain Eukaryota; kingdom Metazoa; phylum Chordata; class Actinopteri; order Carangiformes; family Carangidae; genus Trachinotus; species Trachinotus anak. The sequence continues at coordinate 12,414,303 of NW_027273855.1, read as the reverse complement.
GGTTGAAGGGCATATTGACCCACTTGTTCTGGAAAGCGAAAAGCAGACTCTTCAGTGCCCCTTGTTCCCCATTAATTATTGTTTGATGCTAATAAAGGAGGGGGGATGGGGCATGTTATGAAACATAATTATTCATTGCAGCATTTCCCCCCAACAAGCCATGCTCCCCCTCCCCTTGTGCTTGGTGTGGAAGCTGCCAAGGCTGTCAATTGAGTACAGCAGGCAAAGATGTCCCCTCAGCCTTTTAAGGAGGGGACAGGAGGGAGCAGGGTGAAGGGCGCCATTTGCCCGAGTGATATATGAGGAGAGACAGCAATATATGTAAGGAGCTGCTGAAAGAAAGATAGAAGGTCAAGGCACATTACACTCCAGCCATTTATTGGCTGAGCACATAGTCTGACCTGAACTGCAAATATAGTTGCTCAGCAGCAGCGGTTTTTGTTTATATATATGTGTGTGTGTGTGTGTGTGTGTGTGTGTGTGTCAATGGCCTACACATTTTAGATTGACACATGTGTATACACATAGATGAATGCAGTACTGTAGTGAATATGCTCTCAGTGACTTTTTATAAGCTTGCAGATGCAGTGGGAAGCTATTTTAACAAGACTGTAGTACCACAAACCTGCCCTCCTAGATTTCCACCCAGTGACTGCAATGGCAGAAGCACTAGAGGCTGATTTCCTATGCATGACCACAGCATATGGTGTGCTTAAACACATCGAAAGCATGAGATTGGTTAATAATTGTCTCATAACATTGTGATAATTGAATGCATTTTAAATAGTAACCAGCACTATATATTATTTTTTTCTTCTGCTGTTACTTTGTTAAATATTAAGAAAACAAATAGTTTAGGTGATGTTGTCTGTGTTGTTATAAAAGATTGTGTCATTGGCATAGGCAGGGCTAAGTATTGTTTCCATTGTCATTAATGGCCCAGCGATGAGAGCAGAAGTCGGTGAGACTGCCGTGCTCAAAGCCTAACATTAACATTCCAAGAATATCTGAGGCTTATTCACAGCAGCTCGGCTGCACAGCCAGCTCAGTTCACCTTTGGTTTAAAGAAGACAACAGCAGGCGTATAGTCAGCCTGAGCAACGTTGTCTTGGCAGTATTAATGTGCCATTGTTATTGCACAGTGAAGGATGCAATGTGTAATCCAATATATTGCAGTTGTTAGGTGTTTGGAAAGATGAAAAATATGCAGCTTGTGTTTGCTGGAGGCATAACACACTATCAGTTAGGGATCAAGTCTCCATTTCACACATGAACAGGCAGAGTTAATCTGTGGATCACTACTGTACACTGTGTAATATCCAGCCTCTCTTCTCATATTTTCCCAAAAGCCTATTGTTCCAGGCTCCTGCTGCTAATGCTGGTTGTGTTTTCTAGCTGATGTGTATTTTTAGGTGAAGACTAAAGCATTTGCTTGTGGTCCCGGTAATAAACTATCCAGGTCTGACTCCTTCAGACTCTTTAAAATTAATTGCGTGTATTTCAACCTACCTGTGTGTGTGGCCTGTGTGTTTGTGGCAGGGTGCACTAAAATGCCACTGCTGTAGACCCAGTGGCCCAGTCCCAGCCACTGCATGTTTTATGAGCTGTCCTCAGAGGATATGGGAGCTCTGAGCTCAGATCCTGCTTGTTGTAGCAGTGTTTTCATCACTCCTGGCCACTTTCCCCTAGGTTTTTTTCTTTTTTTCTTTTCTTTTTGATGAGGGAGAGGAAACGCATCCAGAGTCGGGCAATATTTACAACACAGCCCTGTCTGTGGCTGTAGTTTAAGAAGCGTGGCTAGCTGCATGGAGGCCTCACAGACTCATGATTCATATTATTCTCCTCATGCGCGCTACAGAGGGTGCTTTCCCCTCTGACTAGGATCACTGGCCTGCGCGACTGAGATGGTGGATGACAAGACTGAATATTCCGCTCCCATAATCACCTCCACTGACTGAAGCTGTCCTTTTCCTTGGACAAACACATCTCCAACTGATGAACATTTGCTGACAGTGTCTATTTGCAGTGCTTGCATGGTGACTTGTGAGTTATAGCTCTGGTTGCGAGAATGCTTAAATTAGCATGGAGGATAGCGAACAAACAGGGATGTTATGTGTAGAAGACAAATCTTTTTTTATGTTCACAGTGTCAGTTATTCATGATGGTTGGTTGGGTGGCGGTTGGTGGTTAAAGGAGAGGCATTTGCATATGATATAATAGCCCTTCCTAATTAGAGTTAATACCATCCTGTGGTATCTAGAGGTGGAGGTGTTTTTTTGGCTCGGATCATTATAAGACGTTGAATGGAGGGATTGCCCCCCCCCCCCCCCCCCCCCCAACACCACCACCACACCCCTCCACACCTCCACCCCCCCAACCATCTGCTCATGGACCGAGCAGAGTTTGCCACCACATAGCTAAATAATTTAGATGGAAAGGTGGTTTTGTGTACTGACCTAATGGCTTTGTTTTTGGGAGCTGTTCTTGAAGACATCCTTCAGTGCCCCCGCTGGCCTGTGCTGTCAGTCTGAGACCTCAGAGCTGTCTTATCTATCACTCTAATCTATTTATGTTAGTTTTTCCTCCGTGTTGGCACGTCACTCTGTGTGGCATAGTGATTAGAGTAGCTGGAGGATGTAGGGCAGCCGCATGAATACATTTCCTCCTCTCCCACACTCATTTAGACTACCAGTTGGGGTTGAACTGACGGATAGGACTGTTAAGCTGATAGGCAGATCTGGGAGGAAGTGGGGATATTTGATTGCAGAATATCAGTGGAAGTGGTACATGATTGAGTGCTCACATATTAAAATCTCAAGAGTCCTTTCATTTCATCGGAAGACAAAATCAAATCAATCTTTTCACTATATACATCTGATTGTGAAAATGTCATGTAACTCAGCCACCCAGAGCTCTCTTCTACTTTATACAGATAAATGCACATGATCCAGATTTTTTTTTAGTGTACGTCAGCTTTGAATGTGTCCCTAGTGTGTATTTGTACCTCTCCTGACCCCAGCTTTACCTCTGGGTAAATTTCCATTACAACAGCATAATTCACCAAAAAATTGAATTGTCAGTACCTCTCCAGAGGTGAAAGACACTAGAAATCCTTTCGAATCAGGCACTTTATTTGCACTGCAAAAAAAAAAGCAGCCCACTGATGTACAGGGAAACTCAATTAAGAGCCACATTCATGATAGCGCTGTCCGCCGCCACATACCTCACATTCTCCCGCTTCTCTTATCAAAGACACACTGGGAGAGGTCCTTTACTGTAACCGTGAGCAGGCTCACAGTTACATTTCTCAAGAACACCTCATTTAGTGGAAAGGGGAAGGGTGACAATGGACAACCCTGGCTTTTCCCTCGGGAGCCGTGTCAAAACATGATGCCTCGTGAAGCAGTCAGAGCTGCCGAAATGGCCTTCAGCTTTGCTCTAGCCAGACAAACGTGGCAGACTGAGAGAGTGACTGTGTCTTGAAGTAGCTGGTATTAGGCTGCAAAATGAAGTCCTTCTCACAGACCCTGTAGATAATGGACATGTTGGGTTGTGGTGCGGCCCCCTCAGGGCCATTTGGAGCTCTCACGGAAAGCACACAAACAGGGACTAGAGGGGGATTTAGCCTTCTTTTAGAGATGGAGTAGAGGCTTAGACCCTGTGCAGCACACAGTCTGATCCCTATGTCTGTGGTTGGAAGTACCTGTGGACTGCTGGACAGAAAATATTATTGACTTACTGGGTATCAGTTTGTATTATTAAAAAAAACAGGAGATGGAATTTCAGCCTAGGGAGATGTAGATTTTTTTTGGTTTATCTTTTTAGCCAGTGACAGTTTATTGTTGCTCACAGTGTCATTGTACATGAGAATCTGTTCTTGTGTAGCAGTACTTTGCTTTTTACCATGGAAGTCTCTAGGCAGGTTTAAATGTTGATGTTGGAAAGCCCCAAGCTATCTTTTCTCGAGCATGGCTTCTACCTACTAAACTAACCCCGGATGCCAGCTAAAAATAGAGCCTTTGTGAGCACAGCTTTAGCAGAGGAAAAAAAAGATGTGGTTACTCATCAGTGAATTGAAAAACAAGTGGAGCAGACAAATGTCTTTGCCCTGCCAATGTGAACTAAAACAGAGAGGGCCTCAGAGTATAAAGTAAGCCATGATTGCACCAGGTAAGACAAAGCAGGCAGGGTGCAGAGACCACAGAGAATCCCTTATGAAGTGGCCTACCCCTCGCCTCCAGCTGAGCCTTTCATTGTGCTGTTGTTTCTATGGGGCTTGAATGGCAGCTTAGATTAGATCGCACTGAGTAATGGATTGGAGCTGACGAAAACCTGCTGCAGCTCAACATCACCACAGCTAGGATCCATGCACTGCTGAGGATCTTGCTGGTTTATTCAGATCAATTTGAGTTGCCCTTATTGTTAATAACCTTGTGTATATTCATGCTAACATTGTTCTCCTCTAATCTGTATTCATGCGAGTATTTCATTCAATCCCTTTGCAAAGCCGGCCCTAAATCCTTGCCAATCACATTTTGCTACTTCATAATTCTACAATTGAATATGCCATGAATGACTTTTCAGTCTCTCCCCAAAACTGAGTGGATCACTGTGCTGGTTATATTGTTGGTAGATTCTGTTTTGCATTTAAATGTAGACATTTCTAGTTTCTCTCTTATTTGTTCTATAAAATGCTGTGTGAATAAATGTCCAGCTTTGGCAAATGTATAATCCAAGATAATCAATTACTAAAATTTGGCTTGATGAAAAAAGAAATCCTACAGCTTTATGACGCTGTATAGGTACTCAAGCACAGCGTGATAATTTGTGTGTTTATCCTGAGACAGGTTTTGATTAAAACTACAGAGATGAGCATGGATTTGAGTAAATGTGGGAGTGATTGGAATGAATAAAACATGGCTTTTTAAAAGGCTGTTCAGCAGAGAGAGAGAGAGAGCGAGAGGAAAAAAAAAAAGTGTTTAGTAACAGAAACCTGCTGTGTGGCCATTGTGGGGGATGATGTGTTAATCGAGCCACAAACTGTGTGGTTTTTCAGGCCAGAGGTCTCATTTAAACAGGCATGGAAAAGAGAAATGTATTTGAGCGGGGCCCTGCTGGCTGCTAGCCCTTGACTCCATTGCAGTAATGTAAATGGTGGATTAGGTGCCATTGGCTGGGACCCCCTCAACCCCTCTCCAGCCACTGCCCCCTCCTTCTGTTTTCCATTAAGACAGCTGGTATCTTTCAAAGGTTCCTGGCCCCGTGATTGATGTGTAATAGTTCCAAGCCTCACCTGCCCCCTCACAGTGTTATTCATCGGCCAGGCAGCCAGCGCTGCTTTCTACTAAGCACTTTGTTTCCCAGGTTGTGGGTGGAGAGCCTTTTCCCTCCCTTCCTCTCTCTGTCTCTACTTTCTCCCTCTCCTCTTCCCTCTCAGCCATCAATACATTATGACTTTTCGATGCCACAGTGTTACTGCTTCACTTCGCACTGACTCACTCAATTTGTTTCGGCTTCAAATTGCTCTTTTATCTGTATCAAGCTAAGGCTACAGTTGTATAACACATTAGCCATAGACACTTAAACGTATTGTTAATTGACCAGTAAAAGTGTTAACATAATTAAACGTGAGCACGGTCATGTATGTATGAAGAATTTTTGTTGCTTTGAGGGTTAATGAATGCAATGTTAACATCAGCAAGGTAATTGGAGATACTACTATGGATCGAGGCAGTTACATAAAGTGTATCCAGATGCAAACTAATCACACCTAGATTTTAAAGATACTTACAGAGGCCTATAGCTGCCCACAACATCAAAGGAGAATGGGGCAGCCCTCCATTTGCAACAGTTCAGAGTCCTCGTTGGATTCAGTGGAAGAGGCTTATGTTACTGATTAGAGGAGAGAAGAGGTGCTTAGCTTATACACAGACTCTGGCAGCCCCCAGGATTAGAGCTGTGCTATCAAATGGTACCTTCATCAATGTTTTCATGTTCCCCACACCTCCAAGTCACGCTGCTGGATATGGATAGAAGAGAGGGGGGGGCGGGGGTGGGGGTATGTATTTTTGCACACCACCAGAGGTGTGTGTCCGTGCGCACACATGCGTGTTAGAGCTCTTTTGAGCCCTTCCGTGTTCTGCGTGCACTAATGTGTTCTTGTGTGTATATGTTGGCAGCCCAGTGGTCGCCGTGGTAACTCATCATTAGGTGATTAATGGGGCTGTGACGAGGCTGCGGTTTAATCAGGCCCGGTGTTTGTGTTGAAGGCGACGACAAGAGCAGCTGCCCTGTCAGTTGGTGTCTGCTCACGAGATGACAGCACCCGCTGCTGAGGAGCGCCGTTGTCAAACGTGCTTCATTGTACGTGTGTGTCTCTGTGTGTATGTGTGTGTCTGTGCTTTCCAAAAGCCTTTCTTCCACCTTCCCCTTTCCTTCTATTCTTCATCTCACATTCTTTCTGGCTCTCTCAATAAGTGCACGTTCACTTTTCAGGCGTGCTGTATAATTTTCACTCGCTGCTGCTTTTGCTTTACCTGGCTCAATCTCGCCGTCCCTCCTTATTGACTCTCCATCTCCCACCCTGCTATCACAACCATGGTAACGCGGCTGCTGATTGCCTGGTCTGATCCTCTGGGGGCTGAAATAACTATTTCTACTTAATTTGTTGCTGTGGGGGTGGAGGGGGCAAACACTGGCAGTAAATGAGAAGCCTCCTTTGTAGGCGCAGTGTGTAGGGGCAGTGTAGTGCAGACAGCGTGCTGTTTCAGCTTTGCCCACTTCACTGTTTATGGAGGATTTCATTATGGCATGAGAAAGTGGTAGCTGAGCTCTTTTGAGTGAACGACGATAGCTGAAAATGGCAGTGGACTGGGCATGGCAAATGACTGGCTCAGCCTCTCTGCTCTCCCTTTCCTTAGCCAGTGGATTGCTGTGTTCTTCCCTCCAGAGCTGTCACTTCACATTAACACAGTGGTGACTGTCAGCCAGGGCAGAGAGCTGGGGTTGGGTGCAGTCCAGTAAGCCAGAGTACACACACACACACACACAGATGAGTAAAATTGAGCCTGGTGTCATCACAGATGGTCTGCGGAGAAGCTAGCCAGTTAACTCTGTCATTGAGCTTTATGCTGTGTCCCTCCCGTGGCATTGTGAACGACAAGCAGCGTCTTGTGCTGAAAAACCCCTCGACACATTATCTCTGGGGAATTCTGTAGGCTGCAAGCCTCCGCCTCATTGCAGCGCTACCTTCTTAGGCTTACACAGTTACAGCTTCCTTTTAGCTTATTGTTACAAACACTACATGCAGCAGTTTGCTTTATTCTTTGCCCACTCTCTTTTTTCTTTTCTTCTACCCTTTAATAACTCTGTTTTACTGCCTCTCTGAAAGAATGGAAATGCTTGAGCAGGAAGCTAGAAGGTTCTGTTCTTTGATAAAGCTACTCAGTGCTCTCCAGAGTATACATGGTTGTGGAGGGAAGTGCCAACAATTACTGTGATGTTGAGAAGAGTTAGCACAGCTGCCTGATCTCTATGAACTAATCTTGTATTTCTCACCCACAAAAGATTTCCTCCAGCACAAAACAATTCTTTTTACTACGTGTAGCTTCTGTACAGTAAGGATGATACTCATTGACACATGCTAATTATCCCTCTTCTTTTATTTACAGCTTTTCTGAAACACTGGGGTTGTTGGTGTGGCCAAATTTTCCCTGGATTTGACTGGTAAATTCAGAAGACTGAAGCCCAGGCTCACAGTCTACCTTTCACGGAGGCCCAGCCGTGAGAGGACTGAGGAAGGCACGTGGCGGATCATGACGGCCGACAAAGAGAAGGAGAGGGAGAAAGAGCGGGACAGAGACAGAGACAGGGACCGGGACAAGAGAGAAGCCGGTAAGTCCCGCCGGCAGGACGGGGACCGGGGCGACCGCGAGAGTGAGAGCTCAAGGCCCCGACGCAGCTGTACGCTGGAGGGTGGGGCCAAGAACTATGCAGAGAGCGAGCACAGCGAGGATGAGGACAACGACAACGGCAGCACAGGTGGAGGCAGCGGCACGGCCGAGGAGGCCGGCAAAAAGGGCAAGAAGAAGACGCCTAAGAAGAAGTCACGCTACGAGCGCACAGAGAACGGAGAAATAACATCCTTCATCACAGAGGACGATGTTGTTTACAGACCTGGAGGTAAGTCCTAGTCGTGGCTAATCTCATTATGTCAGCAGGTGAGCCACATTCATTGGTATGGTCACTAACTACTGTGAAATCAATCTCTTTCTCAGTTTACTGATAATTGTTGGCCCAACTTATAAACATTGCATTGACTCATTTACTTCATTCCACTTTTTTCTCAATAAGCTTGTTTTAGGACTTAGAAAACACATTTTTAATTGATTAATGATTGATTCCTGGGCTCTTAAAGAAACAGTCATCTCTATTGCAATAAGCTGCTGAGGGATTGCACATTCTCCAAAGTAGCAACTCTCTAACAGCAGTATTCCCTCAGGCTAGGGGCCAATGCATCATACAATCAATTCCAAGTTGACCCACTCTGTGCTTTGTCTTGGGCTGAGTCAATAAAGCAAAGTGGTGCTTCACTAGATGATGTGATAGTGACGACAGCCATGATAATGATTTCATCCCAACACCATTTGACTCACTGAAAGTATGCTATCTCCTCTGGGGCCAAAAGGTACTTTAGCTTCCTGGAGAGATGTCTGAGCTGTGGTACACTGTCTTTATTATATTGGATGAATGAGGCTAAAAAGAGAACCAACCTTTTCTGCAGCTGTAAACATGGCCTGTCTTTCACCTACTGTTTATAAATTGGCTGTATTAGAAGGGGGAATGTCAACACTCACTGTCAGTAGGAAGCAAGGCTAGCTGGTCGTGTGTGTGTGTGTGTGTGTGTGTGTGTGTGTGTGTGTGTGTGTGTGTGTGTGTCTAGTCTGCTCTCTCTCTCCTGCTGCTCTGTGCTGTCCACCTTGCAACTAAATCATTGCCGGCATGTCTTTTCATTTATGTAGCAGCTAGCAAAAGGTCAGGTGGGGAAGAGGAGGAGGGGGGCACATTGCTTGGGTATTTAATGGGAAGATGTGGGAAATTACAGTCAGTGTGTTAGGTTTCTTCCTCTCCAGCTACCTACACATACACACAAACACTCACACAGCACTCAGCCCTCCTTTTCTTTTCCTCCTCAGCTACTAAATAGATGACTTCAAGTAGGTGCAGTGAAACAGCCAGACCTCCCCACCCTCCACTCTCCGTCTAGCTGCGTAATCCTGTTGGCTAAATTATCTCTGTGTTGGTATCAGTGGAGGTCCTCAAGCAAGAAGTCACACTAAACCAAAGCCTTGTTGTTGCTCACTCTATTTCTGTCCGTCTAACACTCTGCAATGGACTCCATTGAAGCCTTTTTTTGCTCCGCATTTCATGTTTAATAGAGAGAGCACCGGTGCTTTGTCTCATAGTCAACCATGCAGAAAGGGGGGAGTAGAGAGGGAGAGAGGTGGGTAAAGAAACGGAAGCAGTCAGTCACATCAATGAAACATTCAGAAGGCATATAAACAAAGTCGACTGTCTCAGTGGATTAGCCCTGCCAAATATTTATATTTCCACATCCAAGTGAACAGCATAGCCAGTGTCGAGTTGATGGGGAATATTTATGTTTCCTGTCTTCTCCTTCTATTAGTTTGACAGGTCTAGATTGACCTGGGTGTCACAGCCTGCTCCCACCATGTAGACTGGAGCTGTTAGATTGGTTTAGATTAGGGATGAACCAGGATTGGTTGGTGTGAGCCCCAGCAACACTACACTAGTTTGTAATTTACCTCCTATTGTCAAAATGGAAAATCCTCCACCTCAGCAACAGACCTCCTGCTGTTTCCTCAGCTTATGTTCAAGTGGTGTGTGTGTGGGTGTGTGTGTTTGTGTGTGTGTGTGTTTTCCTCCTCCTGCTTGGTCATTGGTAGCAACCATCTTGCAATCAGATTTGATGTGTGCAGTTTAGGCAGGCTCAAAGCCTGGAATGGATTATGCTTTACTAAATGTTAAATCCCTTTATAGCCGTCTAGTGACACACAATATGTAAAACTGACCACCCTCTGAGAGGGATTTACACTGCCCCAGACATAGGGAGAGAGAAGACATTGTAACAGAAAGCAACACAGAAACAGAAAGAAACTGTGAACAAAGATACTACTCAAACTGTCTGCTCACTCCCAATCTCCAGCCACCCACCAATCTCTGCTTAGCCTTTACATCCCTTGAAGATGGGTTCAGGCAGCTTAATGCACATTGATTTGATGGGGAAAGGTGGAAGGAGAAGTGCAATCGGCCAGTAGGTGGGCCTGCAGCTAACTAGCTCTGCTGCTCCTTAAAAAGGACGGAGGAGTGTGTCTTTGGTGGTGGCCAGGGGACTGTGTCCCGGGCCATTTGTATGGTCGGCTGCTAGGGTGAACAGCCCAATGCTGTGCAAGCAGACATGCCAAATCGATCTGTGCCCCGTGGCTGAGCGCTCACCACTTCCCCAGGCCCAGCCAGACACCTCGAGAGCCTGTTCTCTACACCTCCACCCCCAGATTATAGATCCTCTCTCTGGAGATTATACACACTGCCATGGGGGCTCAATAGGAGACACCCTAGAAGCACAGAGACACACAAAAAACTTGTCAGTACACACACATACACAGCACGCTGATAACCAGTATTTGTGCACACTCACAAGTGTAACGTAACGCATATACATGCACACACTAACACCATTACACAAGGTCTGCTTTTAATAGTTACAGACACAGTCTCTATCTATGACAAGCACACTGCTGCAACACACCCAAGCTCGGTCTAATAGACAAACAAGACTATCCATTCGCTCATCCCTCCTCTCCACTGCAGCAGGACTCTGCTTCGCGCTGCAGGTGGCTGGCTGCCATAGCATGTCTCCCTGCTTCCTAACTGACTGGCTGGCTGTTCTGTTTAAAATGGAGAGAGCTAATGGAAACCACCTGCCCCCGCCCCCCCTCTACTTCTTCTGCCCTTCTACTTCCATGCATCTCACACAACATGGCTTCCACAGCTAACTCGCAGAGTATCAGCGCGATGTAGACAACACTTGAATTCATTTATTAATTTCTTTTTAGGAAGCGGTAGGTTTGTGTACTGTGTGCACTGTAAAATACAGAGAGAAAGAATCACCTTGTGAATATGAGTGTTCGGGAGTTGCTGATGTGGACAGCTGGCACTTCTTGCTACAACCAGAACCCTAGGGAGTGTGTCTGTGTGTGTGTGTGTGTGTGTGTGTGTCTGTCTGTCTGTGTGTCTGTCTGTCTGTGTGTGTGTGTGTGTGTGTGTGTGTGTGTGTGTGTGTGTGTGTTTTTCACTATATGTGTCATATGCACATGCAGTGCATTGTGCAGCAGGAGTATATCTGACACACACATGTAGAGCTGGATAACCCAGCTCTCTGTATATGTATACGTGTGTGTGTGTATATATATATATATATATATATATATATATATATATATATATATATATATATATTCCCCACATCATGTCTCCCATACACACACACACACTCTCTATTACTATTGATGTACATTATCCTTATTGGTGCAAATGGTGATATTTATTAACCATATTAGGTATTGAACAGATGCAACATATCCATGTTAAAAACAGTTTCTTTGTCAGCCCAGTAATCGTTTTTTTACAGTGCAGTTTGACAAATGTAATACAATTGAATTCTGAACAAGCGTAAAATATAATTTCACTAAGGCTTTCTAACCAGGACGGCAAGTGTAGAGGCTTAGCTGACTAGCTGACTTACTTAATGCTCCTTCACAGTTAAGCTCATACACCAGTTAAAAAGGGCCTGAACTTCATTCATTACCTTTAAAGTGAAATGCACCATAGAATTCCATCATCTATTTAAATTTGTACTGCCAGTGATTTTTGTCCAACTTAAGTGCCTTTTTTTTTTTTTTTTACAGATAGATATTGAATTCAGAGCAAAGTAAATTGTACTTCATAGGAACGCAATACATCTGAATTCTGTTTTCAGTGTGGATCCTCTTGAGAAGCCAGTATAATGTGGTTCAGTAAGTGTTGGATTGGTTATTCCAGAGCCAAGACACCGTAGGCAAGAGCTCGATTAGCATAGCACATCCCCTCTGCTACAAAGGCTAGCTGTCGATTGGTTTGCTGTTTCCAGTCAAGCTAACATGAGGGACAAGCCCTTGGAGTCATCTCTTATTGAAACATAGCACTGTGAATCTGTAGCCTGTCGCTAACTGAACAGATCTATTTTTAAAAAGCCCTCTCTGCTCTCCCATCCCTCCCCACGCTTGAGACTCTGGGAGAAGGGCTTTTTAGTGAAATCCAACCACCTGCCGACTGCTAAATGAGAAAGCGTGGGCTAGCCGAGAGGGAAAGAAGAGGAGGAGGGGGTGGTGTTGTCAAAGAGCCTCTGTTCTCCCCTAGGAGCTCAGTCAGCTGTAGGCCTGCCCTATTGTAGAGAGCTGATGGTATCACTTGCCAGGTATTTCCCTCTGCTTTTCCAGTGAGAAGAAGGGAGATTTGTTGGGCTGGTGGATGAGGAGAGAGGAAGGAAAGTCGGGGAAGAATCAAGTGCCTCCATGCCTTGACTGCCTGTTAGACCACCCCACTGGGAAGGACCCAGCAGGAAATGGCACAAGGCAGTCGTGGTCATCAGCAGGTCTCCCTCACAGAGCTGCTGTGGTTGATGGTGGATCAGTAATAACACTAGTTTCCCTTTTTCCCCCCAGCCTTTCTGTCTTTCTTGGCCCTCTAGTCCCCCTCACACCCCTGTGGTTCCATTATTGCATTCTTTGTGCTATTTAATTTTAGGATCAGTACACTCAAGGGGGGTGGCACTCCTAAAGCCGAGCACTACTCTGCTGTGTGTGCTCTGCCAGTTTGAGCCGAGCACCTCTTTTAACAATGCAGGTGCGTCCTGCCTCATGGCTAACACTCACCACCTGCAAGCATGGCTTAAACAAACACTCCTCTTGATTTAATAAGCCTGTCTTGTATCCTAAAATATGCTTATATTCTTGCTGTGTTTAGCTGATCTCATTCCATAGCACGCCCCCATTCACTGTTGACAAAACACTTGTATATATGGCTGTGTTCACAGTGTGACTTTTCCATTGTTGCTGGCTCGTAAAAGAAAGCCAAGCTGATATTACCTAAGACCTCCCCCCTCCCTTCTGCTGGAATGCTGCAGCAAATTAAACAGCATCTTATTTGCTTAATACAGAGCAAGTAGGACATGCTCTTTTGCTGAGGCTAGGTGTGTTTTAGATTAGACATGCTTGGCAGTCATAAGAGAATAGCTGGCTGAACAATGAGCTACAGCTGAGAAAATTGCTATGTAAATATGTGTGTATGTGTGTGTTTTACAAGGTTATAACTGTGAATATTTTGTGGCTTGAACTCGGCAGTGACAATGTAATTGGAGAAACAACAACCGTCAGGATCAGTTTTCAGAGAAGCGCTCAGGTCTGAGGAACTGTGCCCGGTAGCTTCATCATTATCTCCCTGTGTCGAAGTATTGAACTTTCTCTCGCTCTCGGTCTGTCTGTCTGGGTGGCGTGGCGGTCGGCAGTGGATTGCAGGGTGGAGGCGAGTAGAAGTTAAAGTTATGGCTGCCGAGGGAGTGAGCGCGCTCATCTACAAAGGCCCTGCTGCACCGAAGGCCACATCCATCCAGCTAACACACACTTCAACCCTAAAGAAAAAAAAAACCCATCCCCCCACATAGACCCCCACCACGGCTAAACCCCTAGTCCCTCCCCTTTCCACTTCTCCACTTGAGCGAGGAGACCCACTTCCAAATGCACAAAATGGCAGGAATGTTTAACAAGCCAGGCAGACCCTGGAGGAACCGTGTGGCCCTGCTTCAACAAGCCGCCCCCCCCACCCACCCAACCTCCCTGAGCGCCGCTGCCTCCTTTTTGTTCAAAGGGCAGAGTCTGAAGCGTTAACTTGATTTTTAACTTTCACAGAGATTCATGTTATAGTTGCTTTCAGAGAAATGCCCTTGAGGTAGTAGACTTTTAGTGCCCAGGATGAATTTAAAATGTGCTTTTGACGTTCGAGGAATAGACTCGCTTGCTGTCTGTGAATGATTAAACTAGATCCCTGTCTCTCTTTTTTCCCACCACCTATCTTTTTCACTCTCCCTGTCTGTTCTTTATGCCTGCTGATGTACTCTGGGGTGTAGACACAGAGATCTGGCCTCTCTAAATCAATGTGCCGACGAGGTGAAGGGACACTAAACCCTAATTCCCCCGATTTGACTCCTCTGAAACATGTCATCTCATTCAGATTAGTCTCTTTTGTTCTCTGCCCTCCCCCCACTCCCTCCCTCCCTCCCGCTCCCTCCCTCCTGCTCCCTCCTCCGCCTCTACTCGCTTCTCTCTGTCTCTCTCAACACACACACACACGCGCACACACACGCACACACACACTATGTCGCTCACAGATCACACAATAGTACTGATGGATATTTTCATTCATGTTATCTTGTAAATGACTTCCAGGGATGGTGTAGAGGAGGGAGAAAAGGAGAGAGAAAGGAAAAGCGAGAAGAGGGCAGTAGTGAGAGAGATAGAATGCGTCACTCAGTCAGCAAGGGTGATAACCCCCCCCTCCCTCTTTAGAACAGCTCATTCAGCCTACAGCAGATAACAAGCCCACCCTGGGGTTACACACACACACACAGACACACATATACACAGCCTCTCAAAAAACAAAGCCCATGATGTCACAGGCGCACTCGTACACACCAGCCCTTCTACAAATGGTATCTTGGGTGTCAGGGCCATTTAATATCTTTGCCACCCCTCTTTTCCTCTGCAAGCGGTAAGATAAACCACAGCCAGATCGATAACTCTGTTGACACAAACAAATAAATAACAGATGATGGCACTGTCAGTCACTGGAAAAAGCTAGCCGCACATCTTTTGTTAGGGAAAGTGTGGCTCAGTCCGTCTGTACGGCACAGCTCAGCGCGCGTTTGGGTGAAATGAGCACTAGCACTTTTTGTGTTCTCAGTGGAAGTTTTACCTATGGTGGCTTCTCTTTTTCTTTTTGAATCAAACCTTGCAGAGCTGTGAGATAGTGGAGCAGATTAGCCTCCTCTTCATGGCCTTGTGTATGTGTGAATGTTAGAAAGAGCGCTACGCTCTGTTGCACCAAACGGTAGGCGAAACCAGCCCTGGGAACATTCAAATAGCTTGTTGCTTTGCTGCCACCTGAATAGAAGGTCAGTTTTCAGTGGGTGTGTAATCTTTTGATTTTGATTGTTTTGGTTTTTAAATGGTAACCCTGTAAAACAGAATTCTTGCTAGCTCAACAGGCAAAACAAATCAATTTTTTGCTCAGTTTGATCATACTCATGGTTTTGTGTTTCAGCTAAGAGCCAAGGTGAATGGGAGACTATTATGCTAATTTGACTTTTTTTCAGATCTCTTTTTCTATAATAATTCTAACCCTTGGCTGTTTCTGGAAAGTGCTGTACCAGGCTCAGCAGTAACCATTAGCCATGTCCCACACCACCTCCTCCTCCTCCTCCTCCTCCTTCTCCTTCTCCTTCTCCTCTTCTCAACAGAAGTGGTTGTGTGTTTTTTGTCCTCTGCAGCGTGAATGTTTTTGTTAAGGGGATGAGGGTTCACGACCTGGCCATACCACCAGTCACATTCAATTTAACAGCACAGCCGGTCAGGGCCACCTCCTCACACACATTACGAGAGGGTTGCTTTTAATACTTGTGAGGGTTATGTAATTTGGCAACATTTTAAAATGCGAATGAGAGGACACAGGGTGGATTTCTTTTTTTTTTTTTTTTTTTTTTTGCTGCTAAGCTTACCCAGAGCTAACTAGCTATATATAGGGGCAATGATAGAAGTTGTCATTTTGTAGAAACAGGTTACAGTGATGACTGCAGGGTGAGTTGGGGTTAAAGCTAGTATTGCTCACTGGTGTATAAAAGGAGTGGAACAATAACATAATTCCCCTTGGGCGTAATGTTTGCTTTGGAAAGGCAACCTTGTAGTGTTCCAAAAGTCCTTAATCCTATTACTCGCATTCCAATTGAATTTGACTCAAGGAGAAAAATGTCTTTTCAGCAGAGGTATCAGCACACAAAATAATATATTACTGAGTCTGGCTGCAGAAAAACATGAAAGCTTTGGGAAATGTGAACATCATCTTTCAAATTCAAACTGTTTTTTTTTTCTTTCTTTTTTTTCTCTTTTCTCACTTGCAGATTGTGTGTACATTGAGAGTCGGCGGCCCAACACTCCCTACTTCATTTGTAGCATTCAGGATTTCAAGCTGGTGAGTACATTTTCACTTCATGTCTTGCCTGTTTTATGTCCCTGTGTCCTCACACTGGCCTGAGGTTCAGCATCAACCCACCCACTCGCACACTGACCCACCCACCCACCATGTCCCACACTGAGAATACAAACTGCTGTTTCTCAAGGGAGAAGAGACTCCAGAGGAAATTGGGGCTACAATGGCGTGTGCACCATAATTCTGAGATACAGGTACAGAGTTGAAGTCTGATGAGAAATGAATACAAATCATAGTGAAATACACTTTAAAATCAGTTCATACCCTGAGGTTTGTTTTTAAAAGGGTTATGTGGAAAAATAAAAATCCCTCTGAGAATCAGGCTTGAATATTAACCACCTTTGTGATCCACTGGCAGTGTAATAATGCTTGTAATGGAAATAAAGATGTTTGTCGATGCACTTAATTGATTTAATGAAGGAGACCTTCACCAGTTTTCAATTGATTTTTTTTACAACCTAATGTGGCCAAATTGCCTCTTTTGCTGAATAAAGAAAGAAATTAGTTTTTAATTTGCTACTGAGGATGGCTGATTCATCAGGCTCGGTCAGTTTAGTGAGGTGGTGCATGTTTACGACACCTAAAATGTATCACAGGCGTGCGCGCACACACACAATTGATTTTCCCACACTCCATTTTCTATGTTTGCTAAAGGGGAGCTTACATTTGAGTTCACCCAACAGATTTGTCTTTGTTCATGCTGATAAAAAAAGATTTAACAATGTGGTTTAAGATATGTTCTGAGTCTGCTACATTGTAGTCGACTAATGACACGCAGCATGGTTTTTAGAAATCATGAATGAATCACAGCTACCTGCAAACCATGCAGAATTTCTTTTTCAAGCAATATATAATCTGGGAGTGCTGCACTATCAAACCGGGTGTTTTCACCCCCACTTATAATAATGGTTGTTGATAATAATGTGCGATTTATCTCAGAGGTCATTGTCATAGTTCACCAAATATGAAGTGTGAAATTGATTATGCAACTGAAAGTGATTGTTTTTAATTGGTCCTTTGTATGGTTTACAGTTGCCACAAATAAAGAGCGGAACACATTTAGGTGCAGGTTTGTGGTAATGTGTTCACCATTAAAAGATGAAACTACTGGAATATGTAATCATTGGGTTTATGGTGGCAAATGAGGCAGTATCTAAGCCTGCTGGAGTGAACATTGCTTGTCTTTTAACAGATTGGTTGTCTAGGCAGAGTGCAGAGGGCTCAGTGAGGGGCGGTCAGGCCCCGGGGGGCCAAAGTAATGGCTGCCAACAGCCAGGGTGATGATGGGAGGTCAGCTCAGAGGCCACGCACACCACTTTTGTAAAAGGTGGAATAGTGCGTGTATGTATATTGCGTGTGTGTGTATGCATTTGAGTTAAGGATGTTGGCACTTGTTTCACGCGTGAATACTTCTGTGTGTGTGAAGGGCAGTTGTTGTGTGAAGAAGGGGTTTTAAGGTGAGCCCTGCAGAGGGGAAGACAGCCTGGCCCCACAGCAGCAGGGCTTTAATCGGATTGCTACTCGAGAGTGCTGAGGACGGCAGGAACCCCTCCCTGAGCTCACACATGCGCACACATACACTTGCACAAAAACCCACACACCTGCACCTTGATTAAGAGCGTCAGAAGAGGTCTGGGGCAGACAGAGGCAATTGTCCAGGGAGAGAGAGAGAGAGAGAGAGAGAGAGAGAGAGAGAAAGAGAATACTGGCTCCATTAGCTGGCCTCTCTCTCTCTCTCTCTCTCTCTCTCTCTCTCTCTCTCTCTCTCTCTCTCTCTCTCTCTCTCTCTCTCTCTCTCTCTCTCTCTCTCTCTCTCTCTCTCTCTCTCTCTCTCTCTCTCTCTCTGTGTCTTTCACTCTCTGTTACTCCATCCCCCCATCCATCTGTAATTAATGAACAGCCATCTGCATGCCTGTATGTGTTTGAGCAGACTGTACCCTTGTCGTCCTATGTTAAAACAACAAGCCCCGCTGGCTCTCTAAACAAGTACAGTGTTTCTCAATGAGCTCACTCTGTCGCCAGGCTACACATCACAAAAGATTGGCATTGTGCTGGCTACATTGAAAACTCGTAATCTCTATTTACTAGACCAGTACAAAATCCTCTTTTAGGATGATAGCTGAATTAGGTTGTAATTGCACATGTTGGTATAAACTAGCATCTAGCTGGCCAACCTCGAATGTGCTCCGTCACCCCGCACTCAAAACTGGGACACAGACTTGTGCCACTGGGAGAAAAAAATGTTCATCCACTCATTCGGCTCTTTTGTCGAACATAATAGTCGGTGTAATCGCATTTCCTTCTCTTGCCACAATATATTGAAAAGGAGAGGCAGCAGCAACTAGAGATCCATGTAAGTGAACCACGCATTAGACATCAAACTCATTCTCTTTATTTCCTATCCTCTCATCCCTCCCTGCGTCTGTCTCCGACCCCCGCTTTTTCTTGCCGCGCAAATTATCGATCTGTCCCCTCTGTGTGTGTGTGTGTGTGGGGTGGGGGGGGGGGGGGGGGGGGGGGGGGGGGGGGGTGCTTTGGAGGCCTAGCAGAGAGGGAGGAAATTTCATTGGTCCTGAACCAAACATCCTCATCAGTATTGCCCCTCTTGCACCATTCTCCCTTTTCCTGTCTCTCTCTCCTCTCTCAGTCTTCAGGCTGTAACAGTCTCACTCTATACTTTATCTAATGATCTGTGAATCTAATTAGTGTTTGTAGAAATCCTGAATGCAGCCATCAATCTCTCCTGCATGGGGAAGAACAAGGACTGAAGCCCACCTCTCTGTATATTTTTCTCTCACTGTGTATCTTCCTCTGTGTTGGGATGATTCCAAGCCCAGTGTTGCTGCATGTTTTTGTGCCTCCTTGTTGCTTCTGTACATGCAGAGTGTAGCCATTCAGCAGTAACATGCAAAAAAAAAAAAAAGAAATCCCTTCTGTGGTATTACTGGGGTCATTGTGGACTTAGAGGACAATCATTTTCCATAGTCTGTTTACTCAACAGCGGCAGCTGTGGTACCCACTGTAACCCAGTGACATATTGATCCAGCCGTATAGATTTCAGTCTCCTGCCTTCCTCCCAAAATGTCTGCCCAGATACAGGGGTGACCAGTAGGAGGCCATTTTAACTGTTAACAAAGACACAAAGGAAGACACTGAAATGCAGTTATCATTACAGTAAATTCTCTCGGTGGCCATGTTTAAATTATTTAAAAAGCATATATATATATATATATATATATATAATATATATATATATATATATATATATATATATATATATATATATATATATAATTTTTTTTAATAACAATAGTAAACTTTGTCAATTTTCTGAAAATTAAAAATTCACAAGACGAAATAAAGTTTGAAGCAGTAAAACAATGGCACCACAAGAAAAGTATGGTTGAACATTAAAATGACATTGAAATGATTGAATTAAACTGAAAACCAGTAAGGAGATGTGTGATAAGGTGTATTAAAAAAACATCTGTCTTTTTCCCCTCTGATGTGATTGGTTGGGTCAGTTCAGGACCAACAATCCTCCGGTTTCTTTTCCCACAAGAGCTAGTTTCAGTTTACACCCGGTGCACGACCCTGTAATGTGTTTACCGTCTGTATTTGATGAGACCATTGCAGTGATACTGCAGTAGACTTGCATGTTTACATGTGTACGTTTGCCATGTTTATGTTCAGGTCTTGTAACTTATATCATGGGTGCGTACATGTGTACATATTTTATCTGGTTCAGAATAACACATGCACACACACAAACCGATGTGAGTTGTGAGCTGTTGTTGTGAGGACAACCTAAGACAATAAGCCACCTGACAGCGACTGAGCACTGAACAATCTGCAGCCATATCTGCCCATTGACCCTGACTTCACCAATCCATCCTGCTTTTTCTTACCCTGATTGTCTCCTCTGTCTCCATTTCTACCGCTCTCACTCTCTCATCTGTCTGTTTCTGCACTTCATTCCTCCCTCATCCCCAGTCCTCTTTATCTGCTGTCACTCACCTCCCTCCCTCCTCCCATCCCATGTTCTGGTCATTGTGTCCATGTCCTCGACGCTCATTGACCCCCCCCCCCCCCCCCCCCCACCCCCCACCCCCCCCCCACCCCCCCCACCCCACCCCCCACCTCCCTCTTTGCTCGTATCTAACCTCATTTGCTGTTATTGGCCAAGTCAGCTGTGTTTCGTCCTCCCTCCCTCTCTTCACCATATCCCCCTCTCTTGCTCTGTCTGTTTTCTTCCAGCATCCCTGTCTCCCTCCCTCTTTCACTAATGGAGTGATTGCAGCGTTTTCTCCCTCCGGGAACGAGGGATTGAGGAGCCCAGTACACCAACACACAACCACACACAGTCTCACTCTGGCTGTTAGCCTTACACACACACACACACACACACACACAGGGTCCTGGATCTCTCTGCTTATGGACATTTAATTAGATGCCATGTACAATGCAAGGAGTCCAGCTCAAATGTTGCAGGCCTGATGAGCTTAAAAGAACGATGGGTTTCCTTTGTCATATAACCAGTGTACTGTGTGAACTCTGTTCGCTGGTTTTTCATTTTGTGCCCCTCAGCTTAGCATCAGTTCAGTAACAGTGTAAGGTTATAGCCATCTCAAGGTTGAGCTTGCTCTGTTTGCACTCTGATATGTGTGCAAGCAAATCTGTGATATGTTGTGCATTCACACGTGTCCAGTGAAAACATGCTTTGATGGAGTGTTTGTTCAGGCTTCTAATTCTGTCAAATAAAACATCCAAACATGCACAATGCGTGTGTGTGTGTGATATTGGATGTAATTGATTTGCGTCAATCTAATTGATGAGATGTGTTGAAACAATAGCTGCATCTGGAAAGTAAAATGAACTGCCTATAAACCTAACCTCCTATTGATTAGTATTTGGCCTTGCATCCTGATTTGTGCATGTGGGTTTGTATGATCCTTGGATACCTAATCATTAAGGACACACATAGTAAATTGATTTAACTGTCACTAAGAAACGAAAATTATTATTATATAAAATTAACAAAACATATTTTTCTGAACTGAATTAATAGAATTAAAGATTCCCAAATGCTCACTGAGACATTTACACGTGGCCACATTTCCACACTGTTTGAGACTTTGAGATGAGCTAATTCCTCTGGTGTTTATAAAATGTTAATGTCTCATTTTTGTTCTACATTTTCACTTAAACATTGCAGTGTGACACAATTGTTTCTAGGGTTGTAACAGAAAACAACAACTATGAATTTGCTGCTACTGTTTTAATGATGCACAAAATACCAGATCATTTTTTTATGCTGGATAAAGTTTTCCTGCAGTGATTTACCTCACCACTTGTTTTGCAGAAGTGTTTTGAATACAAAGACATGATCTTGTGGTTACAGACTAAAAATTAAAACACTGAGTATTTATGAATGTCCCTAGTTCTCAGTGTATAATCAGGACATATGCACTGTCCATGTGTGGTTACATGTGTATTCAAATGCTTGTTTGTGTTGGATGGATATGACAGCATAGCTTTCCCATGTAAACATTGTGTGTATACACCTCCCCTACACACACACACACCCCCCAAATGTTAATTGTATCTCACACAACTGTTTCCTGATGGTTTTAGCTGGTGCTTATCATACAGCCTTGGAAAATGCCACCTATTCAAAGCCCATAATTAAGAATGTTTGATAAAGATGCAAATATATGTGCATAAATACGCATGCTTAACATGAACAGTTATTAGGTTTTCTGTGGATCCTGAGTATAGCCCTAATGGAATCCAAAGTGCTGAGAATTAGCTTAACAATGAGATCCACTGGCTAATCAGCTTGGGGCTAGCTTGTCTGCACATATTCAAATCCATGCAAAAATATCACTTCATGTACAATTTGGCATCAGTACATGGAGTTCCCTTCCAGCCCTCTGATACTTCCCCCGATTTCTCCCTTTATATAAAGGTGCAGCGTCTAAGTGCCCCGTGATGCATGCAACAGTGAGTCAATGAAAGCAAGAACATCCAACTATAATGAACAACCTTTGTGTTTTTTTTTTTTCACCACAAAGTCTCTCATTGGTATCGTGCCATTGAGGTGGTGGTGGGAGGTTGACGAGACAAGCATCACTTGTTTCTTGTCACTGCCTGGAAGGCTGAGTTCCCTCTTTTTATCTTCCCATTTCTCCCTTTGCGACCACCCTCCACCCCACCCCCATCGAACATTTTGAAATGCAATTATGGATCAGTGAGCACTGCCATCAGTCGCTCTTCTTGTTAATATTTATCGAGTGGAGCAGCAGCCGCTGCCATCTCTTGAGAGAGGGGTGCTACAGTCATTAGGGGCAATTTTGTGTTTGTGTGTGTGTGTGTGTGTGTGTGAGAGTGTGCTGCTCAGCTCTTCCTTTCATTCCAAGGTCCACTCAGCTGCTGTAAGCACGCTGGTACATTTCACAGGCATGAACATGTGGAGGTGCAGCCTTTCACAATTGTGTGTGGGGCTGTCTTAAGTGTCTGCTTGTCTCTGTGCTCTCTGTGAGGAAGCAGCTTTGACAAGGGCATCTAGGCGTCTATAGACACGGCCAGCCAGCCGAGCCTGCTGCAAGCTGTTTGATTGAAGCATTCTGCCTGTAATGTTCCCCATTGAGTTGCTGCCTTAAAGCAATAGAACCACTGCACAACAGCCACTAAACAGTGAATGGCTATTCATTGTCACTTACCTTCAAAAGGAAAACAGACCAGAAATGGTTGCTGACATTATACTTCTTAAATGTGGTAGACTGGAGCAGGTTAACACATGAAGTGGAACATTTTTTTGATTCGAGCAAATTAATTCAGCTCAGATTACGTGCCTTTATTTGACAAATAGCCCCCTCCTTTTCCTCCCCTCACAGTTGGCTGTGACTAAACCCTTTGAGCAAAGGATTTTTTACTGCTGCTTTGGCAGTATCAGGTGACTTTCTCCATTATGACCGTTTTGATTAATGCTCCTCTATGAGGTATTCACCCCACCAATCCTGCCATCCCCTCCCACTCCCTCCCTCCTCCTCTGTCTCTACACACTTGAAATTTCATTGAGGTGAAGCCATTAATGCCGTTCTTTGTAATAACATTAGGTCATTTAGCCGAGGTGTTGGGGGGTCACTAGCTGCAGCAGCTGCTGTTTCTATGCAAGCATGTTTTTAATCTGCAAGACTGACAAGTGCTAGTCCTACTCTGGTGTCAGTTTGCAAGCTTGGTGCATTTCTCAAATCAGATGGAGACGGGCATGCATCTCTCAGACGGCTGCAGAGCTCTGTCTCTCTTTAGGGAGGCCGGTTAGATTGATTGTCCACACGAGCACAGCGTTGAATAAATAAAGCAATACAAATGGCAAGGTTGAGATAACAACACAGTTCAGACCCAGCGAGGAGGAGGAGGCTGTATTCAGCTCTCCTTGTAGGTATAAAGTCGAGCCAGCCCTCTTCTTGGCTCCTCGCTTCTACTCTCCCTCACATTCCCCTCTTTTCATCTTTGTGGAAAGATAACACTTTTTCCTCTCACCCTCACTGCCCTCCTTGTGCATTAGCTAAATGCTGCTATGGAAACTCGTTGTTCAGCCAATAGGATTATCTCTTTCTCTACGATGGATGCACAGGAGGGGAGGGAAGTAAAGACGGACTAAAATCAAAATGGGGTTTTGTGTGTGTTTTTAGACGGAGAGGGCGATGCGTTCGGACAGTGGGGGTTGGTCGGGCAAGCAGCAATAGCATTTTCATAAGTCTCTTTAAAAGCTCAATCAATAGCCGCCTCTTTGACCCACCACTGCTAAATTATTCAGCAGAGAGGCCCTTTTGCCCACTCTTCCACCTTGGAGTTTCATTGGTTGGGTTTACTTTCACCAGCCTGGCTACATCTCTCGCTCACAAATGCATGCAAATTTCTCATGTCATTTTTCAGTGACAGATGACATTTGGGCCTTGCATATATGTCCAAGTGCTAATTCCCCCCCTTGTTGCTGAGTTGTTGAAATATTCAGTGGTGCTTCAGACACTTTTCTTTTTTTCTGGCACATCACAAGTGAAAATGTCTCCTCTGATGTCTTCACTAACATCTGAAGTAAATTCGCTGCACTCCGGCATGGAGCTCTACATTTTATCTTTAAAGCAGAAGAGCAAACAGACAGTGCTATCTTCTTTGGCACTGGCTTTGATGAGCAAGTGGGAAAACAAATGTAGCAAAGACAACAAGAAAGGCAGGTAGATTTGATGCTGTTAAAACCTACAGGACTCCCAGCCCAGTCGGTGTATACGAAAACAATGACGGGGCCTGTTTAATTATCTGACCAGGACTTCCTGTTGAAATGAAAACAGTCGACTCTTCCATACAGGCTGCATGCTAAATTGGGGGTGAGGGGTCCTTTGAAGTAGGTTAATGTTCACAGTGTCTCACTATCACTGGGGCTAGACGGTTTCAACAGTAGTTATAGTAGAATTTAGTTTTTCTTTTTCAGCTGTGTATCTGACAGTGGCTCTAAGAGAGGAGAATCTCTTGTCTTTGTCTGGCCACCCAGTGCTGAGTGTAGTAACCACATACTAAACACCTTTGCGTGGATTGGTCAAGCTTTAATTGGATTGGCCTCTGTTCTGAAAATGGACGGCTAATTTTTACCCCACCTCCTCACCCTTTCCCATTTTACATTTCCACTTTTCCCTCCTGTCGCCTATTTTTCTCCTTTTCCACCCTCCGCTTTTCCCCTCTCTCTCAGCTTAAGTGGGTATCTGGCGTGCTTCACCACTGGGTTCTCAGCTCAGCTCAGTGTAATTTCCAGCTTGTCCAATGTGTGACGTGCCAATAAAAAAAAAAGAACGAGAGAGAATGGGAGAGGAGGAGGGGTGAGAGGGTAACGCTGTGGAAGTGCAGATTTACAGTGGTATCGGGTTCACACGCTTCCACTAGGGCCCTATTTTTTTTCCTCTCTTTGTCCATTAAAGAACACATGGTGCAAATTAACTCTAGCTGGTAGAGAGAGCATAGGGAGGAAGGAAAGAGGGAAGAAGGGCAAGGACATTGGTCAGAGAGAGGAGTAGACACGAGAGGAGGAAATTTCAGGGATTGCTGTGAGGTCTTTGGAATGTCTACATTTTGTACACAGCCCTTAAAACAACAGCAACATCGCCACAGGCTGCCATCTCAAGCAGCTCCCCTGCAGCAGCGCTGCAATGTCATACAGACCCTCTGACATTCAGTACATATGTTACAGCTTGACTCACTGCTAACTTTATCTATCCACCATCTCTGAATATGTGTTGATCTAATGCGACACAACTGGCTCACATATGTTCATGCTTTGATCATGAAAGGGAATGTCACTGTTTAAGAGGCGCTCATGTGCGATTTCTCTACAACAATGCGACAAGAAAACCTTCCTCCAAACCTAGAAATCAAAGAACCAAGAGCCTTATCAGTAATGTCATCAAGATTTAGTCTCTGGATCTGCTCCATAACCAACGAATAAAAGTCTTGAAGGGCTCACAACTCAAGCTTCTGCACTCAAATGAGGATTTTTAGTATATTTTGTGAAATCCTCTGAACCATAAAATGTACCAATATCCCCACAGATTGGCTGAACACAGTCTCACATTCTCTAACACAAAAAGATGATTATCTGTGGTGGTGTGTACGGAAAAAAATGCAAACGTATAATGCTTGGAAAAAGAGTAGAAGGGCTTGACAAAGAGGTTTTCCTGGATTTCAGCTAATGACAAATTTAAACAGGTCTTTCCTTGGACACAGAAGGAGGATTGTGTGTTTTCCATTCACTGCGTCACATTTCCGCCCGCAGTGGCTGTGACTGGTGTTGCATGGGCTTTGATGTGCAAGTCTAAATTGTGTTTGCCTGTCTGTCACCGCCAATGGATCACATGGACTCAGGGAACCACAGCTGCGAGGGCTTGGAGACGCTTCACCACACTTGCACACACACTTCATTTATTCTACACATAGGTGTTTGTGCATTTTTGTGACTTGCATCCACACACAAAACATTGCACCCGTTATTATTCTGCGTTGTGAAACCCTAAATCCTCTGTTGTGCTTCCCAAAAACCATCCAGTCCAAACCTCTAAATTCTCTTTCTATCCCCTCTCCTCGTCTGCTGTTTTGCAGCACATAGCTCAGCCCCCATCTCCCTCCTTCTCAGCTCCATTCTCTCCCAAGCATCATCTCCACTGAGATGTCACGCTACTACCAGTTGATTTTATTGTTGCCTCGATCTGAAACAGTATGCTATGAAGAAATATAAACACTATCCACGATGGTAAAGACATTTCCTGGCATCAAAGGGCCGAGCTGTGCTATCCCCTCAGTAGCTGTATTCATTTCTGCTCCCGCCACGCTCAAACGCTCTTTGTTCTTCTCTTTATAGGAATGTACTTAACAGTTTGGCAGTGTTGTGTTTGTGCACAGAGGCGTCTTTGTTCCAGTAGACAGTTAACACTTGTGTACAGAGCAGAGGCAGGAAAGTCTGCGTTATTAAGCCTACTGTTAAATTAGCCTAAGCACTATCTTAATGAAATGATTAAGAAAATACAGACCTCCCCTAAGTCTCTCTTTTTGTACAGTTGTCAAATCCCCATGTCTTTTATCCAGTGGTTTCTCCTCTGCCATGATACAGTTGTAAAGCCAAGCTGCTGTCCTGCATGGCAGTCTGTGTTTAATTCCTTCTCTTACTTGCATTGGAGCTATTTGAAATAACCAGAGCATTTTAAGCACTTTTTTTCAGTCTCGATGGGACTGTCTGTGTGTTTATGGTAGGACTAATGTAGTTAGCTGTGTAGACTTTGACTGCAGCATCACGACAAGCTAACCTTGGGCTATTGAGCTTAAAAGCCCATTTACAGATCATGATAATGCCCTCCCCATTTGAGGGTGAATAACTCTTTATAGGCTCTCATCATTTGCACTTTTCATATCTTATGGCATTCCCCACCTTACTCCACTCTGTTTCTCTTCGACTTCTACTTTCTTCCTCTCCTCTACTGTCTGGTCCTTGTGATGAATCCTGTGCCTCAAGGCATTGTGGAATGAAGGGGGGGGGGCTGATTTGGGCCCATTACTGATGGTGGCCCCGCACGTGGGCTTGTCCAAATTGGTTCACACTCCAGGAAGAGAGGACGGAGTAAAAAGAATAAATAAATAAATAAGCTCTGTCCTGTCTTCCTCCCACCTCTCTGCCTTCTACCTTCACCCTGCTCTCCAGGTGAAATGGAATGATTTAATGTGCGGCCCTGTCGGAGTGGGTAATGGAGTTGGCGGATGAGTTCAAGGGGCTCTCTCCATCAGCAAGTGGAGGGGTGTTGGAGGTGATTGAGACCCCTGTCTGTCTAGGTGTGCTCCTTGTATAGATAGTGACCTCTCGTCCTCTCCTGCCTGCACAATACACACTTTTATGCAAAACACACACCTCATTTTTTTTCAGCGTGTGAGCCACAGTGGAATTTGTGCTCACACTCTTCTAGCTGTAGACTTGTGACAGGACCTGTAGGGGACTGATGGAGCTTGCTGTTAACAGATGGCTGACTGTCTCTTGGAGTTGTTTTTGGCCCAAAACTTCATCTCTAAAGATGCCTCACTGGGTCATTTTAGATGAGCCTACTTTGAGTGATAATGAGACGTAATGTTATTTATTTGTCAAAGCTCTGCTTTAGCTTTTTTCAAGCTGATAATTGGGTGTTACGTGTATGTTAATTTAAGATGTGTTGTTTATCAGATGGCACAACTGAAATAAAGTCACTTTGAGCCTGTCTAAGAGGTTGTATTGCAGTGCAATACAAGTACAAATTCAAACAGTGATAGGTACAGAGAGGGAATATTGATTACTACCATTGATCCCACTCACACTGTCCTTGCTCTCCCCCCTCGTCTTTGTTTGGACTGGCTTACTTGTGAACATTTTACATATTATGGTGCTCCGTTCTGAACACTTGAGTCGAAAGGCAGAGATGTTGGTTAGTCTTGAGTAGATTTAGCAGTTGTGCTCTTGTGTGGATGGCTGCGAGACTCCAGCTTAATTCAGGACACAGCATCAACTGGCCATAATTAGGTGCAAACTGTTTAATGCCACACCAAAATGCCATTTAAATGCCAAATGGCAGTGAGGGTGTGTATAATATGTGGGATCTCTGGCCTGTTGCTTTAGACTCTCTGCTGGATTGTTGCTGCTGCCAGAAAGAGGTTACACAGAGATAAGTGGCTGTTCATGTGGCATTGGCCCACATTGCCCTTGTTAGCTCATCAGCTAGGACTCCCCATCCAAAACTGTTCGCACTACACCAGCTATTGTTAGCAGGGATTCTGTCTGGTAACCAGGAGAGGGTTGGTATTTAACCAATTAAAGTGCAAGTGTGCACTGATGAGCCAACAGCTCCTGCTGCTTGCACCGTTTAGACAAGCTCAGCTTTCGGTGTGGAAATCCATTGAGGCAGTGTAGCTGTACACACAATTAGGTGAGCTTGTTTTTAATTTCAAACCTCGTATCTCCTCCAACTGTACACAGCTGATTTTGGCACTTGATAAAGACTTTTGTCAATGTAGCTCTGAATCCCACTCTCAGCTGTTTCATTTAACTGTTTTGACTTTAGGAGGCTAGCTGCTAGTCTTTAGATGGCGAGCGCAGCACTGCAGGCCCTTATAAGGAGTGTTCAGCAGCTCTGTGAGGGTTCTGCACAGAATCACTAGGTGTCTCAAGCCCACCTGTCAAGCCCCACCACAGCCATCTTTAGCACCGCCCTGACAAAAAACCACCAGAGCGCAGCCAGCTTTATGCCAGCCTGCTGAAATGCTATGCTAACATGTTATAACAACGATATTTATTATGGTAATATGTCATGCTAAGCTTGAAATCATTGCTTGGCTTAAAAGAAAGAAGCAGTGTTTTCTCTGGGCTGGTGCAGCAGCCGCTGAGCTTTATAGCCTTTAAGATAAAGCAAGGCTACACATCCCCACATCCCTACCAAAGGTTCTAATGTCTGTGTGTGTGCTTGCATCAGTGTGTATGAGCAGCCTGTGTAATCACTCCTAGCTGGCGGGCTCAGAAGGAGAGGTGGAATCAATGCAGTGGGCTATGAAGAGAGAGGAGAGAAAGGAAGAGAGGGAAGGAGGGGGCTGATCAATATCATAGCAGCAGGGTGGGGTAATACCCACTTCATGCAGCGCCGCCACAAACAGGGAGGATTGTGGGAGTGAAGTGGGGGACGCAGAGGAGAAGAACAGAAATGAGAGAGAAGAAGAGAGGGAGGGGCAACAGTAAAAAGATGCAAATCTCAGTGGCGCCGGTAAACAAGAGGCTTTGTGTCAATCACCAGATGAAGTGGCACATTTAGCATTCCCCTCTCTGCCTCCACCATTCCAGCACTGCTGGGGGGGGGGGGTTGTTTGCTTGGCAGCTGCCCGCCCATTGGTCCGGGCCGGTGACGAGGTGTGGCTGCACGGTGATAATGTATGGGCTGTCATGGCAATGATATCCACTGTTTAAGAGAGTCATCAATAACCCCACCCTGTTGTGTTCCACAGACTGTTAGTCAATGTCTGCTGGATCATCCCATCATCAGCCTATCATATCACTCTACACACACAATCTATTACAAGCATCCACTCTGTTACAAAGAGCCAGCTGTAAGAACACCTAATCACCCTCCACCCAAGGACAGGTGGATGTCAATCATACCACCACAACAAAAGGGGAAAAAAAAGGTGAGAACCTGCCAACAGAAACCTGCTGAAAGCCGACTATCTGTACACACAAGCTATAGTACATAAAGCTCTCTCTTTATGCTGCCAGCGCTTTGCCGTTTGAGGTTGCGTGCACCCTACCAGATCTCATGCTGATGCTGATTGCATGGTATGGTGAACTGTGTCTCCTTTCTGCTTGATTTAACTTCAAAGCCGTGACTGCTCTGAGCCGAGCAGGCTTCGCATGGCTGTTTAGAGCTGGGAGACAGGATGTGATGGCGGACAACTGAACTGTACACTGTAAACGGACACTTCCTCTGCGGTGGGTAGGAAGTCCCCGCCAAACCATATGGTCACACTGGGATGCACAGATCTTCTGGCGTGTGTGTGTGTGTGTCTGTGTCTGTGTGTGTGTGTCCGCGTGTGTGCACGCATTCTTTGGTTTTCCTCTCGATGAGTTTCTAAATGTGTTGGTGCATTTATTCCTCTTCTGTTCCTGTGTATAGTATCTTGCCCTGAACATGCTGTTACAACTAATTACATTGACCTGGCCTCTTATTGAACACACCTTACAGCCATTTTTTAAAGACAGAGGTGGATGTGTGTATGTGTAAGTCACCTTTCAATGGTGGTGGCAGGGGCAAGTGAGGGGTGAAAGTGAGGTGATAGGTGACTTGGAGAGAAGAAAGCACAGCCTCAGACAGCACTGACCTCTCTGTCTTTTTGTTCCTTCTCTTTTTTTTCCCCCTCTCCTTCTCTCACTCATTGCGGGTAAACAGTCATCCCCCTCTCCTCCCTGACAGAGTGAGCCGAGGCGAGTAATTCCCCCATCTACAGCAAAATCCTTTGCCTCCCGTACCCAGCCCTGGACGCTGCTGCACAAAGCAAATGCAGTCTGAGCCTCTGTGTGTGTGCGTGTGTGTGTGTGCGCACATGTTCAAAGTATGCCTTTTGATTTACAGGCACACACACGGATAAATGGGCGGAGAAGGCTTTGATGTGCCTGGGTTGCAGAGAGTAGAGATGTTGGTGTGTTGTTCAACCTCTTTGTCTCGCGCTCTCTCTCGGTGGGCGCTCTGTTTGTGTGTGTATGTGTGAAATATAACCAATATGTTTGACACTATTCTCATCAACACTCAAATGTTTTTCCCGTGTTCTGAATTAGTGAGCAACCATGTGTATTTTATTGTGTTATAGTTTGGGAAGACAGGGGCTGTTTTTAATGTGCAGGGATTAAAATATGTTTTTAAAAATCAGGACATGATATTTTCTGTCTTGCAAAATAGTCACCCATTTATCCCATGTTGTGTCAGCTTAACGTTCTCTTGGTCCATGGCCATTATTGTGTTGTGGAAAAAAACAGAAAATTTAACAATTGTAGACTTTAGAAAGGAAAAGCTCTTCAAAGATCAGTTTTACATCTCCATCTGCCTTTCACCTGTGCACTGACTTAATCACATGCAAAATAAAATACATCATGTCAGATTATAGACTATGCAGGTGCTTAAAGTCTCAGAGAATGTGTTAAATATTGTGCAAAAGTGTCTAAAGGTGTATTTTTATACTTGGCATCAGCAGTGGTATTCACAGCATAATGTGCTTTGTTAATGCAGCACAGTGTGTGCATGGATTTCCATTGTTTCTGCCTCACTAAATTCCATAATTTATACCTTCTTACACCTTTAATCTTGCTCTTACACAAGCTATTTATTAGTTTCAACACATTAATCAGTTATATCTAATTAAAACAGTGGTTTTGTTATTATTCTTGTTTATGTTATCTTCTTAATTTACATTTTTGCCTCATTAACTCATTCTACCTTCAATACCATGTACCTATTTGACAGTTAAAGATAAATAAAAGGCAAAACATCCCTTGATTTTTTTTTTTTTTTCCCCCCCTCACTGTAAGATGTGAAATCTTAAATGGTGAGTTAATTGCGTAGGAGGAATGCATAATAATTTCTGTCATTAAAGCTATCACAGAGTTGTGAACAATTCAACCTTTCCCATCTATTTAAATTTGCCTTTGGACTTTATAACTGATACCAGGTTTTGTTTATTCTCTGTAATTATTGAATTAAGGAAGGAAAGCAGACATGGTGTTTCTCTGGGACTTGATTTTTCAGGTAGAATTAAACAAGTTGGAAATAGACTGATACGCGGCTCGCTGCCACTCACCAAAAAGTCCATCTATAATAGTGTTACAATATGGCGGCTGTCATTGCCGGTCTAGACTTAGAGTCATGCAGTACAGCTCCTTCTAGCACTGGGCCAGCCTTGTTATTGCAGCTGTGTTGTCTACAATACATCTCTTGTTGCAGCACAGCAGGAGGCTGCCCAGAGCTTCTGGCCTGTGTGTGTGCACATGTGTTATAATCACATTCTTTCACGACAGTCAGACTACAGTTGCTGCGAATAGCCTTTTGATTTTGTGAGCTGTAACTGTATTTGGCGAAAGGCCTGCAATGTCTTTAAATCTTTTGTACTCATCTGATAGCTTGCTGCATTTGCATCCACACTGATATATTTTAACACACATGGGGAGGTCATTTGCATGTGATTATTTGCATATTGTACAAAGCAAGCATGCCTGATAGACCACCCACTGCTCAGCTAGTGTGGCATCTGGCTGATACACAGCTTACATGATGTATTACTGATAGGGCCAGTGTCATCACTAGAGACTGAAAGACAGGCAAGGTCACCTTCAGACACAGAGGGGGGAGAGAGAACGAGACGGGGAGATGGATATCTTCAGAAGCAGTGACCAGATAAAACAATACAATCAAAACTGGTTGAGCTTCTGGTGATGGGAGCTCTTCAAGGCTGTCTGTCCAGTTTTACGTGCAGCGTTAAGATCTGTTTTTGCATGCTTCTGCTCTTATTCACTGCTTATTTGCCTCTATCTCCAGCTGTGCATCGCCACTCCTCTCTCTCCTCAGTGTGTTTGTGTTCTTACACGGAAACCGTTGCAAATTTGTTTGTGTATGCGGAAATGGGCTTTTGTGTGTGTGTGTGTGCGTGTGTGTCTCAGAAGGATCACACATATTCCTATTATCTGTGTATCAATGTGGGCTGACCAAGTAGAGCAACACACACACACATACATGCATGCACAGACAGAAGATGCCTCTCGATTTCTCTATGTCACACACACACACTCCCTATAGACAGCCCTGACAGCTGCTCTTACATAGAGTAGACCTCCAAAGAATTCACACTCTATTCCATTTTTTACCAACTCTCCATCATCCCTCTCAAAGCACACACCCCATCAGTCTTTGAAGTGGCACATATCCGACCACACACCTTTCTGATTCCCCTGTGAATTATACAACACCCACACCACCCTTCACACACATGTATCCTACTCTTGGCCAAACCTTATTTGCTTTTCACATTTATTACTACTACATTAACCTACACTTTAGCCTGAAAGTTAAATATTCATGTGTATGTGTGTGTCTGTGTGTGAATTATAACCAGGCGGGAGATCGATTAGCATTGGCTTAAGCAAGCCTTCTCATTTCCTGTCTTCCATTACAGCGCTCAATCAGCCCACAACTCCTTCTCTGCCATACCCTGCTCAGGAGGCTGCCACTGGCAGTTGTACACACATACACACACAGGGTCCGGATTAGTTGGCTTGGCAGACATCCAATATGACAAGTCCACACATACACACACACAGAGCTTGATATTCATATCCTTTCTGCACGCCCCTCTCTGTGAGCAGTCCCCCTGTCTTACTTCTCAGCAGTAGTCCAGTCAGTTTTAGTAAGATGTCTTATTAGCTCACCAGGCTATGCTAACAAGGCAAAGCTAACATAATGGATCACAGGCAAACAGGCTTCCAAACAAAACATCAGACCATTTAAACACTCCGCACAAAACAAAGGAAGCCTGTGTCGTCCAAAAACGTCAGCATTCCTCAGTCTTTGCGTGTGTGTGTGTGTGTGTGTCTGTGTCTAACTCTGAATCCTGACTCATGGGCATTACCTTGAGACCAGGCAAGTCTCTGCTCTCAAGAGAACATCCAGAGCTATACGCAAATACACACACACTGGCAAACACACTAACACACACAGGAAGCAGGTATCAAAGCGAGATGGCTTTGAAGCGGCTAAATGAAAGGCTGAAGGCAGAAATGACAATGTTTTCTGGCAGGCTATAACTGTATGTCTGGCTGAGAGGGAGATCTTGGAAAATAAAGTCAGTATTATGATCTGAACACCCAGATATGAGCTCTCCTAACCGCCTCCATCTGTCCTCGCACAGCCTGCGTTTGAAGTCTCACTTGGATCTGCATTCTAGTCTATACCCTGCTAGTGCTGCAAGGAATTCTGACTGTGTTCTCAATATAAAAAAAAAAAAAAAAGTGACTGTGTTTTTGTGTGTAGCCTAAATCACGGAACACAACTTGTCCCTGGTGCTCCTGTGTCTGTGTTGTGCAGCTAATGATAATCATTATTCTTTATATTTTCCCTTTATTCTTTATATCCTGTTTCCTTTCGCCTCCACACTGCCGCTCTCTGTACCATCACTGTACTTGTCCTAAATTTCTTGGCTAAAACCGCCGTGCAGCAGAAGTGTGTTGGAGGCAAAGACAAATATTTAAGTTGGACCCAGCCTGGCTATTTTATAGAGTGAGCAGCCGAGGCTAGTGTTCTCGATTCTCTCCGCCCCACTTTGTCTAGAAGGAGGGCAATGTGGTCAACATCATGCATTTTTCTTATTATTTCTGCCATTAATTTACTTTCTCTCACACTGGGCCCCTTTGGAAATAAAGGAGAGATGAGACAAAGACTGGTGCAATTAGCCCTGGTTGTTATCAGCATGGAGTGAAGCGACGTGTTGGATGAGCCAGACCTCAGATGTGGCAGTCATGTGTGATGCTTGTGACTCTTTAGTGTACAAAGTATGCCTGTGGTTGGCAGTATGATCCACCAGTTGTGGCCTTCAGCCCTCAAGTCTTAATTAGTATCATCTGTGATTCTCCACGTGACTCAGCCCCTCTCTTCTTTTTCTTTCTTCTCTCCATCTCTGCCGCCATCACTCCTTTTGCCTGGATGACAGGAAGACCTGTTAGATGTGTTGGTGTATGTTGAGAAATTGTACAGTGACACACAGCTGTCATAAAGTGATTTATGTGCGACTGCTTGATTCCTTGAAAGGGGGTTTTAGATTTAAGGCAGGCATGGGTGTTCCTGTTCAAAGGCGCACACACAGCACACACACAAAGAGCAACAAGAGCAAATCTGCCCACTTTGAAACAGCTAATGCTCATCCAATCCAATATGGAGCCGGGCTGACAGATGGGCCCAGTGTGTTCAAAGCAGAGGGCGCCGATTTAATATCCAAACAGGTCAAGCCAAAGAGAGAGACACCCCTGTGTAGGCACGGTGCAAAGGTCCTGCCAGCACCGTCACCACAGCTGGGACTCACCTCACCTCCTCCCTCCTCCCTCTGCCTCCCACACTCTCTCCATTTGTTCTCGTTGCCAGGCGGGGAAGCAGACTGTGCACAATTCCTCCTCACAAGCGTTGTAATCAGCATTCATTTAGTGTTATTATAGATGCCCAAGAGAAGGAGGCTTGAGGGGCAGGTTGTCCTTCCTTCCACCAAGTAGCCAAGTGCTCACTGTGAAGCCCATAAGGAGAGGAGGATTGCAGAGTGGAATCCTACTGCTGCTGGCTCTGACAGCCTGATTTAGAGGTGCTTTCTCTTACCTCTGACACAGAGTCCCAGCCTGCCCTGCTCTACTGCAGGGTTGGGAGAAGAATAGTGGTGCTTATCCTGAAAGCCTGTTATTTGTGTGTGTGTGTGTGTGTGTGTGTGTGTGTGTGTGTGTGTGTGTGTGTGAGTGAGAAAGAGAAAGAGAGTGCATTCTCTTGTATGTGTGTTTGCTCACACAGCATGCTGGCAATTCTTTTTAACAACCTCCTTTGTCAGTCACTGAGATGTCGAAGATTGCGTGAGCACAGCAGATCTCTTGTACCTAACCAGTGTATGTTCACACACATACAGTTTGTGTGTGTGTGTGTGTGTGTGTGTGCGTGTGTGTGTGTGTTCTGTCGTCCAGATGGAAGTGCTTATTGAGTGCTGGTGTGCTGGCGGATCTCTCTGTGTCAGAGAGAGCGGGAGAAAATAAGTGAGAGAAAGGAGGAAAATGAGGAAGAGAGAAAGCCGAGTGGAAAACCCTTCCAATCAGATCCGTCATCTTTGTGTGTGTGTGTGTGTGTGTGTGTGTGTGTGTGTGTGTGTGTGTGTGTGTGTGTTTATGCGAATGTATGAGTGATCTTCCCAGCCAGCTCTTCCTGCCTGCCTCCCCTCTCTAATCTTATCATGTCAGAGCAGCAGATTAGTCCTCCCAGATTTCATCTCTGCCTCCAAATGCCACAATCAGCCTTTTGTTCTTTGGTTGTGCTTACTCTCCCCTGGCGGCAGGCAAGGTGAACACTCCCACAATCCGCCCTCCATACCATTTTGAGCCTCTGCTTGTCAATGTCACACAGCTACCAGCCCTGATCTACCATACCTGAGCCTCCCCTGCCCCTGGGCCGTTAGCTAACTAAGCTGTTAGCTCAGCAGCCTGCTAGCCTAGCTGAACTGCTTGACATTCCTGGCTAACACTGAGCTGCCGCTGCCGCTCTGTTTGACCTCCCCCTCTTTCCTCCCTCCCTCCCTCTCACTGTCTCCTTTGTCTGTGTGTTTGGGATCTGTCTTTCCTTCCTTACTTCTGGCTGCCACCTTCTGAAGGAAGTCATAGATCCTGGTTGCTGATGTCACCAGTGAGGGGAGGGGGGGCGTCACTAACAGGGTTAGCAGAGGAAGAAGAGAGTGTTTGAAAAGCAGAGAAAGTAAACAGAGGTTTCCTGTTAACGAGGTGCACTGGGGGCCTGTCGTGTGGGAGCGGGAGGGTCTGGTTTTGTTTAAAGCAAAGCTCTAGTGTTACAGTGCGAGGAGGAGGAGGAGGAGGAATAAGGCATTAGCTTTGAGGGTTACAGGTTGTAACAACGTTCCCTTAGTTTTGTCACAGCTCGGTTTGGCTGCAAGGCAATGACCATATTGTAAAGGCCACTGCGATCAGATGTGGGAGAGAGTAGGGGCATTCGCTGCTGCCGCCGTACTCTCTACCAAATATCAAACTTACACGAATAGTTGAGCATGTTAGCATTGCTTTTGCATTGGAAAGCACTTCGTTGATTTCACACTGTTACTTGAAAACACGGAATTAATCCCACACTCAGTCTTCTTAATCTTTTCAAGTGTATACCTCTACAGGTTTCCTCCCTTAAATAAGAGCTGGTTTCTTTTCAAATTTAAAGCCTTTCCTTGTAAAAAGGATAGTCTGCCCTCTGTATTTCCCTCTCCCCCCTAGTCTTTGTAGTGGTGTGGTCATACACAGAGGCCCCAGCTCCAGAGTTGACTGCACACATGCAGCCACACAAAGAAAACTGCACAGCCATTATGGATCCAAGGGGCCAGCCACATTTAGCTAGTCAAAAGGGAGAATTAACCGACTCACACAATGCCTGGGTTGTCTTGGCTGCTTTTAGAAAAGCATTCATTTACTTTTTATTAACAGAGATACATTTTGGAGTCGTTGTAAAAGAGATATACTTTAAAGTCTTGTAATATTTTCCAACTTAGCCTATTAAGAATTGGCCCTCATATAATCAGACCCCTTTGTGATGCGTGTGCCCAAGAATGCCACAGGCCAGGCTGACCCACTGGAGGGAGGGGAGGTTCCATTGTGTTGAGCCCCAAAGCATGACTCTCAGATTTATATCTCCTCAGTGGATAAAGGGGTAGCCTTGTACCCTGGGGGTTATAGTAAAGCAAGGAGGATAGTTGTAATTTTAAGTCAGAGGAAATGAGAAGTTCTTGCTCCTCCTACCTTAATCCAACTGCTTTCTCTCTCCTCCTTTCCCCCCCTCTATCTCCTTTGCTCTGCTTCTTTGCACTTTCTCTTTTTTTTCTCCTCTCGTTTCATTTCTCTCTCCCAGTAGTGGGTTAGTAAGTCTTTTGGCCTCTCCGCAGTGAGCAGCATTCCCAGGGTTTAGGGCCCAGGAGGAGGGAGGGCAGGGCCATGTTTAGCCTCTGGCAGGACAGACAAAGATGGCTGACATTGTGCGGGGCTCAGCTCTCTACAGGCAGCGTGGAATGTCTCTAATCAATTCGGCATTGTGGTTCCCTCTCATATGTTCTCTGTCTGTCATTTTCTATAGCAGGCTTAGCAAAACCCAGACAATACAACTAGTAGTTCGTGTGGCAAGTCTGAGCTGTCTATCATCCCCCTTCATTTTCTCCTTGCCTTATCTACTCATTTTTCCACCCTGCATGTTTATAGAATTGTGATAATTGAAAGCTATGCTTCACTCCCACTTCGTGCTCCATATGTTGCACTCTCAGTCTTTCTCTCCATCTCCCTCCCTCTTTTGCCTGAGAGGGCTTAACGCCGCTGTGAGCTTCTAAACAGCAATCTGCTCTGGAGAGCGGCAGCTACTCTGTAGTGACAAGGATACTGATGATAGCTGAAGTAACATTCGCTCTCTGCTTTGGTTCGTTTGGTTGGTTTAAAATAATGCAGGCTCATGAATAAGGTGTAAAACCTGTGTGTGTGTGCGCATCTGTCTGCCTGCTTGTGCTTTTCTCTTTGCATCAGACTCTATGTTGCAGCTCTCTGAAATCCCTTTGATTTTGTGGTTTTACAGGCAGAAAATGAAATGTGCAGGTAGCACACTAGCAGCATTTACAGTCTCCTTAAAGTATTAATTATGCATAAGCGCCGGATAACTACTCATACTGCTGTGGCAGGCAGCTTGTTAATCTAGAAGGCAACAGTGTCTGTACACTGAATAGACAAGAGGTTGGGATGGTTGGGCTAACCACTGGGAGGGGGAGGGACATGACGTCATTGCACACATTTCTTCACACACAGTATATCTACGTGCTCGGGGGGTGGGTCCTGTGTCTCAGTCCATCAGTACGGCTCTCTCTTGAATCACAAGTGCGTGTGTGGTTGTGTGATGTTGCATGCACATTCACACAATCATCCAGAGCAGTAAATGAAGCTGACTGACTGCGTGCCAGCTGCTGTTTAACACGTCCAGGCTCACTTACTCACTCATTCCTCCTCCCTGCTCAAGGTTGGAGAGAGGGAGGAACGATGGGGAGAAAATGGTGGAGAGGCAGTTGAGAGGAGGGTTGGAATGAGAAAGGTGGAGGAGGGAGGGAGGGAAGGAGGAAGAGAAGGAAGGAAGGAATGGAGAGAATTGGAAAACCAGAGGTGGGCTTGAGGGTTTAGGGAGGTGATGATTTGCTTGGCTGCGTGTGCTCAGTCTCCTCCCCAGTGACATAACAGAACAATGTACTGTAAAGGCTTTAAATATCTTTACCCTGACCTCATGTTCCTGCACACACACACACACACACACACACACACACACACACACACACACACACACACACACACACACACACACACACACACACACAGTTAAGAGTCTGGAAAGAGCAGATGTTAAACTGTCTGTCTTAGATTACCATAGACTTTTCCCCATCTTCCATTTTTTCCATATGCTCATTTCTCCTGTACTCTGTGGGTGGTGTCAGTGGTGGTGCAGGTGTCTCAGTTGGTTAGTTCAGTGCAGTGCAGTGCAGCCAAGTCCCTAATAAAGATGGCTGGGGCCAATAGGATTGTGTCGCAGTCCAGCACCCAGCACGGCAGTCTCTCTAATGTTCTTTTCAAACCACTGTGACGGTCAGTTGGGCTTATGTGAAGGCACAATAAATATTTTATAACATGAAATGAAAACTGTATTTTGCCCTTTTCATCCCTCACCTCAGTGCTGGCCTCAGTTTCTACCATTTTCTTCCCACCCCCCTTTTTGCTTCACTCTCTATTTTTTTCATTGACTGGTCCTAGAAAAGCTCTCTTCTCACCTCAGTGCTGCCACTTGCTGGTCATCTAAAGAGTTACAGTGCTTGGCTGACGTGCACTTTATTGGAAGGCCAGTAGGTGGCAGCCCTTAAGGGGTAGAAAGATATTGAAATAGTACAAAGATACTGTACAAGTGCATGAGAAATTATTAATATTATTAATTAATTATTAAGTATTTCAAGTTGTTTATTTAAAGGCTCTTTTGAGTATTATCATTAAGTGAAGAGAAACCAAGGCAGAGGATTGATTTGTAGATGGTAAAAATTGAACACTCATCCATGCCCCTCATGCTTATTCTCTCTCCATACTTCCTCCAGCAGTGGCCATCCTATTGTTTGCTTTATTAAGGCTCTAAATGCTCTGCAATCCCTTTTTAATTGACTTGGTCTCTGCATGCTTCTTGGCATCAGCCAGTGTGAGGCACAAACAGTGCATCTGCACAGTATCACTCTTTGCCAAGAAGCCAGTTTGTGACGTCATAATCAAACAAAATGATGTCTGTTTATCTTAGCTTGGGATCTCTTTTTTTTTTCTTTTTTTCTTTTTTTTTTTTTAAATCTCCTGCTTATTCGCTCTGTGTTTCTCTGTTGCAGAGTAAACGGGACCATCTGTTGATGAATGTGAAATGGTACTACCGCCAGTCAGAGGTGCCCGACTCCGTCTACCAGCACCTGGTGCAGGATCGCAACAATGAGAACGGTGAGACTACCTTGTATGCACTGAAGCACAGCCACACTTGTGCATACACTCAGTCCACGCACTCACACACAAATGTAAATATACTTACTTGCTCTGTAACACAACACTCAGTTTCTCTCCTTCACACACACACACACACACACACACAAATACACACACGCGCACACCTGTCTCTGCTCTCTAGACTGTTAAGGGATATAAGAGCTATCTGTGAAGTGCATTTCACCCAGGAACCAGAAGACAGTCCCAGGCAGCTGAGCCAATCCCGTGGTTCTGTGCTGTTCCCCGGGTAACCCTCCTTCAGGCCAGGCAGCAGCACTGTCAAGTGTTAATAATCCACAGTGTCATGTGGCCCTTGAGCACACACTCTCAACACCATCAGTGCCAGTGGTCTCATCACACTCAAACACAGAACCATAAGCACTGTCACTGTTTTAGCAACTGAATACCACATCCCGATGACAAAAAGGAAAAGCCACGGAGGAAAATCACATTTAATATTGACTTGTAATAATTGGAACAATCAGTTCATATCCTTGGTTAATATTTCCTCAGTCCTTATTTGAGTCTTACCTAAAGCACTGTCCCTGACATGCTGACTTGAACGTCTTTGTTGTACTTGGCTGATGTGACAGTATGCACTCAGTGTTCTCACAGTTTGTAAATGTACAGATACTCACAGTTTGATTTTAAATTTGTATGTATTTTTTAGAGGTACAGACTCTTAGGTGAATTTCTCTTAAGAATGCTCCTATTCAAGCTCAGTTTTGAGAAAAAGCAGCAGTATTTACACATTCTCACAACACACTCACCTGTTGACACATCCTGTTTAGCAGTTGGCAGTTCTCGTTAGCTTACGCGCCCCTACTGGTTGAGCTTTTCTCAGTTTACTACACAGAATCAGTCAACTCGAATTATATACTGACTAAAAACAGCCTTGTAAACAGGGAACAAATGCGTATGCAGTTAAAATTTAACAAGATGTTACACTGCTTTCCCTCTCTACAAAAATCCCACTATCTTTTGTGTCAAAGGAAAGGTTTTAATTCAGGTTTGTCATTGAGGTTATCAGACAAACACCACGTATGCTGTTCCCTCCAGAAGCTCTTTCAGTGCAACCCGACACTCTGCTATCTGCAGTCGGTCCTCGCAGCTGGGACTCGGGATTATTAGAATTGATGTCACAAGGCCACAGTACAGTGGCCACAGCGCGCAACAACTCAGGTCATTTGTCAACGACGAGCCCCGGCTCATTCTTGGTACTGCTGATGCGTCTTAACCCCCGCAAGGGTCATTTCACTGGAGAACTGAACATTATGTCCTCTCCTTAGGGAACCGCACTTTATTGGCTTCATTGAATTATTTGGCATAATATTGACCTCCACAGAGGTACTTGTTACGTTGGGTGTACGCACAACTGTGCTCATGATTTTATTAGTGAGTTCAAATACCCAAGCCACTTTATATCCGTTCCCTCTTTGTCATAGATAAATGAGTTTGGTGGTCTTTAGCATTTTATATCTATGATGTAGATACACATTCACTGAATCTGTGTTTTCCTTCCTCCAGACTCTGGCCGGGAGCTGGTTATCACAGACCCAGTGGTCAGGAGTCGAGAACTCTTTATCTCTGACTATGTGGACACTTATCATGCTGCTGCTCTCAGGTAAATAAACACAAGTACACACACGTCTACATGCACGCACACTCTTCATATTCTTGGCTGTGGCAGAAGATAGAAACTGCACTTTGAGGAAACACTATATGTTTCTTGCAGGTTTTTCTTACACTCGGTGTTCAGACCTAAAGGTCCAGCAAAATCGCACCTGCTGCAATTGCAATGCGAGTATTTTTAGTACAGTACCCTGTTCCACC
The DNA here is from genome assembly GCF_046630095.1 of Trachinotus anak. NCBI lineage: Eukaryota > Metazoa > Chordata > Actinopteri > Carangiformes > Carangidae > Trachinotus > Trachinotus anak. The sequence goes on along the minus strand of NW_027273855.1, from coordinate 12,371,690 downwards.
ACTCGGCTTTTATTTGTGGTGTTTTGTGGCATTTGTCTGGTGGGTTCACAATGGTTGCACAAGCTGAAAACAATCCCAGTTCTGTGACTATGCGAATTCTTTGATATTATAGCTGAACTGAAAATAATGCTGACATTTTATCAAAGTTTAATTTAATTTAACAAAACTGAACTTTTATTTCTATTACCTTATATTAAGTTAACGTTGGTCAGCCTGTGGCACAATGTGCTGTGATTTTACATTTGGAGATTTACATTACATTATTGGCTGATCTTTGCACAATGATTAAGGTAGAATTTTCTTTCATGAAAAAATATTTACTTGTCACTAATCAAAGCACTGTTATACCAACAATTCATACTAATCAAATACTGTTGTCATATACTCAAACAGACTAGTGACAAACACCATCTGTGTTTTATTGATTATACCAGTGTTATGAAATACTTGGCTCCTGTGAACCAGATTCAGGAGACAGAAGAATACCTCTAATACAATTATTCATCCAGATGTATTTTTCTAAACAGGGGCAAGATAGTAGTAGTTCTACATTATTCCTGTGTTTCTATCTGCTCTAAAAGGTCACAGCAATATTTGTATTGTTCTGATAATAATTTGCTTTGTATTATAGTTGTAAGTTACAGGTAAAGACAAACTCTTATATAATTGTCATACAGTAGAAAATCAGCACATGCAGTGATGTCTAGATCATCTTCATGTATTCATAGGCGTATAGTGCATTACTTATACAGTTGTTTTTAATACATACAACACTGTCGCATTTATATAAATTCAAAAGTAAAAAAACAGTAGTCGGTTCTTTGCTGCTCTGAGCAGCTGCTGCCAAAAGAGACCAGATGTGTAAAGATGGTAAAGTAAAGAAAGAGTCACATGCCTTTCACTGCCTTACATTAAAATGTCAATTATAATGGCTCTGTATCAACTCCCCCATACACACACCTTTCAGAACATGAGCCTCTATAGAAGAAAGCTAATAGCACTCATTCAGTCTACGCATAATGTCAGGAGGAAAGCACACTGACTTGATTATTTTCTTGCTCTGAAATCATATATTCTGTGTCCCTGCCTCCGTCTCTTCATCCATTCCTGGCTGACCACGCTTCCCTCCTCTCCCACTTCCCTTTCTCTTTAACCAAAACCATGTGTGAGCAGCACAGCGACGGGCAGTCAAAGCCATATCTTACAGAAACCACTGATTTCAGGGCAAATTAGCTGCAACTTCTCCTACACAGAGCACCCTTTGATTTGACTTACTCTCCAGGCTTTAGATAAACGGGAGGGAATTCCAGTGGGATGCTGTAATGCCGCAGCTCTCTGAAGACGGCCCTCCTTAGCACACGTTAATCTTTTCAGAGGGAGGAGCTGTTTCTCTGCAAGGCAGCCCAGCTCCATATGCCTGTGATGTCTGTTATTTTGATAAAGCCAGACACCAGGGTGCTGGCAACAGGAAATGGTATTAAGATGTGGTCAGAGCCTCTGTCCTCTCAGCTCACTGGGGGGTACTCGTGTCGGGAGGGGAGACAAACAGGTTGAATTCCTGTCCAGATCTCTGCTGCGTCTGTCTCTCATACCTCAGCTGCAGCAGATGAGGCAGAGCTGACATGTTCAGCTGGTTTTCAGAAGTTCAGTAGCCAGAGTCTGTTATCTCACAGCAAAGTCAGCAGGCACTGACAGACACTAGGTACCTGCTGCTGTATTTGTCACCTTCAGTGGATGAACACCCAAACCCTTCTAGTTCATGCTATTGTTTCACATAGTTGTTTCTGTCTAATGAAGCCTGTTTTTCTCTCACAGGGGGAAATGCAACATTTCCCATTTCTCCGATATTTTTGCTGCCAGGGAGTTCAAAGCCCGCATTGACTCCTTCTTCTATATCCTTGGATATAACCCAGAGACCAGGTGAGGAGCGTTCTCTCCAGTCACTTCCACTGTTACAGTACCTTTCCTAATCCTCTGCACAACACTTTTCACAGTATCAGGCGCAGTAGCAAAATATTATGAGAATTAATGGAACATTTTCTTTTAGTGCAGCAGATGAATATAGAAGTAATTTCTTATTACTCATGAGCTCTCTGCTTTTTTGGCTTTGGTTACAAAGTGGTACGTCTAATGACACTGTCTAATCACTATTGCTGACAATGTTATCGGTGCACAAAGAATGGTCCTAATGTGGTGTAATTATGGGAATGAGCCGGGGAAACCCCCATGGCTTTATAATTGTCTGGGCATTTGTTGATGTTTGTCAAAATGCATGTTAACTTTTAATTACTGATCTTTTACATTAAAATTAAGATTGGAATGGAAAATCTCCAACGAGCTCATCAGTTGTATTTGTTTGATCAGAATGAGAGGCCTTTTTCCCACAAGACATTTTGCCATGTCACAGTCAGAGAAGAACATTGTGAATAATGATTTCTGAATTTAGCTGCTTCAGGATGCTGGTGCTGTGGATGCTGGATCACAGTCAAGGCTTACTGGCAACACTGCCATCATTAATGTTATTAGTAACACCTATGCTTTTCCTGCAATTACTAGTCAAAATGTTAATTGGATTATTTTTTTTACACCTAGTGTCATCACTAATTATTGGTCCTTTTTGTAAACTATTATTATTATTCTTGTTGTTGTTGTTGAGCTACTAATATGAATAATAATACATTATCTTGGGATTATCAGTTGAATTTACCATGACTGTAGTACTAAAGTTTTAGATGAAGGTAGTGTATGCTCCTCTCTGTATTTTACTGAGACTTTGTATGAGACATAAAGTGACGCTTGTTCACTTGTTATAACAACTTCCCCCCACAGTTTTCATGTTGATGTGCTGACAAACTGTCAAGCTTACATTTTTGAATATTTAAACATTTAAACCTTTTTATGCAATTGGTATCTCATGATTTACTTCTGTATCATGTAAGATTTTTGTAAGCTGTCTCTCCACTTTGACCCAAATATACACAAATGGAGAATTTGTCTAAAGCACTTGTGGGACATGTTGGTTGGTGATTGCACATAATGAGTTGCTGAATTAATTAAGGTGCTTAATGAAAATTGGTGAAGCCGCCTTGTTCAAACCCTCCAGTGTTGTTTGGAGAGTCTCACGTGTGGCAGTGACAGCTGGCTTGTTATTGGCACCGAGGGTTGCCAGTTGGGAGCCCCCTCCTTCAGGGCCCCGTTCAGTCTCAGTCTTCCGCTCCCTCCCTCCCTCCCTCCCTCCCTCCGTCCTCTGATCGTTTGGTATTCTGAGCGGGGTGTCTGCAGCCTTGCAATTTCACTCTTGTTTATTATGGCGCTGACATACGAGGAGAGATGAATTCCGTATCCTGCATGCGTGTCTGCCTGCCTCTGTGTGCGTCCGTGCGTGTCTGTGCGTGTGTGAGGTCGCAGCACATGCTCAGTAGCGTCTGTAGAGAAGCGAGCCGAGCTTGCGACGCTGTACGTGCAGGCTGAGGTCACAGCACAAGCTCAGTGAACACCTCTCCGGAGCGAATGCGTGGTTCTCCATTTTGAGCACCTAGAAATAGGTGGGAGAGGGGGAGTTAATTCCAACGAGCATTATACACACAGTGTCAGCACCCAACCTTAGGGCTCGATGTCAGAAATGGATGATTTGTTCAGTCCCCGGAGGTAGGTTTGCGATCATATTCTCCTGCTTTCTCGTACCGTTATTAGTTGCTGCGCGACTGTCGGCTCGTCTTATTTCCACCAGTCGCATCCTGCTGCCGGAGCAAAACTGTGATGTTCGCAAGCTGTCCGCATCACTGTCATTATGTGATCCGGCTGTGTGTGTGTGTGTGTGTGTGTGTGTGTGTGTGGGTGTGTGTCGGGGAGCGCTAAAGCCAGTGTGCACATTGTGTCGCTGGACAGAGGATTGAATGCTGTTGAACACACAGGCTGTCGCTGCAGATCGCATACCGTTACGCGTTTGCGCTACCATAAAGGCGAACCCGTTGCAGCACACCTTTATTCATATGTTGCCATCAAAGTCCCGATAAATGCGCAGTGTCTACGACACTGATGTTGATGAATGTGCGTCCAGCGTGGTTATAAGACGGGAATAAGAGCAGGAGAGGCTGCCCCTGGCTCCATTTTGCAGCTCCTGTTTACAGTCGGGATGACATGGCGTATGGAGCAGTACAGGGCTGCACACAAAGCTCAGCCGGCTCTGTCGCCAGCTGTGGTGCGTGTACACGCTGCTTGTTGTGGTACTTAAATACCATGAAGTTGGGTCTGTTTTTGCTGTGCTGCAATTATGTCAGTGTGCCACAGACGCGCTCTGCGATTGGCTGAAATTGATGGAGGGGGCGGGGTTATCCTTGATTGCACACACACACACACACACACACACACACACACACACACACACACACACACACACACACACACACACACACACACACACACACACACACAGAAGTTGACCAGACTGTCACGTTGTTGTTTGGGTTTAATAAGTAAGCCTGTAATTACTTGACAAGATTGTGTGCTAATGCTGAGTTAGATTTGAACTTGTGTGTATCAAATTGGCATATTTTACATTGTTTATTGTGTGAGACAACAGGCTTTGAGCAGCTTATTAGAGGAAAACATAAAGATAGGCACAGTATTATAACTAACACTTTGAGTGCAACAGTGAAGATAATGCTTTAAAGATTTATACCTTTCTTATTTTATAAATTGTCTACAAATTAAAATACACAGTTCTGAGTCACTTATTTTTTCAGATATGTCTAGAAATAAAAATAATAATAAAAAGGGGTATTTTGCAGGTTGTGTCAGTATAATTAATAAAGGCCTAATTTTATCATATGCTTGTAAGGACTTTGCTTGTTCACTAGGTTCTCTCTGTACAGGAATACCTGCAGTCTTTCTGGAAACTCCTTAGAGCCGCTTGCCTCAATATATCTGTATTTTGCCTCCTCTCTCAGAATCCTGTCTGAACGTCGACCATCTGCTCTCAGGATTTGCCTGAGTAACACACACCTATCTTCAAACATCCTGTTCTTATTTTGGTGCACAGGTCCTCATTTGTCATCCTTACAGCCTCCTGCCAAACATACTGTTGACCTGGCAAACTGTGCATTGTCAGCAACACATTTGTAGAACTTTCTCTCAGACCAGACTCATACTCGCATAGTGAAGTATGGGTTATGAGACATTCTGTGGTTTAGTAAAAAGCAGCATAATATATTCATTTGTTTTCCAGCTTAAAAATAAAATAAATCCAAGGAAATAGTTTGTTATTCGCAATTTCCACATTATTCATTTGCAATACCCAAATTAGCAGTTTTCATTCAGATACACAAGAAACCTGCCTTAAATAAAAACTGAAGTGTTATGAAATCATTCATCATCAATCAAAAATGCTGATGACGCAGGGAACTTCTATATTTTATCTTTATCAGCACTATTCATTGCTTTGGGTGAGCGTGCCAAGTTCTGATTGCATTTACATTTAGTTTGTCTATCTGCTGAGAATGTTTGTAATAAAATGAAATGACGTATTTCGACATGTTCTGGAGCAGCAGGCTGTCCTGGCAGGCCCAGGGGTCATTCACTGCAGCTGAAATTCAGTTTTTGGCCTGTGCGGATATCGTCTGTGCCAGTGCTTCTGTCAGCCATAGTTCATAACAGTATGGATTACCCCTCTAATCAGTCTCTCCTGTCTGACAGGAGGTGGAGGAGGTTTGTTAAAAGAGGGGAAAAGGGAGTCGCGTCAAATATGTGCTCGTCATAGGGTTTTGTGGTTGGAGGTCTGTAAAGAGACCAGTGGGCTGTGGCCTCTTAGGTTTCCACCAGGTCTGCATGATGGAGTGCGAGCTTCTCTGGGTGCAAATCACGCTGACAGATTCTGGGCCGCCCCACGCTCTGCTGTATGAAAATCGGCGCTGTTACCTAGGCAACACAGGGAAAGGCTTTTCAAAAGGAACATCTTGTCATTTTCTTTAATCCATTGCAGCTGGAGATTCGGGACACTATTATTAAATTGCAGTTGCTATGGCTACCAACGTTTGTACCAGCAGCCGTTTCCGTGGCTCTCGCCTTGCATATCCAGAGCCAGCTCCCTCCTCCTCCTCCTCCTCCTTTTAGGGGATTCTGTTTTATTGCTGCATCCGCAATATGAGGCCTGCAAATGTGCTCTGCTCAGCTCACTGTGCAGGAGCAGTCACCCAGGAATATTCTCCTGAAATCCTTATTTGCTTTTCAGAATAAAATACTATCTACTTTGCTCACATGTGACTTTACCTTAAGGATTTTCGTAATAGAAAGTGTAACCCTCGTCCCCTCTGAGCGTATGTGATCTTGTCCTTATCATGAATTGTTAGTTTCTGACATTGTCTTTTCTCCCCTGCTTTAAAGCTTCACTCAGTTATTATACCCAGTTGTGACTTTATAGTTTGTGCAGCTGTTGAGCTGATTCAACAGGCACAGTGCACACAGATTTCTTTCAGCTAGGTTTGAAATGCTGCCAGATAAATATTTAGTTTCAATCTGCTCTCTTTGTCTCTTCTCAGGCGACTAAACAGCACACAAGGGGAAATCCGAGTGGGACCCAGTCACCAAGTAAGTCACTGTATGATACACACATCACCCAGCAAGCTGACTTGAGAGAGCGCTCCAGTGTTGATGCAAGTTTCTTTCCACGTCAGCAACAGGACACAGCCTCAGTGTGTGGATTCCATTATCACACAATTAGCTGAAATTTTACAACTGTTCTCTCCCTCATAGATTTAGTCTCATTCATGGTGTCACTTGTCATTTAAGGTGATAAAATCCAAACAGGATGTGTACTAGCGCATTAATGTCTTATCGTTCAACTTTACTTAAGCAAAATTTCTCCCACAAAATAGCTGAGTAATAGCTAATAAACAAGATTGTTTGGTTTTTGTCGCGATGCTGTTTTCACAGCATTCACAGATAATTATTTACATTATTTATTTATTATTTGCAATACATCTAAGATTTTGTATTAAATAAAAAAAAAAAAATGCAATAGTAATTTCTTCATTAAATGATGCCAGTATGGATTATGACACTTTATTTTGTAACCACTGGTTGAATCAAGGGTCTTTAAACTCAACATATATCTCTCATGTTTGCATGATAATGTAGGTGATAATGTTTGCAGTAATGTTGCTTGTCAGTCAGACCTGTGGCAAGGACAGAAAGTCATCTGAGTAGTGCAGTCCTGTCTTGTGTTAAGATATTGAATCGTTGTGACTGTAACTTGTCCCCATTCCCCGCTGCCACCACTCAGCCCCACAGTGAAGTGTTGATGACAGGAGGCTGAAAGTTGATATTTTCTTCAAGCTTGCATGCTATTTGTAGTGTGACACCATCTGTCCCTCTCTCTCTCCCTGGACCTAATTAGGCCAAGCTCCCAGAGCTGCAGCCTTTCCCCTCTCCTGGTGGCCAGGCAGTGACCGAGAATGAGGAGCTGGTCTGGATGCCAGGGGTCAATGACTGTGACCTTCTCATGTACCTCAGAGCCGCAAGGTGAGCCCGGAGAAACAGGGATCCAGACTTGTTCACAGAGGGCAAGATCTGACCTGGTAGAAAGCTATCACCAGTTAAGTTAACGATATATCAATAAATAAATATGTAATTCCCAAACTGCCCCCTCTTGTCAGTGGACTGATCTCATCATCAATGAGAGTAATAACTAGTATTCACATTTATGCTTAAAAATCTACAACAGCAGCAGTGGCTTTGTTTTGACAAAGTCTCTAGTTTCTTGTAGCCCTGTATTGTAATGCTGCTTATTAGTCTAACACTTCATCAGGTGTGGTTTCATGAGATGAAATCATTCACCAGCGCTCGCGGAGATGTTGTTGCGGTGAAAGTGATATGTGTTAACAGGTTTCAGTGCTATGTTGTAGTTGTAGGCTGCAGTGCAATTAATCACAATCTGTCACTGTGACAGACAGTGTTGTAGAATTTCTACTGAGGTCTTTTTTTATCCATCATATTTGTTTTCCTGCCTACCAGTATTACATAGGCTTATACTGCACTACATTTGTATATGCATGGATTATAATACATGCACAAAGCTTAATGTTAAAGCCCTGCTCTGTAAAAATGTTGGAAGTATTTCTGCTTGTTGGAACAAGTGTGCACACAGGGGAACATCAAATGTGTGGGGTTTTTTTTTTTCTAATGACAACAGACTTTGAAGTGTAATAGCTGGTTGTTGAGATATGCCTCTTTTAGCATACGTTTGTGAGAAATAAGATTTACTGTAGTGTGTAGCTGAAACTAACATTTATTTTCATTATTTAATTTGCAAGTTATTTCATTGATTAATTCTTTGATCATCAAACAAAAAAATCAAACACTCCACACCCCAACATTATTCAATTTAATGTAATGTATAACCTGGAAAAGCAAATTTACAAATTTGGAACCATCAAATGTTTGGCATTTACACTTAATTGAATCATTGATTATTAAAATACTTGCCAGGTAATTTTCTGTCAAATGACTGTTGCCAAGCTAGCTAGTTTATATATGTGAACTTGGCTTGCTTTCCCTAAACCTGTGCTATTGATAATTGTATGAGTAGTGTGCCATTTTGTTAAAGTCTGTTAAAGTTTATTTAAATTTATGAAGTTAAGTGAGTAGCCATGAAGCCCGTCACACCTGCTTGTTGTCATCTCTACTGTGGCTGCGAGATGTGATTGAACAAAGAGCATTGAAGTCAGTGAAGCGATATCATAACAGCTCTGTTGCTAATTGTCAGTGGCCTTCTTAATGTTGTTTTCATCCACGTTGTGTTCTCAGGAGCATGGCTGCCTTTGCAGGGATGTGTGACGGAGGCTCAACAGAAGATGGGTGTCTAGCGGCCTCTCGAGATGACACTACATTAAACGCACTTAACACTGTAAGTAGCCATGCAGCGAGTCTTTCACTAGTAAAGAGTTCGTAAGAAAAAAAAAAAACAGAAATTCATTTTCACCTTCACCTTGTTTGAATTTCAGATATTTTACTCAAAGCTTAGCTAAGATGCAGGTGTGCAGTGATGGGCGATGATAAGGCCCTCAAGCCAGTAGAGTAGCCCCCTGTAGCACACCCAGCCTCAGAAGCTTACAATACATCAGGCGTAATGAGAGATTTGTCCATCACACTGACAATGAATGCAGAGGAATCAAGCACAAGAAAGAGATTAGAATCATCATAAACAGGGCATTTATATTCCGACTCTATAAACTGGAAAATTAACATAGCGGGCAGGTCATTGTCTCTCGACCTTCCTCTGTATTTGCAATTCCAATGAGCAATGCTTGTTTATTCTCAGAGGAAGAGCTCCAGCACTGCCTGTTTCACCCAATTGAATGTGACACAGGGCTTAAAGCTGCACAGCAATTGCCTTTGTCACTGTGTTGTTCATTTCCAACCTTGTTCTTGGATCTTTACACTGCATTTCCTTTCATGTTTTGCTCGGGCTGAGATTTCTAGTAAAAATAAGAACCTTATTGCATGACATCAGCTAAATAGAATATGTCAGTACAAAAGTCCCCCATGTGTTACTGTGAAAAAGTCGGCATGTTAATAAATATACCTTTTAATATATCCATGCATATTTTTCAACTGAATGGTGTGCTGATGTTTTTGTGATTGTCCACAGCTTCATGAGAGCAGCTACGATGCAGGCAAGGCTCTCCAGCGCCTGGTGAAGAAGCCAGTACCCAAACTGATAGAGAAGTGCTGGTCCGAGGATGAAGTGGTAAGAAAACCATTCTTTTAATTTGGAACTGCATTAACAAAGAAATGGTGCATGAAAAATCATTTAAAGACTATAAATTGTAAATAATTTCAGGGCATTCTGTAGTTTTCTTGACATCCTTTGGGATTTCTTGTATGGAAGCCTGGTGTCTGTCAGAGCTGGCTTTGTGTCTTTAGAGGGAGCTGTTGAGAGAGAGAGTTAAAACAGAACAGGGCTCTTGGCCCGGGCTCACAAGACATAAGTAAAAACTTGTCCGTTTCCAGCTCCTCCAAGGCTCAGGAGCAGCTGCATCCTGTTTATCACTCACAGAATAAATCTTTAGCGTGGAGGTCTGGAAAGGGAACAGATTGAGGGCTGGTAATGTTAGCCTCCATTTGAATTTAGATGTGAATTTCACCACAGCTGTTGAAGGGCTGGAATCAGAAAATGGCAGCCCTTCTCCCTGATCAAACAGGGAGGGTAGCAGGGGAATGAAAGTGCTGGATAACACCGTGTCAAAACGACTGAGAGCTGCGGCTTTGGGCTTGATGGTTTATGACACACTGCACTACAAGTTTGTTTACTCACACCCTTTTACAGATAACACTACTGACTCATCTGAAGGTAGATCTTAGAACAACACAAGGTTCCACCACTGCAGATTCTTTGGTTAGCTTTTCCTCCTCCTGGGTGAATCATGCTTTTTCCACTTTGATATTGTTTTGTAATGCTGGAGCTTGGCAGTTCTTTTTACTTGAGCTTTGAATACACAAGCTCAGATCCAGTGGAAGTGAATTGGCGTATTTGTCTTGTAATTGAACATGATGGGCGCATTTGAATAAAGCCAGAGCCCACGGCAGGACCACAGCTAATCACAACAAATTAAGTCAGCCATCCTTTTGTGGACTAGTTATGCATTCGCCTTTATTTATGCATGCTTGCTGGCACCAGGCTAAACTGCTGTGCTAAGATGATCAGAGCGGGGGACAGGCACATTGATGGGAGGCTTAATTGCCACCCTCCACCACCGCAGCTCTACCACAGACCACTTGTCAAAGAAACATAGCAGAGACTTGACAGTTGAACCTGTAAATAACTCGATTTAGACAATAAATTGATCACCTCAGTAATTCACTTCTGCCTATTTTGAATCAGAGAAAATTTTGCAGCAGTGGTAATTATCTGTAATGATAGACTCTAATATATTCTGGGAATCTTGAAGCATCTTTGAACTCAGTGACACGGGTTAGAAAAAAAGAGAGAGGCTGTCTTTTCTGGCAGTAGGGCTGAAATTGGCTACTAATGTCACCAATATTGGATTTTTGAGTCAGATATCGATATTGATATGTAAAAGTTTGAAACTACAGAAAAGTATCAGCTGATAGTCTTTTAACATAAGCACATAACATAAACACTCTTGATGTAGAGCCCTTGCAATTTTTAATAAGAATTGTGATCAAGATACATGATGGCAAGGACATTATACAGTGTAAAAGTCATCTAAGTAATGAAGACACTGATTCCAAATGTCATTAAACCTAGTTTGTATTGCAGTTCCTTGGTCCTTGCAGACATGTACACCGGTACTGATACTTTTGCAATAAGCTAATATAAGATGATATACTCTCCTGGATGATTTATTAGTCTGGCTCTGTACCACAGTTTGGCAAAATTGCAAAATGCAAAATTACATATAGAACCATCAAAATTAAATCCACTGAGCTTATGCTCCACTGTTACATTACAGCAGACAAAACACTTCACACATGTAAAACAAAACCTCAATAACCAAATTTGTATGATTTCAATAAAAATGTGTTTGCATGGATTTTGGACATCAGAATTTTGTTAATATGGAAATGATCATATTCTTACAATTCCACTGAAAGATGCTCTGCAATAATATTGGAATTGTTGCTCTGTAGCCCATTTATCTCATTCTGTGACCTGGGTCAAGATGACTTTATTCACACTTGCACAGAGTTATTTCATCACGTTCAAACACCATTATGTAACTGAAGTGGAGGAGCTGTCAGGGAGCCCTGTACACAGTGTTAGCCGTGTTCAGCGCCGGGTGTGTTTTGTGTCTGCGGGTGGAGGCACTCAGCAGGCCGTCTGTGCTCCACCTGCCCCTCAGTGTCTACAGCCTGGAGAAGCGGCATCTTGACTGTGGCCAGCCAAGGACACAGCTCCTAGTGATCTGATCACCAGTTGTGCCTTTTCAGCCCTGCAGCCTTGAGGGACAGGTGTAAATGTAGCACCAACCTTGACACACTCGCAGAAACCAGCCCTGCTGCTCTTCATTTATTTATCACCCCTCGCTCGGCCTCTCCTCTCCCTCTTCCAACTCGTCCCCTCCAGGACTGCCTTCATTATTCCTGCCTGCTCTTTTTTTTTTTCAACCCACCCCTCCGTTCTTTTAGAGATGTGAATAAAAGTGACAGCGGGGGCTACTGAAATGACAGAATCAGCCTGTCTGCAGGGTCACTTGTTACCCTCCCCTCCCCCCTTTGACTTCTCTTGGCCCCCACCGCACCACACTTCTCCTCTCTCTGCCTGCAGCTGCACCCACATTGCACATAATCCTGGACCTCATCTCAACTCTCTAACTCTAGAGAAATATTTATTATACCACACACACACTCCACTCCCCCCCCACCCCCCACCCACCCACAGAAAGATAAGACCACTGCCATGATCATTTAAGAGCTGTTTCATTACAGCTGTGGAAGAATTGACAGTTCTGCAGAGCAGTATTTGTTTTATTTTTATTGTCCTCTGTCAGGCACAGAAAACTCCAGACAGATTTGTGACAGTCAACCTGCGAACAATCATTCACTGTGAGATTATTATTACAACTTTCAGAAATTGAAAATCCATCACCTTGATGTGAGCGCCACTCAAACGGTTTCATTCATCAGTAAGGTGATGACTGAAGATAACACCAAAGAAAAATAAATGAAATGTAAAAGTATAAACATTTCCCCAGAAACAGCTACAGCGCAGTCGAATCTCCGTGTAGCTGTTGTGTAGCCGGGGGCTGTTGAGAGTTAAGGAGTAGTTGATTTTACCACCAAGAAAAAAATAAGTGATCTATTATTATGGGTGTGTGAAACCGTTTCAGACAGTGAAACATGGAACAGTCCTGTTTTCTCTTAAGTCTAAACTGAGAGAAGCAGTCTCATTACACCACTCCTTTATGTCTGTGTTTTATCAGAAGCCAAATCAATGCTCACTGCCCACACAGAACTCTCCTCCCATCCTTTTGAATGTGCAGTAGTCTTGATGGCAAAAATAAACTGTAAGCACTTAGTTAAAAACACAAAGATTGTTTCTTTTTGTTGTTATTAAACGTGTCTTCACTGAGGCTGTATTGCGAAATGGCAGCAAATGTTGCAACTTTGAGTAGTTCTCCGATCTAAATGACTACTTATTATTAAGTATGAAACCACAACTAGCTGGCAGGATATGATTAGCAACTTCTGCTTTTCAGATCAGAAAAATCCTGTCACAGCTTGTAACTAAATGAGCAGGTTTGGTGACTGAATCTTGGGTTGGAACTGACAACTGCTGACACTTTCTGGGCAAGTACAGATAGATGTTTTTGATCAAATCTCTTGCAGGCGGTTCATGCCATAAAGTAAAATTGTGGCTCAGAGACTGTGCCATGCTGTAAGTGATAAATCCAGTTTTGTTAATATTCACGATGGGACCATAGAAGCCATGCAGACAATGTTTTTGCGGTATTATCGTGTCAAAGACTTTTTATTGCAGCTGTAGTCAGTTATTTATCTTCCAATTTTAGTTGTGAAATCTGCTCTGTTCTTATAATGTATCATCAGGAATCTCATCATATTCCTCTGTTGATGTTATGAGTAACAAATTAATAGATTTTTATTCTAAAAGTTATTTATTTCGATGCACCAGCATTGTCCACAGTAGTTTTATATCATGAGATTGATTCTTTGCACCTTCCCCACCTGCAGCCTTGGTGAAGGTCATCAAATGATTCCTCTTCTGGCAAACTTGATATAATAAAATCGTCTCTGTAAATTGGTGGTGCTAATAATGCATTGGCCAACAGGAGGTGCCATATAAACAACCAGAAGCAGCAGCAGCAGCAGTCGTGCTGTGTGTCGCCATGTCAGAGACAGAGAGGCTGATCTATGACTGCTGTGGAGCGGGAGGTCTATTCCTCAGCCAGCTGCACTGGGTTGTGGCTTATCTCCGGCTGTGTCTTCAGCTGATGGATGACTGGAGCAGGCCGCCGACAGCACTGTGATGGGAGGGGAGGGAGGAAGAGGGGGTGGGGGGTGGTGGCCCCCCCAAATGGTAGAACACAAGCCTACCATCCTGAGCCACACTGCCCGAGCAAAAACACCACAGGCGGATTTAAAAAAAAAAAAAAAAGAAAGTCTCACCCTGCATCCCCTGCTGTAGGCTGATTAATTTAACGTGTTATGAGATTCTTTACTTAAGTTGTTCTCATCTGCAGAAGGAGCTCTGTTTGCTACACTGACGTTTTTGCGGTAACAGTGCATTTAATCACCATTATGGTAACTTGCCAGCATTGCTTTTTAGGGTTGTTTAGTAACTAAACAGCAGGCAGGATGGGTGTGTGCTGGAATTTCCTGTCACCTTTTGTGTCCATACAAGCCAAAGGAAGCGGAGGATGTTACTTTGCTTGCCAAAGTAACATGTCTTCATGTTTATTATTTATATCTTGATGTTTATTATTGGGTAAATATAAACACAGGACTTTTGGTCTGTTGAAATAAAGTTATAACTACAGAACGGAGGAAAATCTGTAATTGAGAAACAACTGCATAATTTCTAGTATGTCTAAACATAGATTTCTCTCTTCTCATGTATGGTGTTAGTGCAAAGAGGATGTGGCAAGTCTAGCATCTGGCAATGCGGTCTCCCCTTCTCTTCTTTGAGCATGTTGTGATTTCCTCTCTGCACACTGTGGCCAAACTTATTACGAGCTGATATTTCATAACAGACAGCAGTGTTTTCTCCCATTGGTTTTGGCTCGCTGACTGATTGTCCTCAGCCCTCTGGGTTTACACACAGCAGGCTTGGAAAGGTCAGCTTTTAACAACGAGTCAAGTATAATGACTCCATATTGAGTGAAAGTGGCTTTGTTTGCTCTTGGACGGCCTTGTGTCAGTGTTGTCATGGAATGACATTTTGCAGGAATTATGTTGCGTGCGTGAGCCTGCGCTCTGTTTGTCACCATGATACCATCTTTGTGCATTTGTCCGCATTATCTTAACCAGTTTTACAACTCCCAACAATCAACTTTCAAGCAGGAAGTGCGCACACGCAACAATGGCCTATTGAATCATTTTTTTCTCATACTCCTCCTCCTTTTATATGTCTCCTCTCCAGCCTCACAATAGTGCACTGTTAGGCTGTGAGGGGAAACTTGGGGCGGGTGAAAAGCGCCAGCTCTCAACTCAGAGAGAGAGAAGCCTGTTGTTTCTGCACAGCGGATGGCCATTTGGTAGAGCTTCTGGCTCTCTCAGCCCCTCCTCCGTCGCTGTGTTGCCTAGCAACGGAGGGCTGGAGCAATCGGAGCAGGGGCAGAGCGATTCAGGGAGCAGATTGGCGGATGATTTATTAGCTGGGCTGGAGAGCAGTGAGCCCAGGCAGCTGAAATGGAGCCTTAAACTGGAGCCGACATGTAGAGAGGGGAGGAGGGAGCCAGCGAGAGAAAGAAAACAGAAGGGAGGAGGAAGGGGGGGAGAGGAGAGAGGGAGCATGCACACAGTTCCTCTGTAGAGACGGATGGACAGACTGAGTAAATAGTACAGTTGGGGAACATAATGAAGGTGACATAATTAGGGCAGACACACAGGCTGCGTGGGCAGCTCTAATAGATTTTTGTCATAGCAGGTCTATAACCTTAGGAAAAGATGCAGCACTTTGATTTTACAGCTGCTAAAGAGACATTAAACACATCATGGAAATTTATTCCAACTCTGCTTCAGGTTAATTCTAATATTTGTGCATCCATACAAGCATTTTTGAAGCTAATATTTCACTTGAATGTTTGCTTAGTTTTGTCCTCGCCTGTCAAACAGCCCTTTAAATGCTGATCCTCTGAATCTCTGCAGTGACGTTCCACCTGTTATACGCAGCTCTGCGAAGTTTGGCAGTCCAAATGGTAATCTGCTCTTAACCCCTCGAGTGGCTGGAGATGGGTCTCATGTGTTGGAGACGGCTCCATCTACTGGTTAATCAACTGCTACACCTTCAGCCTGATTAATGCAAATGAACTGCTGCCTCATGACATGATAGGCCTTTTTATTCAGCCGTCAATGCTTTTACATCTAGCATTTGATTATTTAGTCTGGTTTGACTTAGTCTTATACTTGTCTGCTTTGTTCCTTACAATTACACATGAAAACTCTAAAACTTGAGACTGCTGAGTTTGTTTGTATAATTGAGATAAATATAGTCATTCATTCCTCTTGCTGAGATAGACCTCTCTTTCTTGCCTGTATTTGTTCCTCTTGAAAGACAGTTGTGTTTTGCAGCTGGCCGTGTTACTTCTGTAAATTTGGCCTTTGTTCCCCACCGAAGCTGGGTATGTAAACAATCTGTGGTTACATAATGTACTGTACATGGCATGGAAAATCAAGTCCTGTCACACAGGAAAAGGCTCCATGTCTGGTTTTCCTTCTCACTTGTTTCCTTCCACCATGTCCAAGACCTTTCTCCACACAAGCTGTATCAGCCTGCCTCCCCTCTCAGGCTGGCAGCTAGTTGAATTTGTGCCTCCGTGTGCATGCTCACCCCAAGCGCTGAATGAATTTAAAGGACTACTGTTGTTTCCTCTTAGGGAAATAGACAGCTTTGTTATAGTTTTAATTACTAGCAGTGGCTTGGGTTTTCCCTGCGTGGGGATAGAGACATGAAGCCTGTTTGTGCAATGTGCTAGAGGATTGAGAACAGGCAGGAAAAAGCAGTGTGCCCGACACCAACATGAAGCACAGGACTCCATTCCGGGTTTTCCAGCCTGCTGCGAACCAGAGGCTCTCTTGCAGAAAGATCACATGTAAAGCCTTCCCCTTTGTAGTGGAAGAGCAGAGAGTGACAAGCTATTTCTTGCTTGTAAAAAAAAAAAAAAAAAAAAAGAAAAGAAAAAAAAAGGATTTAAAAAAAAGCTACGTACCGTCGGAGACATTGTGGATTTGCCCCCTAATTTTTCCTTTACCTGTGGCTGGGTGTAGAGATTTGAGCAGCGCTCCCTGAGGACTTTTCCCTGCTTTTTGCTGGAGTTACTTGGTGGAAACGGTTGGCTGAGATCACTGAGGAACGGGGCTCGCCTCTGGAACAAGAAAGTAAATCTGCTGGTTGTCTGCTTCGCTGGTTATGAATGTTTTCAGCCTCCGCTTTTTATGGCTCGCAGCCTGTGGCTCTTAAAGGAGAAGAAATATATTTAGGTTGTTCAGCTTTTTGGTATTTATTCATTTCGATGTTGTTTTCGTGCTTGTTGAGGTGAGGGGGTATGTTCAGATTCAGTTTTCATGTCAAATTGATCCAGTGTTATGAAGTTGCAATTTGTTTCAATGTGCCGTTCTTCTCCTTTCCTTGTTGTCAGAGTATATTTGTCAGTTTTACATTTTGACATGTTTTCCATGCCTTTAAAAATCGCCAAAATGTACAGACAGAAATAGAAACTGTCCACCATGCAAAATAAGGCATTTTCTCGCCTTTAAACTCTCGAGTTTAGCTTTTAACTTTGAACTTTTCACTTGTGAGATTAACAGCGTGTTCATCCCTGGGTCTGCTGTTGATCTTTTTATTCAGATTTTTTTTGTCTAACTGTATTTTGTCTCCACATGAAAAGAGAAGCTAAATCTTAGCGTCTCTCCCTACCTTACTTGTCATTTCCTCTCTCGTTTTGCCCTGACATGGCTGTGTTTGCTCCGGAGTTTAAACAGCTACAGAGGCTTCTAGACACACACCAAACCTCCCTAACCACAGACTAGTGAAATGAATACAATGTTTTTTTGTCGTGGTGTTAGCCAGTAACTTTGAGCGGTTGCACTTAAGCTGACTTCACAGATACTAACTGGTCTTTTTTTTCTTTCTTTCTCTTTCTCTTCCTCTGTGAAAAATTGCAGAAGCGCTTCATTAAAGGGTTGAGACAGTTTGGCAAAAACTTCTTCAGGATCCGGAAAGAGCTGCTGCCCAACAAAGAAACGGTAAGATTTATTTCTCTCTATACTGTTGAACTTTTTCTGCGTGTGTGTCTCTTTTGTTTTGTCGTACTGAAACATGTTAAAGAAGGTGCGTGTGGTTTGCTTGTAAATAATCGAGCATTTTTACAGAACATGTTTAGTGCGATATTTTAAGCCTGACTGGTTTTTAACCACAGGCCTTATTGATAAAGAATAAGTGCAGCCTGCCAACAATTGTGCTGCAGTATTATCAGGTCTTCCTTCAGGCTGTCTGGGGGAAAAAACGTGTTATACCTGAAAAGAGAAAAGGCTAAATGTACTTTGTAGTCAGCCACTGAAACTTAACAAGTGGCACACTGAACATTAATTAGCACCCTCTGTTCACAAGTAGTAAACAAGTTGTGCAGATGTGATGTGAGCCACTGTGTTTATAGCACATTTCAGGTCTGAGGAGCAGCCTGTTTTGTCTCCTGTTGTAGTGTTATAGTAGTAGTTGAGTTTTTTTTTTTTTTTTTTTTTAACATTTTCACCAGCTTTTAGTAGTTAACTAAAGTGCAGCATAATGGCTTGAAATGGATTAAAAAGCAGGTTACAGTGGGAGCCTCACAGTAAACATGAAGGCTCAAACTGAAAACAGAATAATGTGTTGATGGTGTCAGATGTCAGTTGAATTCTACAGAAAGGCCCAGTTCATATTTTTTGATCATTTTAATTCACATACATTAAGAGTTTGAGTTAAAGAAATGATAGGCTTCATTGTTTGCTAACATTGCTGATGTCATCCTTTAACAGCATCAGAGAACGTCAATAACTTGCCCGATACAAACCTGACCTTTGAATTTTGGTGCAGGATTAATTCTTTAGTTTACATTTGCAACACAGATTATTATGCCTAGTATTTTGTTGTTGTTGTTGTTGTCGTTGTTTTTTCTGCATTGTAATTGTTGTTTTTTGGTAGTTTTAAGATCTGTCAGTCACTGACAAAGCTTTTGAGCGTGGCACACAAAGTGATTTGATATCTGTCACGCTTTAAGGAACTTATTTATGTACTCAAGCTGAGGGATGTTCCTCTTGTCTGTTTGCCTCCTCTGTGTGCGAGCATGATTGTGCGCATGCGTCAATGTGTTAATCATCATTCAACAACTGTGTGACCCGTTTCATGGTACAAATGGGTCAAATCTCAGCCTAGCAATGATTAACAACAGTCAACCCAGTGAAATTTGATCATTATGTTGAAAACAAAATATCTATAACACATACACTTTGTGTTATTCTTCTTTAAGCTAAAATACAGCATTTTATAAAAATCTTTGTCTCATGTAGCTGCGCAGGAAAGACTATTAGGAGACGTACTTGACTATAATTGGCAATAAAGGGGAAATGTTGTACACGTACATGTTGCTTTCAAGTCCTCCACACCTTTGACTTAGCTATTAATTTATTCTTAGATATGCATTTTGATTCATGAAACAGTGCAGACCTTGCTGTTTCTGTGAGGCTGCTCTTGCTGGAAGTGTGCCGATACAGTGCTGACACAGACATCAAAGGAAAATCAAAGGTGTTTGTCATACTTCTCATCCACTTCATTTCGTTGTCTGCTGTGAGCTGAGGATATGTCAGCCCTCTTTCTCAAACAGCCCTATATATCATATAATATTTTTACCCCAGAACTCTTTAGTGTCATCTCCTTTGTGCTACATTTTTATTCTTCAAAACCAATCTCAGCCTCTTGAATAAGAGATTAAAGTGTGTGAATACAGTTTCCTCACAGACCTTTCTCCAATTATTTTTACTGGTTTTGAAATATATGACTAGTCCAGTTGATTGGCTATAAAGGAGGTATTAATGCAATTCAACCTGGAGGGGGAGTCTACTTGGCAGGAGAGGTAATAGACCTCCTCCAGGATCTCGGCCTGCCACCACCACAGAGCAGAGAAAGATTAATTTTCCCTCTGCAAATGGAAAATAAACTGCCCTTTAAACATATGAAAAGAGGAGAAAATGACTGGAAGAGCAAGGGGAGCATAGCAGCGATCGGAGGAGAAGGGGTAAGGTAGGGCGTTAGCTCAGTATAGACACTGAAAAGCCTGGGTTGTCACATCAGGGGAAAAAAAAACTCAGCTTATGATGGAACTTGATTTTTTTGCTGTAAGACTGTGCGAGAGCTTGTCAATACCCAAGAAAGCTCAATTTATTTTCTACCTGCTCATTCCCAAATCCTGTCTCTGGAACACAAGCATAACAAAATCTGAAGATATTTTAGGTCTGGTAAATAACAGAAATTTTTCCCATTATTTCCAGTCACAGACACATATTTCTGTAACTCCACTTGCATGCCAAACCATCAAAAAAGGAAGTATGTTGCAGAAATGCCATTGTTCCTGCCCCAAGTCCTGACCGGACCACTATTGTTGAGCCGGAGTGCAGAGCATAAAGTCGTTGGGCTTATATCCAGAGGTGCAGTACACAGTGTGTCTGCCCCTCTCTGTTCCTCCCACTAGCCCCTATTAGCTGAACTGCCCCTGAAGCGCCAGCACGGCTCGAACAGCCAGTGCCAAGGGTAAGCACCAAGCGCTGTGTAAACACACCAGGCCTGACTAGCACTCAGGAATGCTTTATATAAAGTCACATAAAGGCCCAGAGGGGGAAGTGGGTGTGTCGTCTGACCGTCTGCAGCTGGCGTTGCTGCCACCATTTCCTTCAGCCCAGAGAGGACGTCATAGAACCTGAGCTTGCTGCTCCCAGTGTTTAAACAGCTAAATATGCTGAAATGGCAGATCACAGATAACTCTGCGCCTGTTATTTTCACTCGAGAGGTTTTCATAAAAATGTGGTTTTAGGAGATCTCAACAGAACATATTTGCTGAACTGATTTGTATCAGCCACAACTCTGTTTGCTGTGCAGCGGAACAGGGTAATTGACAGTTGAAAATTGTTAAAATTAAAATGCTTAAATTTTGGCTTATTTTCACACAGGACAGAGCTCAAACTATTTAATGTGTGGAAAAAAGTGCAGCAGTTAAGTTGCAACTCAAATGTTGTTAGGATATTAATAAGAACATATTAACATAACTGGAATTTTACTATTTTGGGGACAATGTTATTTTCAGTGTTCACTTACCGGTTTTTTTTCCACTGTGCTGAAGGCACAAAGTAAAATATGCATCACTGAGTGAAAAACATTACTACAAAATCAACTCATGCCTAAAATTGTATTCAGCACAGCTTGTGTAAGGGAGATTATAAATTGCATGAAAATACAAGTAATTTATTTACCTTATACTCCCATATCAGTGTATTATGTATTTATAGATTATAAGAATGCTTCACTATATAAGTCAGGGCAAAAATAATCTAATAAACCCAACGTTGCAATGTAAAACTATACAAGCATAGAACAAAAGCTTAGAGTCTGTATGTTCATCACTTTACTTCTCTCAGGCTCCATTTCTGCATCCTGTTTTTATTCTCTTGTGGCCACAATGCTTTACTTCTCCTTTAAATATTCAAGCACACACATTTTAGCACAAAATTAGTACTGACATAGTTGTCTAATTCTATTTTAGTGACATTGTGTTAAAATTGTGGGGTGGGGTGGGGTGGGGGGTGGCAAGTTTATTTATATTTTAGTATTACACTCAGCTGATACCTGCGCAGCAAAACATCAGCTTCAAACTGTACAAACTTGCAGGGCAGGAAAACAAGAATAAAACTGTGAACTAATGCACGCAGACGTGTTTATGCTGCTGGTTCCTGTTTTGTTTTGGCGCGGAGGTGGAAAAACAGACAGGTGCAGTGGCAGTGTGTTTGAAAAGCTAGCACAGGTGAACTCACAGTATATATTTGGTTTGTGTTAACGTCACAAATCAAACAAGTGCCCTCAGATGGCAAACAGTTAGGTTCCAACTGAGCAAGTAGCAGCAATAATGTGGAAATTTAACTATAATTTTCAGTAATTCTTCTTGTGTTATACTGTATTGCATTATTGTTGTATTATTGTAGGTTTTTGATTGTGTTAGGTGACTGGAGAGCATGTTATTTTATTATAATTTTCAGGACATACGGGTGACCTGAGCTGGAGCTGGATCAGATTTTTAAAACAAGGCCTTGTGTGTGTCGGCACTCAGATCAACAGAAGGTGATGTGCTGAGCGATTCTTGCAGCATCTTGTTCTCTGAAAGAAAAGAGAGCACTCTGCCCCCCCCAGGCCCTGTCATTTACAGGATGGCCAACAGGAGAACAGTGTTCTCAACACAACCTCACAGCAGATGTTTGCCCTGGTACAATCTGTACAAACGTCAAGTTGAATTCATTGCCATGTCCTTAGCTAAGCACCCAGAACCTGGGGGATGAGTGTAATTATAAATACTTTGGTTGAAACACTAATTAAACCAGCTACAGGGGCCTGGTCCAGTTGGCAACAGCTGTCAGTGGTGTGACAGAACAGCTTCAGTGTTTGGTAAATGATATAACGTGTTTAGTCAGTGAAATCACTGTCGGCTGATGGAAGCTCAACCAGCATGTATTGATGTTCTTTTAGCCGACCACAGGCAATTTAGCGCAGGCTGAGTGTAGGCAAAATCTTTTTTCAGCCTAATAGATGGAGCCCAGAGAGCCGGAGCTCCCTGTGTAATTGAGTTCTTTGGTAGGATTCATGTTGTGGTTTTTTTGGGACTAGTTTATCAGCAGAACACGCAGGATCGACCCTCCAGCAGAAAGGCACTGTTGCCATCCAATCTGCTTTCACTGGCAAAAGCGCTTACAGCAGGAAAAACACAAGTGCTGATTCTTCAGCATATGCATCCCTGACCTGTGAAAGCAGAGCTTATTCAGTCATTCTCCAGCAGAAAGGCTCCACGCAGCAGGGAATGGCTGTCTATTTAACCGCCTTTCACGTTCACTCTGCTCCACCAGCCAAGGTCCTTTCACTATTCAGCTTCCATCGTCTGCCGCTGGGCTTAAAGGCATCACTGTGCTGTAGGTCTATTTTTGAATCTACTCCATACATGTGGCTGATACCTTTAAAATTTGATCTTTGGATTTTATTTCACAAACAAAACCCCAGATGAATTGTGCAGCTTCTACAATAGGAATAAAAGACAAATTGAAATTTGTGGGGGCTTTCTTGGATTTTGTATTTATTTATTTATTTTACCAATTCAGAAAATTGTAGAGGGAAAAAACTTGAAGCAATTTTATGAGGACACCACTACTAATTTAGTTTAAAATGTAATAATTAAAATTTTAGAATGTTTTTTTTCCTCTTTATTTCACCTGGTACCTTGTCAGATTACACGTGTGTTTTTATGTCTATTTAACTAAATATTTTATAAATGTTACAATGTTTTTAGTTAATTTATTAGGAATTTGTTCATAAATCTAAAACCAGCTTTTAAAATCAAGCTAACTTGCTTTATATTATGTGACGAGTTTATAGTTTTAGAGCATAATTTTCATGTCATCTGTACCCTTTAAAGATTATAGATACTTTAGTAGGAACGCTGGTAAAAGACAAAGTAAATGCCCATGCACCTTTCCATTCCACAACATGTTACATGGTCCTGTAGGCATCACAAGTACGCTTCTGGCCTGCTTAACCACATAAGCATTTACAGTTACCTCCTACAGTTACAGTCAGCATGAGGATGATAGAAAAGTCAAGCACCACTCACTGAAACGATACATTGTACAACCTGTCATGGGCAATGAAGAATACCAAGTCCAGGGGTCGAGCACATACATAATTAAACCCTGGTTTGATTTAGCTCAGAGAAATACATTCCCCTTCACCTCACTGAAATGAATCAGGAAGCAATCCTCCCTCCTCCGGCTGCAGACTGTGGAGGAAGCAGGAGGAGCACAGGTTCATGCTGCACTAATGGATGTTTACACAACTCACTATCAGCCACCAGAGCCCAGAAATCACATGCTCCCTGCGCTCTCTGCTCCCCCGGCTGCGGCTGAACTGCCTCACATTTTTAGCTGAGATTTTTATTTGTCGAGAGATTTTTAGGAAGGGTTGTGGTTGGATTCGAGGTTGATTGTCCATTGTTATCCTCTGCTAGCTCTTTATTCCTCCCTCTCGGCTCTCCTCCACACTCAGCCCCCCCCCCACCTCAGCTTTCCCCTGTTCTCTCCTCCTTCCCCTGCTCTTGCCAGTAACGGCCTTAACCGTTTGGCTTCATGTCAAAGCAGGGGCCTTTTGTGGCTCTGTCACAAATCTGCCAGGAAAAACAGAAACCATCTGTTCAGGCCTGGGCCTGAGAGGGGATGAGGGTGTAAATACATGAGTTTAGCCCTCGCCCTCAGCCCTGCCTGCGCACACAGGACCACCGAGCCCAGTAGAGGATTCTGCGCTCCCACCCGCAATTATACTGTGGTCTACAGGGGTTTCATGGTTAACCTGATTAAGTCTCAATCTTACAGGCAGGAAGATAAGCTTAAAACACAGCAACTGAGTATAAAACTGAATATGATCATATCAGAGATGATCTTTATGAATTCTAGCACTTGTAGTGAGGGTAAATGTTTCTCCTCCACCTGTTGACTTGTTGTTTTTAAGCACACTGACCTCAAAGAAATAACAATTTATTTGAATAAGGTTAAAATAGTGTGATATAAAAGAAAATGTATGTATTGATCTAAATGTATCTATATGCCATAACACCACTTCTATGTTCTTGGCCCTTGATAAGGACAAGTACTTGAATATAATTTAAATTATTCTACAGTGTTCCAGCTACTCTCAAGAGCAGAGATTATTTTTAAAGTAATTTAAACTGTACTATAACAAAAACTTGAGGTGGAGGAGGAAAAATACCTACATGATGGATTAAACTCTTGCCATGTCTCTCAGACATGGTTGAGTGTAAAGGAAAAATTGCAGTAAATAATTTTGAACTCTACATCCATTACACACGTAGATACTTGTGTGTAGACGAGCATTTTAAGTGGCAATAACTGGAGTGGAAGCCCTGAGTGTCGTGATAGGAGGGTAAGCCCTTTCCTTGTCGGATAATCCAGCAGCCAGAAAGCTCCTGCAGATGGAAGCAGTCTAAAACGCCTTATAATACTGAGCTTATGTTGTCACTATCTCATGTTCTGCGGAGCAGCAGCACACTCTGTACCTCTCTGCAGTGATTTAGTGGACTGGGGAAAATTATGGTGCAGAGGCCAGGGCCAAACTAGACTTCTGTCTTGAGTATTTCCGTGAATTTTTACCGGATACAGGTGAGCTGTTCTTGGATACAGGTTCATGGAATTGTTTCTGGTTTACTGTCGTCTTCATTTTATGAGGAAATGGCAACTTTACTTGGAAGCCTCAATAGGTGCACACAAACTCGCTGGCTAAACACACAGCGAAGGAGAGGAAACAGAAGGTAATGAAAGTTAAAGTGTTGCTGTAGGCATATGGTGAAAAGTACACAGTCAGTGTGAGGGATTGGAGGTATGTGGCTTCAGAGGGGCCAAATTTGACACACGGGCACGTTCACAGAGGTAATCTGTCAGTCTCCCTTTGACACTAATTTACAGCTCAAAGCCTCCCTCAGCCGCAGGAATGCCATGTTCATCTTCCACTGCACTTCACTCGCAGACATCGTATATAACTCCTCTGCACATTTAAAGTCCTTGCCTGTGATGTCTCACATCAGTCTTTCCTTTGTCAATGTGACCCCATTCAGAATTGGATTCTTGAGCTCTGAAGGAAATTATTTTTTTCAGTTCTGAATGGGGGCCCAGTTTTTTTTTCTTGTTTTTTTTCCCCAGACATAACTTTCCAACTGAACAAAAGTACCCTAAATTTGTTAAGCTGCTTCTTTTGTTTTCCTCTTTCCATTTACATCCGGCTGTACCAGCTCATCAGTGCACCTGTTAATACCCGTTCAAAAGCCCAAGTTAATGTTTTCATTGGCCCCTGCCTAATGTAATGGTACTTGACACAGTGTAAGTGATGGAGAGGCAGGGTGACCTTTCCCTGTGTCTGCCAAGCTGTTGTTGAGGCCGTGTAGTTGTCAGCCTGCAGCGAGGAGGCAGAGAGGCACTGCTGAGAACAGTCATTAGGCACAGAGCAAAGCCAGCGCTCGGCACCACTCAACACTTTTGATCTGCACATTTCAATTAGATTTCACATCAGGACGCCTGCCTTCCCTCAGTTAGCACCTGCGCCCTGCCTCCTCAACTGGCCAGCCAGGCTGAAGAGGGAGGCACATGGGAAATGGCTAGAAAGTTCTGTTCCTGCCTAAAATAGATGCACAAACACATGGCAACATAATAGAGCTTTTAGCTGATATAATAATCATTAGCTGTTCTCTTCTTGCTGTGAGCATAAATAAAATCATGTTTTCAGGGTCATTTGAAGGTCTGTAAATGTTCCATGAGTAAAAAGTAAATGTTTCCATCTTTATTTTAAAGAGTCCTACTGATTTGTCTCTGCTCCTGCATGTGGATTCTGTGCCACCACTCTACATGTGCTCATCTGCGGAAGTCTCAAGATCTGGGGGGGGGGGGAGCAACCCATAGGGTTTGGGAGCAACCCATAGGGTTTGGGACAGTTTAACACTAGAGCAGTGGCTTTGCCATTAACACAGTGCAGCACCTTAATTTACCCTGAAACTTGAGAAGGTTTCATTGAGCTCAGACACCCTCAGTAAATGTTCCCAGCACTGCTTTGCCTGATAAGATGGTGTCCTACAGGCACTGGTAGATATGAATTTCCCCTAAGAGCCACATGAAGGGAGATCTTATTAAAGTGGCCTGATCCCACTGAGTCGAGCGTTTTCTGCGAATCAAAGCAGTGATTGAGAAGGACTCAACTTGTTCCTTAATGTCAGATACTCACACAACTTAACAATAAAGGAACAACCTCAGCACACTCCCTGATCTGTGTTTTCTCACAACAAACAGCAAGAAGCAAACTAGCCTCAAGTAGTTTTGTGTTTCATGAGATAAGAAATACAAAATTAAATCTGCAGCTACCTTCATGTCTGCATTAATACCAGCCTGTTAAACTTTGAAATAGCTAGCTTTGTTTCTGTTATTTTCTGCTACTGTTGAAATAGAGTTGAGTGATCAAATATTTTCCTGCCATTGTTTTGGTACCTTTTGACA
Source organism: Trachinotus anak (assembly GCF_046630095.1). Classification (NCBI taxonomy): domain Eukaryota; kingdom Metazoa; phylum Chordata; class Actinopteri; order Carangiformes; family Carangidae; genus Trachinotus; species Trachinotus anak. Next base: position 12,344,663 of record NW_027273855.1, on the reverse strand, counting down.
GAAGATTCTTAGATGTTGCTGAAAAGCCGTTAATGCATTTTAGAGAGCAATGCACTGACTAATTTGTGTCAAATTTCTCAGCTCAAGCGCAGTACAAAAACAATCAATAGCCATTAAACCCTAGGAGCTTTGTAGAACAGCAGTTTAACAGACCTTATACAGTAGATGGGTTCCCTCAGGGCTTTAAAGATTACAGGTGACTTACTGCTCACCCAACAGTCACACCACACCTTCATGAATTTATTTTAGAGCTGGTGGAGGACCACTAACAAGTGAGAGTTCATGGCGAGGGGAAAAAAAGGCAAAGCCCCACAGGAAACTGCGTAATTGTGCCTGACTCCTGTCGCCAATTTTTAAGACTTGTGTATTATGAGTGTGGCCGGAAAGCAGCAGTTAATATGCACAGGCTGCCTCAGCAAAGTGCTCTCTGATCCATGATTGCATGTGTTAATGTTTCAGTTGGGTATTGATTTCCTGGCGGCCTTTTGTACACTGGATTTATCCGCCTCGCTCACTGGCAAGCGCGCCCCTCCGAATGTTTGATTAAAGTTCAATTGACTCTTCCAGTGAAGGGGCGAGGAGCCATTTCACTCCCTATTTGTAGCGCCAAAGCTCTGCCTGACATGTTCTTTTGTTCCCATTCAAGCTCCTGCCACCCAGGCAGCCACCAATGTACTGATCCTAATATCCCTGCATTCACTGAGCCTCCTCGCCTAATCCTGGGACAGACAGGGCCGCAGCACAAACATGCCCGGCCAACTACAAATCCTGGCATGGACTGACCCCACTCCAGGGCCTTTCACTGTGAAATACTGTGCTGACTGCTAATGTGTATATTCCACATATTTTCTTCAGCCTAACTGCAGATATTTCACAGTGACAATTTTCCAATTTCTCAACAACTTTGACAAATCGACCTTTAATCCTTTTAATTCAGTAACCTCTTAAAGTCAAGTGATGCCTTCACCTCATTACAAATGCATGTGCTTGTGTTCCTGTGATATATTTCCCCATTTTAACAACATTCGTTTCGTGTTTCCTTTCAGGGAGAGCTAATCACCTTCTACTACTATTGGAAGAAGACCCCTGAGGCAGCCAGTTGTCGAGCCCACCGCAGACACCGCCGCCAGCCCGTCTTCCGCCGCATCAAGACACGAACTGCTTCAACTCCTGTCAACACTCCCTCACGTCCCCCCTCCAGCGAGTTTTGTACGTATATTTGACCCCTAGAGTGGCTGCAGAGGGGAAAGGGGGAGACATTACCAGATATCTTCTCCTTTCAGAGCAATGTATGTGAAGAGTTTGTCTTTGAATCTTTTTTTCCAGTGGACCTCAGCTCAGCCAGTGAAGATGACTTTGACAGTGAAGACAGCGAACAGGAGCTGAAGGGCTACGCCTGCCGCCACTGTTTCACCACCAGTAAGACGCCCTGTTCCTTTTACAGACACTCAACACCCGTCGTATAGACTTGCTTGGTTATTCCTGTCCTGATTGGGATCAGTATGAGCCTGCACAACACAGCGCTGTGTGACAGATGGGCATCAGAAGATGTCAGGACTAATTTGATCAAATCAGACATGAGCCCACAGCTCGTTCACTCTCTCCACCTCATTATCCCTCCCCTCTTTCCACACAGCTGGCTCCCAGTGCCAGGCTCCCATCTGATCACACTTAGGTTACTGCCATCACAACAAGGGTGGCTAATAACTTTGGCTTTATAGTGTTAACCATACAGATGTTATTAGTACATTACTGAAAATTAAAATAGAGTATGCAGAAGCAGATCCTTGATTCAGCTCCCGCATGAATAAATGATTATATTATTAGATGTTGCGCTACAGAGTTACTTAAGGATATTCTCCATATTGGGCATTATTGGACATGTGAGATCATTTCTGTGTGTTGTGTATGCTTCTCACTACCTGTGAGAGTGTGTTGTTTCACAACTGTAAATGGCTTTCCTCAGCTTCCAAGGACTGGCACCACGGGGGCCGGGAGAACATCTTGCTGTGCACAGACTGCCGCATTCACTTCAAGAAGTACGGTGAGCTGCCCCCCATCGAGAAGCCTGTGGACCCGCCGCCATTTATGTTCAAACCTGTCAAAGAGGAAGAGGATGGACTCAGCGGGAAGCATAGCATGAGGACCCGACGGAACCGAGGCTCGGTGCGCACACACTCCTGCTCACCATCTATCTCTCTATTTTCACCTTCAGGAACCATAGTCTCAGAGTTATCCCAGGTGTAATGCAGGGCCAGACTACAAAGCAATAACCTTATCATGTCTAGATAAATGGTATAGGGATAGCATTGACAAGTATTGTTTCATATAGTTAACTTTATAGAGGTATATTTAAAAAAAAAAAGTTTGTAATTTGCCTGATATGTCAATTTTAGCTTCCTTCATTCAAATTATACAAAGCCCTAATATTGGTCATGATTTACGTTGACTCTGTTTGTCATCAATAGATGTCAACGCTACGTAGTGGTCGTAAGAAGCAGACAGCCAGTCCCGATGGCCGAGCCTCGCCTACCAACGAGGATTTGCGCTCCAGTGGACGTACCTCGCCCAGCGCTGCAAGTACTGACAGCACTGACAGCAAGACAGACTCCATGAAGAAGCCAAGCAAGGTAAACACAGCAAAGACTCACTGAAACCTTGTTTTTCTATGCACATATCTCTGTGAAATAGACTCTAATGGCTCTGCTGCTTTGGCTCCACAGAAGATTAAAGAGGAGGCTCCTTCACCTATGAAGAGTGCCAAACGGCAACGAGAGAAGGGAGCTTCAGACACAGAGGAGCCAGAGAGGGCCAGTGCCAAAAAGTCCAAGACACAAGTGAGTCTGATCTTTGTTTTACTTACCCTCATGTGATTCAGTGGAATGCATAGACATGGTATCATGACACTCATCCTTCTCTCTCCTCTGTCCCTCAGGAGTTGAGTCGGCCAGACTCGCCCTCAGAGTGCGAGGGGGAGGGGGAAGGGGAGGGCGAGAGCTCTGACGGGCGCAGCATCAATGAGGAGCTTAGCAGCGATCCTAAGGACATTGACCAGGACAACCGGAGTTCCTCCCCGAGCATCCCCAGCCCCCGTGACAATGAAAGTGACTCAGACTCGTCTGCCCAGCAGCAGCAGCTCCTGCAGAGCCAGCACCCTCCAGTCATCCAGTGTCAGCCAGGCACCTCAGCAGCCTCCACAGCACCTCCTCCACCTACGACCTCAGCCCCTTCACTGCCCCCACAAGTCTCCCCGACAGCGGCCTCCACCTCTCTACCTCCCCAGCCTCTGCCCCAGGCTAGCCCAATGTCTCTTATCCAGTCAGGGGCATCCCTCCACCCTCAAAGGCTTCCTTCTCCACATTCACCTTTGACTCAGGCTCCGCCTCCTGGCCCACCAGTCCCACCTCAGTCATTACCCAGCTCGCATCATGGCCCTATGCCTCCCATGCCACATCCAATGCAGCCTGGCCCATCACACATGCCTCACCCTCACTCCATGCCCCCGCAGGGCTTCCCTGTAGGGCAGTCTCAGGTCCCACCCCCTCCAATATCTGGCCAATCACAGCAGAGGCCACACACACCTCCTTCCCAGTCGCAGTCATCTGCTCAGAGTGGAGGCCAGCCTCCCAGAGAGCAGCCGCTGCCCCCTGCCCCATTGTCCATGCCTCATATCAAGCCCCCACCAACCACACCCATCCCTCAGATACCCAACCCACAGTCCCACAAACACCCACCCCACGTGTCCGCACCTCCATTTCCTCAGATGCCTTCAAACCTGCCTCCACCTCCTGCCCTCAAGCCCCTCAGCTCCTTATCCACCCACCATCCTCCATCAGCACATCCACCTCCTCTTCAACTCATGCCTCAGGGGCAGCAGCTTCAACCTCCCCCAGCCCAGCCTCCAGTTCTCACCCAGTCCCAGAGCCTCCCACCATCAGCCAGCCACCAGCCGCCTCCAGCCCCTCCACTGCCACCCTCCGCAGCGGCCTCACATCCCAACGGGCCACCGCAGCCGCCATTTTCGTCCCATCCTTTCAATACAGTGCTACCTCCAACCGGCCCTCCCTCATCGTCATCAAACTCTATGTCTGGCTTACAGCCTCCATCTTCCTCCGCTCCATCCTCCTCAATCTCCATGCCACTCCCTGCCTCAGTCACTTGTGCTGGCCCAGGTCCAGCGCTGCCACCAGTACACATCAAAGAGGAGCCTTTGGATGAGTCAGAAGAGCCAGAGAGCCCCCCGCCCCCACAGAGAAGCCCCTCTCCAGAGCCTACTGTCGTCAATACACCCAGCCATGCCAGCCAGTCAGCACGGTATGTCTACAAACACCTGTTTCAACCCGAACACTGTCATAAAAGAGAAAAACGTAAACCTGTGCAAGCTGTTATTTATCAGTAATCTGTTGAGCTGCTTACTGTCTTGTCTGGGGATGCTGATTAGCTCTCAAACACGCCCAACAACAAAAGAGTCCCTGCCTTCAGGTTTTAAGGCTTTGATGTAAGCAACAAATCAAATGTCCTCAGCAAAACAGGCATCCAAGGCCACAATTAGCCTTGAGCTCTGAGTGGCTGATGGTGAGGAATTATCAGGGATGGAGAGCAGGGAGATTAATTACAGTGAGATGCGAGTGAACAGAGGCATCTGAATATGAGTATCTGTTGTTGCCTTGTGCTTAAGTGGCTCTCAGACTGCCAATGAATAGCAATGAGGATTTTAATACATAGTCAGTGTAGCAGCAAAAGTGAATGCCGAGGGAGTTTGTTTCCTTCTGAATAATGGACCAGTGTAAGCTAATACAAGCTGTCTTTTCATCTAATGGGACATTATCCTGCCATTCAGCATGCAGAATTAAAGATGAAAATAATGACTGTAGCCTATTTTGTCTGTTTGTAGCAACTATTAACGAAACTGGAACATTGTTCAGTTTTTTTTTGAGTAAATGTTGAATGTGTTAAAGGTTTTTTGTTTTTTCCTACCCTGACCACAGGTTCTACAAGCACCTGGACCGGGGCTACAACTCATGTGCTCGGACAGATTTCTACTTCACTCCCCTGGCGTCATCTAAGCTGGCCAAGAAACGAGAGGAAGCTCTGGAGAAAGCCAAGAGGGAAGCAGAACAGAAAGCAAGGGAGGAGAAGGAGAGAGAAAGAGAGAGGGAAAAAGAGCGAGAAAGAGAGCGGGAACGAGAAAAGGAAGCAGAGCGAGCTGCGGTGAGTGATTTGGTTTGTCTCTTTTTTGCTCTGTGGTTTGCACTTTGTTTGCATTTTTTTTAACGATACTAAATATAACCTTTCTCCCCTCACAGAAAGCCTCCAGTTCCTCTCATGAAGGCAGAATGGGTGAACCTCAGATGGCCGGCCCCGCCCACATGCGCCCACCCTTCGACGGCCCCCCCACTACAATTGCAGCTGTGCCTCCATACATTGGCCCCGATACCCCTGCTCTGCGCACCCTCAGCGAATACGCCCGACCTCACGTCATGTCCCCCACCAATCGAAACCACCCCTTCTTCGTGTCCCTCAACCCTGCAGACCCGCTGCTGGCCTACCACATGCCCAGCTTGTACAACGCTGACCCAGCCATGCGGGAGCGTGAGCTGCGAGAGCGGGAGATGCGTGAGAGGGAGATTCGCGAGAGGGAGCTGAGGGAAAGGATGAAACCTGGTTTTGAGGTTAAGCCCCCAGAGATGGACACACTCCACCCTTCTACAAACCCCATGGAGCACTTTGCCCGGCATGGGGCCATCACGTTGCCCCCCATGGCCGGCCCTCACCCTTTCGCCTCCTTCCATCCTGGCCTAAACCCATTAGAGCGTGAGCGGCTGGCACTCGCTGGGCCCCAGCTGCGGCCAGAAATGAGCTACCCAGAGAGGTTGGCTGCAGAGAGACTCCATGCTGAGAGGATGGCCACAGTGGCCAATGACCCCATTGCCCGTCTACAGATGTTCAATGTTACACCACACCACCACCAGCACTCACATATTCACTCCCATCTCCACCTCCACCAGCAAGATCCCCTACACCAAGGTAAGCGAAAGCCCTGCCTGTATAAACACCTCTCCACCACTGTTATTATTACACAGTACAACCAATGAAATGATATTACATTTGACAAGTTACGTTCAAAACATTTTATCCACTTTGGTGGAAACTATATGCTGTTATTGCACAACATCTGGCAAACACAGTTACGTTGTCCAGAATGTTAGTATTTGGTAAATGAAGGTTTCAAAATGGCAAGTAGTTATATTTTTCTTTTATGAGAGCAACCGTTTTATCAGAGTAGTTTGTTATATTTCCAGTAATGGACATTGTCTCCTTTTTATTTGTGCAACATTTGTGCTGTAATTTAATTTATTTTTGTAAATTAATGAATGTTTTAGCTTAATTTTCTTGATATTTTATAAATATGATATTGATGTTACTGTGAATTATTATGCTATTATGCAGATATTTATTATCAGTACAAATGTAAGCAGACAAAGAGATGTATATAAACCACTGGTAAATTGTTAATATATTTCAAAAATGGTTGAGGACCAAAAACAGGACCTTGGGGCATTCTACTGATTAATTGTTACCAGTTTATAGTTAAAAAGTATCTGCGCTTAACAGGATGTTGTTTTCAACTTTGCTGTTCAATGTTATTGGGAGTTTATTTTAAGAATATTTGATGGGGGGGGGGGGGTACATTGAAATAGGGTAGATGATAATGAAAAGGAAGCACCTGATTATTTATGAGCAGGTTAAATAATGTATAAGAAAGAATTCAAGCAGATAAAAATGGATTTTTGAGGAGGTTAATATTAGTTAACTACCTTTTCTAATATACAGTAGAGGGCATCGGTCAATGTGCTGTAATTGGTCTGTAAATAAATCCATTTATAATACTTCCCTCATCACAGTAAAGAGTGAACAAAAGGGGCTTTGAATTAATGGCATTTCTGCTTCCATACTGTCTAGTTTAAAATGTTAACCACATCATCTCTCTGCAGTAATGCACTGCACGTTTTATCTTCATCAAGTTTCTGATAGAGCTAACAGATGCTGTACAGTGGATAAATATTTTTTTTAAATTGTACAGTGGTCCCTGCACCCTTTGGTCAACCTTGAGGAGAGTAACAGAATATTAAACTGTGTATCACTAATGTCTGTAGCATGCACTGTCTGTGATACACTGTCTTGAAATCAGTGTGCCCTGAACCTAAGACTCTGACGGCCAGAAGGTGGTGGTGAATGTCTTGTGTGTCCGTCAGGTTCAGGGGCCCATCCCCTGGCAGTAGATCCCCTGGCAGCTGGACCTCACCTGGCCCGCTTCCCTTACCCGCCCGGCGCCATCCCCAACCCTCTCCTCGGCCAGCCGCCACATGAACACGAGATGCTGCGCCATCCAGTCTTCGGTAAGATTTCAGCCAATATCAACTCTCATTAACAACAATATCCCATCCAGTCCATCAATCTGAGCCATGCCAGATTCCCTGATTAAATCTTCTATTTGTGCCTCCTCCAGGTACTCCATACCCACGGGAACTACCAGGAGGTCTGCCCCCGCCCATGTCCGCAGCCCACCAGCTGCAGGCCATGCATGCCCAGTCAGCTGAGCTCCAGAGGCTGGCCATGGAGCAGCAGTGGCTCCACGGACACCATCACATGCACGGAGGACCGCTGCCTGGCCAGGAGGACTACTACAGGTCAGATAAGCAACAGAAATTAGACTAAAAAACATTTACATAAACTGAGTGAATGTGCCTTTGATTTTCCAAATGTTAATACTCGATGTTGTTTGCGTTTCAGCCGGCTTAAGAAGGAGAGCGACAAGCAGCTGTAACCAGCCAAGGGAGGCAGCGACTGACAGGTGCAGGACACAGGAAGCTGTTACAGAGCGGTCTTGCAGAGGCTCTCCAGGGTCCTCTGGACACATTCAGTTTTGAAGAACGGAAAAGCCCAAGTGGATCGTCTGAGAATTCTTCAGATGTTTTGTTTTTTGCTCTCGTCAAGGACTTTTTTTTTTAATTATTATTTTTCAAGACATTGACTTTCTTTGGTATATAGCCAGTAGTGACAACGTCCTCAAGACTCCTGCATGACAAGCTTCCCTGACGTTTTTTTGTAGGTGCTAGAACAAGACACTGTGCTTATCAACAAAAAAAAAAGACAAGACCGGTCAGGCCGTTTATTGAAAAATAACAAGTGCTATCTTAAATTCAACATTTATTTTAATACATTGTTGGAGGTTTTTCATAATTTTAAGAAGAGCTACAGCATGGCGTTTTTGAGTCTGTAAATAGTATATATAAACATATAATTATTATTATAATTATTATTATTACTAGGTGTGGACTCCAAACCAAGTCGTTTCAACCTCCAATATAATTGTTTTGAAGCATTATCCCTTGTTTCAGAGGGGAGCACCATGGCATTATACGAGCAGTTTCTGAGAGAGTTGCGGTTCAGTTGTGACGTTCCTCTGACATCACTGTGTTAGATTTAGTCCCACACACACACTATGTAAACCATAAACATGTCACACCCACCACGTCCATTCACCACACACCTTCGACATGCAGCAGGTTGTCAGAATGTGTAAACTCAACGTGTTGAGTTAATGATTTGATACACTTGAAGAGGTGACACAGCAGTCACTGAGGCTTCTGTAGAGTGCACACTGAAGCCATAGTTTAAAAAGAAAAACAAAGTTTGCACTGAAAGAGGATCCTTGAGCTCCACTCAATTGGTTTTATCCTTTTGTTTAAAATCAATATTTAAGTCAAGAAACAATTCGTTACTTTTTGTTGTTTTTACGGAGAAGGATTTTAATTATGAATTTTAAAATGTGCACACCAAAAACATATTTGGCTTAACTGAAGAAATTAAAAATTACTTTAAGTTCTTTTGAATTATTAGGAGTTGAATTTTAACATTGTTAACTATAACAGGAGTCTAACAGGAATTTAGGATTGTTTTAAATGTGTGAATGATTGTGAGTCAATGCTAGTGTGTTGTGGTGTCCCCTCTCTTGGCCCGGTCCGTCATCCATGTTTGTTGCAGGGCTCATATCTGACTGAGTCGTCCTCCAGCTAGGCTGTAATAATGTTCACTGTGACACTAGAAGGGGCCTGCCAACACATGACCACCAGTCAATAGGGGGTTGATGATTTTGTGTGTGTGTGTGTGTGTGTGTGTGTGTGTGTGTGTGTGTGTGTGTGTGTGCGTGTGTGCGCGTGCGTGTGTGTGTGTGCGTTATCCTCACAATGTTTTCATATGCCTTGGTTCCTTAGGGATACACACGGCCTCCTGGGCCACAGGAGTGGTGTGTTTGTGTGCCACTGACTGTTACAAGTAGTGTTGACCTGTCATACAAGTGCACATGAGCCCAAGTTTGGTTTTTTTTTTAATCCATGACATAAGTTGTGCAGTTGTTCCATGCACTAAGACTGTTTAACTGTCATGAAATTTAGAAAACTGTGGCTTTTTTTTTTAACCAAATGAAGAAACTGTACTTGCATTTAAAAGTGATCATATCTTCTTCTCAGAGCACTATAATTTACATTGAAATGGTTGCAAACATCATTAAACTCATGGCCCGTTAAAAATCCAAAAAAGTCCTTTAAACCCTGACAACTACCTGTCACTCTGTCTTGCCATCTCCCCCTGATTCCTGTCTCTCTTCTGATGACATATCATCATCATCATCACCATCATCCTTTGCCTCGTTTCCTGATGATTCCCTTGCCTTTTACTCCGTCTTTTTGTGTCTCCAAAACCTTTGATGTTAAGTGTTGTCAATGGTTTAGCTTCTTGTTTCAAAGCGGCAATAGCAGAATGTAAATTCTGACTGCTAAGATTTATATATATACTGGTATCTTGAAGCTTATTGTATATATGAGTAGTCGCCATGGGATGACACAATGTAAACAAAAAGTAGAAATAATAAGAAAAATTGTGAGTCCTGTGTTCTCTCCATTTGAGTATTTTGTAATTTTTTTGAAAAATTTGTGGAATTAAAATAAACGACTAAGTTACACCACAAGATATGTCTTTTTTTATGCCTTCTGATACATGAATGAGTCATTTATTTCTTTGTAAACACAGTTGTTTGTGTGCTTAGGTAGAGCAGACTGCTAAATCCCAGCAGCCATGACATAATAAGACATAATAATCCTGTTTTAAGGCTAAACAGTTTTGATTTCTCATTGCTTACTTAGCTGAATGGCAAAGAAAAGAAAGGAGAAAGAAAGACTGTTAATTTCCTCTGTTTTTAACATTTGTGAAATGTAATTCTCCAGCTGAGCAGAGTTTTGATAATACTCTTGTCCTACATTTGCTCTTGAATAATAGAATTTTTGCTTGACGGGAGAAATGTGTTACAGAACAGATCAAGCATTCCTGTTTCATATTTTTTCAGCCTTCAATTTTCTCAGCTTCGCAAATACTGAGCTTTAAGAGATCACCCCAGCAGCAGGTAGTGAATCTCAGAGCGGAATATTGCACTGCTGTGGTATAATAACATCAAAGCCAGGCTAAGCCAGAAGGAACACCTACTCAGGCTGAGATGCTTTGCTATCAGCGGGGCTGGGCTGTCATTTCATCCTGTGTGTGGGGAGTGATAGACCAGCAATCTGTGATGGTGTGCCGCAGCGATGGCTGTCATTTTGAGAGGGAGCCATTATTCTGCTGCTGCTCTCTGAAATGATGTCCTGTCCTCGGGAAAATCGAGGTTCCTTGGATGCTCTATCCTGGGGCTGTCATGTGACGGCCGCCTTGTGAGGAGGTGCTGCTTGTTGTTGCCGGCTCGCCTCACCTCCCCATAAGACACAACAAGACGTCAGAGCCAAGCAGCGCTGGCTGGTTGAATAATTCATCCCCCCTCCTCCTTCTCCTCCACGTCCTCATCCACACCGGCGGAGGAGTGACTGTGACTTGTGTCAACTCAAATCCTTCTCATAATACTGTGTGTACCCCTCAGGCAGGCACACAGGGATACATAGTCTTAAAAAAATCTGCTCTCTCTGTCTGAATAGCAATATGTCTTGTGCTGCTCTCACAGTGTTATTGTGTTTGTTGCAGCAGGTCTTGGACACAGAGCCTCTTCATCTCCTCCATCCTCCTGTCTTTTCTTTCGCTCCACTGTTTCTGCCTGCAGAGAGTGATGCTCAGTGGCAGAGAGGAGCCTACATGCTATTAGTGCATTCAGTTGGAAGGTAGCTGTGTTCCTTCAGCGGGTAGCTTTGTGGCTGCCCAGTAGCCGAGCAGGGCCCTGTTTATCTAAAAAAAGAGCTGTGTTGACACGGAAAGCAAATCTGTAGTCGGCTCATTCCTCATCCACTGCCTGAGTTAGATACAAGAGACATGATACGAGATATTTTGTGTCTGGTTTCTCCTAAATCCATCATCCTGATTGTTAGTTTTTTGTTATTAAAATTTGTATTAAAAGCATTTCCGTATTCTCTGTTGATAATATTTTTTTTGGACTGCTTCCTCACTCAGATCTCGAAAGATACTCAGTCATTTACAAAAACAAGCAACCTGTGGTTATGTTAAAACTCCATCTAATAAATTGAGCGCAGCTGTAGGAGTTTGATGCATGCAAATAAAGATAATTAAGCACATTTAAAATGCAAATGAACCAGCTTCAAATATGCATATATGCATTTTATTTAAAACACGGCTCATCCCTGCATTTCAGCAATCTGAATATTTATATCAATGAAACAGCCTTCATTTTCCAAGGAAAGGTTAAAACAAGGTTTTCCTGTATAACACAGGAATGATAACTACACCTAGGAGAGTAAACTTTTAAAGTCTGCATAATGGTAAAATACTTGCATTGTCACGCTGCAGTCTTCTGTCAAGCACTTTTCTCTGTAAAGTCAGAGGAGAGGTCCTACAGAAAACCACACCTCTGCATCTGTCAGAGAACAGCCGCGAAAACATACCTGCTGCTTCATCAAAGACAGAAACGTCCTTCAGATCTCCAGATGATCGATCCCAGAGTTTGTCCAGTGTCTCTGACTCCCTCATGCTCTCCCCCAGCAAACATGGCCCCTGGCTTCTTCTAACACCAAGTTATCGCTTCAGGTTGGTGTAGTAAGAGGTGTGTGACCAGTGTGTGTGTGGTCTGGGAGGTCAGGAGTTTAAAACAGGAAACGATGGTGGGTCCTTTTTTATATAAAGGTCAAACTATCACTGTGACCAACTACAACATTACAGTACAACTTACTTATTGATGCATTAATAACAATGATCCAGTGGTAAAATAATATTTATAGTAACACTGACAGGGACCATTCTTTTCTATACATTTATTTAAGCCTGATTTTGAATGCAGACCTTTTACTTCTGATGCAATAATGTTGTTTTGCCACTTTTACTTTGGTAAATGATCTGAATGCATCCTTCACTCTTGCTTTATACTACAGTGAAATATTTTACTATTTGCATGTATACTATGGTTACTAACTACTTTTCAAATGAAATATTCATATGGAATATATGATCATCTCGTAGCAAGCATATTATGCATTAAGTTCACCTCAACAGCTACAACATTATATGTTTTTCTGCTATTATCTATAATAATATTATGCATGATGTGTACTTTTACTTTTGTTACTCAAGTACATTTTGCTGCTGATACTCTTTTACTTGTATTTGAGTTAAATTTTACTTTGTGGTGTTGCTGCTTTGACATTAGTAAAAGATCTGAATACTTCTTCACCACTGCCTGTCGTTTGGGTGAAGGTGGAGTTCTCAAGATGTTTTCAAGACACTGTACTATCATCATCAGAATACTGGAGTCCCAGATTATATCTTAGCTGGACACAAATAAAAGGATTTTTGAAACACAAAATGGAGAAGGGGAGTACACTGCAGTGCTGCATACCACAGTATAATATTTCATCTCGGAGGGTCGTGCCATTTTTACCAGCCTTAATGTTCAATCCCGGCATGTGTGCTGTAATGACTTTCCCAGTGTATGTGTGTGTGTGTGTGTGTGTGTGTGTGTGTGTCTGTATCAGTTTATCTCTGTGTATCTGTTTGCGTTGCTGCCTGCTGTGTGTTTGAGGCCCGGGCTGCAGCTCCCATGCTTCTAATGATATCCTGCTCTTGCATTCCTGTCATAGCCGATCTGTATTCCCCCTTGTCTGCTTCAACAGATCAACCCAGTGCAGCCACAGGCCCGGTTTGAGCATTCCTCATCCACTCCCAACACACACTCACACACACACACAAACACAAACGCCCTCAGGAGGCCTCTGCTGACGCCTTCTGCAAATCTCACACATACTGCCTCTCGTTCTCCCACACTCCTTCTCCCTTCTGTCTCTATTGTTTTGAGTTCGATTTCAAGGGAACGGCCTGTAGCCAGAGTCGTAGGAGCTCTTTGTTCAATAAAGCGTGCCAGGTTTGGTTCCTGGCTGGCAGAGGACAGACAATGCAAGGCTCGCACACTAGACTTCCAGGCTCCTCTTTAATGTGTTGTCATAAAACATGCAGCTGGCAGAGACTTAATGTTCAGTGGGACTCTGCGCTGCTGCTGCACACTGAGCCCTGGGTATTGCCCTTCCAACTGTCCTCGTACATGTTTCTTACAGCAGCGTCTGTGCACTGTCAGAGTCACATAGACCTGACATTTCAGCTCCTTCACAGCACAGCATTTCAATTCACCACTCACCCAGTGGAAAATCTGAAAAAATAAGGAGTCTGCAAAAATGTCCTCTACTGTCATCTGAAAATACTGGGACTGTGGAGGGATATTGGCTCAGTTGGCAGCACACTCCTTCAATTTTATTTTTCAGATGAAAATAAGACTTCAGGCTGTCATCTGATTTACTTCTCCTCTGCTAAAAGGGAAAAGAAACCCAGAATGAATTTAAGAAACATGCTGCATACTACCATGTGGCTAACCTCTAACCCTTCTAATGTGAAGTCATGTGGGTTTCATAACCTTTTGTAACTCAAACACAGATTTGTTTTAGCCTTGAATTTACAAACAAACTCTGTTAGTCCTTAAACCAGAGAGTTTATAATGAATCCCAAAACAACTTTCACTGATGCCAGGTTAATGTACAATTCAGGAGTCTGTTTGACATTATGAACTTCATGACAAAAAATTCAAAGCATGTAACTGCACAATCCAGCACTTCTTCAGCCCCGCAGCACTCCAGTTTGCCATTATTCCTCATGCAGGTGGTGGCATTTTATCTTTTTTTCCCCACCACCTCTTTCACTGAAGGGCAAACTGACCTGAAAGCTCTGTGAACACTCACTTTTTGTGAATGAAGTCCATGTCATTAAAATGTCAGCTCTGACTCTAACTCAACATTGTCCATAACTGCTATTCATAACAATAAGGTTAGTTATGTTAGTCCATATTAAGTTAGTCTATATTAGTCTATATTATTAATCTATCTTTTTTTTTCTTTTCATGAAGATAACCTGCACAAGTCAACATAAGAAAAAATGTATGAGATGTAATTTTCTTTTTTTTTTTTTTTATAAGCCTGATAATAAATGTGTAACTTAAAATTATTCACCCAAACCTGTTTTACCTTTCAAGTCTTTGTTATTTCAAGCTAATGAGAGAAATGTAAATTGAAACCAGAATAAATGCCGTTTTCAGCTACAGGAAACTCACAGTATTGTTCGACATGGCTCAAAAAGAATGCTTTCTATCATGTTTATCGACTTAATTCAGCTTCCTGCCATCAGATGTGGACGTAGCTCAGAGAATTTAAGTTTGTTAAACCGGATAGAAAACTGATCTGTGACCCAGTTTTTACGAGCAGAGCACATATCTGACAGTCCTGTGAGCTTCCTGTTTGTGGAAATCACATTTGTGCCCACTAGTTCAAGCAGACAACTACAAGTGGGCTGCTACATTCATTTGGGACATATGCTACTTGCTGTAACATAAATCCAACGCACCCATCACGGTGAGGCAGGTTTGAGTGTTGAGTTCCCTGTCCTCCACCAAGCTGAGCTAAGTTGCCTGTGCTAATGTTATATTGAGAGTCACTGTATTGGCTCCGTTCAGTTAGGCTCTGTGTGCTTGACAGTACAGCTGCTGACAATGCTCCCTTGTGTACTTCAGTCAGTGTCTTGGTGTCTGGCTGCTAATTTCTGCTCTAATGCTGCTCCCATCTAGTTACCTGTGTTCAATATCTGTAATGCAAAGTGCTAATTCATTTCTTGTTCTGGTTAAACTCACTTTTCTTTGGTTGTTGTTTGACACTTAATAATAATGGGAACTCCTGCTTTTGCACTGTGAAATACTATATGAATAATCGTGTTTGAGTTTTGTGAGTGTAATGGGATTAAATGGTTTGGGAGTTACCAGTTGATTCACTACAAACTCAGATATCTAGTAGAAGCATGGTCAGATTAAAACTCTTGGGGAGGCTGTAGTAAAAATCATGGCAGAGTCATTACTTCTTCAGACGCCCAGAAAAAAAAACAGTTCTCTATAGCTGAAATAATTAGTTGATTAATTTTTAATTGTTTAAGTCTTAAAAAAACTAACTGATTTATGATTAAAAACCAACTGATATGGAGTGAACCTGGGGTTATTGGGGCCCCTTGCTGTGTGTAGCTCATGCCTTTGAACATTAGAAAACTATCTCACTTGGAGCTTGGTGTTTATGTGACTACACCAGCTTTATTCTTCCTCTTCATGTCATAATTACAATCACAAACTTCTGAGCTCCCATTCTACATTGTATACCACTGCTGGGCTCATAGCCAAGTGTAACTGTACATACATGTTCTGATGGTTATTTGCAGCTTTTCAGTGCTACATAACATACATGTACATATAAACATGAATGAGTTTAACATCCAAAGCTGTGTTAATATCTTAGCTTGCTGCTTGCTGATATACATAAGGTGTGTACAATCTGTTTGCTGGGCAATTGCCACACAGCTAGTGCCTGTCACACATGTGGAAGGTACTTACTTGATAGCACTTTCCTCTTGTGGGCTGAGGTGCTCAGCAGGGGGAACAGTAACATGGTGACTAGTCACCTGTGACTAACTTCCTTTGGAGGAAAGGTTATTATTGTCATTATGATGTATCATTGTATCTGCTATGCTGGGCTTATGATGATCTCAGAGTCTTGATGCCAAATATTAATATACAAACTCCTTGCTCTCATTGGGGCTGTAACAAACAAATATTTGTATTATTGATGAAACATTTAGTTTTGATATTACAGGAGGGGGCATCATCTCTGTTTTTTTTTTTTAGTTTTTTTTTTTTAGTTTAGAGTGGTATGAAAAGCAAAGCTGCTGTCCACACAACCAAGGAGCTGGAACTAGATAAATGATTTCAACAATGGATTGATTCACAAAATTTTTGTCAATTAATTTTCTTTCTATTGATTAATCAACCTATTTCAGCACCAATTCATAGTCTAAATTCTAATTCTAAATCAGTTGACTGAGATCCTGTTTTTTAAAACCATAAACAACATTGCCATTGAACTGACTGGTTGGTTTTCTCAAAATGACCTGGAGTCTTTTATGATTTTTTAAATTATTTATAAGAAAGAAAATGCCCCAGTCAATTTAGTCTTAAATAAGTTAGCCAATTTCGATTACATATAATTTTGCAAATGACTGTGCTGGCTGTTTTCTTCTGATTCAATTCATTTTCTAGCTGAATTTCAGTGAAGAGAACAACAGATGTGATTTACGAAAATCATGACTGACCTGATGTACTGTAGGTTAGCAGCTTCACACAGTCTCCTATCATGCAGATAACCCAGCTTTGACCCTGGCCTGTCGTACTTGCTGTGGTGGCTTAATAAAACCTCCCTGTCTCAGGGTAGCAACGGCACCAAAGCTAAATAAATCACAGCCAGTAAATGGCTTCTTCTCCTCAGCAATTTCCTCAGCTCTCATCAGTCTGTGGGCCAGGACTGATAGCATGCTGTCAGTCGCCTGCTACCTTGGTGTAACCCAGTGCTGGCTTTCCCTGCAGTGTGGCCACGGGTTCATCTTGCCTCCTGTTGTTCTAAGAACCAGGACAGCAAAAGAAAAGGTGGACTAAGGGGCAACCAGGGGCTTAGATGTGCAACCGGTGTTGCCAAGCTGAGGCTTGGGGGCCAGCAGAGACAGGGAGCACCCTGACCTTGTGTTTATGTAATGGCCATCCCTGTGATAGATAGCGGTGCCAGAGCATTCACCCGCTGCTCCATGGGGCTGTCCACTTGCCTTGACGCAGATAGATTGGCCTTTGTTTTTTCCCTCACCTCCACTGTGTAATTAATCTTCAATGCGAGTCCACGGAAGAGAATACTCTGCAACCGTGGGCTGCTGGCCGATAAACTCACCGGCGGGCGGGTGCAAGCAGCTTTCAAGGCCCTGAGGACAAGCACCACCTAGGAGATGGCAAAAGAAGATGTTTAAATGCATGCTGCTCTAGGCCTCCTCGCTCACCTTGGTTATCAAAAAAAGAGGAGGCGAGCACAATATTTGTCCCTGCTCCAGAGTACAATTTATCTTGGATGGAAATAGCATCTCTGGGAAGATTCAGCAGTAATAGACCCTCTCCAGCACCACTGCCATCACATATTTTACACTGGGGCCTGGTTTCTCTCCACCTATTGCCTCACCCACACCACATGTTTTCTGCTCCATTTCACAAGATAATAAGGCACTGGGCTAAAATGGCTTAAAGCGAATGAACACATCGGTGCTGCTATTTTTCATACTCTGTTTGAATGTATCAGTATAAAGAGTGCAAATTGGGCACATTACATCAATAAGGACTAGTTCAGCTAAGGTAGCAAAAGTATAAAGAATCACGGAAGACATGATATATATTCCAATTTGGTCCATATATTTACATATTTATTGTCATAATTTTAGAACTCAAGGTTTAATGCTTTCATGTCCAGCAGATGTTGAATGTTAACCACAAAAATGTAGTTCCTCTTTTGAAATTCCATGATTTAATAGCTGCACAGATTAGGTTACATTTTTTCTGATTTATTTATGACAGGTTGTGATTCTTTATAATTTTTTCCTTTGCAGGCCTCTATGTTTGTTCTTACCATAGAATACTACAGTGCTGCAGGCTTAAACAGATCATGTGGCTGTATATTCAGAGAGCCAGAGCTTAATATTTGACCTGGTAACACTCTAGTATGAACACTAGGGGATTGAGTTTGCCACACTTACTGAACACTGTAGCTGTCAGACTAGCTGTATTATAAAACTGCATTCAAATATTTATTATAAAATGTAATGACAGGAAACGGCTGATATCTCTATAATGACACAAATGGAATCTTTTGAGCATTGTGATCCAGAGGTTTTGTAGGCAGTGTTTGTGATTTGAGTGTAAAATCCTCCTTTGGGTGCAGTAGTGGGCTGCTAATCAGAGGCTGTGGTTAATCCCTTGGCTGTGGAGCTTTTCACCAGCTGAGAGCAGTGGGGTTATGGACAAACTCCACAAGATGGAGGTGTGAAGCAAATCCAGGCAAATCACTGAGCCTCGAAATGAGCCAAATGGAGAGGATATAGAAGTGGTATATAGTGTTTTTTCTTTCTTAAGAAAGGAAAGTATCATAAGATGTGCTTCAATAGGGTGCAGAGGGGCAGGTCAGTTTAATGAGGTGATGGGAAGCCTTGAAATAAATAGAGTTGTGATATTCTGCAGCACAGAAAATAGAAGCACTGGGAGCCATTGAGCTCCTGAGCCTTAGGCGCAAGACTGCAGAGCAAACAGGCAGAGTGTTAGTTCACTAAATGATGCAGAATGGATACTGGATAATCACCTCGCTGCTCATAAATTCTCCTTTAAAGGTGCCTTGTAGAATAGAGTGACTGCATTTTCTTTAGGCTGTATCACCTTACAGTGACCCACCTTACCATAGGATTCAAACATATGATAGAAATGATATTATAATAATCAGGTTTAAATTGAATTGGATGAATAGACACGCTGTAATAATAAGAAAAAATGTTTACTATGGCAAACAGAGCAGACACATCAGGCTGGATGCACACTGCTTATCACTGATATCTACGTTCGTGTTGAACATTTCTCTGAAGCAGCCCCCGGGGTTATGGTGAAACAGTGCATGATTTAGTCGAGCCCTCCTGCCTCCCTGTAAACCCTCTACTCTGGTGGCTGGCTGCAGATTTAATGGGCTTAGCAGCTGTTGAGGAAAAGCAGTGAGGGCTTGTGGCATATGCTCTGGTTAGAACAAAGAGCAGCGAGCACACCACACAAGCTACAACTGCCTGAGCCAAACGCAGTACTGCCACAGGGGCTGCAGGCAACCATTAAACTGTTTTACAGCTTGTGTTCATTCAGTTTATTTGATTGACTTTTTGTTAATGCACTGTTCTGGGTTTTGTGTACTATTGTGAAGGTTTTTGATCCTTTCCCCCAGTTTGCAAAAGCGCTTTAAAGAGTATTTGTTTTTAGGCATTTAGGAATATGTTTATTCTGTATATGTTTACTGTGCGAGGCTGTACAGTAGGTGCGAGAGATATTAATATGAAATAAGAGAAGAGGATGGTGAATTTCAAAGGTTCTTTAAAGGCACTTGACAAGGCCGCCCTCTTCAGGGAAAGCTGTAACCTCTCCAACACATCTGCTTTCAATGTGCCATGTGATGATAGAAAGTGGTGCAGAGAGTCCTCTAGTGGACACAGTGGAAATAGACATGAATGGCTCTATGAGGAAAACTTTATCTATTATTTAATACAACATACAAATAGACACAGTTTTGCCCTGGCTGACATGTGCTTCAAAATTAATGAAAAAAAAAAAAAGTTTTACTCTGATTTTTCTTTTCCCAAGAGTAAGAGAAAGAATTTTTTTTCCCCTATTTTTTTCAGGCAGATGAACAATGAACTAATTTAAATTTTCTGCCTAAAGCATTTTTATTTGATTTGGCAAAGTGCTCTGCTGCTGCCTGCAAATATGATCAGATTATTAGCTGAAAACTAATTAACTCTGGCAAATATGTGATCCTCAGCAGGTTGGTTTCGTTAAGCAGAGTTAGAAGTAAAGCTTCTCTCCCGGTATCACTCTGCTTCAAATACACTATACCTGTACATATAACAATCTGACCGATGCTACACATATATCTGTCACACACAGTCTGGTTACTCGTACAATTACCAGCTGTTATGGACACACACAAGCTGATGTAAGTTTTATTGCAGTTTGCACAGTTGCTCTGTGCATATATGAGCTTCAACAGGCAGTATGTGTAAACAGTGATAAGGTTGTGTTTGTGCAGTGTGTGTGTGTGTGTGTGTGTGTGTGTGTGTGTGTGTGTGTGTGTGTGTGTGTGTGTTTTGCTGGATTTCCTAACTGTTAGCAAACACGCTGTGGTGCCGTGTTCTCCCACTCACTGCTGACAGAAACAGCTCAGCGTCTGTGTGGGAGTGAAGTGTGGCGGGTTTGCTAACTGTCTCTGCTCATAACATTACAGTATAAGCTCTCTAAATCAAGAAGCTGCTCCTCGCATGTTTGTGTGTGTCTGCAGGTGTGTATGAATAAAAATAGATAGTAAAAGCTGTCTCCTGCATTGCCTGCTTGCCCTCAATGTCCTTGTACTAGCTTCACTGCAGAGAGGTGGAAATTTTTAAATGAACCAAATGGCTTTCAGTAGAACAGACTGAAATGGTAAACACTTGACATTGTGAAAGAGAGATATGAGAAGGCAGCCTGTGGAGAGGAAGGAAGGGAAAATGAGAACAAGCGAGAGGCCTCTGGGTGAACAAAGGCTTATCAAGCGTAATCTCCACCAGTGTTGCTTGTCAGTCTCATCATGGCTGACCTTGTCTCGAGCACTGCTATAAGCGTGACCCTCTGTCCTGACTTGGCTGAGCGGACCCGTCACGCTTTGTTTGTCTGTGAGCCTCTCACCCCCACACTAACCAGCCAGCAACACTGTCTCTGTGTGTGCCTCACTTATTTCACATGGTAGCAACATGAGGAGGAATAGGTTGCATGGAGTAAAGTGACTCAAGAGAAGATCACATTTATTGTCCTGTACATTGTTTATTTGTTTATTGTATTAAAGCAATGTGTAAAAAAAATCAAAAATCAGATATGCAGAAGGGCATACTTATGGTTTTAGGGATAGTCAATATGAATGCGTTGAATGGGACTTTGAACTGTATGTCTGTGTGTGTATATGTGTGGGTGGGTGGGTAATATGACAAGGTTGAATAACAGGAACAAAAAATTATTTTATAACCCAAAATAGGCAGTTGTTTTGGTATATCTACATCCCAGACTAAAAAAGTAATAAACAATTAAAGGCATGAACAAAATTTTATGAATATTATTAATTTGCAACTAGCTTAAAGGATAAGGTTGACAATATCTTATAGTTTTTCAACTTTTACCAAATCCAGTGAAAAGACCAAAACTAACAGTGCTTCCACAATCAATGGGCTCCTACTGAAGATATAAAAAATGTGTCACACATGTAAACTTTCACAAAAAAAAAGGCTAAATAATTTCATTAAACTGCTGGACACTGCAGTTTTTAGCAAAAATTACTGAAACAGAAGGAAGTAGTGCATATGGCACATGTCACTAAGTGCAGCAGTGTGGCTCACTGATGTGTTTTTGGACAACTCTGGAGCGCTATGACAAAGAGGAACAAGCTATACATAGTAGGATTAATTCATTGATGCCGTTGGTCTTTTCATGGTATTTGCTGACAGTAAGAATCATATAGTATTGCGAGACACATCCTTAGCGTGTACTGCACTCGTGAAAAGAGAGGAGATTTTGGAAGATCAGTACATTACTCATACAACATCAGACAGAATAATAATCTAATAATAATAATCTAATTTCATAATCTAATTTTACAAATGATAAGGAAAGTATAGGTCAGGTCCACTTGGACAAAATGAGATAAAAACTTCATTTAATTGTGAGAATGTAATTATGAAAAATCATCAAACTATCTGTACCATCAGTTAGTGTGTATTATCAGGAGCCAAATTGTACATTACATGTGTTTGTCAGTCTATATAGTTGCCCTCTAACAAGACTCATGACCACGCTCCTTTGAGGACTCAATAAAATTTAGGTAAGAAATCTGCACATATGTCTCATCTGCACACTCAAAATTTTATTAAAGTTTTATTATTTATGATTCATATTCATACAAATCTGTGATAGAACAATATTTTCCGCATTGTGGCTTCCTCAAACTCACTTGTCCTTTTGCAGCCAATTGTGATCTCATGATTTTGCCTGTTGTCAGTGGCGATGGGCAAGCAGAGGATGCCCATCCCATCTAACTAGGTAAAGTATGTTTAAAATTGATTCAGTAATCCAGCGACACAGAGAGACTTCCCTACACAAGATTAAATAAAGTTGTGGTTATTTTTCACAAGCTCTTCTGCTGACTCCTGTTACTCCACTCCATTCTCATTAGTAGACTATAGAGAGGATTTTAGTGGAGCATCTCTAAACAAACTCCTGCTTTTGTTGGAAGCACTGGGCAGCACTTCCGGCATAACCAACTAGGAGGAATAACGTTGAACATTCAGCTGGGAAGGCTGTAAGTCTTTCAGTCACTTTATTATTTCTATTTTATGAAGTTTTGAGTCTAATGTAACACATTCTCATCCGTCTTTATGATTTGTTTGACAGTGACTTGAATTGTACAGAATAACAAAAACAAAACAAAAACAACAAATACATGTTTTACACTGAAAGGTAACCGGATGTTGCTTTTTTTTTGATTTACGCAATCAAGAAGTACACCATCACCTGCTGCAGTGCCAACCATAACAACAACAACAACAACAACAACAAAAAGACAGTTGAAGACAAAGAATAAATTGTAGTTTGTCAACAGTCGGTAAGTAACGATCCTAAACGAGACCTTTTACTGTAAAGTTAATATATTCACACAGCTGTCCAACATGAGGGAGAGAAGTCACCCAAACCCGCCCCGGGCCTTAAACTAATGTCAGTTAGGTCCTGTCGTTGGGCGTTAAAGTCACCGATCAAACATCATCATTACAAGACAACTTAACTTTTCTGTATCTGTATGGTCTTTTATGACGCGTAAATAACAAAACAAACACAAGTCTACAACATTAAAAACAAAACAAACAGTATAAACAACATAGCGACCTCCACCGCTGTTAGCTAGCTGCACTAACAAATACAGTAGCCGAGAAATGCGTTTAATTAACTTGAACTAAAGACTGATATTCAAGCTAAATGGCAGTATAAAGTGGGCTGCCGGTTTTTTTTTTCTTTTAAGGTAATAAGTGTCCGTGTAGACTACACAAATTTAATAACATTACTATTTATATACACATCTTACTTATTCAAATGTTTTGGTTGAATTTTCACAATATACAGTACTAGCTTTGGGATTTTTACATTCTTATCATCATCAATACCACCAGGGTGATGGGACAAGACATGGTTTTAAAGGCAAATAGTGGTCACAGGTATTGACTTCATTGAGGTTTTTTCTATGTGTGACATTAATTGATGAATAAAACTATTCATGGCATTTTTGCAAACACCCCCATTTTACTTTATTGGCCAAAACTTTTACATGGTACTGTGTATCAGCAAACATGCAGCAACTGTCTAACCAACATTTCCTCAGCTGATAGCAATCTCATTTAAACATGCACAACATCAAAGGAAGGAGAGAGAAAAAACAGCTTGCCAATTATGTAACTATCTGGTTGAGCCTTGAGTTGTACACTTTAGCTGTTTAACATTGAGGTGGATGTGCCAATATATCCTCCAATAGCTGCTTATGAGATGGCATCTTATTCTGTTTGAGGATAATCAATTGTTGAGTAAGCAGTGTAAAGAATGCTGCAACTAAATTCGAGCGGAAGAAGGCCATTAGAGAGTTGGGATGGATGTACATATAAAAGGGTATCAAAAACATGGGTCCAAACATCCGTCAGTGGCGGACAGGATCAAAACACATCGCTGTGGAGGCTGAGATCACACTCACATCCACCCCTGAAAAACATTTGCCAATTTGCTGCTGCTCAGATGGAGCCTGTAAAGTACTGTAGTTGTCCAAGCCTGACGCATATTAATAAGGATGGACCAGACCAAATTCTAATTGCCAAGACACTACTGATAGTGTATTTATGAGTCCATTTCCTGGGAAGAGGATGCAGCTGTGTGGACAGCCCTATATATAATAGATTTGAAACTCTTTTGCACTGGTTCAATTTCCAAGAATTCTTCAATACAGCAGCTGGATGGACAGAAATATATGTATATTTTACAAACTCATAACCTGTAGGTCTCAGAAGAACCAGGTCACACATTTTCTGATTCATAGATGGAACACCAAGCCAATGTGGGAGGCAAAAACAGGCGGTCTGAGAAAGAAAGGGCAGTTTACAATGGACAAGAATCATAACCTGCTTTAAATGTTAACAGCCAGCCAGATATCTGGACTGTTCATAAGAGGGTGCTTGCTCAGTGGCAGCTGGGAACGAATCAGGGAGCTCAGTTTTACCAGGTGGGAAGAGTCTTTTGTGCCCATGAAGGTGGTTTTTCATCCACCTCCTTCTGGACCCAGCTTAGGGATGTTGGCTGCCCAATAATAAAACATATGATTTGGTAGAGCCAATTCTCCATCCTCCTCCTGCCTATTTAAAAATTCTTCGAATGTG